>NW_020824818.1:1200000-1865000 GCF_003285875.2 Drosophila novamexicana
ACCAATTCCCCCTATTCGTCTCATATCCCTTAGACGTTGTGTGGCAACTTTTTTCCTGTGCTCGTTACGCTTCATTTAATATGCAGTTCCTGAATTCGTTTTTTCTTGTGACGGGGATTTTTTATTATTTTGTGAGCTGTTCGTCGGCGGTTGCGGCTCATTTATTTTGTCACATTGCACCGCATGCGTGGGCGTTTTCAGGGGGTGTGGCTGTACGTTGTAACGTATGTTGGCTTGATTTCGGTCGTCTGATAAGTGCCGTTTGCTGACTTTATTTATGGGCCAGTTACCATTTTGGCAGTCAGCCTGAAGGCGGCCTAAACGTTGTAAACTTTATTAGCAGGATATGACAAAGCAGGCGCCTGCAAATGTAAATCAATTTGCTGGAGGGTTGTGCCTCTTATTCTACCTACAAAATTGCTACATTGACTTGGTTTTGGGACATTTCCAAGGTGGTTTATAAGTAATTGTAGAATTTAAATGTTTGCATTTTTTTTTATATTGACGTAAGTTCTGTTTTTAAAGCAAAATAACATTTTTTTAGTCTTTTATTTTATGCTATATCTTAAATAGATCTTTTTAAGGTTATATTGAAATTGCAATTAATGCAATAATTTTATTAATAATAATTAATTTATTATTTTGAGTAAAGACCTTAAGTCATATTTTCAGTTATAAACATAAGAAACAGAATAAATATTCATTTCATTACTCTTTTGATGTTATTAGCATTAACAATAAACAATTTCGCTCTTCATTCCTAATTTTCTTTCTATTCACTTTTACCCATTAAAAAAATGAGGCTGTGGGGTTTTTCTATTCCTCACACACCCACTCATTCAAGAGAACTTTCAATCTCCCCGTCTCGGAGGCATTCAAATTTTTGCACGCAAATATCATTCACCAAGTACCTTTAAGTATTTTAAAGTACTAACTCTCAATAAGAAACCAAAAAAAAAAATAAGAAAAAATTATGTGAAAAGAGAATTAAATAGAAATAAAACAAGAAAAAAACAACTTTCACCTACGCTTCTGTGCTGTGAGACAGATCTCTGACAGATTTGCGCTGTTTTATGACACATTCTACAAAACTTCTTGAGCCCAAGTCTGGTCTCAATTGCCAGCCGCACAATGGGCAATGGAAACAACTTAATCAAAGTAAAGCAAAGCCGTAAATTTCGAGTACTCGTATATGTACTCACATTGGGTGCTCTATAATTATATGCATGGTGGGTAACATGAAAGTCGTTTGTGGAGCTTAGGTAAAGAAAGTTAAAGATTTGTTTGGTCTATTGTCAACTGGCAAATGGCCGTAAAAATAAAAGCAAATTTCGCACATTATTCAACTGTTCTAACACAATACAAATGAAAGTGTGGCATCAATGGCGAATGGAAAAGAAAAGTACAAAAATGGGCGGTAAACGCCCGAATTGGCAGCACTTAAGTGACAGTTGATGGACATCAGTTGGTCGAGGGAAAAGCAGCCATGGAAAGTGGATCACCATCAACAAAATAACAACTAAAGGTCGTACATTTGATATGCATTAACACGACAAAGTCTCTTGATATATAGAAAATTTGCAAATGTTTTTAATCTTCCTAATAAATATTCTTATTTTATAATTAATTTATAATAAGCCCGGCAAATATGCAGCCAGGCCCGACAAAAAATTTACGATCAATGAATATACCAGATTTATTAAGCTCGTAGAGAGAAAAGCTAAAGTCAAGAATCTTACCCAAAAAACGATTTAACTCTTAAGGAATTATGTATCGAAAGGTGTATTTAATCAACCTCTAAGTAGGCAATATGATTTTATTTTTACACACATACGTCTCTAAAAATTCAAAACTGGTTAAAGCTACTGGCATATGGAGTCTTGTAAGGAAACACTTTGAAAGTTATCGCTTCTCGGCCTAATGGCTAAGATCAAAGTGTAGTATCTGTTCTTATCAGCTTAACATCTGATAGTTTCTCCATTGGAGAACAAGTAATGTTAAACTGATTTTTGAAATTTGACAGAGTGCTTTAGGGGCTTGCTCCACCTCTGTCAAGGGTTGGCCCGGTATTGCAGTACCGCCGGGACTTCGGCCCAACTAAATAATAAATTTATAGCTCGGCCTCAAAGGCTTCAAGTGTACTTATAATAAGTATATGGGTTTATTTCTAAGCTAAGGAGGGGAATACTTTGTGGCGATTTACGCTCTACCAAAAAATGCCCATTAAACGGGCGGGAAAGTTCAATCTTAGTTAGATGACATAAAAGTTCACACAATCTAGAAACATTTATTTACCCCTTTATATCTGACTTATAATTATATGCAACAGCAGCAGTTATCGCCTATTAGATATGCAAATCAATACGGTTTGCAATCAGCCCTATCACATAAATTAGTTAACAAGTTGCTGTTATTAGGTTTCGACTGTGTGCATGTGCTTATACATATGTGATCGTCAGCATTTTGTTTGTGTACAAATACAAGTCTAATCTTATCGCTTGGCGAGCCAAAACAGGCACATTCACAACCATTTAAAGTACCTCATGGCGAGTACGTCATTGAACTTGACTTTGAAGGCGTTCCAGTCTTAGTTTTAGAGCGCTGCTCAAGTTATGACACTCGATGTCAGTCGCATACGCAGGGCGGACAGATTTACAGATATAGATACACAGATACAGCAACAACTAAAGCAACAGACACACGAAACATGCGACTATGTAGATGCGCCAAAAACCTGTTATTAAAGTGCAAGTGTAGCTGTAGCTAAGCATGATGGCCATTTAATTGTAGCCCCGTCCCCAGAAGGCAGCTCAAAAATAAAATTTAAAAAGCAGCTGCATAAATCGTACCTGTATATACCTATAAAAATATATATGTATATACATTAACATTTATACATATACCGTATACGTGGGCGTTTCTGACCGGGTAACCAAAATATGCCGTCGTCTGAGGCCTCACATCGTCATGCTAATTAAGAATATATATATATATATAATACGTATTGGTATATATAAATATTCTCGCTATGTAAATCAAGTTCGAAGTGCGTTTGCGTTTCGTCATGAAATACTCCCCGTGTTTTGCGTAATGACTCACAAATTCTGTTGAATATAAAAGAAATCGCAAGGGTTTTTGCCAGTTAACAAGTTTGGCTTTATTTTTTGTGTGCCCATTACAGCAAGTTCGGTGCTTAAGTCTTTTGTTTAAACTGACATATAACATGCACCAGAGCTCGGAAGATCTGTGTGTTAATAAAGCGCAATTACCGCTGGAAAATATTGTTGGTGCCGTTAGCCTGTCCGAAATTACACAACATAACGGTTAATTTAATTGTACGTCAGTTCTTTGCCGCACAAAAAACTTAACAGAAACGAAACACAGTTGAGAGCAATTTTGAAATGCATTTAATAAATTAAGTAACAAAAATATATGTAAGAAACAAAAACTGTCAGGCAATTCGTCAGTCTGTCAGTTTTTTGACAGCTCAAATTATTCGGTTTGTTGTTTTTTGTTTTTGGTTCTTTGTTTGTTCTGTTTTGTGCTTTCGGTCGAATAATTTCAATTTTCATTCTTTGTTTCGCATTTCAGTACAATTTTTCAGTTGCATGCGGAAATAATCGGCGCAGCTGGCTGCGGCTTCATTATCATGTTGAGCAGAGCATATTACGAATAAATTTATGAAATTAGTGAGCAGATGTGGAAGAGTAGCTGCTTAATTTGTGAAAGTACATAGCTAACAAGTTGCAATATATTTATTTTAGTACATACTGATAAAATCACATCAATCCATTCGATAAATATAAATAGATAAATCAGGGCATGAAATACATCTCTATATTAATATAGAACGCAAATACCCCATTTTTATTAATTATTTTGTAGATTGTATTTTTGGAGACGTTTAACCTCGACGATTTGTCTAAATATATTAAAAATTGTACAAGCCTGTAAAAAATTATGTCAAAATGTTCATTCATTGACAAATCAACTAAATATCCCAACTTTGCATATCCAACAAAAATCTGCAGACTGTTCGCATTTAATGGGCACACAAATAACAAAAAGAGTCGCACATAGCTGTCATTTGGGGCTTTGTTGAGCTTTTCTGTTAATCAAAAGCGCAAATATTTGACTTATTGTCGAAAATAATAACAACAACAACAACTACACCCGTGAAATGAAGTCAAGCGCAAGTGTTAAGAAGTAACGGTAGCAAAGCAAACTTAACGTAAATTATCAACAATTTGTGAGCGATGATTTCCCAAAATGTTTTTCACAGCGCCAACTTTCACGTCGCACTTTCTGAACACTTTTACCCGGGAAATTACACAAGCGTCGGCTCCAATTTCATGAGACATTACGCATACGCATCGGCGATGCAAAATTACGCATACGACATGTGTGAAATTGACACCAAACAAACACACACTTAAACACTCGCACACACAGTTTAGTAGGCGTTGCAGGAAACCATAAAATGTAATTTTCATTAGACGGAAGATATAGTGCTGTCTATAATATATCTGTTACTTTTGTCACAACAGCAACTCGGATAAATTATAACACAACAATTACCAGTTTTCGCTGGAATTGTGGGCAGAGTGTGAATGTCTGAAAGGTGGAAACTTTTGTACCAAACAGTACATACAAATATACTCAAAACTTTGTCTGCGCTTTTGGCACACTCAATTATGTAATTTTGTTTGCAATTTGGCAAGACAAAGGCGGGCAATGAAAAATATTCAGAGAATTGTCCGTGTGTAACGTGCAGCAAACCAGTTGCCATTCATTTTACAACTGTCTAACAGCACATTACATTAACAAAGCCATAAATTTGTGTTCAATAAATGTCGCTTAATTAAATGCAATTGACTCATTTAACTAATTAATCAATGCAAATAACCGGAGAACGCCCACAAGCTGCAAGTGCGGGTGCTCAACAGGTCGCCTTATAATGCGCCATATAATTAAAAGATTTGCGCATTTGCCTAGCCACAGCCCCCACCCTCAGGTACCCATGCGGAAGTCGGAGTAAGTCCAAAAGATATATTTGCGTGTACAAAATAACAGACGCTAAACGAAAGCATTGCGGTACGCGGCGACCACAAAATAGTTGAAACAATTGTAAAAAGGTAAAAAAAAAATATATTAAAAATGAATTTATTTTCCAATAGAAAAAAGCCGCAAACAAAACATCTTAATAAAACCAACAACAACAATAGCACAGCCTCTGGTATCGAGTTAGATTTATAATATGGATAAAATGACGCAGACGGAAGCACAAAAGCACACAAATTGCCAGCCAACTTGCGGTTTATATATGTGAATGTATGCATATAGCAAGCTCTATACACATACATATATATATACATATATGTATATATATATATATATATATATATATATATATCAATTGAAGTACGGGGCGTTGCTATTTAATGTGCGGCACTTTAATCAAAAAGTATTTATAATTGAATTGTAGCAAGAGTTTTGCTGAAAGATTGAGCCAAACATCAAAGAGATTACAGATACTGAAAATTGAGACATGTATATTGTACGTGCATATATGTATAAAAATCGGCCAATGTTTGAAGTCAAAGATTAATGTTGAAAGGAGAACAGATAAGCATTAAACTTAGATAAATTGACAAAGCAAGGAAGTAAATAATTGTTGCTGAGCGTTAATTAAAAGATATGTGGACTTCAGAAAAATGGGAATTTTAAAATTTTAAAAAGAGTAACATATTGTATTTGATTAAAATTGCGTGCTATACAAATTAACAACTTTTTTCAAAGAATTTGCATTAAGCTTATTTACCACTGAATAGGGTAAAAAGTATACGAATAGCATAAATATTGCAACATTTGATGTCATTAAAATTATCTAGCTATCGACAAATCTGCAGCAAAAATTGATATATAGCACTGAGATATTTGTTTTCTTTTTTTTCTTTTTATGTATATCCAGTTTTTGATTGCTGTCGCCTTGCTTGCTACCGAAGTTTTTTCACACTTGCAACCAAGTTTGTTGCCTAAGTCTTTAGTATTTATGGTTGCTGTCAAACTGACGCATGGTCCGACACGCGCGTGCTTCTGTTTCTGTTTGTATTGAGAAAATTCAAATAAGAACACACGAAAAAACACATACGATTGTGCGCCAATTATGCAAATCTTTGAGTCCAACAAGTGAACTGCAAACGAACAAGATTTGCATATCGGTCAATTGTTGCACGATTTTTGTTGCGCACGCGCTGAAAATAACAAAACTGAGCCCCAACGATTTTGAAATCGATTCTTTTTACCCATAGGCCTTTTAATTGACATATTTTTAGGTATTTTACTTTTTATCAGTAACTTACTTACGCACTTTCAATGCCACTGTCAGACGCCTGCACAGAAATGCTTTTAAAAATAAATACGGCCAAGCATATTTACACGACTCAACCCACACGTTAGCGCTATTTTTAAACAAACAAATAAATCAATCAGCAAAGCCAAAGAAATATATACAAACAACAATTTTTGCGTATTAATTTGTCAAATGTAACACAAAACCTAAAAAGACGGATTAACCTACATAAGCAAACTATATTTTTAGGCAAATTTTCAAGTGCTCCGCTATTACGCATCGATTTGATATGCAAATGCAAAAAAAACCCAATACATTTTTATACCCAATCCAAGTTCAGGTACAACCACAACCACACACAGCAAATCGACTTTCATTTTAGTAATTATGGAATATAAATTATATTTTTGTTTATATAGTTTTTTTGCGGTATTTTGCGGCTTACTCTTCAGCTGAGTGAATGTCAAAACCAAACTAAAAATATATATATGAAATATATGAAACTATAACAACTTACAAACAAAAAAAAAGAAAGAAATTCCTCGTAGTATTATTATTCGCACTGACCTTCGCAATAGCTGGCGCTGTACATGCTCATAAAAGGTCTGCTATGATTACAAACTAGACTTGAACGTCTCACGTTTGACAGTGGCTCCGGGTGGCAATGTGGTTTTGTGGTTACTCAGCGAACTAGTCCAGAACTAAACCACATAACTGGAAAGTTGTATGGGTTACGCTCTCTTGTGGGCCTAAACATAACAACTATTTACGTGGTACATATATTAAAATTATGCTTGTATATAATCATTTGCAATTTTTTTTTAATAAAACGAAATAAGTCAGCATTAACGAACATAAATATATGCTAGCCTCGGTTGTTTATCTATTATCAAACATTTATTTTATATATTCTGTGCTTTTTCAAAATACCACATTTCTTTTTTACTATTGGAAATACCTGATATGGTGTCTCTTTTTTTCTGTTGACATATATCACAACTCCCCCTAAAACAATTTATTTATTAAGTCCGCAGTTCAAAATTATTTCAAAGATTGCAGATAAAACACCTCAAGAGTCGGGTGAGAGGTGAAAAGACATACCTTTTACAAAAGAAGAATGGCAGAGATAAATACATTTTAGAATGTTGCCGAGCACACGCACACACATATATAAGCTTATATTTACTAGCCCCTATCATTTGCCTAAATAGTCTGGGCGGCTATGTCATAGGCAGCAATTAATACACGTTCGGACGACTAATGCATACAATTTGTTTAAATAATGCTTAGGTGGTAGTAACCTTTAGCGATGACAAGTTCAGCGATAAGGCCAACAAATCAAATCCAGCGATTAGCCAGGAATACAACGGGAAAAATAAATTGGCAACGCTGTGGTGCACAGCATTCAGCGTTGAAGTCTAATTATACATAATTACGCATAATTAAAATTTAATTAACACAATCAAGAGCTGCTCGCACTCGCACTCGCTTAAACACACAAACACAGTGAGCCGCAAACAGAATTCAAGCCAAAAGTAAAACCGGCAAAACGTGTCCGATGTGGATGTGAATGTCTTTTGGCCAAGTTGCGTGCCGCATTCGCGAGTGAAATAGTGCAACAAAATTCAAGCATTTTCTTAGCAAGTAAATAATAACAACTTTTATTTCTTGCCTAGTGTTAAAGAGACTAGCACAACGCATTTGGCCAATACCGAAACGAGTGCAAGTTCAACGGCGAAAACAAGTTTCACATTTTATTTATTTTCATTTTATTTTATTTAACATTGTGCTCTGTTGGCCAACTCGCGCCAGCGTTATTGTCATACCCCTTGTCCGCATATGAGGAAGTTAATGCCTGAGCACCGATCCACTCTGCTCCACACGCAAAGATCAGCCAAAGAAAACCAAAGAAAAACTAAATAACAGTTACTATTTAGCGGACCGGCATCGCCGCCGCATTGCCTCTCCCATTAAATATGCAGTAAAATTGCTTTTCTTTCAAGCTGACCAGCGGGGAAATAGGGGGACCTAGCGGACTAGTTGGTGTACAAAGTGGGTCTGGGACTGCAGCGCCAAGTCGGTCTCTGTGCTAAATTCAGTTTACTATTTAGCCAAACTGGCGTTTCAGTGTTAATGCCGGCCGAACACTTGTTTTGACAGTGCCACAGTGCACAGTGGGACTATGTTTGTGGTATTGTAAGCAAATGCTTTATATTAATAACATATGCTCTCTGCTAAATAGAACTGTAAAATGGACTTTAAAACACACTACGAACATTTACAACTATTGGTATAAGTAAAATATAACTATAACTATTTAATAAAACTAATAATATAATGATTGCATTTTTAATTTTTTTTAGGGATCAATAAGATAATTTAATGTCATGGAAACATTTAACTAACTTTGAAATTTCAATAAAAAAATGTAATTTGATTCATAAAATGTATCTTACACAATTAAATGTATATATTTATGAAAAATGATTTATGAACATTATTTTATTTATATTTTAAATAAGAATGATTAACCACAGTTATTATATGGTCACCTATGGGCCAGACGATGTCGTTGACCACGCCAAACAAAAAAAAACAAAAAGTGGGGAAAAAATGATATTCTTGCGCAAGTTTGACAATAATAAATGGATGTGTGCTGTCATTGCGGCAAGTACTGGTATTTTGGACAGCCGATTCTCCGACTGTCAGACCATCAAAAGCAAATTAAATTAAGTACCCTAACAAAATATACACATACATGAATACACTGACAGAAATAAGTAGTTTACAAGCGGCTGGTAAGCCAAGCGGAAATAGACTGTGACATCCGCCGAGTGCTGACAGCTTCAACTGACAGTCATGGTTGGAAACAACGTGCGCCTCTGGATCTAACACATCCGCTGGACGTTGGCCACAAATTTAATTAGAAATCTGCACGGCAGTGACTTCAGGCGAGCTAGTTCAAAGCACTCGGTTTCCGGCAAAGCAAATAAAAAGCAAAATATATTTTCACACTTTGCAATATAATTAACTAACGAAATTTCTTTCTACTCTGCTCTTGTCATTTCAGCACACACACACACACATACTCACACATGCGCTCAAATTGGACCGTGAAAGCAACAAAATCAAGAACAAAAAAAGTAATAATAGCAAAAATATAAAAATAAATAAAAGCAAACAGCCAGCAAAGCGTGCAAAAAGGAAAAACAAAGAAAATTATCATAGTTAGCATAGAAGCTGGGCAGCCAGGCAGGGAGATAGGTGCTACACAGTAGCTTGGTTAGAACGTCGAGAAAATGATTATGATGATAATAAATTAAAGTTGCCATTAATTTAGTAACGAAAACGGCTGTAGAAGGTAGCAGACGGTAGCATAATAACAATAAATAATAATTTGAAATAGGCAAGCGAATAGACAGAGCGACTTGGGGCCTGAACTGGAGAACTGGAGCCAGTGCAGCAGCCCTCCAACCACAAAACATACCATAAACAACTCCAACCAAGAGCAGCTCGAGCTCGTCGAGCGTGCAAATTAAAAGCGCACAGTAGCACGAAGGAGCAGCAGCAGCAACAACAACAACAACAACAGCCACAGACAGCAACATGGAAGTAGCAACAACAAACAATCACAGTCAGAGCCATCATCATCATCATCTTAGTGGTGGCAGCGGTGGTGCTGGCGGCGGCGGCAACGGCGGTTCCCGTTCCCCGTTTCAGCGTGAGGTGCGTGAATGGCAACGCATCGATCCGAACACTGGAGCGCTGTTCAGCGGCCGCTTGGAGGCAGATCGCTGGATAAATGGACCACTGAACAGCTACGGCAAGGTAAGAAAGAGAACTACAAGCATATATACAACCCAAAGAAAATACAGAAATAAAAAATGGAAAATTGATTAAATTAAGTTCTCCTGGACTTTAGTTAAAGACTCGCTAGTCTATAGCTTGGTTCTGTAAATATGTTTATATAAAAATATCTCATGTATGTAATGAGAGACGAACGAAAAAATTGTCATGGTCTGTAGCACAAATTGATTTGTCCACATGGATAAATTGTATTTATTTTCGTGCTTTTTAACATTTCGTGGAAATATTACATTTCCTGTTACGGCAGTCCGTGAAATTTTTAATCGAAACCTGATTTTCTTCAGAACTTATGTTTGCTTTTTATCTAGAATGCAATTTATCGCAAGAAAACTGCCAGAATTGTATCCTCAAGTTTAATTTTTACAATACAGTTGTGTCCTGCTTCTCTTGTCAATCGTAATCAAGTAACCCCAACAAAAAACTCCAGAAACCATTCAAGTTCAAGCCGAATTTTTAATCAAGGTCCTAAAGCTATAGATGCCATAAACGATATTTCATTTGTTCTTATATTCAACATATTTTCTCACAGTGCATAGTGCGTTACCAGAGCTCTGATTGATGCCTAGGTGGAGGCCTAATTGTTGTAGCTTGTTTTTGCAGTCAGTGCAGCCTTTTAGGTAAGAATGGGCATGAGCATTAAAATGAAATTGAAAGGCACGCTCCAGGCTGCAGCACTCTAAATGTAGAGGCGTCTACTAATTTAGTGCACTCCGCAACGGGCTGGGCTATCGACTGATTGAGCTTGATTGCCAGTTTGCTTAGCTGCCTTTCGATTTTAATCAGTTAATAGTTTATTTAGCTATCAAGCAATTGGGACCAGCCCCCAAGAATCAAATGAAAAGACATTACTAAAACAATAAGAGAGTTAAGTGAGCTATGAGTTTTTTTACCTATCTTAAAGTAAACTTAAAGCAGAGATAAATATTTATTGGCTTGACTTAATACAATATAGGTATATAAGGAAGCTGTTGAATATACATAATTACTTAAGCCAGTTAAGATATAGAAAATACAAATTTAGCGCTTAGCATAACACTTCTTGATATAAAAAGTTAATTTGTTAATAGGTCATTTAGAGAAAGGATTTGAAAGATTGTTTAATATCATTCAAGTGCTTAGAAGAAGCAGTCTTATATCAAAGAAAGTTGCTAGACAGCTTGGTTACCCACTCACTGCTAAATTGATTACAATTAAGATTTTACAGTTTTAAGCTCTAAAGCAATTATCCATACCCAAAGATTCCATTGATGCCACTGGGCATGCGGTTCAAACCGTTAGCTACGTATAGCAAAAACTTTGATAGATACTTTGTATTCTGACGGTTTGGCTTTTGTGTGTCAGAGAACTCTTCTATGCCGGCGCGAAAAACTGCATCAGCGTTGACCATCTCCACTCGGGCATAATTAACAGGTCGCACGCACGAGCTGATCAGATACTTCTGCTCACACAGATACAAGGTACACACGCTGTGCCACTTATTAATCGATTTGCCAGATACAAATAAGAAACGTACGAATCTTTCACATTTATAATTGCCAAGCAAGAGCCAAACGCATGGCCAAGTCACTTGAATATTTCAGCAAGTGTTTATTTTGCTATTGTTTTGATTTGCTTTTGTACCTTTACCTTTCCACACACTCACACACATCTATGCACACACCTCGCTGTGGTAATTAATGCGCGCTCTTCAGATTTCACTTGTCTTTGGGCTATGCTTTTATACATTTTGTTGCCATTGATTGCTCTAGAATTTGTCGGTTAATTATAATGACTGCAGACGGACCACAGCTCAACACCAGATTTTGCTTGCTCATTGAGTATCGAATATTGAGTATCGAGTACCAAATGACGAGAGCCGAAAGCCGGTGCCATCATTCCATGAGTCGTGCGTGTGGCCAACTCAAGTTCACGGCTCAAGTGCCGAACGGCGGTTCAACAATTCGAGCGTATTTTATTTGGCTGCGAGAATTGAGTTTCTCCGAAATACTCTACAAAACGCTACTCTGTAAAGTTAATACCAATGCAATGACATCATCGTAGGGCGCAAGAGTGAACAACCTGTGTCAGTTTTGAGATCAATTCAATAAGAGTTCTGATAACAATTAGCAAAGCAAAATCAACAAACTTTTTGATGCTGTCATATTGCTTTTCAAGCACTCGATTTAAATTGGTTTTTGCTATAGTTTTCTGGTTTCTGTTTTAAGGTCAATTTAATAATCACGTAACATGCAGTTAAGAATTAAGTTCACACTTAACTTCTTTGAGGATTATAGGTGCTTTACTTTCTTCCATATATGGGACACCAAATACATGAAAAAAAATATGTATCTGCACGATTTTTAAATCTTCCATGACTTATTTTCTTTCCACAACTTAATTTAATTTATATCTTTAATATTTGATAATTACTAAAAAAAAACTATTACTTAAATCTGAAATTTATATTTAACTTTAGTTTTTATAAATTCAAAATTAAGATATAAGAAAAAAAATAACAGAAATAAATATTCCAAAAAACATAAAATATAAAAATATTAATAGCAAAAATATATAAAAAGAATCAATTTAATATAGTCTTTGCTGGAATAGAATAGAATGTTTTACTGAAGCTTTTTCAAACAATTTTTTTCCACTTTTTAAAAAGTTTTGTTTATTCACATTCTGTTAATTTTCATTAAATTCAGACATAAAGTTACCATTTCTAATGAACTTTTGGTCTGATCATAACTTGAGCAAATTTGAGCACATTTTTTTGCCACGGGTACCAATAAAATCCACTATTATAAGGTCCGTTCAGATTGCTGAAAATCAAATATAAATTATATATTAACAAACAAAGAAACTAATAAATACATACCAATGATAACAGTTATTGAACCACCAACCGGAACTATTTTCATCGGCGCAATTTCTATTGCTATTATCATTATCAAGATCAAATGTTGAGAACTTCATATTTTTATGCTGAACCATCGCATCACCGGCATTTCCCGAATAAGCACCCAGAGAGGTGATTTCAAATGAGGCATCGTCATCAGCAATCGCAAAACTGTCGTAGCGCGCAAATCTAGTTTCATTATTCAAATTCTGCAGGTATATATACAATTCGTAGGGCTGCGATTTGGTTATGAGATGCAGTTTATCAAGTCCTATAAAGAACTCTCCCCGCAAATCGCCAAAGCCCTGTTGATATTCTCGCCAGTTCCGATTAAAATTCACATTGCCATTAATGCGACGTAGAACAACGGTCCAACCGGATCCGGCTAAAGTCGAGTCACAGGAAACTTGAAACGGTTCCGTGCCGGGAACTTTTATTTCATGCAAATCGGTAGATTTGCATAGGCAGCTGGAGAATTGGCATTTGTTGTTTTGTAGCATAAACTCGGAGAGTTTCTTCTCTAGTTGTTCGATTTTTTCCTGTTCGCTTATGGTTTTGATTCTCAGCATAGCTATCAATTCGTCCTTGTTCTCGAGCTGTGTTTCCAAAGCGGATATTCGACCCTCCAGGCTTTCACAATGGACCACACACAATGCAGATAGCAACAAAAAAGCCAATGCAATTAGATTTTTCGACATTTTCGTTAAGTTCTCCAATAGCCTCCAATCACTACAAATTGAATGTACGAACTAGGCGTTCAATTGTTTCGATTTGACTTTATAAAAGCTTTCAATAAGCGTATTTGGGTTCAACACTGTTTTGACTCTCAGCTATTGGGCTTTGTATATTTTATCGTCTGTTTATTGAGCTTTCTATTGTTTTTATAGTATATATGTTACATATTATTTAAAAGCCTTGACTTATTTAATTTGCATAAAACCTTTTACTGAGCTATGTTTAAAAACTTATACGATTTTAAATAAATGCTATATACTTATACTATATAATGCTACCTCATTTGAAATTATTTTGAAAGTTGGAAAAATACCACCAATAACCAACGATGAGGGCAATATCGCTACAGCTAAGGTATAAGCCTCACACATTTTTCATTTTAATTCATTAATTTATAGGTGTACTTTTTTCTTGCATGTATGAGAATTCTTATATCAATTTTTATCGCAAGAGCATTTACGATAGTGACGACTTGATAACACAGACAGCAAAATCTTGAAAATATTTGCAAAAATAGTTGCTCTATCTTATTCACGTTTATTAATAAATATAAAATAGGCATACGACTTTACATTCAATTTTAGCAAGATCTTTAGAAATATTTAGTGAATTTACAAAACCACAAAGACCTTTTGTGATCTATTGTTACATTCACTCACTCGCAGCTCAAATGCCCTTTACATTTACCATATGGCTGCAGGGTATATAGAAACTTGCTGAAAGTTGTTGCGGCTGTTGCTGTTTTTATTTTGCTGCCCAACTTATCGCGATTGAACTTTGCTGCCACTGCTGTTGCTGCTGCTGGCGCGACCAACTGCCGATCGAGGCAATCAATAGAATCGAAAACAATCAAAGAACCCCATTGAAAAAGAAAAGGAATATGGAGATGAAATTGGAGTTGGAGTTAGAGTTTGAAGCTATTTCAGTGGTCAGTTTCAGTTTAAATAGTCGCGCAGTTCATTTGATTGCCCCGTTCCGAGTGAGAATTTATATCAATGTGAAGTCTATTGACTGGTTATCCCGCTGTGTCTGTTTGCCGACAAAGTCAAAGGCAACTTGCCGACAGAATTCAATTGACTGGCGCGATCTTTGATTTGTGCCAGGGCAGAACAAACAACAGACGCATCCCAGCCCAGCTCCAAGCACCGTTAGACAAACTGCTCCAAGAATTGAGTCTGTGGCGCTGGCTTCATTTACATTATGTATAGTTGTACAAAAATTTACATTTTTGCTAAAGCGCAAAATGCAGAATTTGAATTTGATTTTGTTGTTTTTTTTTTGTTTTGCCAAAGCTGGCTGTTGCTGTTGGCAGTTGCTGCAATCACTGTGGGGCAGACGTGGCATGCGGCAAGCCAGCCCGAATGCAGGCTAACGGTACACATAGACGCTGGCAAGCGACGTCTTTGTGGGTCACTAGGTTGCCAAGAGACGCGCAGCCACGCCGCATAAAGAGGTGGCTGCAAATCTTCCAACTTGGCCAGCACTCAGTCCGGTCGGTCCGTTTGGGCTACTGGCCACTGGCTCGTAAATTACATGCAACTAATTGAGGATGTCAACTGACGTGTCTTGCTACGATTAAAAGCTTCGCCAGTTGTTAATTTCCTGTGCATGGCACAGCCACACAAATGCATACATACACACTGCATCCAAGCAGCCTACAATTTGGCCATGATGCGGTCATGAACAGCGAGGGCCCACATATGATTTACTCGATATACTCGATATACTCAAACAAGCCATAAGTACTCGTAGTCGCACTTGGTACTCAAACATGTATATATATATATAAATATACATATACACGAGATCATAGACTGTGCTCTATAGAGATATAAAGCCAACGAGATCGTGACAGAAATAATGCATATAAAAATGTATATTATTAGCGTTTAAGAGGCGCAGAGCTAAGACCCAGCATGGCCAACAAAATGGCCATTGTTAGACAGAAAGCAATTTAAAATGCAGCATGCAGCACACTGGGCTCCATTTCAGGGAAAATGGAATGGAATATAATTTGTAAATGTATAAAAACTAAAAATATTTATACTATGTATTCAAATAAAAAACGTATTATTTATATTTCTTAAATGAAATTAATTAATTAAAAGTTGAGGTAAAAATATAATTTAATATTTATATTTAGAAATTTATGAAATAATATAAATAATAAGTTTAATTTATTTTTGTTTAATAACAGAGCAACACTTTTTCGTAGACTTCATAACCACAGTGCAGCCAAAGTCAGTGCCAGCTAAAAATAAAAAGAGTCAACGCTTTGGTATGTCTATGCAGCGATCTGTGTAAGCCCTGCCGCCAGAAAAGGCGACATGCATGCGCAGACATGGAGCATATGGCAGCCCAAAGACTGACACAGACAAACAGACGGACAGACGGCAGAGACAGAGCAGGCCAAGAGCTGAGATAGACAGTCAATCTTATGGCCAGAGACAGCCACGAAGACGACGACGATGTTGCGGGCAGCATCATTAAATTCGTTTAAAGCATGGCCCGGGCGAAAATATTTTGGCATAGGCCAAGCCAGAGCCGAGACAGAGGCGGAGGCAAAGGCGGGCAACGTCTACAACGTCTACATCATCACGACTTTGGGCTCTGGGTACCATGGCTGAGCACACTTGTAATATATGCGCGTCTCGGGGTACCCCTCTTCCTGCCTGCCAGCTGCATTTTGCAGCTGCCGCATTTCATTGAACCTTCAACTTGACTTTGAGCCAAAAGCAACAGGCAGCAGCCATAAAGCCATTGAGCATTTTTCAATTTGGCTATGCGAGGCGCGGGATCTTGGTTTTATCAGCCAGGCAGCCAGCCGACCGCATGGGGGCTCAAGTTCGAGATCATGACACTGATTCCTTGATTGTTTGGCCATGGCGAAATATATTTTTGTTTTGGCGAACGCGCCAGCTGCTGCCTTGATTAGAGCAGACCCCTGGGGGAGTGTGAGTTTTCAACAGCCATGCAGATTGGCATAGCTTAATTAGCCCGGCTGGCAAGCGAAACCAGGCCAGACCAGGCCAAGCCAGGCCATGCCGGGACCATAAAACTCTCTAGCGGACAAACAGTAAAGCCACAGCCTACACACATACATTCCAGCCAGCTCGGCTGGTAAAAAGAGGTCATCGATAGACACACACACTAACAAACAACAACAAAAAATGTAATACCTGGCCAAAAGGAGATTTAAGACAAGTCTTCTTTTGTCTGCCTTTGTGGCGTGAGAAACTCAGCGACAGAACGTGCATCGCCCCAAGGGTTCGAAACTTTGGTTATAATTTATGTCTGCACCGCAATTGTGGCTCATACTAGGTACCAGGTAACTGGCACTGGTACTTGGTACCCAGTACCTGGTATTGAGTACCCTTGGCTGCCGCTCAAGGATGAGTGTGACTTAAGGGAGCCGTACAAATTATTATGCATTTGCAATTTGCCTGCGGTAACATGGTCTGACTCAGCTAAGGACTGAAAGAGGGACTCTCAAAGCCAATCAAATCCAGTAATGAAAGCTCAATGGGGGCAGTCCTGAAAGTGATAGCTGAGATTGGGAATAAATTGTAGTTGGCGAATTGTGGCACAAAATTACGATACACTTAGAATACAATTTCTCAGGATACATAAATTTATCTTTTTTAACTCATATATTCATATTGCGTATCTAACTTGTATAATTAATTTTGTTATACGGCGAAACCTGACACTGTAATATGTTTAATAAGCGTATAGAACATGGTATTTGCTATAGGCTGTGCTCATAAGTATTATAGACGATGTAATCGGAAAATAATATTATATTGTTGACATCAAAAATATTGGACAAGGAAGATTTACTTTTTAGTTTTACGGAAACGATAATGGCAACATAGTTCTTAAAGAAAATACTGGTAAAATTAATTGAGTTCGAGATATCTCTCTACCTAAGTCACCAATAGCAAATATGCTTCTAACTCGTCAATAATAAATATATCGTTATGATTAATGTTTGAAGCTGCAATTTATATAGACCCTAATGAAGTCATCAACCAAAAGCTTTTTTTAACAGATTTCTAAGCTTAAGACAACTTGGAAATTCTAAAAAGATCTTTATATTAGAATACTTTGTAGTTGAATCGATAGGAGCAGCTGGGCTAAAAAGCAATAGCTAGAAAAGTTTCCTTTTTCACTTACTTACAGAGTAAAATCAAGCATTTAATGAAATTTGTAATAATCGAAATATCACGTCGCTTAATTCCATGTGCGATTTTTTTTTATAAATTTAACACTATGTTAAGTGATTTTCCATGCCCATAATCCAGATTTTAACAATTTGAAAATATTTTGAAAAAAAAATAATTTGGTAGTGATTTTGCTATCACTGTCACGAAAAGTTTTTCGATCGGTATTAAAATGAAAATATTTAACCCACATATATAAAATTCTTCTTAGTGGTTACAATAACCACAATTACCACAATACTCACAGCTTGTCTTAGTCAGAACACAAAACCTATGAGTCAACCCACAATAGCCACTGACAGCATCGGTGGTTCATTCTGTGGTTTCATGTAACAAAGAATATTTGTTCTCGACTTTTTGTTGTAATCAAATTTTATGTTTGACTATTGACTCAGGCAATTGTTGTTGTTTTTGTTGTTGTTGTGCATTTGCATGGAAGTGGAGCATTGAGAATGCATTTGATTTGGTCATTGACACGAATATGCCCAACTGAACCCTAATAAAAATTCAAACGCTATAAATCATCGACATAATCGATTGCTACAATCGATCTTTTGGGCCACACAACCGCAACACCGATAGCTATGTACTTGTGTGTGTGCTGCACGACCCAAAGCAGCTGTTAATTGTTGCACACGGTTAAAAGGGTGCAGTGGTTCAGTGGTTTGTAACTGGCTCGCTTTGGTCACGTGTGCGACCAGCGCGCACAGCTGTTGAGATAAGAGCCAAGCAACCACTTGACGTTCAAGTGCATTGGCTAACAAAGCAGCAGGCCACTCCTCCCATCTACTCCCTACTCCCCAGTTATGTATGGTGTGTATTGTGCCAACACTCATACGCCCGATTGGACACACCTAATAAACTTGCATACAATTTTGACAGCCTCATTTGTACATTGGCTGTTAAAAGTCTATGCATGTGCAGGTCTTATTTGTATTGATTGTTATTTATTTACATGCTTACTTATATAAAAGACAGCCACAAATATCATTAAATTTGCGTATTACGCAGAATTTAAACATCAATAAATATTCTTCTTAACTCCATGATTTATTTCTAACAAATATTTCTAAACGATTTTGAAACAAAAATGTATTTTTTATACTATAAATATATAATATTTTTGTTCTTGTTCTGTGCTCTAAGTTGTTGTGATAAATGTCACAAATGTCAATGCGGTTTTCATTATTATGAAATTGATTATTACGCATGATGGTACATGAAAAATGGCATTTCAAGGATAAGAACAAGTGAGCATACAAAAAATGTGTTAGGGTAATTCACTAAAAGGTGCGGAGTATCTGCTAGTCGAGCATGATAAGAGTACTCAAACTTGTTATGCGTGTAAAGAGTAACATTGAAATAACGTTCATTCTGCCTTGTTTTCTGAATAGCACAAATCTATAAATATTTTGACTTAGATAGCCAAATGTAATTGGAGGGTAAAATTGATAAATGCATCTATCGATCAGTATAGGTTAAACTTGACCTCATGAAGAGCCAGCCTGCAAGCTGTCCATTGGGCAAACCTACTAAACATGCCAAAAATCTTACTGACAAACTAAAAAAATGTCGATCATAATACAATTAATTAAGTCCTTGTTATCCAAATACGTTATCCAACACACACATAATCCTGCTATCACTCAAATCCAAACACTCTGTGTCTCTTTCTCTCTCTCTCTCTCTCTCTCTCTCTCTTTCTCTTGCCCGATTTTGCAGATATCAGATTCCCAAAATATCTCACAGCCGAATGGCACACAACACACACAGCGCAAACAAATGGAGGTGCTGCGCACCGCCAATGGCGCCATGCAGGTGATACGCACACAGACAGTACAAAAGACATCATCCACATCCCGTTGGTCCACCTCCTCATCCACCAAAACCACCACCCGCAGCAGCACAGGCGCAGCGCCTATGGCGCTATGGGCGCCTCGAACAAGTCAAGGCGTTGACATTTGTGAGCTAAGCAACAACGACGACGACGACGACGATGACGATGACAAACATGATGATTATGTTGATGATGATGAGGATAGCATACATAATGGCAGCGACGCTGGCGTCGTCCACGAGTGCACGACTGCATCCATGCCAAGCACTGGCTATGGCCAGGAGCTGGTTGATGATCATGTTGATTTTGTTGTGATTAATGGCCATGCGGACGTTGATGACGCCGCAGACGACGACGACGACGACAACGACGTCGCTCATTTGCACAAACTCGGCCACAATTTGTTACTCGATACTGCGCCAAGTTTGAAATTGAGCAATCTAATGGTAAGTTGTACCCACCGCCCGCCTATCCACTATCTACCGCCTGCCCATCCGTCCCCGCACCCCAACCTGAACCCGCACACGTTAAACCCTATGCCTGTCCAGGCTCCGAAATACGGTAGTCGCCGCTTTGGGCCGTCATTTTTCATGCGCTTGTTGGCGGCTCATTAGCATGCGGCTATGTTTGCTTTTCGTTTTTTCTTAGTTTGCTTTTCTTTGGCTTTCTGCTTCCTTTTTTTTTTTTTGCTCTGCGATCGGCAATGAGATCCCGGCCATGGCAATGACCGAAAATGGCTCTTAACGATCTGTTAGGCTTCAGAAAAACTCGAGTAGAGGAAATCATGAAAACTAAAGTCTTGTAATCATGATGTTTACATAAATTACCAAAAACCGAGTAACAAAAATGGAAAGGGTAAATTTTCATCTTATTTACAAATAAGGCAAAATTGCAATGCATAAATAATAAGAAGTCCTCTGGAGTAAAAAAAATATGTAGAAAATGCTAAAACTGTAGATAGCTAGCAGAATACTTTAATAAAAAAAAATGTTATCTCTCGAATTGAAAATTAAAAAGATTCCAACATTATTAAAGCAAATTAGCAAGAATAATTAGTTGTGATCATACATCTAACATATAAAAGAATCGTTTATGTAAAAAGTATTTATATTATGTACTAAACGTTAAACGTAACCCGTTTCCAAGAACATCAACTTCTTTCTTCCTTATTTATTAGTAAAATTTCATAAATTAATAACGCTTATCACACGGCGCAAAGTCAACAAAGGAAATTAATAAATGTGCACACACATGTCACATTTAGACATTTTAAATTGGCAATTGGCCAAACATCATGGATCATCAGATCGCAGCCGCAGCCAGACGACCACGCTTTGAATGTGATTCAAATGAAGCGCCTGGCAACAATCGGTTTAATAGGCAAGCTCAATTAAGCATTTGGCACTTAAGCCAAATTTATGAACAGCAATCGAACCATTTTGGCCAACAGACATTTGGGTCATGACTACAAAGGAAATTCTGGCACTCTGCCACCCGTGGCAAGGCGACGCGCCGAATTAAATCTCGGCTTGGTCATTAGGCAAACAGCAAAAAGTGTTTAATTGTTGGTGCTTCAGCGGGAGGGGGACAAGGGGGATAGTCGTAGCACACACGACGTGAAGCTCGCGCCAAGCTTTACGCCCACCAGGAACATGGCCATGCCCATCAATCTTGACACGAAAATTGCTTTCTTCATTTTTGCTTATTGCGGAATTTAAAAAAAAAAACTTGTTAGCAATGGCAAAATATTTAAAATGTATAAATACAACAATATTAATAATCATATTTATAAACAATTCAATATTTCGTATATAAAAAAGGTTAAATGAGAGGAATCTTGCAGAGCACGTATAAAAATAATAATAAAATGTTTTTTCCCCAAAAAGTATATTGATAAAGAAAATTATTTGTTGTGTAAAACTCACCGATTTATGAAGACACCTTGAAGATAATTTAAGGTCTTCTCATTTGCATTTTCATTTTTTGCACTTTTCACTTAAGTTGATCCTTTTCACTGTATTAAAGTCAAAATTCAATTAGATGTACGTTTCTAATATAAAAAACTTACCTATTTACAATATTTCTGGAATTTAAAGCTGGACTTCTCATTTTTCATTTTCCTGCTTATTGCCATTTCACAATATCTACAATATTTAAATCCACGTCTATTCTGCTTTCTTGTGCTTTCCAATTTACTTATTAAGATATTTATTTAACGTTCACTGTGCTTAGAACTGTTCTGAAGCTCACTAGAGTGGTTCTTTCCATACACACAACACTCTGTCCACATGCCAATCAAAGATTAAATGCCCATCGCGCAATTTACGTGCTTAATAAATAAGTATTATTAAAAACTATTAATATTAAATAGGTTACTTATATTTAAAAATAAGTGCGAGACTCACCGAATAACGATGCATTCAAGCTTAGTTAAGTGATCATTCATTTTCCATAGGTTTATTTATTCACGCAGGTTTTGTGTTATTAATTATTATCCAATGTTTGTGTGTCTCAGCTTTTAAAGAACACTAGAGTGGGTCTTTCCATTATATTCTCAGCTGTCCAGGCACATGTCAATCACAGCTTAAACGCCCATCAGACAATTTATGCGCTTATAATACGGAAATCCACTTATATTGCTTTTAGCTTGGAAGTGAAGAACTTCCTTAAAGCCTGACTGCAACAACAATAGCAACAACAACAACAACAGATGTGCTAATTCGAGCCAATCTGCTTTTGTTTACCATTTACAGAAAAGCAGTTCGAGTATTTCCAGCCAAAGCAGCAACAACTCAAATTTAACAACTGCAGCAGCAACAGCAGCAGCGGCAGCAGCAGCAGCAACGGCTGGCAACACCCACAGAAATGCGGGCAAAATAAGCCTACATGCAATTGTTGGGAAGACAACAACAACAACAAAAACAACAACCACAGCAGCAACAGCAACATCATCATCACCTGGCACATTATCAACGTGGCCTCAGCGATTGGAGCAGGCTGACTTATATGGCCAGGCCAACAACAACAGCAGCAGCAGCAGCAAGCGTCGCGTGGGCGTTGCTGCTGACGTCGCCGCTGTGGCCACGCCAACGCTGCGTCGTGATTTGGAAAGTTTCCGGCATCATGATGACGCCGCCACCGCCGACGACGACGTTGATGAAGATTTGCGGTAAGTGCTTCAAAATTCAATTTGAAATTTGAAATCTTTGTGGCATTATTTGCTTGAGTTCGCTGCTTTAAACACTTGCAGGCTCAGCGCACGGCACCAGCGTCGCCAGCAGGTGTCCCAATCCGTTTATGCGCCACCGTTGCCCGCCAGCTTTGGCAGCCTGCAGCGTTCCCGCTCCATATCCACGGATGATCTCAGCAACGACTGGCAGCAGCGCGGCGAGGAGCAGACGGAGGAGGAACTGCCGTGCGGTGATTGGCGACGCGTTAGTAAATTGCGTCGTTCCTTTCAGTCGCAGGATTATCATAATAAAGCACAGTCCAGGCCACGTCCACTTCCATTGGATTTGCCCAGCAGTACGGTGAGTGTGGCACGCATACGCGCCGAGCTGGAAAACGGACGCAGGCTGAACACGGCCATGCGCAACAATCACGTCGATCTGGCCGCACTGGACAGCATACTTAACACTACAGCAGCAGCGGTCTCTGCAGCGGGAGCAGCAGCGGCAGCAGCAGCGAGCGCAACAGCCCAATCTTCCAGCAAGCCACAGCTGGCCAAGCGCAGCACATTTCTCACCGCCGCGTCGCTGCAGGAGATACGAGGCAAACTAAAAAAACTATCGGACGAGAGCCTGTACAAGGAGGACTTCCTGGCGCATCAGGCCATTGCCCAGCCCGCAGCGGTTGAGGTCGTGCAAGCGCCTGTGCCGGCGCCCTCTGCGCCCTCCGCTTTTCGCGTCGTTCACAATACGCACAGCCTGGAGACGCGTCAGCGGCCCAAGGACAGCAGCTCCAGTGAGTGGCATTTGCGTCGAAAATCGTACGGGTTTGAAAAGATGTCTCCGCCCGAGAATCGCAGCATTTTCCGTGTGGACGCCTCCACGGACAGCGGCCTGGGTCGTTCGGGTGAGCAGCTAGGCAATTGGTCGCCCACAGAGCGTTCGGCGGCTGCTGCGGCCAATGGAGCCGGCTCCACTATTATACACTTTGGCCGACAACAAGCGGGAAAGCCGGCGAGCCCCAGCGAAGCGGAGCAGCTTAGCAAGCGGCACTCCATTGCGGTAGAGGAAACTTGGCGCGATATACGGAAAACTTCACAGGTAAGAAGAAGACTAACTGTTGCCAATAAGAAATATCGATACTCTTTTCGCTCCGATATATCGATTAGATTTACGATTTGGCGCCATAGTACAAAAAGCAACAGACTTAAGCAGAACATTTAAACGCTTCTTTATAAATTAACTGTCTATCGTAACAAATTAATTGTGCCAGTTATGATTATCAGCCATGTAAACGCAATTTTTAGATTTATTTATTTTCTTGTTTCTATCGGTATAAAAAAATATCGCAGATTCTTATTGTGTAAAAATTTATCGAAATGTATCGATATACATTGTTGCATGCGAACATTGCCGCGCATTTTACCCCTAATATAAATTCGAATAAACTTAAACGACTTGCATTCCCACTTCCAGGTGCATGTCAATGGTGATTCCATTAATGGCAGCAACGGCAACAACAGTGCCAGTCAGCTGCAGCGCAGCAGCGCACAGAAACGCGTCGAATTCTGTAAAACGGAGGTGCACTTTGCCGCCGAATCGGGCCGAGTCAATATTGTCGAAACCGATGGCAAGCCGCCGCCCACGCAAAACTTTCGTCGACGCCGACGCACCGCCAGCGGACCGCTGCAGAGCCTGGTCAAGTCTGCCAGCGTCACCAGCAGCAGCATCAGCAGCAGCTCCAACAGCAATGTTACCCACTTTGGCGACGATCCAACCATACGCAACAAAACAATTGCCTCCAGCACAGTAGCCTATCGGGCCACACTGATGGAGCCGCCGGAGCTAGTCACTCAGCCAGTGGCTGGCACACAGGTTACGGTTATAACCAAGCCGTTGGTGGAGCCGCGCTACAGTCTGCTGGAGACTACCAGCTCCACGTCCAGGCATAGCTATACCTCCACCAGCGGAGTGGACACAACGGACAATGAGACAGACGAGCTGGCCAACATACGTGGCATATTAAAGAATAAGCCAGTCAAGCCGAAGCCCTATCATCTTGGCGAGAATATTGAGAGTGCCGATGTGCTCTGGAGCGTGCCAGCAACCATCAAGAGCGACAACAGGGAGAATAGTCCGCCAAGTCGGGAATGTGGTGAGTTAATGCCTTCCGAGTTAATCGTAAGAGATTAATTTTAAGATCCATTTCGGTATCAAAAACACAAATAGAGTCCTGTAAAATTCAGCCCACATTAGTGGAAAAAGCATGGAAAAAGGGTGGAAACAGATAAATAGGAATTGAAGAATACAGCATGAACCGTTCTCCAAAACTTTTAATATAATATGTATTTATAAAACCTTTGTGCCGAACATACCCAAGTTTTGAATTGTTTTCTGCATATATAAAAGCCAGAATTTACGCAGCTAAAAAGTCTCTTCTACAATCTATTTGATAAATCAGATTTCAATTTCATTTTATGATAATAATCTTAGTTAAAAATAATGGTTTCGAGTTAAAGTAACTGCACATGAAATAAACATTTGTAGCATTTACTGATTGACTTCCCTGTTTAAACGACAGCCGCTGGCGACTCGCCGATAACCACCAAATCGGTTGCTGAACGGGTGCGGATTGTGGAGCAGCGGCAGTTCGATAAGCAGCAGCAGCCATCGCCAGCCGGGAATGGATACTCGACGAAGATCAATGTGAGCCTCGGAGCTGAAGATTGGTCAGAAACAGGTTGGTATTTTGTTGGAGAAACGAATTAACTTTGTAGCTCGTACTTATTTTAGTGTCTTGTGTTTTGTTGTGTCTATATGGTTCAGTAGTAAACTCCTCTACTTGACTCTCAATTTGTTTAGTCTCGATATAAACAAAACTTGATCTCGTAATGCATGTCCAAGCCGCTGCTTCTACTTTGCACTAAGCCAAGATTAAAACGCTACGCATCTAACGCTAACATTTTAAACATAAAACACAAACAACAAATGCTAACCAGTGTTGGAAAGAATCAATTGAAATATCAAATTAACTTAATCATGACTGAAAAGCTAAGTTTCATCTTTTAAAAATGTTTGAATTGAATAGTTTTAATAGAAAGTATTACAAATTTTGTAAGAGCTCTTGTTTTGGGATTTGGCGCCCAACGCAGGGATCTATTTTTTACCTTATATAATGAACTGTTTTTTAAATATGTTAAATGTTAATTTTAATGTACACCAATGTGGGGTATAAGTATGCATTAAGACTTTCTAAATTTTCCATATTTAAAAAAATTTTAAATCCAATAGATCTAATCAAAGTTTTTATAAAACGGTTAAACAAATTTATTGCTTAAATCAATGAGGAAATAAGCAAAATATATTAACTGAAATCAAGACTTGACATATTGGTGCTCAATTTAATTAAAATCAATTAATAAATATATTTACTCAGTCGCAGATAACTCTTACATTCAGTCATGATTATCTCAAAATTAATCCCTCCCAACACTGCCACTAATCCAAGAGCAAATCATACATACCACAAAAGAAGCCAAAACACCAACAACATTTTCTCGCACATCTCCACATCACAGGTCGTCGTCGCAGCAGCGCACAGGAGCTGCTGCTGCAGGACTTGCGCGCCCATCAGCGCATCCTGGACGAAGGCCTCAAGTCCACATCGCTTATTATGAAAACAATGCGCTCGGCGAGCGAATTCGATGAGGCCATGCGTCGCCTGAGCATAGCCTCAATCGAGTCCGCTTTGATACAGCCCACAATTGTGGTTCCCACGCCCATGTTGCGCTCACATAGCTATCAGGAGGAGAGCTGCCGTCGCACCTCAACTACGTCCATCACCAGCAGCGATTTATTTGGCAGCGCTCTCTACGATTCACTGCCGCGCACACCGCTGGCACCACCACGTCTCAAGCTGCTAGGCAATACGCAAATACCCGTGAGTCAGCAGCTGACGCAACTGCGGCGACTCTACGATGCTGCGGATCAGGAGGAGGACAGCGCCGATGAAGAGGTCAAGCGTTATTTCCGTGAAAGCAACAACAGCGACAGTGGCGGTGGCACTCAATGCAGCTCCTCACCCGAGGATACGGTGCTCAAGGGCACTGAATACTCGAGCAGCTGGAGTCGCCTGAAAGCCAAGCGCACCATCTGGAAGATTGAAGCGCAAGAACAAACGCTACAGCGTACAGGTAAAGCCATCGGCGCGACGGGCGTGCCGTGTTCAGGTAGAGGAGTTTACTTAGCGTCTAGGGCCCAGGCAGTTGAACACCACTTGACTTCCCACTTTAATACCCTTTTTCTCTGTATGCTCCTTTGCAGATCTGCCCAACTCAAATGTGATGAACATAGCTCTGCATGCACCCCGGCTGCAGAAGCCGAAGCCCACACCGCCCACGCTGCGCATTGGGCAGCTTGTGCCCGTGGCCAAACCGCGAACACTGCTCGTACAGCCGCAAGCACCGGTCGCGGAAAATGCAGACGAATCGGGCAGCGAATCCCTAAAAATTGTCAAGGAGGCACGCGGCGCTCGCAAGCTACGCGAGCACGAGCTCTCCTACTTTGGTGTACAGCATTCACCGACGCCCACACAGACCACTAAATTACACGTTACGCCCAGCAACCCACGACGTACGCTGCCCACGCGCAGTAAACTAAGCCACAACGAGGAGGCAACCACCGCAACGACATCAACTACAACCACCACGACCAAGTGGCAGCTATTGAACGACCGACCCGATTTACTTAGGCACAGTCCACAGGCCAACGATGAGAGCAACGCTTTCCCCGAAGATGATGAGGAGCACTGCTATGAGAACATTGCAAACGAACTGACCACTACATTCCGCGTCAAGTCGCCCTCACCAGGCAGCTACGAGCGTAAGACGGATTTGCAACGCGATGCGCAGATTCTCAGCGAGATGACACGAAACGCTGATCAAACAATGAAGGTCAGCATAGCTTAGCTTAAGCGAACATAACCAAAGGGATTTCAATTAATCCACCGACAGGAGGGTTAAATGAGGAAAAAACGTATATTCTAAAATGTTTTTTTAATCAATTCAATATACATTTTTTATCTTAAACTGGAGGAAAGAATTAATGTTTGTCCGATCGTCTTTAAAATAATTTGTAACTCCTAGCAAACAGTTTATTATAATATAGACATTACCGATTTTGTGCATTCCCACCCCATTGATGGAAAATATTAGGAAAACTATGAAACTTATTGCACCTAGCACGCGACAGATTTCCAATTTTCACAAAGATGTATTCAGAATTTATTGAAATATGATATGATTGTACGTAATTGACAATCTAATTCAATGCTCAAATCCCATAGACTCGAAACTTCTATGAAAACTAGTTTAAATTCTTAGAAAATACTTGTGCCGAGCAGAGTCAAACCATTTGATTGAATATAATTAATAAAATATAAATTTCTCTTTTGATCAGGCACTCTCCGATGAGGCAGCCTTCAAGGATCAGCGACGTCGTTCCTGCTCGCTGCAGCGCCGCAGCGCCAAGCCCTTGGCCACCATCGATGAGAAGGTCAAAACTCACAATGGCGATGCTAAAGTTTTGAGTGTCGCACGGGGCACCTTCGCCTCGGAGGCACGACGCAATTCACGACAATCGACGCCCTCGCCGACCCCTGCACGCAGCTCATCGCAGTCATCCATTGAGTGCTGTCCACGGGATCGTTCGCGTTCCAGTTCGCGTGAGTCAATGACACAAGGAGGCGGCTCTTCGGATGAGCAATTGAGCAAGCAGCGCGTGGAGCGAATACGCATGCGTACGCCCAAGCGAGAGAAGACACATCACGAGACAACTGAACAGCGTTCATCCAGGCAGAGCAGCAAACCACGCAGTAGCTCCAATGCGACGCCAGAAAGCAAACGCACGCATCACCACAGCCGTCACCGGGAGAAGGAGCACAGCGGCGAGCATTCGACCAAACATAGCTCGGGCTCGGCATCAGGCAGTCGACTGCTACGCTCCACGCGTGTCAGCGAAACGAGTCGCCCACGCACTAGCTCACACCGAACGAGTGAGCGAGAGCGAGAGCGGGAGCGTGAACGTACAAGCGGCACTGAGAAGCACCGAGAAGAGCTCACACGCTCGCGTGGTAAGTGTACAGTTGTTCGGCTCTAAGGCGTATTCCTCGTGCAAGCTGCTACGTCATAATCCATTTGCTATATACCTATGTATGTCTATTGCAGAGTTACTTGTGTTGGGCTTGCTCATAATGGGTGCCACACAGCCGATTCGGCTGCGCAAACGTTTTAGGTTAGCTAGATCCAAGTGCCACAGCCATTCATTACGAAAAACTAAGCTGCACATAAAAGGGGCAGCTAAAGCAATAGATCATAGCTTGACGATGAAGTTAAGCGTCAAGGCTGTTGCTTTTTGTTGCTATTTCGGCACTTGTTTCTACTTTCAATACACTGCAGAACTGGGAATGGAAGCTGATTAAATCAATAAAAACTGAGCTTTTTTTGTGTTTAATATCTCAATTTAAAAAAAATACAAAATATTTTTGCATACTTTGATAAATAGCAAAAGCAATATGTATTAATTATATTAACGGCAAAAAATATTTGATAAGATCTGTAACTAAACGAAAGCTTCTCATTCCCAGCTGCAAATTTACACCAAGACACCTACTAGCACACACACACACACGCACAACAAACATGCACTTACACACGCAAGCAGTTAGTCTAAACCGAAGTTAACAGTCGTAGCACAGTCAGAAAAATGTTGATTCTAACTTTCATAGCCGCAACTTGTTAGAGTAATACAATTCATTATATCCGATGCCATCCCACACAGGTCACTCCAGTCGCTCTAGACACAGTGAGCAGAGCGCAGCTGGGCACAAGTCGAGCAAAAGCAGTCGCAGCAATCATCATGACACAGCAATGTCCGCGCACAGAAAGTCCACAACAGCCGCAAAAGTAGCAGCAACAAAAGCAATAACAGCAGCCACAGCAACAACGCACAAATCCACAACAACACCAACAACAGCAACAGCAACAGCTACGGCACCAACAGCAGCAGCAACAACAACGCACAACGAACTGACGTACGTATACGTAACGAATTTAGCCAATACACAAACCGCCGAGGATGCAGACTATGCCAGCATCGATGAGGCAACAGTAACAGTTACGCCCACAGCACTGCCTGCGATCCCATTGCCGCCGCCGCGTCGCAAACGCAAGCGGTCGCTCTTACCCGTGCCCGTACAGCGCGAACGTACCACTGCCACGCCCACTGCCGCCTACGAGCATCGCATTAAGCTGGAAATGATACCCCAAACGCCCAGCTACTCGAATCAGTCGACGCTGCGCTGCAAGCAGCAGCCATTGCGCAAATCCTCGCTAAAGTGCACACAGTCGACCAGCTCGAGTTTCGCCTTTCTGCCCTATTTGCCGGCCAAGCGCAACTCGAGTGTTAGCCATGTCTATGACAATTATCTGCTGTACGCGGCGCCGGCCACATTGACGGCCTCCAAGTTGCGCCCCTATCAACACAACTTGAGCAACGAGCATGCGCAGCTTTTTGGCAGCAGTGGGCGTAGCGGCGGTATTGTGAGTTCCGGTGCGGCAGCGGGCAACGGAGCAACGGGCGCTTTGGCCGGCCGCCTGGGCAGCTGGCCAAAGCGTTTGCGTATGCGGCAGGTGCGCAGCAGCGTCTCGACGCATCAGCCGTTCGGCATCTGCACATGTTCATAGTCAGCGCTGGAGCAGCAAACCAAATAGCAAGTCGCACATGGATGGGCGCAACCGGATCTCGTCACAGTCACAGACAAAAGTTTTCGCTCACGTTTTTATAACCTCCTATGCACGCCAACCAATTTTCCTACCTTTATTTTTGGGTATTCTTTTATAATTGTTTTTAATTTGACTACCTCACGCACGCGAAAAGAAAACAACCAAAACGAAGCACGCAAATCAACACGAAATATTAAAAAAACATAAATCGAACAAAACGATTCGCAGTTATCTAACCTGTGTTCCCCCATACTAATACTACTTAAAACTCGAGCGGGCGAAAGAAAATGTGAGTGGAAGAGCAGGCAGAGAGAGGAGGGCTTGTTTTATACTTTGGAGCACACTCGGCCATGCACATAAAAAACCCTCACACATACACACAATGAATGAAAATGGTTCTGTTTTTACTTTTCACAGCGTAAGCGAATTTTCAAAATTTTGAAACATTTTTTACTTAAGCAACTGGAAGCATGTTGTGGGTGCACTAGGAACTTAGAATCTAACTGGAAAATCGTTACACGACTGTAGAATGCGAGACTAACTTTTCAAAATAAAAAACATTAATTAAATACTCAACTCTTTCATGCTTAAACCTAATTTGTTTAATCAAAGTATTAGGATATACAAAAAATGTAGATCAAATAATACCTTTTATAACACACAAACCAAGACTTTGCTAAGACTAAAATGGGAAGTTCCAAGCAAATGTTACAAATGTATAGACAGATTTTAAACGTTAAAATTGTTTACCAAAAAGTGAATTTAAATCTTCATTCCGTTATTAATTCAAAAAGTCTTAAAATAAACAAAAAATAAAACATAGAAAAGTAAATTTGCCACAAACAAAAAATTTAAAGAAAAATAAGCAGAAATGACTCAAATTATATCTATATAGAGTTTTGTTTTTTCCTTAAGTTTCTTCATAAAGTATTCAAGATAATATTTAAGTTTAACAGTAGCTGTTTTATAATTCGATTAAACAAATTTATAACTTTTTCGATACTTTTAACTGCATGATTTTAAAACCTAAACACGCTAAAAAATCTTTATCTAATGCTCTGCTCACACTCTAGTAGCACTCTCTAGTATATTTTAGTATCGATTCTAAAAACTGACTATGAACATGCTGCAAAAAAAAAAAAAAAAAAAAAAACTATCAAAAATATCATCAATGAAATTGGAAAAGAACTGGCAACAAATAAACATCAACATCGCTCGCTCTACTCTATTTTCTTATGTACCAGAAAACTAAAAGCGGTACTTTAGCAACTGGAACTACGTAGTGGAAGTAGAACATTGGTATACTCTATAAAAAGAATATGTTGTATATATACTATAAAAACAAGTAGCAAGCATATTAAAAAAAAAAAACAACTTTAATCACAAATAATCCTGCAAGTTGTGCTAATCATAAGTATCTTATTCTCTTACTGCAGACACGGTAAAAGCACACTGAATGGACATCATCATCATCACCAGCCACACCATCACCACCATAGCAGCAGTGGCAGCAAGCACCATGGAGGACAGCCGCCACAGCACCATGTGCACAGTCTTACTACAACGACCATTGCGGCTACAAAGCATCAGCGTGATCGCCATGGCAAGGATAGGAAATAGTTAAGAGGGAACCTTAAGCAATAGCTGAATAAACGAAGCAACGAACACTACTAAAACTAAACTAACAAATAATAGACTAACTCATATATGTAGTTATTTGAATGGCGTGCTTTAAACAAGGCGCTAGCGATGTCAATTTTATATATATAAATCTGGTAATTTTTGAAATTTTTTACACGTTTACAAAAATTTCAATGTAATTACTAGTAATTGGCAAACATGAAGTAGAAACAGCAACGTTTTACTAAAAAACCAATCCATTAACACTTTATGCGTGCAATTTCCAAGAGCAGTTCCTTCCGCATTCAAACATTTGTTTATATAAAGAAACTAATTTATAAACTGATCAAAGTTTGCGCACATTTCGGCATAAGCTCCAAATTCAAGTATTAAACTATGCCACACCCCCATTGACATTGACTAACCAAAAACATAACTATCCCATATGTTTACAAAATTTACAAAAACAAAATCATATAAATATTAAAATAACAAATGATACTCATATATATTCTTTAGTAGATTATAAGTTTTATATTTTGCCTATGCAAAGACCACATTTCATTTATACATTTATTTAAAAAAAAAAATTTAGCACAAAAATGGAAATTTGTGTTTTTTGTAAAATTTTCTATATATTACATTTCGATTTATTATTTTTTAATATAAAAATAAATATTTTCTGAATGAACAATAAGCGTTTTGACGGGTTTCTTTTGAGTTTTCACTTATGCTACGGGTTATTTAAGTTAACCCTAATTGTAAAAGTATGGGAAAAATTTAGAAGTTTTAATGAAATGTTAAAATTTAAAATAGTGGAATTAATTTTGTTTTTAACCAAGATATAAGAGATTAAAATATCTATTTGGGGCGTGTCAAATTTAGCAATGTTTTTTCTGTTTATTCATATCAATTACGCATGTAACGTATACGCCCCATTCAACATTTAATAGTACACTGATAGAGGATGAAAAACTCTTACTTTCCTATAATGGAAATAAATGTCAATGCCCTATAGCATGGATTCCATGAGAATTATTTATTGGTATATGGGTATATAGAAGACCGACCAGTCGTCAAATATACTTTAAATGTATAAAATAACAAGTAATAAAAAAAAAACTATTACTTAAAAGAGTGCCATTTCTTAAACTCTATCTTGATATTAGCATATATGAAATATAACAAATGCAGTGTGAAGTGTATCTCAAAGTCGAACATACACGTTTATTCTAACTTGTTAATGCTACAGTTAGAATTTTGCGAGGTACGTCGACCACTCGTGCAGGCGTTTTTATCTTTTCGCCACTGCGGCCATCTACATATGTAGGTAAACATTTACGTATGTGCGAGCGTATATATATATATTAATGTATATGTATATTCTATAAATATATATAGTTCTATAGACGTAAGAGTGTACCAGATATGTATGGGTGTTGATAAACCCAGTTGAGCACGGCGCACGTCAATGCGATTTTCAGTATATGACTGAAGGGGCCGCTCAGTTGTCGCCCAACCGTCGTTGCCAGCGCCAGTTTTATCGAGCCGAAAAGTGAGTAGATATATCACTGAGCAACGTGTGCCGAGCGGCTCTCCCAGTAATATACATTACAACTAATTTACACAAAAAAAAACCCCCAACAAAAATGTCTGAACGCTTTGAGACATGTCAATTGAAAGATAGATTGGTTTAAATGCATAATATTTACCCAATTTTGAAAACAATTTCTATTGGAACTGATTGGTTCAGCCGACATGAGTCATCCATCTGATAAGACAACCATCAATATCAAAATGTGACCAAAACAAAATCGTTATAAAACCTATTGCCCATCTATGAACTTGACATGAAATTCTGTCCAGGTGGACATGGAAATAATTCAATCCGATTAGATACTGTGAAACCTTTGAGTGCTTTTAATGTTCGTTAAAGTTTTTTGAGTCACATTTATTTGGTTACAGTATATTTTTTTCAAAAATGTATTGAAACAGGCACACATTAAAATATGTATTTAAATTATATAATCTTTTAATATATATCATACATCAGCTTAATAAATAACATTTTATAGTTTATTGTCACGTTCAATTCATTTAAAACTGTATTTGCTTCTAGAAGAATACGTTATGTCGATTGAATAGTTAAGCAAACTGTGATGAGAATAATAAAAACAATAGCCCATAACAAATCCATAAAATTAAACAATTTTACTCAAATTGAACAAATGGGAACTTTAATATTAACAAATTTATTTAATCGGAAGCGCGTCTTATTACAAGTTTTTAAAAGTGAATTGAAATAAATAACAATAAAATTGTTTTTATAATAATTAAAGAAACCTTAATTTTTGATTGGGAAATCCATCAAAAAATAAACGCTTTAATAATTATCTGAGAAAAACTTCATTAAATTTATAAACATTGAAATTTTGTTTTGTTTTCCTTTTGAATAAATACTAAAAAAAGCACTTAAAAACATTTTACAGAATTAACAATCAAGTATCCCGTTTTAAATATTCAATAACCAGAACATTAAAACTCTTTTGAAATTCCATACGTATAAATATTTTCCTATACTGAATTATAGTTTAGCACTTGTAGGCGAGCGTATTTGTATTGTAAACATATGTGCTGGATAAACACTGAATTTCACAAATAAACATAAATACAACGTTTACAATCAAATTTAACGTAAACAATGAATTGATATACGAAAAAAAATGCTTTTTGAGAGCATTTAAATGTTGTCATCAGTTATAAAAAATAAATAAAAGAGAGAGAGAGAGACAGCAACAAAAAAAAATCTGATAAGACTTCTGAAAAAGGGGCTAAACTAAAGTTTTTAATATTATCGCTCTCTTATTTAGTCATAATAAAGATATGGTGAGCAAGAAGGAATGACAATCTACGGCACGTCGAATATTAAATACCCTTGCACACACGAAATATGTGAAGAAAATAGTAAAACTCCTAAGTTTTGAATAATGTGTGAAGTATTAACAAATGGAACATTTTGTGTCACATTCTTCCTATGAAACCATATTATGGTTTGGACTTGGTCAACTTATCTGGAAAACAGAAAAGTTGTTCATATATAGATGCCGATCCTTCAAATTGTTTCTAGCCTTTGCTGTTTCCTGACAATAGCTTTTAAGCTGAGAGACTTGATTGAAAGAGACGGGACAAGACAAACTGACAAACGGATCTGACTGTTACATATTTCATGTCATATTTATAAAGTTCTTTACACGTGTATAAAGTGTATAAATATGCCATATTTATAAAAGTTGAATCTTTTTATGAAAAATTGACTTCGCTTGGAGTTGCTGGTTTTTTTATTTTCTGCGTACTGGTACACTGTGGCGTATACTTAATATATGTATCCATGTTAAGCGCTTCTAAGCATATAAAATTCATCAATATATTTGCGCAGTTTATACGGTTAAATGGAGTGCTACACTTGGGTGCCATTATCTTATCGCGCCCAAATAGAGTTTATCTTGTCTGAAATTGTGGTCTCAACAGCAGCAACAACAAAAGCAACAACAACAAAAGCCACTTGCTAGTTGACCACATTTGGCTTAAACAAAGTGTTTGCCATATCATTTGCCGATAAGACAACGCAATTATTATTTTTTTTTTTTTTTTCATTTTATTATTATTTTTTGATTAGAAACAAAGGAAGAATAACTGACTTTCGTTTCTTTTGCTCGGCACCTAGTGCCATTTATTAACGTTGTGACTTGAATACGCGGTGGTTGTGTTTTTTGTTATTTTTATTTTAGACCTTGCAGGTACAACTAATGGGATATAAATAATGTCTTTTATTTTTTACATCTATATATATATATATTTTTTTTTTTCAGACTCAGAGAGAGTTAAAAATCTGCAATATGTCGCTTCTAACGGGCAGCGCAAATGCGGTGAAGTACACCCTATTTGGATTTAATCTGATCTTTTTGGTAAGTACTTGCAGGCAAAAGCCAAAAGCCACTTACGCCCGGCTGACTCATCATGCAATGCATTAGCTACAATTTATTTTGCATTAGTTCAAAGTCCAGCAGCAATTTAGTCAGAGTGTCAGACTGCAGATATGCTACCTTGAACTCATTTACAGATAAGATATGTTAGCCAATGCTTAGATACAGATACAGCCTGTGTCTAGCCAGATGCATTACCTTCAACGTGGAGGTTGGGCTTTGGTGGAGTTCGATTTATTAAAAGTTATTACAAAATGTCTTGGCATATTTTTGTTAGTCTCTGTTTTGTTCGTTCTTTTTGCCAATTGTGAAATTCTACAAATACTCTGCAATCCACATTAATTTTATTTTATTAGCCTTTCCTGATAAGTTTAGACAGTGATTAATTTTGAAAGCAATTCGATAGCAAATACGTTCCGTTTCTTTGCTACTATCTCTACTTTTGATATTAGGAACACTTGAGTTAGACATAAGGAATTTTTATGAATTCGGTAGAAAATATTTGGAAATATTTTACCTTTATTTTAATAGATTACCCTTAGCTTTAAAGATCATGTTTTAATGGCAATTATAAAAGTTTAGTTAAGTGTAAATTTATTTAAACCAAAGATGTTATGGATGTAACATATGTGGAATATTTTCGAAATATATTCTTAGAGGTAAAATACGTAGGGATTCAGGGCCTTAAGAGTTAGAATGGATATCAGTTTCTAATTAAAATAACTCAGATAAGGATGTAGATATATATCTTTACGCCTAGTTAGGGATACTGACCAGCGATACTAAAGCACGATCCACAATTATTTTATAAACGCCAAAAAAGAGGAAATATTTTTGAGTTTATATCTGGTATTGGACTGTAAACTACTATTACGCCTAACTACAAAATTCTTATTGGATTATATTTAATAATACCTATTGAATTTGTAATTATCTTAACTAAGGACTCTTAAGCACTGCGGTTTTTGTGCAACTCAACAATTGATTATTATAATTCACAGATCACTGGCATTATTCTAATAGCAGTTGGTGCTGGAGTAGGCGCCGTATACACTGGCTATGAAATCTTTTTGGCCAGCAAATTCTTCTCGATACCAACATTTCTGATTGTGATTGGAGCGTTTATCATTGTGATAACCTTCTTTGGCTGCTGGGGTGCGCTCAAGGAGAACTATTGCCTGATTCTAAGCTTCTCGGTGATGCTGTTTATCATCTTCATTCTGGAACTGGCTGCTGGTATCAGTGGCTATGTGTTGCGAAGTGATGCTGTCAGCTTGATCAGAACCTCGCTGGACGAATCAATGAGTAGCTACAAGAATACTACACAGAACCCAACCACCGCTCTATGGGATGATATGCAGCGCGATTTTAATTGCTGCGGCATCGACAATTCTACGGACTGGCAGAAAGTGTTAAATAATACCGAACTCCCCCTTTCGTGCTGCAAAATACCCGTAGGAGCCATAGGCACCTTTAGCTGCATGAATGACATAAACAACGTGTACCTCAACGAGAACGGAGGATGCTTGTCCGGCTTTGCGGATTACATATCCGCTCATGCGGTCAGTTTGGGTGCTGCTGGCGTTGTCATTGCCGTCTTACAAGTGAGTTTACTGTACATTGCAATTTTTTCTGGGATCCCTAATTTTATTCTATTCATTTTCAGTTCTTTGGCGTCATATTTGCCTGTTATATAGCGCGAGAGATTAAAATACGCAATGGCATCTCAGGCTTCATGTAGATGATGATGATGTTAATAAGTTCCATTATATAAATGGAACTTCGTGAAATTCATAGCCTGCTTAAACTGAGCTTAAACCTAAGTAACACATTAATAACAATTCTTGTAGCTATTCGTGCTTTTCCGCTGCTAAATTATTCAAAATATTTGTAAACTTATAATAATTTTATGAATAAATACAATTTAGCTTTTATAGACAGTTAATGACACTTATTGCCACTTATTCATTTTCCCTATAACACTTCCAGACCCCCATAAATAAAATCGAATCATCATTGTTCTTGAAAAGGACGCAATCATTCAATTTACGTTGCACTCTTTTGGTTTTGGGAATTTTTTATAAGCATGAATCTATTTATATAGCCGTGCAAAAAATATGAATCAAGTTTCTAAAAATTTCACATAGTATAGCTATAGCTAATATAATATACTTTTTTGGTTTTATTTTTTGATCAAGAAACTTTCTTCTCAATTTTTCTTCTCAATTTTAATGAAACTTTATAGGAAAATTTTTGGTTTATAGACTTAATTTGAATTCATTTAAACTTTTTAATACACGTTTAAATATAAAGAAATAATAAAGCATGTTCTGTATTAAAAACATGATTTGAAAGTCTTTAACCTCGTAAGCTATACATGTATCCAAATTTTACTGCAACTATTAAACGAATATTGGTGATATTTACGGTTAACTGGTAAGATTATCTTTTTAAGATAGTCCAAAAAAAAAAACAGTCAATTAAGCTAAAATAATATATATGTATTTTCGGTATATAAGTTGATTTAAAATTTTTCTTTTATTTTTTCAAGATTTATTTTAATATGATTATATTTATTATTATTATATAATATTATATTGTAATACTCCTGTTACTGACTCTAATATCTTGCAAAAAAATTTTCATTAAAGAGTGCAGAAAACGGGTTAAAAAGAAATCCCGTAAGTATGCTATATGAAAAGAAGTCAATATCAAAATTCGGAATATCTCTAGCGTATTGCCAAAGGCATATAATTATAATGCTGTTTTCTCGATTTTATTAGGCTTTTATCTTTTTAGAGAACCCTATAATAAACTTTTTTTTTTAATATTTGCGTAGTTACTCAACGAAATTGCCAGACAGCTCTAGAATATTATTTTAGCATATAAACGAATGCCCAACAAACAGTCTATGCATGACCACAGCGAATGAATAATTGAAAACTATTCGGTGGGTGCGGTATTATTAAAAAATCGATAAAGCATAGCCGTTGACTCATTAAAATTTAGATATAGAATCGATATAGCACATGCTCAACGCCCCGCTCCACCCACCAGCCAAACGACCTTGCACTTGGAATAGTTACAATTTTTAATTGTAGAAAAACTTGAATGACGTTTGTATTTACTATGGATTTCACCAAGTTATATATACATATATGCATTTAAAGAGAGCGAGGAAAATTCTAATATATTCACTGTAGCTAATTTAACATTTTATTGCAAAATGTAATGAATTGGGGCATAATCTTATCGCTGACTTTTATCTAGTACATTGAGTAAAAACAATGAACATTTATTGGCTGATAAGCGACTTGAATGTTACATATAAAAAAGCGTTAAAACGAGAGGCAGTTAGTTGGCTGAGAGTGAGAGACGGAGAGAATAGCGGGCGAATTGGCCGAGAGCCGAGAACCGTTTGGCGCTTGCAACTGGCAACGTTCCCGTTCGGGGGCCGCTCAGTCAACGTGTAGCCAGCAAAAGTTAAAGTACGTTTTGTGGGAACATAACAACAAAAAACGAACAACAAAAAAAATTGAGAAAAATTATTAAATACTATATAATTAACACTTTGCAGCGGACACCCTCGGAACAGCTTTAAAACTATTAAAAACAAATATAAAAGAAACAAGCAAAATGGCGAATCGGGAGCTGGAATTAAATTCCGGAATGCGCTGCGCCAAATATATGCTCATCATAGTGAGCTTTATGTTCGCGGTGAGTTTTTCAAAAACGATCGAAACTCACATTTCATGATTCATAATTTGAAAAACGACGCCATTTTGATTTCCACTTTGAACAAAAAATATATATCAAAGCGCTGATAATAAATGCTTCTTTTTTCTTGTTTTGCGCTTATCAGTAGTTGAGCAATTTTCGTGGTGTTTGTGAATCATATAACGTGTGTGAATTGTTCAGTTGTACAAACTCACATTAGCTCGGAGAAGCAAAGAGAATTGAAAAAGAGAAGCGGGTCAAGTGCCAGTTTGTTTTTCTTATTTCAAACAAATAAACTTCGCTCAGCAGACACTTGACTTACGTTTCTTCAGAATGCAGATAACTTCTATTAGTGCTAAGTACTAGTATACTTACTTATGAATTGTCAGCAAACGATGGGCCCAATCCCAGAAATATTGTCAATGTAACTGAAAAGCTCACAAAGATATACGTGCCTTTTGAGACAAATGAATAACTAAAGAATATGTATTATATATACTGTCACCTTTTCGTTTTGTGTATTATTTTACATTAGAAATTCACTTTTCCTATCTGTACAATATTTTACTTGGCTTCTCTGAGAATGGAAACTTCTTCTCGAACTGTACTTCCGATCAAAAGTTATGTACACTCATTAATATAAATATATATGTAGCCAGAGTACAAATATTTGTACCCTTGTGCCCACTCAGCGCATTCAGATAAGATAATTAGGACAGGAACAGAACTCTCGAAGAGCGCAGCTCTAGTACCAGTATGAGTATGCTCCAAGGTTTTTTTTTTTAATTATCTGACGCAATTATTTACACAGTCCAAAAAAACAGCTGCCAGACCGGCGTTAAATATTACTTATTATTCATGGAAGCACTTTTAATTTCACGTTCCGAAAGATTTTAAAAAACCTTTACTGCATTTTACAACACTTTTTTGTCTTAATATTATAATCTAAATTTAAAGTTCGTTTTTCAGTGAATGAGTTTCCATTGTCTCATTATCTATTTTACAAAAATAATGCTTCATTATTTGGAAATTTTCTTTGTTATCTATTCATTCGTATGATCAGCTTTTTATTATATTTATCATTATAACAGTCATCAAAGTGAATCAAAATATATATCAAATGGGGTATACCAACTTACTAGCTGAGTAATTTCCCAAATGAAGTAACCACAATTTGAATTAAGGCTGAAACAGCTGTGGGAGTGTTGAATAATATCAAATAGCTCTTTAAATACTGAATCAAATTAAATAATTATTTTAAATAATTTTAATAATTTTTAAACATTTTTTTTTTAGTCTTTAAATATTAAAGAGATTCAAATTGCTAATGAGCCTCACCTAATATCTGAGGACACATTTCAAGAAAATTATAAAAGAAGCTTAAATATATTTCAACGTTATTTTTAGGCTTTTAATTTCCTATTTACACAAATAGTGTTTAAGGTTCTTTTAGGGAGTTAAACATCAAGCTCTTAAGATTTACTCGAATAATATCGATTTGTATTGAAACGATTATCGTAGTCTCTAGCCTTAATAGGTTCTGAGATCGACGCGTTCAAACATACGGACAGATATATGGACATAGCTAGATCGACTCGGCTATCGATGCTGACTAAAAATATATATACTTTATGGGGTGAAAACTATTTGCACAAAACTATCATACGGGTTTTACCCATATTTAATGGGTTCAGAGTATTATATTTTTAATTATTTTTATAAAAAAAAGGTTATTTTGAGCATATAAAGGCTTAGCTCTCAACCCCCGCTCAGCCCAAAACAATGCATTAGATAAATCTGGCAGTGAATCTTGGTACAAATGCCACATCCTCACTTGACTTGGCATGCAATTGCTAACTGAATTTGCAGTTTCTTATATTATTTTTTTTTTTGCTATTCGCAGCTGACTGCTATACTGCTGATCATGGTAGGTTCCACCATTCAGGCGATTTTCGGTGACTTTAGTCTCTTTATTGATGGACACTTCTCGTCACCGCCCGCGCTCTTGATTGCCATTGGATTCATACTGATTGCCGTTGCCACACTGGGCGCCTATGGAGCGGTCAAGGAGAGCGTTATGGTGATTAATCTGGTGAGTGGTGCACTGCTGATTTCAACACTGAACTTGTAACGATTTAAGCAACCGTTCTGCAGTATGGTGTATGCCTGTTCCTGGTCTTCATACTGGAGGTGTCGGCGGCCATTGCCGCCTTTGTGATGCAATCACAGGTGCGCGAAATGCTGATGCGCACCATGAACGAGGCCGTGGTCAACTACGAAACGGATAGCAATGTTGCCGCCGGAGTGGACTTTATGCAATCCGGTGTAAGTATAACTGAAAGCTTCTCATATATATGTACATACATAAAATGAAAGAATATTATTTGAGGCGAACTTATCTTTTGTCTTAAATACTTTAGTTGAATAGTTTGCTCAGAACTTTACAAATTTATTTTCCTATAGAATTTTTAACATTTTATCATAATTTTAATAACTATTCTTTAAAAAAGATAATTTGAATTTTCCAAACTTTTTTTTAGATTCTGGTTATTCAGATATAAATTATTAAGGTATAAGGCATGCTTTTTAAAAGCCTTTAATTATTGTGATCATATTTTTTGCAAATTTATAAATTAAAAAAAAAAAGTTTTTTGTTGAAACATTACAATTATTTAAACATTTTTACACTCAATATATTTTCTGAAATTTAGCAATTTGCTAAACAATTTATTATTTAAGAAATTGAATGAAATCTTTTTAATAACCGGTTTTTATGAAAGATTTTGAGTATGAAAATAAAACTAAAAGCTTTATGCAGGTAGCTGTTTAATAGTGAACAAATTTTCCTAAAACATTTTATATTTGTTAAAATTATAATAAACTGTTTATAAGAATGAAATTCAGCTCAATTGACAACATCTCAATCTTTACTTTAAATGTATATTTAACTTCATTTACATATTAAGTATTTTTGAAAATTTATAATTATGAAGAATCCTAATTTTGTTTTCAGTTGGGCTGCTGCGGAGTTATTAGTCCCGATGACTGGAAGGACAACTATTCACCCAACAACAACATGACCCATCTCGATTCGGATGATGTGGTGGTGCCAATCTCGTGCTGTGGCAGCCTGGCCGAGGATCCCAACGATAACAACGAGGTGAACTGCCTGCAGCCCTACGAATACGGCTGCTTCAACAAGATGAGCTTCATATTGTCACAGAGCGCCATGCTGATAGCCACCGGAGCCACCACAGTGGCCTTTGTGCAGCTGCTGGGTGTACTCTGTGCCTTCATGCTGGCCAAGACGCTGCGTCGCAACAAGTCCATACGCGAGGCACGCCGCTGGCAGCTACAACAGAGCCTCAGCGTGCTCATCTCTGGCGGCAAGGTCGGTCTGCCGGCCAATTCAGCGATGTGCGGCTACCAGCAGCTCGAGAATAGCAACGTGCTGGGCACACAGGAACCCTATACCTACACACCCCAGAGTCCCAGCGTCAACTAGAGGCACAATAGCGACAACAATAACAACAACATGAATGATATAATGTAAAATATATAATTTGTTAAATAACTGAAGCCAAAGCGAAAGTCAAATAAAACAAATCAGTTCCAGACTTTGTTCTAGGACTGCTGGCGCAATTGTTTGTCTAAATTCTTGAGCAGACGCAGCTGCTCGGTAATGCTGGCGGTGGAGGTGCCTCCAATCGCATCATATTGTTGCACATTGTAGCCATAGTCCGCCACGCTGGCAATATCCGCGCCAAAGGCGGCACAAATCTGCTGCAGTTCACCTAGCGGCACCTCTGTTATGTCCACGCCCCGTTGCTCCGCCAGTGTGACCACGCGTCCAATATGATGATGAGCCTCCCGGAACGGCACGCCCTTACGCACCAGATAGTAGGCCTTACAGTAAAAAATAGTAGATATTTATGCATTTATAAAAGGCAACGCATAGGCAAAACCGCATTTAGGCTTTTTTTTAAAAACTCTGTTAAAATCCCCTTAAGACAAGTTCATTATTTTGAGGAATACCCAACAACTTTGGTTGGAAACTGGGTAGACAGTTCTATTTTCACTTTCAATAAGCATTAAGCTTAGGTTTCAACTTGTAAATCTTGAAAATGCATTTTGGGAAAATCAAACTAGCGGGCGGACAAGGGAAAAGCCGGGCAATATATGAATAATAGTAAACAGTCTCAACTCACCCAATCGGTGGCTAACATATCTGAGCTGAGCGCCGCTTCCAATTGATCTCGCCGCACTTGCATGGTTTCTATCACACCCACAGCCACATCCAGACTCTGCGAGAGCTTATCGAAGGCCTGAAAGCAGTATTGCTTGTCGAATTGCAAATCCTTATTATAGGTAGAGGGCGTGCCCTTGATGGTAATCATAATGCCTGTCAGATTGGATGTAATCAGACCAGAGATGCCGCGTATTAGCTCCAGACTGTCCGGATTGCGTTTCTGTGGCATTAAACTGCTTCCGCTTGAGAAACTATCTGCGATTTTGATAAAATCAAATTCCTTGGTGCTGTAAATAATGAGATCCTCGGCAAGTCTAGATAGATGCAGGCTAACCATTGAACAGCAGTAGATAAAGTCAACTACAAAGACAAAGCAGAGGGTATTAATAATATTAAATAGTTATCTCTAAAATAGCAGTGGGCATTTGTTGGGCAAATATATATTGCAGAATGGAGACTTATCTAAATACATCAAATTTATTTTACTTTATCAACAAGTACCCTTACTCCGAAATATTTATATTTACCAAATCGATCTGAATTGAATTGAATTTGTATAACTTATTAAAATTCATATTTCCTTCTCCTATGAAAATCGCCCTCCTACGTGATTTTCATGTATTTGTGAGAGATTTTTATATATTTGTGGTATATAATTTTAATGTAGAGAACTGCCGCCTTTCTATACGATTTTCATGAGTTTCACCAAGCCCAACAGACACTGAGACACTCACCTACAAAATCGCGATCTCCCACTGCATGCATGCTATTGCCCGTAACTGCAGCAAAACCAAGACGCTCCGCCAGCCAAATGCGATCAATGCCCAAAGGATTGCCGGCAACGGCACCGCTACCCAGTGGCAAAACATTTGAGCGATCCCGCAGCTCAGCCAGGCGTTGGCAATCCTCGCGCAGAGCGAAAGCGTGCGAGAGTAGCCAGTGCGAGAATTGAACGGGCTGTGCGCGCTGCAGGTGCGTATAGCCTGGCATAAGCACGCCTAGATGCGACTCGGATTGCGACACAATCGATTCAATCAGCAGACGCAGGCGGCCCAGCGTCTCGCGTATGGCCTTGCGCAGCCAGAGCTTCATGTCGGTGACCACCTGGTCATTGCGGCTGCGTCCCGTGTGCAGGCGTTTGCCCAGCTCGCCGGTCAGTGCCACCAGCAGGCGCTCGTTCACTGTGTGAACATCCTCGTCGCTGGGCTCAAACTTGACGAGACGCTCGACCCAATCGTAACGTATTATCTCCAGACTCTTGACCAGCTTATCGCATTCGATGGCATTCAAATGACCCGCACGCATCAGCGCCTCCGCATAGGCCTTGCTCGCATCCAAATCATCTGCATATAGTCGGGCATCTTGGGGCAGACTGTTGTTCAGCTCTTGCAACGCCTCGTTGGTTTTCTCACTGAAACGTCCACCCCACAGCTTGTAGGAGTTGTGGCTTTGGTTTTCTTGCGGCTTCTGCGTCATTTTGCTGTGTTGCTTCGCGTTGACGATTGTGCACTGAATGCGAGCAGCTCATGTTATTTAATTCTATAAAAAAATAATCGTGTATATATTTTCGATTTATTGTGCTTCGTTGGTTTGTATAATCATGGCCTTATCTTTGAAAATATACGTTACTTTTCCAAATGACTTTATGGCCGCTTGTTTAAACGATAGAGTCAAAATGATGCGACGTTTTTAGTTGAAGAAACGCGAGCACAGTGGTTAAAAATAATTTGTTTGGTTTTTTTCTTCCACATAACTTGCAGTTGTTGTGCATTTGCATAAAAATTTAACAAATTTAATTTAAAATTGTACTTAAATATTGCTTTAAATTAAAATTATTAAGGTAAAGAAATATTTTTAAACATTTTTTTAATTATCTTGCTACTTGATATGCACATTAAAAAAAACTCTTTTTTTTACCAACTAATATGAAAATAATGACTTTAATATTTATGTTTGTAGTCATATCTTCGACCTATAAACAATAAAAATAACTTTTTTTCTTCACTGATTTAAATAACAATAGAAAAAGCTTAATTATAAATATAAAATTTACTGTTCACAAGAATGCACTTTCATAAATTTTGATATTTGTTGATATTCTTATTGCAAAATATTAAAATTCTATCCATAAATTTAACATTGAATTTTTATAACAAATTTCTTGCTTACAAAAATAATAATAATGCAACATAAATATATACGACCCCTTTATGAATGTACTTCAACCACTGTGCACCTAGCAAAGCAAAATTGACACATCACTTTGACTTTATGTGTAAGGGGAACCCAAAAAAAACGCCGCTATTTTTTGTTATTTTTTTAATTTGTACTCTTGACTTAGTCTACAAGCAAACAAAAACAAACAATTAAAAACACAAATACAACGCCTTATCAACTACATACATAGACCACCTGCACTTTAAGTATAGCCTCTGACGTGCAAGATTACAGATGTGGATTGTGATAAGCGCGACTGACGATATTTGTTTGCAGCTACTTTAGATCCTCCAGAAACAATTTGTTCAGCTCACAGCACAGACGATTCAATGGCAGACCCATGACACAGTAAAAGTCACCATCAATGCGGCGTATCAAAGCGCCTCCAGGACCCTGAACGCCATAGGCGCCTGCTTTGTCGCTGCATCGGGAGAGAAGCAGAGATGAGCTTCCAAATCTTTGAATCAATTACCACTAAGCATGCAATACATAGAATCGGTCTTGGGCACTGTTAAGGGCCTGTGAGTTGTTCTTCAATGAGTGGATGATAAATGAGGTGCGATGTCTGTGGCTTTTTTGGAAGTTATTCCGATTCGTTCAAATCCTCACATATTTGGCTTCGACCAGGCAGTCAATTAAAGGTAAACAAAATGTATCGCGTACTTGCACTTACACAGGCAAACAAACTTTTCGCGAAGGGCTTTTTCAAAGCTTTAAATCCAAGTCCTACCTATATACATATATAATAACACAGTTTGCCCTGACTAACTCATTGGCCGACTGACCATAACTTTATTTTATACATGTTTCATACTAATTTCAAAGATAAAGAAGAAAATTCATTTAATACACATTTCCCACATTTCGGAAAATCCACCGAGCTATGTGGAAAACAAGACTCTGCGCTTTTATGGGCGAAATTTCAGTCCGATGGACCCCCCCCCCCCCCCCCCTATTTTTAAAGTTTTACGTAGGTTAATTTCGATTTTCCGAGGGTGGCAAAAATTTGACTGCGACAAAATTAGCTAGTAATGTATACATACATACACATGTATGTAGGCTAGTGTTCAAGTGTCAATATAGTTAAAAATAACAAAAAATAACAGCTATCTTCGGCGCGCCAAAGATTAAATACCTTTTCATAGATATAGCTTAAACTGTTTTTATATTTTATGCGTTAATGGCTAGGTTATTTTCGTAATGGGGATAGACAGTCAGCAAAACCACAATGGCAAACAAATAATATAATGCATGCTCAAACGTGGGAAAAGGTCCGTTCATGCTCGACCCGTAAATGTTATCATGCATTCGATTAGCTACCCACATCAGCAATATATAGGTGAAACCAAAAATTTGCAAGTCGACGTGACAAAACACTTTATTTAGTCCACATTACTCCGCACTCGAAAGGGAAGCAATCAGACGAAGTACATACATGCATATAAAATATCTATTGGAGAGCAAATGAGGGCAATGTTTTTAAGTGGGAGTGAAATAGATAACAGATACAATAATCTTTTCCCTTGTCAGCATATGACCAGCATATGACAATTATGCTCGTTTATCTCTGAAAGCAGCGTGAATAACTATCGCTACAAACTTGTTGTGCATGTTTTCGTTCCATGGGATCTATGGGTTCTATGATGAGGGGTACAGAGAAACTACTAGTCGGATACTGCTTGCTAGACCACTCTGTTTCTATACCCTATAGACATATTGGTATTTGTATAATGTATTGATGGAATTGTGCGTAACTAACAAATGAACTAATTCCATAATCTCTGTATACATATTCTTCATCAGGACGACGAACCGAGTCGATCTAGCAATGTTCGCCTGTCTGTGCATCTGTACGAATCCGTCAATACCAGATATATAATATGAATATCTAGACACTCAATTATTGAAATATATAATCTATCAAGAGGTTTTTTAGCAGCATTGGGAGACGCCACTATAAGGAAGTTTGAGTGTTTGTTATGGCAGCCCGAGGACGGGTACAGGGTATCTTAATAAGTTTTTTCTTTTTGGTTCCACTTACAGTGGGTCACCGCTGTCCACATAGCATTGAATCTGCGCCTCCGTTAGTTGGCCAAAATAAACGTCGGCGGTTTCCGTAAATTTGCGCACGCCTTGCGCATGCTTGAAGACGACGCCCGTAAAGACGCGATTGCAGGCGCCAGAAAGGCTGCAAAGTGTGGACATAAGTGGATTTTGATTGGGGCACAGGTTAAACCATACTTGGTCAACATGCGCACAGCATCGGCTGCGTCCTTGGGCTTGCCATAGATCTCCTTGCCCAGGGTGACCATCGTGTCGGCCGCTATCACTAGCAGTTTTTTGCTGTCGTCCACGCCGCTCAAGCGCTGGAACACCTCCTCCGCCTTGCCCAGCGCGGTGGCCTCTATGTAGTCGGAGAACTCTTTAAAGTCCGCCACGTCCAGATTCTCCTCGAACGTGGAGGGGCACAGCTCCGCATTCAGACCCTGCATAACACATATTATTGAGTTTTAGTACATGAAATGCGTTGGCAATCGAAACACTTGCCAACATTTGAACCAGTTCCTGGCGGCGTGGCGAGCCGCTGGCTAGGACAATGCGGTAATTGCTCAGCAAATGTTTAATGGGCGCCAACATTGTTTATAACAATTAATTTATATCTCACTGAAGAAAAAGCGCGGCAAGATCGGCAACAATACAAAACAAAACAGTGTGCACAATAATGCATTTTAGACTTATCGATAACTGATAAAAATATACTAAAATTTGGATTCGCAGTATTTATACTAACATACCTTCAGCAAAACGTATAAATATTTTGCAATAGTCAAGGAATTGGAGTTGGAATTAGTTTTAAAGGTTTTTTTAAGTTATAAACTTATGTTATCATAGTACCATATATAACGTACCATACTATAGCTTGGATTGTCAGTATGGAATAATATGGAAAACAATACCTTGATGAATTTAACACGCAGAACGAATAACTCTTAATATTACTACTATTTATTTAATAAGGTGCAGATTAATTAAAATTGTCATACATTTTGAGGGAAGTCTTAAGTTATTTTCGTTTATATTTTAGCAGCGTACCAAAAACGTTGCAGCGGAAAATCGAGCGGCCGCCACAATTTATCGGTCGATTTCAAGCGACGCGAACCTACTCGGCGGCGCCGCGCGAGTTAGTTTGCCAAAAATCATTTGTTGTGCAATTGCTTAAAGAGAATAATTCTACTCGCGACAGGCGAGTGAAAATTTTACCGTTAGCCGTTGGCTGCTGCAGCCGTACGTGAATTAACAACCGAGTTGCCTTGATATAAAGACAAGTGCATAGAAATAAGACCCGAAACATAATGAAGAAGTAGCATGAATTTCGCTTGTGTACATGTGTGTATGGCGGTGTGTTTGTGTGTGTGTCTGTATTAGCTTAGTGATATTTTTAATTGTCGCCGACGCCGTCGCTGTCGCTGCCCCATTGTCAAATTCAAAGTTCCGCTGTGGCGACCGCATTTTCCGTTAGTCAACATTTACAGCTAAGCAGCGGCAGAGCTCTTGCCTACGTGCCCACACAACAATAATAACAATAAAGCCCCCCTCCCGAAAAACGCCAGCGTCGACGTCGCTGTCCGACATCGTTACCTTGAAGTGACGCCGCCGCAGTCACAAGGCGCACGCGAGCCGTCGGTTCTCGCCGCTTCCTCGCCTCCCTCGCCCAGAACAAAGTTCAAGTCTGGGGCAGCCGCTTTTGCAAGGTTGGTGATAGAACCTTCAAACAAAAAAAAAAAAATGAGTGCACACATACAATTGCATATGTATAAGATAAGCATATTAATTGTTAAATCCCAATAATTGTGCCTTTAATCAACAATAAAAACAACAAATATTTGTTTATTTGTGTCAGCGACTTTTTTGTGTGCCAAATTCCAAATATTGCGTAAACATCATTCGCCCGCGTCATTCAACGTAAATTTTGCGTGTAATGTCTGAGGTGCGGGCTGCTTCAAAAGTTGTAAACCGTCTTACCACAGTTGATGCAAGGGAAATTTTTAATAATAGGGAAATTTCACTTCCCAAAGCTTAATATGTAGGGAATTTAAAATAGCTACAGTCTAACTAGTAGAAAACGAAAGTAGGTTGTCGATGAATGATGATTAAGGTTTATTAAATTATTTATAAATATATATATTTATACAACTAATCTTGTTTTTCATTAATAATTACAAATCGGGAACTTAAATTGATATTGTAAACTGATTTACAAATTAAATTTAGTCAAAATAATAAATAAATTATTTTGATATTATTTTACAAATGTTTTAAAAAACATTTTATCAGAAGATAGTTTTGCGAATGAAATTGTTATTAACATACATAATAAAAAAACACTTATATTATAATTAGCCAAAAAAAAAACTGCTTGAACAGCCCTCGCCCTGTTATTTTGATGCCAGAGCCAAATAGGAAATGTAACGCATAATTTATTTTTGTTTTATTAAATTTGTAGCCAAGCGCTGTGCAAATACAACTAAAAATTGAATACTAGTGAAAACCGGAAAATTAAATGTATATAACAAAAATTCTGTGAATTGTCGTAGACCCAAGCTTGAAAATTCCAGAAAAAACTGATTTTTCGCAAAATACACACAAACAAAAACTAGCTGTAAAATGCTGTAAAACTATGACCCAAAAAATACAGCGATGCCTGAAAACTACATATATTATATTGCAGATGCGCTCATGTAAATCTGCATTCATGCTTACATACATATACATACATACATACATCCACTTGTATCCACATTTGTGCTAGCAATAAACAAACTAATAATTCTTTGTCTCTCCCTCTCGCGTTACTCTCTCTCTCTCTCTTTTTTAGCACACATACATCACGTGTTTGCGTCGACCACAACATTGTAGCTAAACATCACGCGCTCACTCAACGACAAATTCGTCGCACTCGCTCACAGTACTAGAATTACTCTCACACCATGTTCTCACTACAGCAATTGATCAAAACGACAGCCGCAGCGTCGCCGGGTGGCAGCAGCGTAGGTGGCGCTGCTGATCTATACAAGTTCCTTAGGCAACTCAGCAGCAGCTGCAGCGGCGGCAGCGTCGCGAGCACACGCGGCGTGACGTCATCGGCGGCAGCTGAAGCTACAACTACAGCAATACCAAAGCAATCTAGTCAAGCGCCGTCAAGCGAATTCAACTTCAGCGACAGCGTCAGTCACAATTCGCCTTCGATAGCGCACGGTTGCTGTTCGAGCGAATCGAATTCGGAGTCGGCGCACTTTGTCAATTTATCAAAGCAATTTGTACGCAATTTACTGCAGCAGCGCAGCCAGGACATACAGCGACAGCTACACACTCAGCGCAGCGAGAATAACGCCAAATCCTCGCATCCGCAGCAGCAGCAGCAGCAACAACAACAGACAACCACAAAGTTCGCCATGTCCTCACTGGCAGCGGAGCCTCTCCAGGCGGAAATCTCCACCAGCGAAGGCAGCAGCATAACAGCTGCTGCGGCAGCTGCTGGCGACGGCGCCGCCTGCCACGACGCAGCCTCCAGTGCGGGAAAGAAGCCCTGCTTCAGCACAGGCCTCGCAGACATTCTGCAGTTTATGGAGCTCATTGGAAACCTGAAAGTGAGTGCAAAAAAAAAACCAAAAAAAAAAAAAAGGAAACCTGTTTCTTCTACCGTTTCTTCAGTCGCCTGCTCAGGGCTACGCATCGATTTTTCAACTCCAGGAGCTGATTTTTTTTTCTGTTGTGATTTCGCCCGTTCCCCCATATATTTCGTCTGTTTTATTTTCGTTTGTTTTGTAATTTTCGGTTAATTTCTCGACTGTTTTTATCGCCTACACAAAATCGCGTGACTCTGAGATTAGTTTTATTTTTTGTTTTTTCTTCTTCTCTTCGCTCCGTTTGCTAACATAATTGTCGAACGTGTGTGGGCGGCGGGCCGGCGTGCGGGGGGCAAGGCCTTGTGTTTTTCGATTTCGAAAATTTGAGGTTTCGACCGTGAAAGTTTTTTGAATGTTAAAAAAAAAACCTAAAGTATTTGCATGCAACAAAATGTCTAATGTCATCAGCTGGGCTAACGCAATTTGTGCTAAAAGCAAGAAATACTTAACAAAAAGCCAAAAATCACACTTATTTATTTATTTTTTTATACCCTGAACCCATTCAAAATGGGTATAAGGGTATATTGTATTTGTGCAAAATCCAAATGTATGTAACAGGCAGAATGAAGCAACTCCGACCCCATAAAGTATATATATTCTTGATCAGCATCAATAGCCGAGTCGATCTTGCCATGTCCGTCTGTCCGTCCGTCCGTCCGTCCGTCCGTCTGTCTGTCTGTCCGTCCGTCCGTATGTATGAACGCAAGGATCTCAGAACCTATAAGAGCTAGAGACATTTTAGATATAGATGCTCCTAGCTCCCGCGCAGATCGAGTTTGTTTCCGATAATCGATAACTTACTCCGTTTCCAAGCAATCGATAAAAATCGATATCGATATCCTGTTTTTTGGGCAATTTTGGTAAATAATAAGAGCTAGTCACCAAGCTTGACATATAGCTTCTAAAATAGAATATATATATATGCATTTGATGTTGGAAGAAGAGGGTTCAGGGTATCCCCTAGTCGGGAGCTCCTGACTAGAACCTCTTACTTGTTTTAGACTGGAATATGCCTCTTTAAAAAAAAAAAAATTATATTAAATTTAGATTTTGCCAAAACAAAACATATAAATATATTTGTTTTCTAAAGTTTATCTATTTGACCAGAAAAACAAACATAATTTTATTTCGAACTGAAATTCTGAAAGCGAAAACAATGAAAAATTTGTTTTGCCTTTTCTTCCTCTTCTTCGGTTCTGTGTATCCCACAAAAATTCTCATCTTTGAAAAATAGATATGTACATAAATAATATAGTCGAGATTTAGTACAGCAGATATCTATTTAAATAGATATACGAAGCTTTTTTTGCCGTATGTTTTGCATTTATTGTACTTTTCATGAGAGCTTTCGTGTGCGCATTTCGTATGTACCGACTGTGTTATACCCTGTACCCATTAGAAGGGCCTATTAACTTGAAATAATATTTATTGTAATTAATCCATAAATTGCCCACTTTGCTAGACATATATCGATTGCATATTTGTGTTTGGAACAAAGCTCAATTGGACCTTGGTACAGGGTATTATTTGGTTGGACACGCGCGACTGCACTCATTATTATTACTATTTTCGTGAAACACAAACCAACCGCAATATCCCAGGTGACACACGCTCAAGTTGAGGCCCCTTTGCTCGCACCCCTGAGTCCCCCTCCCACTTTTGTTTGCGGTATCTAATCAGCATAATTGATAATTCCAATATGACAAATGAGGTTCAGGAGAATTCGAGTCGCATTGCGTTATCGAAGTGTCGCATGCAATTTAATCGAACATCGATTCGACAATGACAATTCGCCTAATCGAACTTTGAGCCCCGTTTTCAAATGCAAAAGCGTTTCGCCTCTGGCCACAGCCAAAGTTCCAAATAGCTCACGTGAGCACTAAAAAAAAAAAACAAATTCGTTTTGTTTTTATGTGAAATTATTTGGAATTTTGTGAAATGGCTGAGACAGGCAGATTTTGTAAAATATATAAACATTTGCAAGGCGATTTGGCAAATGAAATATTCATATCTCATATATGTGTCTATATATATAGGTAAAGATCTTTTAAGAAAATATATAGAGCGTAGAAGAAAACGCAACTTGTGACTTTGATCTTGGCCTTCAAGAATTTCGAAATATATCTTTGCGTATTATATATCTCAATAGAGAGAGAGAGAGAACAGCTGTGCGCCTCAGCGGGGGGTGAAGGGCGGTTTGGGGGATTTTCTGGTTCTGTGAATAGCAGCTGTTGTTATATATACTATATAAGAGCTCACACGTAACCGCAATATTGGGTTACTCAGAAGACAAAGAAACAAAGAATACAATTAATGCGCGACTAGAAAATGCCCTGTAAACAGGCGGAATACATGATCGGTCTGTTAAAATATATCTGAGATATATTTGCCATGTTATATTATGGGAGAGAGACGCAGAGTTATTTTCGAAGATCAAATACCCTATGAAGACGTACTAAATTGCATTTCTTATAGACATACATATATTATTCCAATATATTTTTTTTGAATTTTGTTTATTTATACAAATCGTGTAGAAAATTGTATAAATAAGTAATTCTATTTATCAGGTTCCATTTCTAAAGCCCTGAATAATACAATATTTTATTATATATTAACTACATAAATTACTCATAAAACCTTTGCCTATTGTATTCAGCGTTTTCATAGAAAATAACGAAATGAATCGAATTTCTTAGATTTCTAGACTTCATTTTCTTCCATTGGAAGCATACTCATTAATTTTTTGAGTGTGACTCCTTTGACAAATGCCGAGACTTTTGTTTAATATTTGCATTATAAATCTTTCATATAAAATTACAGATTTTCATAGCTTTTTTGCAGGCCTCAGCAGCCCCTCTTGACAAGTCAGACTTCAGGCACTTTGTCTAATTAAAAAGAAAAGCAGAGAGAGAAAGAGAGAGCGGGGAGACAGGTAGAGCGAGGCACTGACAGCGTAGCCGGTGACACCCCCCCCCCCCCTCCCCCTTTCGGTCGACCAACCTTCAACTTGAACCCATATACGAAAGGGGGCTGTTTAGGCTGTTGCTATTTGATCAATAAAAGGGTTTATTTATAGAAGGGTTTATTTATAGAAGCAAGCGGTAAACAAGGTGCACAGATGTTGGCCACGTTCTACTTCCTGAATTTGCATTTAATTAAATTCCGCCCGACTCTGTGATTAAAATTAACAATGCAACTTATCTCCCATGGGTTTTATCTAAAATTGCCAGACTTACTAGGTGAAAGTCACGTTATGGCCAGGCTATGTGCCTTATCGGCAAATATACAAGCAACATCGTTATTATGCAAAAATGTCTGCCAAATGATAGTAAATAGGCATGGCTAGATGGCATAAAAGTACGCGTACTTATATATTTTATAAGGCTTTTATTACTTCTCCAATAAAACAATGCGAGTGGCTGAGTGCGGCAAATAACAGATACGATAAGCTAATGCTTCTGATAACAAGCCACTCCAAAGCTGGGGCTCATAGTTGTATATATTTGTATATATAATATACATAAATATATATATAGGCTACTTTAGGGCCACGCACATGATGGTTGTATCTTTGAAATAGGTAGAAGATGTGTGTTTATTTTAGATCTGTAATTCATTAAAAATCCAAGATATTAAAAAAACCCGAAAGACCCTTAAATAAAGCGGAAGATTTTCTGAATGCAATGAGTAAGTTTTTATGGTTCTGAAATAGTTATACTTAAACTATAACTATAAACTATTTTTGTCATATACATGGATAGATTAATGTTGTCATTCATTCTAAGAAAATAAAGCTGTTAATTGGATATAGATTAATTTTATATTTGATTATACAAGACCAAGAAAATTTGCGTGTAAAATCAGCATATATGGAGAAATGTCATCACCAAAACTTATCTAAGCAGATCGGGAATAATACATTTATGATTGTTTTATTTGTTTATTTATAAGCATTCATTAATTTGGTTTATTTGTTTTTCCAGCACACCAAACGCACCGGCTGGGTGCTGCGGGACGTCAATGACTGCGAGTCCATCTCGGGTCACATGTATCGGATGAGCATGCTGACCTTTCTGCTGGACGGCAGCGAGGGTCTGAACCAGATACGCTGCATGGAGCTGGCGCTGGTGCATGATCTGGCCGAGAGTCTGGTGGGCGACATTACGCCCTTCTGCGGTGTATCCAAGGAGGAGAAGCGCGCCATGGAATTCAAGGCCATGGAGGATATATGCAAGCTGATTGAGCCGCGCGGCAAACGCATCATGGAACTCTTCGAGGTGAGTCGATAGACACACATACCTGTTTAGCCATAACCAAACTAATGATCATGTATTATGTTGCAATAGGAATACGAGCACGCGCAGAGCGCCGAATCCAAGTTTGTCAAGGATCTGGATCGTCTGGATATGGTCATGCAGGCGTTTGAGTATGAGAAGCGCGACAATTGCCTGCTAAAGCATCAGGAATTCTTTGACTCGACGGAGGGCAAATTCAATCATCCGTTTGTCAAGAAGCTGGTCAACGAGATCTACGAGCAGCGCCAGCTGCTGGCCAAGGCCAAAGGTGCCACGCCGCCGCCGGCCATTGAAGTGCCTGTCATGGAAGCCACCGCAACGCCCACAAATCTGGCCAATGGGCATGGCAGCTCAAGTTGAAGCAGATAAATGGGGGGACCACTGCACTATGACGCTGTAACAGTTTTAAGTTTTGAAATTTAGGCTTAGCGCATATATGTATACACACACAAACACACACACACACACAGACACACCGACACACTCACACAAACACTTTATTTGTAAGCAACTCCAACTAACAAAGATTGTTCAGCCTACCTCGACACGCTCATAGTTAGAATTAAGATATATATATTGATATATATATATATATCTGTCTATGCATATATTTATAATTTTAATTTATTTAACAATTTACGTAACTTCCCCCTTTTAGCTTAACTACCTGACACCATTTGTTAAACACTTTAGTTCAATTCAATCTACAATAAGCGTTAAAGTCTTAGCTAATTACTTGATTCAATCTAGAACACAATTGTATATACATAAGCTAAACCCAATTGTAGCTAATTTTAAATGTAACAATGTGAATGTTGTTAGATGCAAAATTGTCAAGATCAAAATTCAAATCTATTGTTTTTAATGGATTACAAAATTTTCCTAATGCAAATTACTTTTCCTTGAACAAACAGTTGATGTAAGAAATTGTTGGCATATGTCAAAACTATAAACTAAATTAGGCAAAACAATTTAAATAAAAACAAAAAAAAAAACAATTAGTGTCACGCTTTGAAACTGACTCAAAAAAAATTGAATATTTCTTATTTTTTTTTTTAGCAACAAAGAACTTTAGTTTCTTATTTTCTTTAATCAGTAAATAGTTAGAATATATGTGCTCTAACAGGGTTATTGAAAACATTTTATTGTTTTTTCCAGAATCTACTATAGCAGACGCTTCTATATCATATACATAACTCTTTGGCTAGAAATTAATCGAGCAAATAAATAGCTTTTTTAACGTATTTCTATATATTATATATTGGAAAATCTTTTTAAATTAATATTAATGTAGCTCTTTACAAAAATTGCGCCTAATGTACATTATATATATATATATACAAATTAGTTTGTATGCAACAGTCAACATGCTTTAGCATGTTAGAGCATTTACCCAGAGGGTAGACACTGTACTTTTTTAAGCATGGGAAATTATCTCACGCAGCCACAAAATTCGTCCACTACCTGTCACATCACTAGCATTGACATTTTGGAGCTGCGCCAGAGAGCGAGAGTGTGCCTGCACGCTATTGGTCGTAACGCTTTTGATCCCGTTATATCGGTTGTGAGCTAAAGCGCTTATCCGCTTAGTTGTTATTGTTTAGTGAGACTGCCCGCTTAGCGTGGTCGCGAGTGTATTCAGGCAATTTAGTCTGTGCGCGTCTGTCTTGCGATCGGTCGTATTCTGTGCGTGTGTGTATAAAATCGTTTTCAAGCAATTTAATTTATATTTATTATTACTATTATTTTATATTATTACTGTGTTTAACACACTCAGTTTGTGTATAGTGTCATATAAGGATAGTAGTGAAAGTTGTGTTGAATAAGTGGTAAAATGTAATTTTTTGTGTGAAGCTTTTTTACATTTGGCGCACTTTTGCACCCGAGAGAGAGCGTGAGAGGGAGAGCGAGAGAGAGCGTGAGTACATAATGTTCATTCATATTTTCTTAAAACATATGAAGTTTTACTGCCCTGAACCAATTGATAATGGCTAGAAAGGGTATATTGGTTTTTAGCAAATGTGGCATGGAGCATATTTCTATGATATTTTAATTGATCAATTTGAACCTAAATGCCCTAGAAGAGACCATGTGCTTTCTCTTGTCAAAGATTATATTGATTTCTAGTATTTTAATTAATATATAAGTGAAGAATTCAATCTTTTTTAATAATTTGATCATATTTCATAGTACAATACAATACACGCCATGCTTAGCATTTACCGCATTATCTTAGTATTTGACATTTAAAATTGTTGAATAAGGGGCCGTAGTCTAACCTGGATCTGCAAATATCCTAGAATCGAGTTCACCAGAAACCCAATTATATTTCCCATAAATTTTTGACCTCTGTGGGTATACAAATATTCATGTGTGAAATTGATTCTTTATTTTGATCAGTTGATCAGTTCCTTCGAGAAGATTTTGGGGTTTATCGTTGTTTTTGGATATTATTCTGCGTAGCTTATAGATTTTGCTGATGCTACCCCAAAGATTTTTCACTTTTCAGTTAATATTATGTTATATATTGATATTCATAACGCATTGTTTAGCTGTTAAGGAGGTTCCTTGGAGAGATCTATATCTTTGGTATTTCTAAATTAGACCAAAGGTTTATTTATTATTTTCTGCAATATTCAATAAATATTCTAAACGTATTATTATTTATGATCCGCCAAAATTTCTGAAACTTATAAGCGAATTGAAAAGAAAGCATGCACCAGCTCTTAATTTCATTGAACTGTTCAAAGATTGCAAAAATATTGAAGTTCATTAATTTTGGCTGCTGCTTGAAATCAGCTCATTTTAAGTCGATTATTGCAAGAACCTAATAAAAATTCAACTTGGTTTAAGATATCTTAAATCCAGCGCTAAATATAATTTCTGGGAAGTTTACGAAGCTTCCCCGAATCTATGTAACTCTTAGAAAAGGATATCTCAGACGATATCTATATATATATATCTGTTAAGAAGAATAGCTTAATCGATTAAGTAATATTCGAGATAAATTGTTTTAAGGATGACTCAGCCTCTAAGCATGCATTTTGTATTCTTTTGCCCAAATTTCGTAAGCAGATTCGAATTTATGTGGAAATAAATTTTACTGCGAACCCTGTAAATAATAACTATCAATAATTTAAGAAGAAAGGGCAAAGATGAATTTAATATTGCGTTGATTTATGAAAATTAAAAAACCTTAAGTAGAAAGCCTTACGCTTTGTTATACACACACGGTTGCGTTGGGTCCATAGAAAGATCGGACTGTAAACTCCGAAGCTAAATACTGAAGACTATTTTTGCTATGGTGAGGGGCTGGCGAAGCAAGAAGCACATCCGCCTTGGACTGAAAATTCGGTAGTTGGGGGTATATGTGTTTTTATATAGGGTAAATGTTAGTCTGGCTTTCTAGACTAAAGTACACATACACTTGGCTAAAATGCAAGAATATTACAATTTAATTTTTTTTTAAAATTCGATTCGTTCTCTAAATACACACGAGAATGTCCTTTGGTGTCCTTTGACCCATCAATTAAAGCGAAGAGTAATATTTGGTTTCTATATAATGAAATCTGTTGATTGCTTACGAACAAAAGACTTTATTGACATAACTCAAGATGATGATACACGCATAGCTTATAATATATGTGAGCCAGCCAATGTCAAGTAATACGATGCTGGAAGCCTTATTTGCTATATACTCTGAAAGGGATTAAAAAGGAATATTACGTAAGAGTTACTACAAATTCAAGTAGAAAAGGGCACGAATCTACCTTCGATGACAATAAACTGATTATTGCGTGTTGATGTCTGATGCGAGTGCTGCACGTGCTTTTTGGCCTTATCTGCAAAGAAAAGACAAAAATTATATATACTATATATACTACTAAAGCCCATTTCTACTGACGATGTAATGTTATGCTGCGCTCTGTCTCGCCCAGTGCATTCTTGGCAATGCATTTGTATTCACCGAAATCCCGTTTGGTGACCGGGCGCAGCGTGAGTCGCATCACGATGCGATGGACATGATCGACGACCATGGAATCGTAGCTGCCACCCTGCAGCAGTTCCTTGTCCTTGATCCAAAAATTGATCGAGGCGGGCTGCGATTCGCTAATGCATTCCAGTGTCAACTTCTGACCCACGCCCACGTAGATGGTATCGTAGCGCGTCCAAATGGTGGGCGCAACTGTCGATGAGCAGCTGCTATCAAAAACCACACTATAACCGAGTGCCCAGCATACTCACAGTTCACCACGAGCATGACGCGCTTGCTCACCGTTGGCGGCACTCCGTTGGAGGCAATGCAGAGGTAGGCGCCCATGTGGGCGCGCTGCAGCTGCCACAGCGTTAGATTTTGGCCCTCCAGGCTGTAGATTTCGCGCTCCTGGTCGTTCTCGCCAGTTGGCAGCCAGAGCGGCGCATTCTCCTCTCGCCGCCAGGTGATTGTGGGTTGCGGCACGCCCGTCGCACTGCACGTGAGCGTCACATTTTGGCCACTGGCGCGCACCACATCCTGGCTGGTCTGGTAATCGACAATGTCCGGCGGCACAACCACGTCCAGGTAGCCCATTTGGCTCTTCATAGGGTCCGTGTTTATTTGGCACATGTACCTTGAGATTTATGTATATATAAAATATGTGTTTATATATTTCATAAATATGTACAATGTAAGCATTTCTGTTGTTATTATTATAACCTTTTTTTCTTTACCTTTTTTCAAATTTATTGTCGCTTTAATCTTTGTGGGCACTAACAAATGAAATAAACTAATATAAAATTGAGCACTGTTCTTGAATTTGAACCAGTGACCTTACACTTGTTCGTTCGACGCTCAAATACTTAATTGTCAAAATATTACGCTTGCAAAGTATAATTATATAGCTGCGTGGCTTTTGGTGCTTTACAAATTGATAATCCCAACTTGCGGGTCTAGTCCAAAACCTAGACTTCGTTCTTACTTTCCAATCGGAAGAAAGTACAACATCGTAATCCTTAGGAAATTGACTGTGACCTGGTATCTTATATATATATATATATATATAGATATATATATATATATAGTTAAAGCCCCAAAAATGCTGAAGAATATATAAATTTCGCATTTTAAGACTAGCTAATAGGGATGTCTTCAAATATCCATGTGCTATTCTTCTTGATATGTGCAGATCTCAGCAGAGGGCTTCTTTTCGGTGAAAGTGTTCCGCTAAGGCAATCTTATATGGGTATACAAAGTATATGATATATTTCAATAAATGTTCTTGATCAATACCAAAAACATATCATTGTGTGCACTCTTCTATCGCGTGGATTGCAAATTATATAATTTCCCATTTCTTTACTCCAGCCACATAATATTCTATATTTAACAACAAATTTTTTTACTCATTTTAATTATTGTTTTCTCCTTTTCTAATTTCATATATTTTCACATATGAAAACAGTTATAAACGATTATTATTAGTTTGTAATAAAGAATAGCTCTAGAAGTTAATAACCTCATGTGCAAAATCAGCTGGGAAGAGGGGCTAGATGGCCGGAGGGGGCAGATCTTAAGCTTTTAATTGTTCTATGTTGTGTATTTAATGCTTGGATTGATAATCATTGTGACAAACATTAATTTCTTATATATATATTTTTTATATTTGTATAACCTTGTAGAGGGTATAATGATTTTTTTGTGAAATGTGTTACGCATAGAAGGGACATCTAGTACCTCAAAAAGAATATACATTCCTGATCAGAATCGGTTGCAGAGTCGATATAACCACGTCCGTCTGCGGACTAGTCTCTTAGTTTTGATGTTTTCATCTTGAAGCTTTGCATAGGTCTGTTCTTCTACATAGGACCATAAATATAGTTGCCATCGGAGCGATCGATCGCCAAGTAGGCTCACATAATGAAAAATATTCTGTTATTCTAGATATTCTTTAGCTTTATTTAGCTTATTATACGCACAAATCTGCAAACAGGAAATATCTAGAAAGGTATAAGATCTTCAAATGTTCTTACTTTCTCGTTTTTTTTTGCAATTCGTTTGGCCAAGAACTGGCCAGCTGTTTTGGCTAACAGGAAGGCTCATGCCTTATTAAAAATTTCATAAATTTAAGGTATCATATAGATATGGACATATATCATGCATAATTTGTTTGCTTATAAGGGCATTTAGTGTTCGTTTTGCTTGTTCTACAATTAAGATCAAATGTCAAAGAAAGCCCCATTTATTGATAACAAACAAATTATCGCGCAATAAAAGCTGAATTTGAATGTGACATTTTAATCAAAAGCTTTTATGGCTCGGCCAAATTCAGTTGCAAATGAGCTCAACTGAAAAACGTTTGGAAATTGCGTCATTAAATACCTATAAAATGCGAGTGTTATTAATTCTTGTGATACTTGTGCTAATTGAAACCAATTATGGCAAAGAACAATCGTCGGTGAGTTTGACAAGTGATTAGAATTCTTCTGGCAAATATGCTAAAATGTGTTGTGCTGTGTATTTTAGCATTGCACTTCATCAAATGAAATCGAAGATCAATGAGGAACGTATTGCTATAAGATAGTGAAGCCCCTGCTGCAGCACGCAGTCAAAGTGTACTCCAAGGAACAGCAATTTGTGGAGCTTCAGAATAAGATCCATGAACTAGAGAGGACTATTTTAAATATGACTGTTAAGCAAGCACAACATGCCATGAAGGACGATTTGATAGCAACAAAAAACGAGCTGATTAATCAATTGCAATTGAATGTGCGTGAAAAGGAGGCACAAATAACGAAATTAAAAACCCAAAATCCCGATCAAGTCATTTTGAGAAACCTGACAACTGAACAAGAAACATTGGTTAACAATAAAGTTGAAATCATTGAGAGCAAGGAAAAACAATTGAAAGATCAAAGCAATTTAATTGAAATGCTGCAAAAGAGTAATGCAAATTTGTTGGAAATGTTAAAAGCTAAAAATAATACTTTAGACTATGAAAGCCTGCTGTGGAATGAGGAAGTTGCAAGCCTGCAATCAAAAGTGTCTGAACTAGAGAAGCAAGTAAGTGATCTAAAGACCCAGCTTAAATCTGAGAAACCTCAAGCAACATGGACGGACACTAAATCTCTCAATGAGCCTCTCTCAGAGGACCCCACGAAGCTTTGCGACGCCAGCTACACGGCGCCAGGCTGGATCGTTGTGCAGAGACGCCTGAATGGCAGTGTTAGCTTCAATAGGAGCTGGAGAGATTATAGTAAGGGATTTGGCAATGCGGCAGGAGATTTTTTTATTGGCCTTGAAAGGCTGCACATAATAACCAAATCGCAACGCTACGAACTTTACATCTGCATGAAAGACGCTGATGGCATAATTCGATATTCTCGATATAATCATTTCCTTATTGGCTGTGAGGCGGAGTCCTATAAAATAAAATTATTGGGCTTACATAAGGGTACACTGGTTGATTTGATGACTCCCTTGTTAAGAAGCAAGTTTTTCACACCTGACAAAGACAGTCCTCAGGGCTGTGCCACGTTGTCTTCGTCGGGCTGGTGGTTTAAGAAACGTTGCTTAGACAGGTAAAGCATTCAAATGAAATAAGTTTACTAGCGTTTGTTTAACACTTTTCACGTTTTTTTTTACCTGATTTCGTTTCTTAGTAATCCCAATTCACCACTTGCGTATTTTGATGATGGTAATGGCAATTATGTTTACTACAACCTAATTTTAATGATGATAAAGCCGTCTGATTTAAATATTTAATCATAACGTAACATTCATTATAAGAATTCGCTATTTTTTAGTTGGTCGAAATTTAGTCGAAATTGAATTTATAGTGTAAAATTCACCTATATATCAATATCAATTTATATAAAAATAAGCCTGTTCTTCGACCCACATAGTTCTTTGATATTTTCATTTATATGCAACGTTATCTGGCAATAATGTGCTTCGCAACCCTTTGGTATACCCTCAACCTATTTAAAGTAGGTAAAAGGGCTTATGGGTTTTGTCCAAATGTATGTAACAGGCAGAAGAAAGCATCCCTGAACTTGTAAAGTGGTTAGCATCTGCAGTCTGTCAGTATGTATGATGATATCAGACATTATCCTTGTTTCTGCGTAGTACGAGAATGTTTCCGATAATCTATATCTTACCCCGTTTGTAAGCAATCGATATCAAAATTCTGCTTTTGAGCATACATTTTGGGTTTTAAGGCCACCAAATTCGACATGCAACTTCGAGAATAGTATATATAGATCTATTAACTTTTTTTTATTAACTAGCTATATCAGACTATAACCCGACTTCAACCTATAGCTTTAATAATTAATAAATCAATCTATCATGACAATGTATTAGTATACTATGGATTTAAAAAGTAGTTGGACAAAGCTTATATTTTGGAACATTTTGGCTTGCTTATGAGGTCTTCAGCGTACGCAAGACACAATGTCAAGGATTAAATTAATACTTTAATATAAATCATGTGTATGCATCGTATTTTACCCACCAGCCGCGATCCGATTCGTGTACATCGCGTATCCGCAGCTGCCAAATGCGATGCTCCGTGTGCGAGATGCCGATGCGATGATTCTTGGTGATGACATGATTCTGTATGCTCAATATGGTCTGGGTGTCCACGCGCAGCCAGGCCACCTTGTAGCTAACGAGATCGTGCACGATGCAGGTGAGCAGCGCATCGCGTCCCACGGGTACCGTAACATTGTTAATGGGCCCACTAAATTTCGGATCCGCTGGCAAAGAGAAAATGTTGGCAGAAAAAAAAACTGGCTTAGAGCAAGTGCTTGACATTTACGATGTTGCCCCATTAGGGTGTTAAATGGCGCTAGCATAACGAAGCTCTGCATTCCGATTGGTGTTAGGGTGGGATTTATGGGTCTTACAAATGTCAGAATGTGGCATTTGGTAATTGAATAGAGATGGCTGATATTATGATTATATATAATTGAATATTTAACAATATGTAAAGGTAACTTGTGTCATAAAGCAAGGCTGCAAATTGTTGTATTTTTTAAGCAATTAGGAATATGTTAATTTAATATATCATATTTAAGCCCAATTTACTTTCATTTTCATTTCATTTATCATTTCTAATCCACAATTGGGCGCGATAATTATTTTTTTACATTTGTGCAAGTGCCTGCAAAATGTCAACAGCCCAAATAGAATAGATATACTTTAAACTTTTCCAGATGCCCGTCCAGCTATGTTGTTGTTATGTTGTTGTTGCCCGTTTTTCACGCTCATAAATTTTCTTATGTAAAGATGCTGCGGCTGGTAAATAATCCAATAATTAGTTAAATTAGCTTTTGAGGGTGACCGAAAGACCCAGCCGAAATGATAAGCTTCTCATAATTTGGCTTTTGCACTTGTCATGCTCGCTGTACTTGAGAATGTGTCCGAAACATTTCTTTAGATGCGATTCATTTTGTTGTGGTGGGGCGTCTTTAGCTGCTTTGCTAGCATATTTTTGGGTCTGAATGTGCTGAGTTTTTAGTTATTAAATCAGATAATTTTTAAGATTTTAGATAAATATATGTATATACATTATAAATATTAATAATAAAATATTTATTTGTTGGCTGGCTAATAAATAAATATTGAAATATGGAAAGGTCGCCAGAGCCATCAATAAATATTAATAATAAATATTTGAGACTAGAAGTTATTTTAAAACCAATTAAAATAAATAAATATTCAAATTCAAAAAGAAATTTTAACTAATTGAAAACTGTCAAAGATTTGTCGCATCAAATAATTACGAATGACTGCTCTCATTTGCATTCAATTCTTGGTATCCAATTTTTTGTAATATCATAGAAAGTTAAGAGCGTCAACTTTATGGAACTCTGGCGTCGCATTTGAGGCTAACTGATAATTTAAGGGTAGCCTCCCGCATTCAACTCGTTAGAACGGGCCCACAAACTGTGGCGTCAACTTGACGGCCATAACGGCAAACCATCACGCCCCCAAAATGGGGAGCCGTAAAAAATCACATCACATGCCTAACAAGTAGCATGATTTTGCGGCTCGTCGACGCCTCACACAGCAAATACCTAAATTACAATTATGACCAAATAATAACCCGAAAAAATGCAAAAAAAATATAAAAGCTGAAGAGAGTAAGACGGGAAGTTGAGAAAGAGAGAGAGAGAGAGAGAGAGTCTCCCGGTAATACCTGGAAAAATGTAAAAAGGCGGCAAATAAGTGCGCTACCTTTTTATTTGCCCATTTTGCAGTGTGGGTGTGTGTGTGTGTGCGTGTGTGCTCGTGTGCGTTGCCAACTAGTTTCAAGGGAGCCTAGGCCATGCCATATAGCCTATAATTTGCGATTATGTTTGTGTACGGGGCAAACGTCGCTCGGCTCGGCCCCAATTGTTCAACTGGCGACCAAAGACGCCCATTGTTTGGATCGTTTCGGGCTGTTGTTATTGCAATTTGGCTATTGCATGTTTGCATATTGAAACATTCCAGCGTCGAAACAGTTTTTACCATATGAACTCGCATTCACACACACACACCCACACACACACACATACACGCGTATGTATGCGCATTTTATGTCTGGCAAAGTTTGGCGGCTAACTTTACGGCTGGTAGATTACAAAATGTTTTGTTGGTTTGGCTTTTACGGCAAAGAAACGAAGCTAATGACGAAGAAAAAACGAAGCAAGAAATTTCAAATATTTTTGGAATAATTGTATGCTCAATACGTGTTTTATGTATTTAGCTAAAACTATTTTTGAGTACATTTTTTTGAAAGCTATATAAATCCATATTTACATCAATTTATCTTTTGTAAAAAGTGGTCTTAAGTCTGAAGTTTATCGAATATTCTTTTAAATATTTCTAAAAAAATATACGAAGCTTTGTATTTTTAGCTTGGGATTTTAACGAATAATTTTTTATGTGTCTCAGATTTATTAAAAAAGTTCAAACTTATTTGACCCATAAATTTAAGTGTATGTACATATTTTTTTAAAATTAGTTTTTATTAAAATTTGTATTCTTTACACATCAAATGAACAAATTTTATTAAGAATTATTATTCTGCACAAATAATAATCCAATTTGATAAAAGTTGTCGGAGGAAGGAACACTGCATAACATATATCTGCATATTTTTCTGTTCAATTTAAATTTGATATCACTTAAAAAAAGAATAACATAATGAAGTTTGGAGTAAGATTTGTACTTTTATAATTGAGAAAATTTTGAAAGTACTTAGTTTATTTTATTATATTTTGCATCATTTATTTTATTTATTAGCACTATCAAAGTAAATGATTACGAATTGTTTCCGTATTTGTTTTCTTTATTGTATTATTATTTGTATTCTTTAATTATTATTATTAAGCTTTATTATTGTTACATCCATTTGGACATCAAAGAAAACTCGAAAATTTAAGTCACGTTGATATTAAACTAGTAAATTGATTTAAAATTAATTTTATTTGATTTTCTCAAGTGCGAATATTGTGTTTATTTGCATTTTCATTTTCGTTTTCATTTTTAATTTGTTTTATTTACACGTTGTTGCTTTGCGATTTATCAATGCCTGGTCGTACACAACAGCAGACACCGCAGGTTGCCAACTAGCTGCTGGCCAGGTTTGCGACTGCATGCCTCTCACACCGTTGAACTTGAAACGGAAAGTGAATGTCCTGTCTGTTAGACACTCCAGCTGTCTGCCATTTTGGTGAAATGCAAGCGAGGAAATCGCATAACGAAATACGTCAGCACACGCAATGTCTGCCAAAACTATCCCCTATTCCAAGCCCTCTCAACAACCCTGCACTACCTCAACAACAAAAATACAATATTAAACAAGTAAGAGGTTCTAGTCGGGAGCTCCCGACTAGGGGATACCCTGAACCCTCTTCTTCCAACATCAAATGCATACATATATATATTCTAGTATAGAAGCTATATGTCAAGTTTGGTGACTCTAGCTCTTATTATTTACCAAAATTGCCCAAAAAACAGGATATCGATATCGATTTTTATCGATTGCTTGGAAACGGAGTAAGTTATCGATTATCGGAAACAAACTCGGTCTGCGCGGGAACTAGGAGCACCTACCTTTCAAGTCTCTAGCTCTTGTAGGTTCTGAGATCCTTGCGTTCATATATACGGACGGACGGACGGACGGACGGACAGATGGACATGGCAAGTTCGACTCGGCTATTGATGCTGATCAAGAATATATATACTTTATGGGGTCGGAGTTGCTTCCTTCTGCCTGTTACATACATTTGGATTTTGCACAAATACAATACACCCTTATACCCATTTTTAATGGGTTCAGGGTATAAAAAAAAAAACGAAAATAGTTGAAAAAACTCCAAAGTGCCATAGGAAGTCGAAAAAGCGTCGCCTTTCCGCTTTGTTTGTCTGCAGTCGAGTACTTGCCCCGCCTTTTGCCCGGCAACCATCAGCCGTATCTTCTCCCTCTTATCGTGCGTCGGCGAGCCTGCCAATATTTTCTATGTTTATTTGCATTTCCAGCTCTTGACACATTGATTTAAGCAACAATTTCTGATATATTTATCAATTCTTGCTGCCAACCTAAGTAAAATTGCATTGTTTTTCGTTTTCATGTTCGGGCTTTTCGAGCCCAAGCTTTCCCCTTTTTCGCCTTTTGTCCCTAGGCTTCCCTGGGCTTGTAGACCCAGCGAAACGGAAGTCGCTCGTCGTTGCTGTTGGTGTTGGGCTGCCTCTCCACTGCGATACATGTTGGCCACAGTTTATTCACTTAGGGAACCGTTGGACTTCCGCTCGTTAGTACCGCCAGCCGTATTTTTGTTGTTGTTTTAACTATGTTTTTTTTTTTTATGGTAGTTCGTTAGCATTTTTGGCAGCTATTTTGCAGGTTAAATGTTCTCAATTAGCTGAACACCTCAAAATTCTGCAGACAGACAACTTTTATGCTTGCTATTGCTCATGATTGTTGAATATTTTGTGGTAGACATTTTCGGCACTCGGTTCGAATTTATCGGACTTAAAAGGCGAATTTTGAGAGTATATTGGATTTCTATGCGATTCTCATGACTTTAAGTCAAGCTTTATTTTTATCAAATCATGTTGTAAAAAAATGAAAGAAAAGATTCCTTCATCTATCTCTTCCTCTCTTTATATAATACTTTCATTTATCTCTTACGTTTTTAGTTTTCTCTGTATTTGTTTTATCTGTCTCAAGTTGTCCTTCAGTTACTTACTTTCACCTCTCTATGCGATTCTCAAAGCAAAGTAGGTGTATTGTGTACATTTAAGTGAGATTGTTGCCTGCCTCTCTGTGATAGCATTGAAATTACCCGTGCTTATGATGTGAATGTGGTATATTCAATACTAATATAAGAAACGTATTCCTGAAAGATCTCAAACGCTGCTTCAATCGATTTAAAATTCAGAAAATTTAAGCGACTTTAGCATTTTTTTTTGTTATTTTATTTTTAAGGTAAACGATCCCGCGTTTTAACTTCAACAGAATAAGATAATAAGTTATGAGATTAAAATTGAATTCACTTTTTTTCACCGTCTACACAAATTTATTTATGTTAAATACGTAAGCTAAACATGAACTTGATGCTTAAAATGAATCATTTATTAACCTGCTGTAAAACGTTTATATAGAAAGTCTTTTAAGTATAATTGTTTACTAAATTTTAATTAGGTCCATTTAACTATGTTGAAACGTAGTAATACTTATTTCATCTCTTTCATATTTAAACTTATCTTACAATTATTCAACTCTGAGAAACTCGCGCTGCCTGGCCACACATATTGTAGAATTAACAAAACATGAACGAAGCCTTTTTTCATATTCCACGCTGAGTTTTACATTAACCGAACTACAAACTGAAGTGCGAATTGTGAAGTAAACTAAAGTAAACTTTCTTTTTGCCACTTTCACTGCCAAATGGCCAAAGAGTTTCCGCTGCACTAACGTGGATTTATTTTTTCCGCTTTTCGCAAAGTTTTCCTTTCCGATTGCCCCGTCGTGTCGACGCGTCTGCACACAGTTACAACTGGCCGCGAACTGCGAACGCCGCTGATAATCAAGTGTCAAAATTCATATTCAAAATTCAAATGTTGCCAGGCGCTGACTCCGACTACGTCTCCGACTCTGGCTTTGCCACTGGCCTGGCGCTGCGCATGTGTCTTGCGGGCTGCCAAGTGGCGCCGCGGGCGTCGGTGGTCGCTGCAGCTGGTGGCATGTCCTGAAGTCCGACGTTGGGCAGTCGCCATGGTGTTGGCGCCGGCTTTTGCTGCTGTTGCTGCTGGGGGGCTGGCCAAAAGCTATGAAATAGTAAATGTTTCATTCATAAAGTGCAGAGCGTAACATTTTCGTATGCACGTGGCGCGTACATATACAAACATAGGTAGTTGTTGCTATTGCTACGTGTGCAGTCTTTGATGTCAGGATGGGTATTTACAATTATAAATTATGTTCAAAGATAGGTCAATCAGACTAGACGAATTTGTCGATAAAAAAAAGGAGTTATAAGTACTGAAAAAAAATTCAAATGAAATTATATAAAAAGTGAATCAAGACAATTATAATATTATTAATAAAAAATTAAAGCTCACTTAAAGAAAGTATTAGTTGAGTATAGCTCGACATAAATCTAGACTTAGAAAGTACTGAAAGTCACAAGATTCAGTAAGAAGAGATTTATTATTTTTTAAAATTGCAGTAAAACACTTTTGATTGATAAAAAATTAAAGCTCACTTAATTATTTGAAGTAAGTTTAAAGTAAAGTTTGAAGTTTTGGTAAGAAGAGTATACAAAATAAAGTATGCTAATCATTATTCAAAACTCAATGCATTTGTTATAATTAAAAAAGCGCACTTAAAAGCACATTAAAGCTTTATTTAAGATTAAAGATTTATCGAGTAACGAACATTTATTTCATTGAAAGCAATTACGGCTTGGTTACAATTAACATTAGACACATTAAGTATATGTATATAGATAGAATAAAAATAAAAATAGGTAATATTTGAAACCCATTTTTTAAAGACATTAAAACTCTTACTACTTGATTTACTCTAAGCAGAATATTTATATTTTGCTTGGATATATTATAGTCGAATATTGTTTTCTTGGAATATTTTGTTTGATTTGGTTTTTGGCACACTGCAACTGGCAACTTTTGCCACCTGGCAACACTCTGGCCAACTTCTTTGGCAACTCTCCCTTTCGCTGAGCTCCAATTGCTGTGTAATTAAGCCCGAAATTCCACACACATTCGGTGGTGATTCCCTTCACATCTTTTGTTTACGCATTGCTTTTACTTTTTTGCAATATTCGCACTTTTGCCCGTTTGCATGTGTGTCCTGCGTGCGCCGCTAAGTATGCTTTATTATTTGCGCATAATTAGCGCTTTTCAATAGGAATAATGTCTAATTGTTGAAGCCCCAGCGTAATCTTTGATTTTCTGCTTCCGCTGCAATGTGCAAGTTTTTCTTTTTTTGTAAATTTCCTGGAAAATGTTGATGAAGTGAACTTCCTTGTTGCTTGAGCATGTTGTGTTATTAATGAACATTAAAGAGAAATTGTTGTTAATTTTAGATCAAAAAATGAAAAGTACTCATAAATTTATGGATATTTGTCCTTGGCTTTTAATTAATGGATTGGCTGATGTTTACGTTACGTTAGTTAAAACCTTAAAAACAGCCAAATAAAATGTTAAAGCTTGAACACGAAAGGTAATTTAAAATAGTATAACAAACATCGGGTTTCTTAAGTTCGCAGCTACATAAAGTACTCAATAAATAAATAAATAATAATTGATTTTAAATTATAATTTAAGAACATATTTAAGTATATTTCAAAAAGGTTGATACATTCATACATAATTATAAAATTAACTTTATCAAACTTTTCTTTGTATTTATAGACTGTATTGTAATAAACAAGTTAATACAATTAGATATACTTATTTTAATAATTAATAAGCAATTTATCAACAATACGTTCAAAAGTACGTTTTTTATACCCCTGTAGAGGGTATTACAATTGTGTAACTTATTGAAGGAGACATCTCTGACTCGATAAAGTATATATGTTCTAGATTAGCATGATCAGCCAAGGAATGATCGGTTGAGAAGTAGGTTCTTCTGTGGGAAACTTGTTTGTTTATCAATATATCATGACCAAAATCGGCATTTATTATTATCACTATGTTATTTACATATATGCAAATGTGAAAGCATTTTCAAGACAATCCATATACTCATATTTAAATGATTGAAGTTAAAAAGGATCCATGATGAAATCCTGGTATTTTTATTTTATATTAATTAGTCTTTCTATGTTCCAAATATGTTGAGCCTTCCTTCTTATACATATACTATATTTAGAAGAGGTGAAAGCTCTAGCACGTACACCCTCCCATCTATGTGAAAAGCTTTTTCACCAGCATTTAAGTACAAAGCTTTTCATATGCTTTTCAAGTTTTGCAACCCCTTAAACTTATTAAACGCGAGTCTTGAAATAAGTTACATTATTTGCTTCAATGAAAATAAAGTTCGACGTATTTAAATGAACATCTTAAAAAAAGTTACTATGCATGTATTGAAATTAAATTAAAGTAAATATATATATAAAAAGTTTCATTAATTTTCAAATTTCAATTTATTTACTTATAAATAAAGCAAACAATGTATAATAATTATGTGTAACAGGTAAATAAATTTTATTATTAGTAAATTTTAAAGCTTCTGTTATTTTAATTAAGTTCAGACCTTAAATTAGTCACAAATTAATTGTGTGTATTTTTGCGAATGTTATTTATTACAATTTTGCATGAACTATTTGCATTCAATGGCTTTAAGCAGCTTGCCATTAAAAAATGGGCACACACATGTGCGGCTATTTGCCTTTACAAAATTAATATAATTACATGATACTTAATTTTAAAAACAAATACATTTAATTAAATCCGTGCAATAATCTCATTAGATATTCATGCCAAAACGAGTATCGCAACCACTTGTAATAAGTATGAATACACTCGACTTTTGTTATGTGCACGAGCACACATTATAGTGATGTTGTTGTTGCTGTTTTTATTTGCACAACACCAACAATAGCAGCAGCAAAAGCAGAAGCAGCAGCAGCACAACAGCAACAATAATACTATAAACATTAATGCTTAAACACAGACAAATAAACATAAACATTTATGTCAATAAAATGAACTGATGCTTGACCTGGCCGGTCAGATAAAATGGTCGTCTGGTTCGTGCCAAACAGTTGACATACATACACAAGCACGCACACATAGACACGCACACAAACACATACATACATGCAGACGTGCCAAAATACTGCTTCATTTTAGTTAATTGCCAGTTCAAGTCCTGACCCGGTCCGCATCCTTTTGCAACGTCTTTGTCGAATGCTTTCAAGCGTCTAAATATTTTTAGTCAAAGGCTGCAGCCGCACGCACGACTAACCTAACCAGAGTTGCCAACCCCTCGTACATGCCCCCATGTCCATGGCAGCAGGTGTTGACCGACTGCCATTCGGTTTCCACATGCCGCCTCGTAATTGTTGGTGTAAATGCTTTACCAAACTGCTGCTACTGTTGCTTCTGCTGCTGCTTTTGGGCCTAATTGAGTTTGCATATGGTTTGCTTTGTACAATTAGATTATCTACTTTCAACTCCGTATGTCAATTTGGCCCTCTCATTCTAATTGTGTGGTATTGGTAATATCACTATCAGTTTGACTATTTTTGAAACTCAGTGAACTGCAGCTTTTTGAAAATTGATTTAACATATAGAATGCTTAAAGCGAAACTGTTTATAAATTTAATCAATTTAAAAACATAAATGTGTTTTTTAAGTTCATTTTTATTATTGTCTCTATTACGCTAAATAAATAGATATATTTTTCATTCCTTTTAATTGCACTAGACATATCCTATATTATTATATCCTTCACGCACATATGAATACGAAATACAAAAGATTAATAACAATAGTCATTATCGTAATAACAAAAATTTTAGAATATAAACATTTTGCAGAAAATATATAATTTGCTTGTATGTGACTTTTTTAAATTAAGTAATTAAAGGGTTTGGCGTATCTACAGTTTTTCTCTCTTGATTTAAATCCAATTAGCTGATCAACATCTGTTTGTAAAGTTGCTGATAAAAATACAAACGGACAATTTTTAGCATACAAAAAAAAATATGATTAAACGCTTGCATTTGCTTATTAGCAGAATACACAAATAGTTTGCGGCTTCCTTATGAAATAATAAATTTATTAAAATCGTAACGAACCACGTTGCAAAAAAAACATAGTTTTATTATTTTTTTTCAATTGGGCTAAAATTTAAGAAAATTTAATTGTTACTTTTATGTTATATATATATAAGCATTTCCTTATATTTATATTCTTTTGCTTTAGTACACAAACAATCTTTCATTTTCCACCTACTCGAAAGTCAAAGGTAGGCAAACCTTTTGCACTTTCTCAAGTTTTGCACTGAACATTTATTGTACACAAATACAGTAATCCAGAGAACCTATAAAAGGGCTTAAGAAGCTTAACAGAATGTTGCCCAAAAAATAGCTAACATGTATCTGCTGTTAAGCTGATAAGCCTCAACATTGTGTTTCAAATGCCTCAATGCAAATGGCATGCACGACAATGTTAACAAAATGTTAGAAAATTTTTATGTTTTATATTTATATTTTACAATTATGGATATTTTACGTGATACTGTATTATTAAAATACAGTCCTGATAAATGTGATAGATAGGTCCCTGAATATTATTTGATGTAATGATAAGTGTATTTATTTAAATTTAAAACCTGCTGCTTTTATTGTTGTAATTAACTTAATTGCTTTTATTTTTATTTTTATTATTATTATACAATTGTGCTACCCTCCTTAGGAAAAGCATATGACATATTACATTCGAAAGTTGTTCTAAACATTATTATTAAATAAATATTAACAAAAAAAAAGCTTTTAAGTGCAAGGGATTTTGGCCAATAGTTTGCCAAGCGCACATTTGCCGAGCGCATCGCACTGCATTCACAAAAATATCAATAAATATTGAAATACTTATGATTCTAGGCAAATATTTTATGATGCCTGCCTGCCCCAGAGTCCCTGGTGTGTGGCAAGCAGCACCAAATGTAGCACATTTTTCATTTCAACACGAGGAAAATTGCATTTTTAAATACATGGGGAAAATAGAGGAAAAACTGTTTTCACTAATAAATAAAACGAGGGAAAATAATAAATATGCACACAGAATGGCAATGCCAAGCACCACCACCACCAACAACAACAACAACGAGACCAGAAACGAGACCAGAAAATATTTAAAAAAGCTTTTAAGTGTTATTGATAGTTGAGCGTTGAGCGTCCTTTAGCCTCCTCTGCCCCCTTAGTCTACCCCTATTCCTGAACCTACGCCTGGCACTGCGCCCAACCCTGCACAGAACCCGTGTGCTACTCTGCAAGTATTTTGTTTCATTTGCCTGGTTTTTGCTAACGCTTTTGCATTTGTTTTTGCAGATCTATTCGAAGCTATTCCATTGCCTTCGCGTTGCTTTTTGCTAGGGAGCTCTGTGGCCTAGGGGGATGGTGGATAGGAAGGGGCTGTGGTGGCAGCGCTTCCGGTTATTTAAATGCTAACAAATACAAATTGTTGGGCGTTTGCCGGACAGCACTCAACAGTTGTCTGGTTCGGTTCGGTTCGGTTCGAATTGTGCGGCATGGCTTTCCACTTTTTATCTTGTGCCAGAAACAGTTTTGCATATTTGGGTTATATTTCAATTGTTGCCTCTCAGCGCTTTAGCTGCTGTGTTGAGACCTTCGATGGCAGGCTAAGAAAGGGATTAATGCTACGAGCATCTTACATGTTTTTAAGAAACTAGATCTACTACATATAATATAAGTTAGTACTGTATAACACAATACGGAGTAATATAATTATATATACATTTTGTTTTTTAAATTGCAAACTTAAATTCTTGATCTAAAATCCCGTATCGTAGAAGAATTGACATTTAAATAGCTCCATTTAAAACGTAAAATAATAAAAATATGTATTCCTCTATATTTTCTTCCCTTTTGGACTAGATTTTATTATATTCTTATAATAATAATCTATACTCGTGACATGTTTTCTCAAATTTCTTATCAATTTGATAATCAAATGATTAGAAAAATTTGTTGAATTTGCTTTATGTCTATTGTTTATAGATCATACGATATTCGTCTAGACTTTAACTGATGTTGCATTGAAACTTATGCCACTTTGTTAATCCATAGACAAGCACTTGGTGAACAACATGGACGGCTTTCAGAACACGCTTTCACGCCATATCAGGAAACCCGGCCACAGCCCACGATGAGTGCATATTTTGTGTGCTCGATACTCGACAGAATTTATCGTTTCGTTTTGTTGGTTTTGCACTGCATTGTATATTTATTTGTACAATTTTGGTATTTTGTTTTGTACACATTGTGGTCCATTGTTTTTATCAACATGCCGTCGGATGCGCCATCCAGGCAATGGCTCTACCATTCCGTGCTGGACAGCAACAGCAGAGAAAAAAACAATTCAATAGATGCAATATGGGCACGTTTTCTGACTGTGAACAAACAAATGCGATTAGACGGGAGGGGTGGGCTTAAGATGGAATGAATACAGTATAGATGAGTTTCATTTGTTGGGCTTAAAAGTTTCTAAAAAGTTTTCAGATTCCCGCAAGGAATTTAAATGTGGATAAAGAAACTTTAAATACTTTTTGTTCGCTTAATACAATTATATGGATAGGATACAAGCTTAAAAGGATTATGTAGATTTGTTCATTCGATAATTTTTGTTCAAATTTAAGAATATTCCAATAAATTATATTGTTTTTAAAGGTTTTATTTTATCAGATTCAGATAACTAATTTTTTAAGTTTCATAATCAACTTAACGCATTTATCTTTATATTTATTTCTTTTTTAATTTTTTAAATGAAAAAGGATATTATAACTTTTTGAAAGTTTATGGACAGGGTATGTTTTTTTTTTTAATCAGAAGATAAACAATATAAATGATGTTCTTTCAAGGCACAGACAAAGTCTAGATGAAGAAATTATGAAAAATGTATGTTAATCAAAACAGTTGTTTGCTTTGAAGAGCTTACACATATTCAGAAATTCAAGTTTTCCTTGAGGCGCTGAACAAAGCATCCACCAAATAAACAGAAAAGAAGAAAGAAAAGCATAATTTTGACCCACATGCATGTTTAACTTGCAGCGCGAGCCCTTCAATTATGCACAACCCGCTGCGCCAGTGATCCGCTGCTCGACGACATTATTGCAACTACTCTGGCAGTCAAGTGTATGTGTTGCGGCCAGAGATTTTCATAATGCCAGTCAACACGGCGCAACAACATATGAGAGGAGAGCGTGCCACAACAAGTGTCAAGAATGTGGCATAAAAGAAATGCGTTGCATACTTTAAGGCGCTTAAATGCTCAGCCCCACCAAACAAGCAGGCAGCCAGTCACATTTGCGGCATAAATAACTTGGCATATGCGGCAAGACAGACACTAATGCAGTTGCAGCTAGAGTCCTGTGAAGTAGCTGCTGCAAGTGCAGCTCGCAAACGTCCTTTCGCGTGTGGCATGATAAATCTCAACAAGTTTTTATGCATTTCTCGCTCTCGCTTTGAGCGCATTTTGTGCAACTTCTTCAACTTTTTTTTTTGTGGCATGACAAAAGTCGACAACATAAGCCAAGTAGCTGGCAGACTTTTAAAAACTGCCAAGTCGAGCAAATGCGCCAAAAAGTGTTGCAGCTTAATGTGCTCGTATATAAATTTTGATGTCTCACAGAATATACTTTGCTTTGATTAGCATCTGTATGCTGTTCGTGTGTGTATCTCCGTGCGTATGCGTGATGCATTACGTTCAACGGGCTCATTTAACAGACAAACACACATCGAGCATACGCCACGTTGACCCCATTTTTATCAGCAAAGTGTTTTCCCTGCATTGCTTTGCTTTTTGTGTGGCGGTTTTTCTGCTTTTCTGTTTTTCTCTTATTTTGTTTTTGTTTTCCTCTTTTTACCTTTGCCATTGCAACTTGTTTCGTATGCCGTCTGCTGCCGTTGTCCTGTGCATTGTCCTGTGCATTGTCCTGTGCGTGTGTGTCTGTGTGTGTGTGCGCTTTTCGGCGTTTTTATAATGCCTTTCGGTCATGCTTTGTAATGCAAGCCAATATCGTGTACTATGATTGTGTGAGTGTGCGTGTGTGTGTGAGTGTGTGTAGCAGCATATGCGGGCTACTTAGCTGCCTGTCGCTTGTTGTTTATGTTCGAAAATGAATACGCTGCACGCTCTTTGCTTCGCTCTTAAATGCCAACTGGAACTTTCCAGTCCATTTAAGAGCTTACAAGCACGAACAGAGTTTTCTCTTAATATTTTGAGGGGTGAGAACTTCTTTGATCTAGCTTTGAAATATTATTTATTTAGTAAACGGCATTTTATAATCTCATACAAAGTACTTGCATTTTTAAATACTCTATACAAATGTTTAATATAAGTGTTTCAATCAATTTAAAAATAAATATAGTGTATCATTTATAAATATGAATTTAAAAATATGTTTTCTTGTTATATTTAGTATACACTTCAATTAAGGAAAATTATACTAAGAATATTTATCTTAAATATGTATTAAATATATTTCAAATTGATTTAACGAAGTTTTAAAATTGACCTTTTTGTTTTTATCTAATTCAAAACTTAATTCCGACTTAACGACAAACACATGGTCGGAAATATACATATATGCCTATACCAACTTCACGAAAATCTATTTATGAATGATTGTACATAACAAAAAAACGTTAGATATTTTTAGCAAATATTTTTCAAAGACCAAAATTTTGTTCACCAGCGAATTTAAAGAATTATATGCGGCGCTTAGTCGACCTTTGCTTTATAATATATGAAATATTATTTTACCTAAAAACTCTCTTTAACATTTAAATAAAATATTAATATAGTAATATTTAAAATATTGCTGAATATATTTTTGTTTGACCTACACAAACTGCGTCCATCAAACATGGGCCAATGCTTTTTATTTGAGCATTTTAAACTATGTAGAATATATATATATAAGCGTTTTAAAAAGCTAAAGTTGAATGAAAATTTGCAATTGAATTTTGCGTCAGGAAAACTTTGCGCAAAACCCATCAAAAATGCACTTAAAGGCTTAAAACTGCCTCACATTATTGACACAGTTAGGCGAGCCATTTAGAGGCTTTGCCAAAAAGTGTGTCATTGTTTTTGAAAATATTTTAAACAAGTTTCTGTTTGATTTTTTGTTTCTGCTATTTGCTTTGCCTTTCCATCAAAAATAGTAGTGCAACAAACGCTGGCGGGCAATTCAGTTGCTGACAAGTTGCAGCTGCAGTTGAAACAATTCCGATGTGCTGTCATATAGCGTATATGTTTGGAGCTAAGCTTGGCTCACAAGATAATTGCCAAAAGTTGTTACAAAAAAACAGGAAAAAAAATGAAAAAAGTTTTGCCCAACATTTTTGCAGCTAGTCAAAAAGTTGGACCTTTGGGTCAAGCTGTGTCCTGGCCCCAAAAAAAGTTGGCTAAACATTTTATTCTATCTAATTGAGTGTGTTTAAAGTTTAAAGTATGCCAAAGTTTTGTTCAAAAAGTTGCCGATTTAAGTCAAGTGAATGATTGTAGCCTTATAAAGCCAATAACACGCCGACACAAACTGTTGCATGGCGCCGCTTTGTGGCCATGCCGCGATTGCCTATTGTTATTATTATTAATAATATTATTATTATTATTTGTGTTATTTTGACTTACGCATTTTGATTGAGTTGTGAGCATTTTTTTTGCATTTATTTTGCACGCCCTCCACTCGGCCGGAAATGAAAGCGGCGCATGAAAATGCCGACCACTTGCATATGCTGCGGACGTTTCCGTTGTGTCAATAAAAAATTTCACTACACATGCCTGAGGTTGTGTGTGTGTATGTGTGTGTGTGTGTACGTGTGTAAGCGTACAATAATAAAGTAACACAAATCCCAATTTCCGTCAATGCATATGTTGAGTATTGCACGATGCATGCGGCGTATACGCAATATGCATTTCAGCTGCCCTGTTGCAACTATAGCTGTTGTTGTTGTTGTTGTTGCTGTTGCAGTTGCTGTTGTTTTGTGGCATGTTCAGATAATAACGGGCATTTTAAATTTACGATATTGTTTGCAACGCTCTAAAGGTGTGCATCATAAAAAGTATGCACATATTTGCAGTTGATTTTCAGTTGTGTTAAAAAGCAAAATATTATGTGGCTTGAATCGTGAATTGGTAGGTAAAAAATATATAAAAATTTTTGTGAAAAAGCTTACATAATACCCTTGAATAATACATGTAAGATATATTTTATTTTTTTTTAAATATTTTTGTTGAATAAATTTGTTCCGCCTATGCAGCTGAACTAACATTTGCTTAGATTCTCGAAAGTTGTTTTCTTGTGGAGTTCTAATATTTGACTTTGGCCACAGCGCCGACATTGATAACAATTAAGCGTAAGCGCTGCTAAACTTTGCATATGATTTTAAGCTTAACTGTAATTAAAGCTTCCTGGCAACTGGAAGACAACAACCAACAACCGAAAACCGACAACAACAACATGAAAATTACCAAGCTGCAAGCATAAACTTTGCTAGCAACTCATAACTTTTGCTTTTGAGATGGAGTAAAGCACACTAGCAGAGAGCTGGGGAGCAGAAGCTGCAGCAGGGCAACAATAACCCAAAAGAGAAAAACTTTACAACACTTTATAGCTGGGTATGTGTGTGCGTGTGTGGGTGCTGATAATAAACCAAATAAGTGCGAATCGCATTTTGTTAGTAGATGCTCAACTTTGAAATGATGTGTACATAGCTGGCGTACATTTATATGTTATTTGTTAGAATTGGTTAATGACAAATGCCTGCTGCGAATGCGCAACTAAGTTGTTTGCTAGTCCTCCGCTTTGATTTCTAAAAGCACTTTACAACACTTTGAAATCAGTTTTTAAAAGATTTAACCGATTTTCGATAACTTCTCAATGCAGTTCTATGGATAAGCATTTAAATGGAAATATTTTAAAAATTGAAGCTGCATATACCCCTTTTGCGATTTTATGCAGGGTATGCGACACAGAAAACTTTGCCCAAAGCAAATACATTTTTGTTGCGGTTGTTGGGTTTTCCCTTTTTATTTATTTTTTGTTGCAACTGCGATTCTTATGCAAAAGTGTTAAGTGCGCGGTTTTTGGGGTCTGATGGCATATGTACCGTTACTTCAACATCGGCTTCTTCGTCTTCTTCTTCTACTGTTTTGGGTCTTGAGTTTTAAGAGTGAACTTTATGCTCTAATTTCCGAAAAGGAAAAATTAGCAAAGTATTTGCGCCATTGCCATATCATAAACTGGCAAAAGCGCAAACTGGGGCAGCCATATAGAACCCAAAATGCACCCAAGTATATGTGTGTGTGTGTCTGTGTGTGTGCGTGTGTATGGAGTTGCTCACAAAAGTCACATAAATTTGAAATGACAGCAGAGTTTTACAGTTTTTCGAGGTCGTGTGGTAATAAAGTTTGCCAGAGCAGCAACATAGAGAAAATGAGAGAACATGAGAGCAATGGAGAACGAGAGCGAGAGCAACAGCTGCTCAAAGCGACGCATGATGACAGGCCAAAGTGGCAGCTAGTTAGACTCTGGGGCAGCAGCTGGACCAGTCCAACAGCTGGGCGGGGTTAGGACAGAAAGCCACCAGCCTCCGCACTTGACTCGTAAAATATGTTTATGCCAGTGCCGAGTCGCCTGCTCATAGGCCTGGCCAGCTATATATATATATATATAAATGTGTGTTCGCTCGGAATTGCTGTGTTCAGCTGCTCTATGAAATTATGCAATGGGGATTATTTTAGTTAAATTGCCCGACTGCGTCGAGGGTCAGTCAGACGGTCAGACAAACAGACACACACACAAGACACTCATAGAGTGTAAGCGCAGTTATGGCATGAATATTTCGACTTTGGTCAAGCTGAAATTAAAGTTCGAAATTTGAATTTTTACTACTTTTGATTTTATATAATAAATATAACATTTAATCAAATTTAAAATTCTCCTTTTCATATATATCTTGATGTTCAGTTCAAAATTTCTCATAAATCGAAAACAAATTATATTTATTTATTCTTTAATACCAAAAAAAAAATATTAACATAAAATTGTATTGTTCCCCTATCAAAAGTGATATATGATATTTTATTGCACATAAATATTATTTAATTTAAATTACAATTTAAAATTTTTTTAAGCATACATTTAGCCATACTTTATAGGTTTCCCTTTCAAATTGTATATCGATTTTCTAAAAATAGTTTCCTATTGGTTTTCATTCTGTTTTTATTTTTTACGGCTTACCGTTTAATCTATTCATATATATTTTTATTCTTAGATAAAAAATGTGTTTTTTTATATTTTACTATCGAAATACGGTCCACAAATATAATCTCACCTTAGCTGCTAACCTTTTGCATTCATCAAGCATTGCGGAAGCGGCTTAGCCGAATGTTAAGCTCAGACAGCGCAATGCAACGGTATTAGGGTCAGAGGTCACAGCGTTGTCCGACTGCCAAACTGTGGCCACTTTGACACAAATGTTATATAATGTTAAATCGCTGCAGCTGGAAAAGCCATCGCTCTAATGGCCAAGTGACCACAATTCGCGGGTCGTTGTCATTGATTTCTGCCATTTGAGTTTTGTCATTGAGCGACATTCGCAGGAAAATGGTTAATGGCCAATGGCCAATGGCCAACGGACAACGGCGCCTGCTTCGGCCATTTGCCATAATTAACGCGAAAATCATTTTGTGGCACACTGCCACGTACAGCAGAGGCGAGAGGAGGGCTGTGAACGGGGTGGGGCGTATTGACGTTTGTCAATTTAATTACAATTTGTTTTGCACATTTCAGAGTGTTGTCGGCATTGCAGACAATTCGCATGTTTTGTGGTCGTCATTTTTGCACATTGTTTAATTTATTTGAAACATTTTCTTTTTTGCGGCAATTATTTGGGGTTTGTTTTCTCTTTTTGAATGTTGTTTGCCATGTGCTGCGGCTGGCCGCTTGGGGCTTTTCTTTGGAATTTCATTTTTGTATGGTTAGAGTGTAAATACGAATAAACAAACCCATTTAACACTGATTGGTTGCAATTAGTTTTTTTTGGGGGCATGATTTTGAATGTGAATGCAAATGCAGTATTATATTATGTTACAAATTATAAATCTTATCATAACACAATAAATACAATCACCTAGATTTAAATCCCTTTAAAGACATTTAATCCACTGAGCTTACAACTGCTTAAAATAAAATAAAAAAATAAATAAATGCCAGATTCAAGTGCCGTCCAACAAATTGACCCACTTAAGCTAATCTGCGTACAAGTCCAATTAATGCAAATTAAGCAGAGCCCACCGCCCCCGCGCCTTCAACTTACAAGAGCCGAAGCTAAAAACCACGCATAAGATTCGCGGAACCCCTCCTCCCTCCCACCGCTGCTCTACACCGCCCACAAATGAGGTTTTCGTCAGAACGACTCTGACGACAACTCGTACAACATAATTAGGCTTATGGCAGTGACTTTTATGGCCAAGTGCCGCGACAAGCACAGCTCCCGCGCCATGCCCCCGTTCCCAAACAGTGTCCCCCCAGCCCTGCCAAAAGCAGCGCCCATTTGCGTGCGTCGCTAATTAGTGTAAAATGTTTCCTGTTATTTACCTTTTTCGGTTTTGCAACAAAACAAACGACAACGAGGCCTAATTGTAAATGGGCAACAGCCACTGCGAGGGCAGGACCAGAAGTTATCGAAGGAAGGGAGGGAGGGTGGCAGGCGGGAATTTAGTGAGTTCCTGTATCACTAACCGTTTCGGTTACGGTGTCGATTTTTATTATTTGTGCGCTCGCTGACGTGACCTGTTTTCGTGATAAATAAATAGTCGTATTTATTTTGTATTTATTTTGCAGTTGTAATCAACGCAATGCTAAAAACAAAGACAAAATCAGCGCTAATTAACTCAAGGCCCGCTTTGGAGCCATAAACAGTCAGCAGCTCGTGGCTAAATGTCCTGCTGCTTAGCATGCAGAACATCAACTCGTTCAACTCGACTCAACTCAGCTCGGTGTCGCGTAAATTGCATTTTAAAATAAATTATAATGATTATTATGTTGCAAACAACAGATGTCAGCTGGGCTATGGAAACACGTCTGTCAAGTGGCAGTTGGTTCTCTCTCTCTCTCTCTCCCTCTCCATCTCCCTCTCTTTATATGCAGCTGTCTGTCTTTCTCTCGACGTCTCTTCATCTCTCTCTGGTGGCTCGTTGGCAGCAATTTTGCCAGTTTGCCACTTTAGTATTATGGGCCAAGCATAAAAATGTTAACTGAACAACATTAACGCAAGCATTTTATGACGTTGAACTTAATATTATTAAATCAGAGACGGGTTTATGAAGCGCTAAACTCTGCTGCGAATGGGCTCGAATTCGTTGATAAGACTTAAGATTAATGTGCCTGGTAATAGCTATAAGTTACGCTATTTGCTTTTGAAGTCAGCTAACTGTCAGATACAGTTGAATGAATGACAGATTCTAAATATTTGCCGATTTTAACATTGTTTAAGAATACAACATACAGAGGAAGTGAAAATTAGTGAATGTGTGTCAATGAAAGGAAAAGAATTTAAGAAGGGATTAAATTGCCTGGTTAAAATTTGTCATCAAAGTAGGGCAACGATAAAAATACGATTTAGGAACCTTACTTAAAAGGAGATGCCAGTAAAACGGTGACAAGAGAGAGACACAAAGAAAGTGATCTTAAAGGGCACTAATTAGAATATTAAACAATGTTGTATCTAAGGTCTCATTTAATACGAAAAATATGACCTTGCTGTCTTTAAAAATAAATACAAAAAACTTAAAATACGTAAATATGATTGTGCCATCGGTGAACTAATGAGACCTGGGGCCTCGCACGAGCTCTACATATATCTGATATTAAGTCCTTAGGAAATTATATTGACACTGCTGGCGAGGCAATACTTTTCTACAATTAATAGCGGTAATGTGGGAGATAAGGACTAACGTTTTATAGCCTGATTCCACTATTTCAACATTTCTCACATTTACAAAGTTTACATTCTGCTAATCGGTTTGATTTCATTGATCTAAGCTATCTCTAAAAAACTTTGGGATTACTAAAATTCAAAATCGGTATTTAAATTACCTTTAATTAAAGTTAACCCGAATGACGTGCGAGTACCCACATTTTATTTTTTGTTCCTAATTTTACCAATGTAATTAAATGGCATTCCAGATTTGTACAACTGATGATTCGCCCAAAAAGCCTTGAAAAATTACATTACGTGTCTTAATTGATTACTTATTGCAAATTCTGATTAATAAAATTAATGAACTTTTTGAACAATATTTGAAAGATTTAAAGATTAGGTCTTAAGCGGCCTCATTGAAGCTTTCAGCTAATTGTTAATTATCTATTAGAAAAGATTCATCATAAGGCTCGCATGTGATCTTAGAATTTATTCGAATTCATCTGGTTAGGTTTTTTAAGCTGTTGACTAAATGAATACGTAATGTGCTTTGAGAGCTGCTTATACCAATGTTTGTGCGTATGCGAATACCTTCTTAATAGCTGTACATTTACAAAGTGCAAGTACTGATTAGACTAGTAGGATAAAACCTTTGTGTGGCTCTTAAGCTGTTCTCCCTTTAAAATTGAAGCTTTCATGAGCTTTTAAAGCACATGCTTTGACTCATCGAACGCCCTATATAGGACGTTATTCTATTAGAATTTGCATTTTACTTTTAATTAAATGAATTAATACCATGTGTTGTCGTTAGGCTTTGAGTATTTGGATATTTGAGCACTTAATTTTCACACCTATTTGGAGGCTCTGGGGCTGCATTCGCAACCACAACATGAGAATATTTTTCTAAATTGAGTGCTGAATATTCTGTTGGCCCAGAAACGGAATTAAATGTAAATTATGCAGGACACGGCACGTAATCAGCGAACGAGCACATACGTGTTCATTTTGGTAGCCACATCGTGTAATTAAGTAAATATTTTCGCAAATTTTTAGCCAACGCGTTTGCTTCCAGCGCAAGTGGCCGCAAGTGTAAAGTGATATGACCATAGACAGAGATAGCCATAGCGCATGTGTAAGCGAGACGACGTACGAGAAGGAGAATTTCACAGATGGCCAAAAGCGTTGCATATTTGTGGTGTGTGGCAAGCGAATCGGATATTGGCGGGATGGTAGGGCAGCCATTCGCAGATTTGCAACATAATTAAGCAGCGAATGGAAATGGCAGTGCGCCAAATTAAGTATACGCCACGTGGCTGCAGGCAAAATTAAAATAACCGCAGCCACAACTGCAAGGCATCGGCTAATAAGGCCAAGCAATGCAGCTGCTGGAGCATTTTAATTGTAAGTGGATTACAAACGTGTGCGTGCATTTTAATTGAGGTTGCAAGTGGCGAACAGTTGCAACTTGCTATACGTTGATAAAAATGCTACGCTTAAGTCTGCAACAGCTGAACTTTAAGCATAATCGGTAGACGCCCTGGCCGAAGGTCACTTGGCTTGACATTCGGCAGACATTTAACTGAAACTGTTGGCATTAACCGCAGGCCAGGTACACCACAGTCACACACACAACCTACGGCAGTCAGTAGCAGCAGATTTCCCCAAAGACAAAAACACCATCAAGCAAATGGAGACAACGTCCAAGCAGGCAACAGACTTAGCCCCCACACCCGAGATAACTTTGGCGAAGGCGCAAGACGAGCGAAACACAGTTCAAGTTATGAATAATTAATGTCTGTCTCGCTGTGTGTGTGTGTATATGTGTGTTTGTAGGGTGTGTGATACAGAAGCTGTGCGTGTGCCTGTGCCTGTCCGTGTGACGGCGTTCATGTGAGCGAGTTGATAATTTGTTATAATTGCCGGGGGATGGCCACAGGTCAATTTTGTGGGCATTTATATAAATTTGCTAAGACAGTAGTCCAGCAGCCAGGCAAAAAGTCACAAAACTTGGTCAAATAATCAAATTACAACCAACAACAAAAACAGGAACATAAAAGCGATTTAAGCATGCAATAATATTGCTTTTATGCTGATTTTAAATTGTTGCTGCCTGTATTTAATTTGGCTGTTCTTGGCTTAAATGTTCACATATAATAAATTTCTTAATATCTGTAAAAATTGTTTATTCTAAAGTTTGATAATAATAATTAATGCTATTAAATATTAATAAGAGGTTATTATAAATTAGTTAATTCAATTAGTTACCCCCATCAGATTATAAAGCACGTGCTCAATGGAATTCACTGCTCAGAATTAGCATTCCAATCGTACTTTGAATAATTTGAAACTCTCTTTCATAATCTATTATTTTTTTTATTATTATTTAATCGAGTTTTTCATTAATTAATAGTTATAGCTTACTGCAGCTCTTACCTGGCTTATCTTTTAAATGAAAAATGTATTGAAATTTATATGATTTCAGTTCATAGTTGCATATTTTTTTGAATAAGCTGTATAATATAGACTTCAGTTCCATGTTTCTTCAGAATCATTTTTAAATGTGGAATAAACACAGTAAATAATTGGCAAGATATGCAACAAATCTTCTCATATTATTTAATTCTCCATTTCTGTTAGTTCACACACTTAAACACTCAAAACAGCATGAGATTGGGTGCCGCACAATCTGCTTGCTCATGTGCTAGCTCTTAGACTTTGAAGAGCCCTCTACTATTTTTCGTCTATCCAAAAACTTAGTTGGCTAAGCATAGTTTGGCAAACAACTGGCAACTATCACAACGTCAAGTTGTAAACATCAACTGTGAAGGAAGCAGCCCGAGGTTGTGTTTCAGCCAGAGAGGACATAATAATAACTTGCTGGGCCGGAGCTTGGCACGCCCTGCTCTGGCACGCTCACGCTGGCCATAAATACCTTAACAGCTTTTGCGTAACTTAAGTCACCTTAGCACTTAACAACAGCACCCGACATCAGCTAGCTTAAAGGGGGCATGGCATTGAGCCTGGGCGCATTGAGTGGGCGTTAAACGCATTAAGCCCATTCGCAGGTGAAGAGTGTAAGACTCGCATTACGTTTAAGCGCGCAACAAATGCAACTTTTTGCAGCTGCAATAAGTTAACTCAATAATGCACTTGGCCGGGCACATACTTACACACACACACACACACACACACACTCATACACTCATACACACTGATTCACACTCGGTTACTTGGGCTCGCTTTTTCATTTCATTCATTGAAACATATGGCCCACTCGCCTGTCCCGACCATATAAATGCGCACTTGTTTCTGCTTTTATTATTATTGTTTGCTGCTGTTATTGTTGTGTTAAATAAAGTGCTTGGCAATTTTAATTTGCTTTCATTTTAAAGTTTCTGCTTGAAAAATATAAATCACAGCTATTGACAGCCATGGCGTATACTTAATGTCGAGTGCGCGTAGCTGCCAATGACAATACATATGCAAGTCATTAGTCCTTCATTACATACAACTGAGGCAATTGGTTGTTGCTTTAAGATTATAATTAATCTTTGCGAAAAATTGTTCAATTCAATCGAATGATTTGTAGTCCTTATAACCTAACTTAGGCAATAAATTGTTGCTTAAAAAAAATAATTTAATTTGTATTTAAAAAAATGGTTTAATTCAATAAAAGTATTAAATATTATTTACATAACTGAGACAAAAAGTTGTTGTTTAATAATTATAATTCATATATAAAAAAAAAGTGATGCAATTTTATTAAAGAAATTTGTTGTTTGAAACCTAGTATTAAAATGTTACACAAATTTACAATTTGATTAATTATCGCAAAAATGTTTATTAGCAAAGCTATGCGCTCATGACAAAAAAACAAAGTGTAATCCAGTTTAATATTAAATTATATATTTAATATAATTAATAGTTTACTAAATCATTCACTGAACAATTTGTAAATATTTCACAAGTGGACATAAATTAAATGGAAGATTAAAGAGGGGGACATTTTTTTGTACTTTCAGATCCTATTGAAATCCCAACGACTAATCGTTGCATAAGTGAGTTAACTTTTTTTCTATTCCTGAAAGTTAATTTAGTTATTTTCTTTGCTTTTTAACAGTCTGAAAAAAAGTTTAGACATTGTAAAGCAAATCCTTAAATTCAAATTCTGTAAGCCGTAAGCCAAATCCAACTCAATTTCGATTATACTTTTCGATTTTATATAAAATAAATTACAATTTCTATATATTTGTTTTTCCCTTGTTAGTTGTGCTGCCTTTTATTGAGTGCAGTTTCTGGCGAATTGCAGTTGTCGCAGCCATTTTAAAGCTGAATTTGAACTATAATTTGGTATGTTTTACGGGCACAAAAATGTCATAGCCAAATGCTCTGTGGCTCAACCTGCCACACATAAGGACATGGGCTACATAATAATGCCAGCCAGCTTCAGTTGCCGTTCCAGTTCCCTTGAGGCAGTCATCCGACCAATAGCCGCAAAAGATATCAATGAACAATCGATGGGGCTTGCGACACACTTGTAGCCACAAAGAACCTCGCCTCACCTCGTCTTGCTTCTGTTCATTTGTGTGCGGGGCAACTAAAGTTACAGATACATATGCACGTCTTACGTGTATACGGGCATAGAAGCATAGATACGGATACAAGCTACAAAGACACGGTTGTCGTCGCAGTGAATTTGTAAAATACGTGACAAACATTTGCAATTTGGTCAAAGTCGCTGTCGTTATCGTTCTCTCTAGTCCTGTCACAGTTCTTCCTACGCTTTATACTGTGCTCTGATATTTACAATTCAATTGTTCTAATTTCGTTTCTTAGGTCTCCCATTTTTCTGCCCCAAAACAACAACAAAATTGAATAGAAAATTGAAGTTCAATCGAATTGACAGTCTGCGAAAATTAAATGCCTCAACTACAACTTTTTTGGCTAGTTTTCGTGTTTTTTTTTTTTTTTGCTTTTTGTTTTTAACTTCGTGTCTAAATTGATTTATTTATGTTGCCGTTTCGGATCGAGTCTCTTTTTTAGTACTCAGCTCGCATATGCCACACTTTTATTGTTCGGTTGACCACATTTTGTGGCTGCGTGGGTTATAAATTTATAGTAATTTTTTATGCTATTTTAAATGGCAACATAAATTTAAATTTATTACACGTCGATTTCCGTTGTGGCCTGCCTGTCGCTTCTTTCAACCTTCCGACTGGCTGCGGTTCGAGTTGCAGTTGAAGTACTGCAAAAAATTGTCAGACTCTGCGCCACAGGAACTGAGCTGACGATGACCAGCTGTGATTTTTATGCACTCTTGCGGTCTTGTAAATTTCACAGTAAATGCTTCTGCTTCAAGTTGAATTATTTATTTATATTCAGTCAATTATAAATTATGTGTGACACGTAATTGGCAGAAACTTTTGTTGTGTATTGCTAAGCAATCAGAACTATATTATTCTATTTAAGTCATGTACTAATTATAAATTAACTAGACCTATTCAAAACATCAAAATAGTTTATTTAATACTACATAACAAATTACGTTTCTATTACCCTTAAAAAGTTTGTAATTAGATAAAACAATATAATAATAAAACTGAAACTGATATTAAAGAATATTTAATTTTATAGAACTATAGTTTTTAGGCTGTCATATACTTAAATTAATATTTTTTATTACTTTTTATTTTATTAAGGATTTTGTCAAATTGAATAGCTCCAACTCTTTTCTATATCTTCTAATGTCTTGACATTGTTTTTATTTTTAGTTTACTCATTATGTCAAAATTAATTTCAGTTTTAAATTCTCAAAAATCAATTGCTGTTCTAATTAACAATGCTTAATAATAAATGCATTAATTACGCCTGCAATACAGGAAACTTTTACTGAACAGCCGTTGATTAGGAGCCATAATTTGTACCTCTGATACCACTCTAAAGTTGGCCAAGTCTGTTGGCCATGAGTCATAAACATTTATGTCAAGTTCCCGCCAAACAATTTTCGCTAATAGACCAACACTTTGAGCACGGGCAAGAAGCGAAAGGGTGGGAAACCCTGAAATGCTTAGCATACCACGTAGCTTAAAGGGAAATTTAATTAATTTGCTCGCCTGTCCGGTGTCTCCAGCGAGCTGCTTCAGCTTCATCCGCATCCTGTGTACTATCCTCTTTATGCGCGGACAAGTCATAAACTCGAAAGTTACGAAGTTACGAGTATTTTTCACCAGCTGCAACTTCATTATGTGACTGATGATGTACAGCAGCAGAAAGTAAGTAATCATATTTAATATTTTTTTTCCGCCCGCGTGCTTTGTTTTCAAAAATAAAACTGTGAAGCCTGTCGCAGAACTGGCAGGACGAGCTGCTGCTTGAAAGTTTGAGCGACGTTGGCCAGCATAACTGCATAATGGCATGAAGAACAGCAAAAATTGGCATATAAAAAGTTTTTTAATGAATGGAATTAGTGTCTGGACTGCACTGACTTTGTTAAATCGCCCGGGCAGCGCCTCCAAAGTCCAGCGCTCCTTGGACGCCGCCCATCAGACAGACCATCAGCCCATCTGTCCATCAGTTAGTCAGCCAACAAATTTGGCATGCCAGCAATGCCTGATGTACCAGCTTCTATTACAGCTCCTGTTTCTGGGCTAACAAAATTAGCGCTTATTAGTGCCAGTTGGCAAACTTCTGATGCTGCGTTTTTCATTTTTGACTCGTAGCTGCCATAATTTCCCTTGAGTGCCCCACAGAGGGATCTCTAATTGTTTTAAACGAACTTCCATCAAAGTTGATGTACCGCAAAATGCTTGCAACGCCGCTCACAAATTAATATGTTCTTTAATGAGTATTGTTTCACAAGTTTGGGCTGGCTCTTCCTTTATTTAGACAAGTTACACTTCAAACTGACTTGTTTAATGAAAAGTTTTTCGGTTTTGTTCTGGCAAACTTTTTATTATTTCTTGTAATTTCAACAGCGTAAGCTTGGAGCTTTTGTTTTTATTACACAGATTGTTTGAGCTTAACATAATTTTTTATTTTCTTTGTAGTTACATGGGTTGTTCATTTAGACAAGCATTTTATTTATCATATTTATTTGAAAGAGTTAAACTTAAGTGCAAATTACGACCAACTAGAATAGCAGCTACAGTAAGACCTTCAGCTTGATTTGATAATAGCAAATAGTTTGTTTAATAAGTGTGTTTAATTGAATTTCTCTTAAACCTGTTTATGAATTGGGATCATTTGAAAAGTAGGTATCTTTTTGGGTCTGTTTATATTTGTACTTAAAAAAAACTGATGATAAATCAACTTAATCTACATGTACGCGAATCTAAATAAACACTGACAAAAAACCTACCTCAATTTTATATACAAAAATATTTTTAATTTATAATACATACATAGTACGACGTTTGCCCCATTTGCCCAAGCAAATTATTTGCACAGCAAATGGTAAATACTCAAGTGTTTATTAATTAATGAAGGCGACAAGAATAATAAACAAGCACTCAAAAGTATATAGGGGGAATACAAGTGAGTGTAAGCTTATAATCCAGCTAACTCGACATAATCAGGGAACGACTGCAATGCAGTCATAAACTTGCACCAAATATCAATTTATACAGTTAATTAAGCGCATATGTGACTGCGCCATTTTATAAACCGAAACAGGAGTAGCAAGCGGTTAAGGGGGAGAGGAAATGAGCACACACAGAGCTTACTCACTTACACACATGCACACACACACACACTCATACGGTACAGCTCAAAGTCAATTGCAATTTTATGAGCTGTTGAAAATGAAGTGTGTAACCAAGAGAGAAGGAGAGTGAGAGAGAGGGGGGCAGAGAGACTTCACATCACAAGCCATTACGCTGATTGGCTTTTAATGTTTATCAATATATAAGGCAGTCCGTCGAAATAGCTCTCATATCAGGCCAAATGTGAATGTGAATGAGAAGTGCAAAACCTCATTTTAGCTGAGGCGTTGACTTGACTGATATTGAGGTTGGGTTTTCTGAGAGGACTGCTTAAATATGCATGTCCTGTATTTAGGTTGGGGGTATTATTTTTTTTTTCGTGTGTGTTTTTGGTGTGCTTCGTGCCTTTGGCCCATAAATTTCCATTATCACATGCTAACATTTAGTCAGCTATTATTTTCATACAAGAATTATAAGATGCAGGCACATAGAGTCCAGCGTCGGGGCAGGGTGCAGAGGCTGTCCCAGTGCTCAGTGCTGGCTCGACCTGCATTTTTTTCTCTGCCTTACGTGCATAATTTATCTGTCAGCGAAAGTAGCAAGTGCACTAAAAGGAAGAAACCGGAAAAAAATAACAAATTCCAAATAGCAGGACCAGTTGGTTTACAGCCGCAGCAGGACTCACGGACGACATGTGGCGTATGGACTCAGTCAAGTCAGGCGAGGCGATACAGTAGAGCAAATTTAGTGTTAAATTTGTCATTATAAAGGAGCTCATATCTGAATTTTATAAATAGTTAATATTTATATAAAAATAAACACATGAATCAATATTAATATATATATATATATATATATATATATATATATTATATATGTATATATATATACTATATAAGTAAGTAGTATTTATTTTTATTAAAAATATTTTATATATATATTTATATTTTATTTATATTTAATATTTGTAAAATAATATATAAGTTGTATTTAGTTTTTGTTTTAGCAAATAATACAAATAAAGACATATGTAGATAGATAATAAGAAAAACAATATTTAAGTTGAAACAACAACTCTTCCATCAGAGTTATTTAGAGAGTTTCATATTATCATACTTTATTGCGTACGAAAAAAACTCTTTCTCTTGTTATCTAGTGTAGTTTAAAAAATTGCGTCGCACTCAGAGTACAAATTTCAAAAGTTCTTCCACTGTGCGAACCATAATGAAAAAAGAACTAAAACAACAAAAACAACAACAACAACGGGGTCTGGACTAGCATATGCATCATCATCATGATGAGAAGCAACGAGCTACACTAACTAAATCCTATTATGAACTTTGAGCTTATGAAAAGACTTCAAGCGGCGCATTGTCTGCCAGCTGCAGAGAGGGAACGACTGAAAGTCGACGAATGGAACAGTGAGAGGGATAGGGAAGGAGACCCCTATGTGTTCTATGCTGCTGGCAACGTTTACACTTCTGCATAATTAAGTTATGTGCACAATACACAAACACTGGCACACACATGCACACCTTTTGCCATTAGACCGAGTTTTTCATAGCGCATACGCCGCGTGTGTCGCAGTTGGTTGCCCGCCCGACTGCACAGCTGCTGCTTAGGCGTCTTTAATTGTTATAAATTGTGGGATAAATTAAAGTTGTGCAACTTGCAGCTGCAGCTGCAGCTGTCGAGCAATTTGAAATTTCTTGCTTGGTTTTGCACAATTTCCGTTTGCAATTTATCAGCGCAAAGTTGTTGGCGGTATTGAAAACAATTGGCAGCTAATTTTGCGCAAAATTTGCCATTTTTTATGTTCGTTTGTGCAGTTTGTGCTATGGGTTGAGAATATTTCAAAACCGTTTGCTGGATCCTTGCCAGGCAGCCAGACACCCTCGCCTCCTACGCCACATACCCGAAGCATTGGCTTGTGCACATCCTGAGCTTCTGCTGTTGAATCGAGAGCCTCAGTTTCCATCAGCGCTGCTGTCGTAAAATGCAAAATAAATTTCTAATGAATATTGAAGTGTGAAATTTGAATTGATTGCATTTGATTTGCGGATTTATAGCTGGATATTTACATTGAGGCGAATCCTGTGGCTTGCTTCGGCCACCTCCAGCTCCAATACCAAAACTTGCAAATTCAATTTAAATGGTGCTTTCAGTAAGCAGCTTAGCAACTTTTGTCTAACTACAGAATTCCACAAACGCAGATGTGCTTAAAGTTGCATACAGAAAACGTATTTTATAGAAGAAACTGAGTTTATTGTGGGAAATAATGAAAGATACATTATTTAATATAAGGCATAGTTGGCGATTAGTGCAATGAAAGCAAGATAGCTTAATGTGCAAATATTCGCCAATGTACAAATATCACGTATACAGAATTTTGAAACTTTACGCGATAAACACTTTTTCGCATTGCACAACAAAAAGATTATTTATTCTTACTTGCATAAAGTAAACTTTGATAATAAAACTATACACTATACATTTTAAAAACTTGACTCCGAGATACTCTCAAGCCATATAAATCTTTTTTATACTCTGAACCCATTAAAAATGGGTAAAAGGGTATATTGTATTTGTGCGGAAGCCTAATGTATGTAACAGGCAGATGGAAGCAACTCCGACCCCATAAAGTATATATATTCTTGATCAGCATAAATAGCTGAGTCGATCTAGCCATGTCCGTCTGTCTGTCCGTCCGTCCGTCCGTCCGTATGTATGAGCCAAAGGATCTCAGAACCTATAAGAGCTAGAGACTTGAAATTTTAGATGTAGATGCTCCTAGTTCCCGCGCAGATCGAGTTTTTTAAGTCGAAATTCATGTCCAAATCTTACCCCAAGATTCGTATATAGACATGGGTCAAAATTTACCACCCCCATAACTCGGTCAAATCTCATCCGATTTTCACGAAGTTTTGCGTTTTCTTCATGGTTTTCCCTCTAGATTAATGTGTCATTCAACTCTGATCGCCGATTTTTTAGTCGAAATTCATGTGCAAATCTTACCCCAAGATTCGTATATACACATGGGTCAAAAATGACCACCCCCATATCTCGGCCAAATCTCATCCGATTTTCACGAAGTTTAGCTTTTTCTTTATGGTTTTCTCTTTAGATTAATCTGGCATTCAAATCTCGACACCGATTTTTTAGTCGAAATTCATGTTCAAATCTTACTCCAAGATTCCTATATAGACATTGGTCAAAAATTACCACCCCCATAACTCGGTCAAATCTCATCCGATGGCGTTTTCTTCATGGTTTTCCCTCTAGATTAATCTGGCATTCAAATCTGAACACCGATTTTTTAGTCGAAATTCATGCCGATTTTCACGAAGTTTGGCGTTTTCTTCATGGTTTTCCCTCTAGATTAATCTAGCATTCAAATCTGAACACCGATTTTTTAGTCGAAATTCATGTCCAAATCTTACCCCAAGATTCGTATATAGACATGGGTCAAAATTTAACACCCCCAAAACTCGGTCAAATCTCATCCGATTTTCACGAAGTTTGGCGTTTTCTTCATGGTTTTCCCTCTAGATTAATCTGGCATTCAAATCTGAACACCGATTTTTTAGTCGAAATTCATGTCCAAATCTTACTCCAAGATTCGTATATAGACATGGGTCAAAATTTACCACCCCCATAACTCGGCCAAATCTCATCCGATTTTCACGTAGATGGGATTGTTCTTCATGGTTTTCCCTCTAGATTAATCTGGCATTCAAATCTGAACACCGATTTTTTAGTCGAAATTCATGTCGAAATCTTACCCCAAGATTCGTATATAGACATGGGTCAACATTTGCCACCCCCATAACTCGGTCAAATCTCATCCGATTTTCACGAAGTTGGGATTTTTCTTCATGGTTTTCCCTCTAGATTAATCTGGCATTCAAACCTCGACACCGATTTTTTAGTCGAAATTCATGTCCAAATCTTACCCCAAGATTCGTATATAGACATGGGTCAAAATTTACCACCCCCATAACTCGGTCAAATCTCATCCGATTTCCACGAAGTTTGGCTTTTTCTTCATGGCTTTCCCTCTAGATTAATCTGGCATTCAAATCTGAACACCGATTTTTTAGTCGAAATTCATGTCCAAATCTTACCCCAAGATTCGTATATAGACATGGGTCAAAATTTACCACCCCCATAACTCGGTCAAATCTCATCCGATTTCCACGAAGTTTGGCTTTTTCTTCATGGCTTTCCCTCTAGATTAATCTGGCATTCAAATCTGAACACCGATTTTTTTGTCGAAATTCATGTCCAAATCTTACCCCAAGATTCGTATATAGACATGGGTCAAAATTTACCACCCCCATAACTCGGTCAAATCTCATCCGATTTCCACGAAGTTTGGCTTTTTCTTCATGGCTTTCCCTCTAGATTAATCTGGCATTCAAATCTGAACACCGATTTTTTAGTCGAAATTCATGTCCAAATCTTACCCCAAGATTCGTATATAGACATGGGTCAAAATTTACCACCCCCATAACTCGGTGAAATCTCATCCAATTTTCACGAAGTTTGGCGTTTTCTTCATGTTTTTCCCTCTAGATTAATCTGGCATTCAAATCTGAACACCGATTTTTTAGTCGAAATTCATGTCCAAATCTTACCCCAAGATTCGTATATAGACATGGGTCAAAATTTACCACCCCCATAACTCGGTCAAATCTCATCCGATTTCCACGAAGTTTGGCATTTTCTTCATGGCTTTCCCTCTAAATTAATCTGGCATTCAAATCTGAACACCGATTTTTTAGTCGAAATTCATGTCGAAATCTTACCCCAAGATTCGTATATAGACATGGGTCAAAATTTACCACATGAATCAAAATTTACCACGCCCATATCTCGGCCAAATCTCATCCGATTTCCACGAAGTTTGGCGTTTTCTTCATGGTTTTCCCTCTAGTTTAATCTGGCATTCAAAAATGAACACCGATTTTTAGTCGAAATGCATGCCCAAATCTTACCCCAAGATTCGTGTATAGACATGGGTCAAAATTTAACACCCCCATAACTCGGTCAAATCTCATCCGATTTTCACGAAATTGGGATTTTCTTCATGTTTTTCCCTCTAGACTAATCTGGCATTCAACTCTGAACACCGATTTTTTAGTCGAAATTCATGTCCAAATCTTACCCCAAGATTCGTATATAGACATGGGTCAAAATTTACCACCCCCATAACTCGGCCAAATCTCATCCGATTTTCACGTAGTTGGGATTGTTCTTCATGGTTTTCCCTCTAGATTTATCTGGCATTCAAATCTGAACACCGATTTTTTAGTCGAAATTCATGTCGAAATCTTACCCCAAGATTCGTATATAGACATGGGTCAAAATTTACCACCCCCATAACTCGGTCAAATCTCATCCGATTTCCACGAAGTTTGGCATTTTCTTCATGGCTTTCCCTCTAGATTAATCTGGCATTCAAATCTGAACACCGATTTTTTTGTCGAAATTCATGTCGAAATCTTACCCCAAGATTCGTATATAGACATGGGCAAAATTTACCACATGGATCAAAATTTACCACGCCCATATCTCGGCCAAATCTCATCCGATTTTCACGAAGTTTGGCTTTTTCTTTATGGTTTTCCCTTTAGATTAATCTGGCATTCAAATCTCGACACCGATTTTTCAGTCGAAATTCATGTCCAAATCTTACCCCAAGATTCGTATATAGACATGGGTCAAATTTTACTACCCCCATAACTCGGTCAAATCTCATCCGATTTTCACGAAGTTTGGCGTTTTCTTCATGGTTTTCCCTCTAGATTAATCTGGCATTCAAATCTGAACACCGATTTTTTAGTCGAAATTCATGTCCAAATCTTACCCCAAGATTCGTACATAGACATGGGTCAAAATTTACCACCCCCATAACTCGGTCAAATCTCATCCGATTTTCACGAAGTTTGGCGTTTTCTTCATGGTTTTTCCTCTAGATTAATCTGGCATTCAAATCTGAACACCGATTTTTTAGTCGAAATTCATGTCCAAATCTTACCCCAAGATTCGTATTAGACATGCGTCAAAATTTACAACCCCCATAACTCTGTCAAATCTCATCCGATTTTCACGAAGTTGGGATTGTTCTTCATGGCTTTCCCTCTAGATTAATCTGGCATTCAAATCTCGACACCGATTTTTTAGTCGAAATTCATGTTCAAATCTTACTCCAAAATTCCTATATAGACATGGGTAAAAAATTACCACCCCCATAACTCTGTCAAATCTCATCCGATTTCCACGAAGTTTGGCTTTTTCTACATGGTTTTCCCTTTAGATTAATCTGGCATTCAAATCTGAACACCGATTTTTAGTCGAAATTCATGTCCAAATCTTACCCCAAGATTCGTATATAGACATGGGTCAAAATTTACCACCCCCATAACTCGGTCAAATCTCATCCGATTTTCACGAAGTTGGGATTTTTCTTCATGGTTTTCCCACTAGATTAATCTGGCATTCAAACCTCGACACCGATTTTTTAGTCGAAATTCATGTCGAAATCTTACCCCAAGATTCGTATATAGACATGGGTCAACATTTACCACCCCCATAACTCGGTCAAATCTCATCCGATTTTCACGAAGTTTTGCTTTTTACACCCTGAACCCATTAAAAATGGGTTTAAGGGTATATTGTATATATTGTGTCGATCTAGCGATGTCCGTCTGTCTGTCTGTCTGTCCGTCCGTATGTATGAACGCAAGGATCTCAGAACATATAAGAACTAGAGACTGAAATTTTAGATGTAGGTGCTCCTAGTTCCCGCGCAGATCGAGTTTGTTTCCGATAATCGATAACTTACTCCGTTTCCAAGCAATCGATAAAAATCGTTATCGACATCCTGTTTTTCTTAGCGAATCGGGTAAATAATATGAGCTAGAATCACCAAACTTGACATATAGCTTCTAAAATAGAATATATGTATTGATGTTGGAAAAAGAGGGTTCAGGGTATCCCCTAGTCGGGAGCTCCCGACTAGAACCTCTTACTTGTTTTAGTTCTTCTTTTTTCTGTAGGTAAGCTCAACAATTTCTAGAAAAAATTATGGTTCAACATAAGCTTTAAAGCTTCTCTACACAAAATCTATAATTTATTATATTTTTCTTTTTTTACTTACAGGTTAAAAGCAGTCTGTCCTCGGGATATAACTTGAATGCCTCAACTCACAATTGAGTTGCGGTGTACACTTAAATAAATATTCAAATAGTTATTCATTAAAAGAATGCTAAAAATACCAAAAATTAAAAAACATGTATTAACATAGAAAGTGAAAATTTATTAAAATTTTTTTATAATATCTTTTTTAATTTGCCAAGTATTAAAGCATTGTGAAAGTTTAATATAGTGCGCATAAAGTAATTAATAAAATTGTTAAAGTGTGATAAATATTACAATGCCACTAAGGAAAGAGAAAAATTAAAATCAAATCGAGTGAAAATGACGCCAATCGGCTGCCAATTTTATGTAAGTGCATTCCCCACTATTTATATAAAATTATTTATAAAAGTACCAACAATTTCATTACATAGCTTGATTCAATTAAATATTCTCTAAAAAGTGTTTATATGATATTAAATATATATTCAGCAAGAAACTTTCCTAGCGCTATAACGCCTTTTACTACAACATCTTGATAATAAAAAGAGTTGAGATTTTGTTCTGAAAATACACTTTCTTTCTTAAGTTTAGCTTATCTTAATCTTAACCAAGTCTTTTGCAACTTTGTATCTACTTGCCAATGCAACTATTTTGTACAATTTCAATTGGCAGACCGCACGAAAAACTGAAGACTCAAAGCTAAACCATAATCTGAGAATTTGCAATTGCCGCATAATTGCAAAACTATTACAATTTGCCCCATTTCCGAATGCAGAGAATTTTGTGGCAAAGAATTTAATTGAATTATGTATGCTGGCTGGGTAAACTTGGCACGGCCGCAGGCAAAATTGTTGCCAAAAGCCGGATAGAGCCCCGGACAATCCAGTGCCATGTTTAATAATTTTACAACAATCTAACGGCGCAAATTCAATTTTATTCAATATTATTAGCTGCTGGCGTGCCTGGCCCGCCTTCAGTTGCGGTAGCCAAGTTCTTGTCTGTTTGCCCGTAACCACAAAGGGCGGGCCGGGTGGTCGTTTGGCTGGCTGAGGGCTCAGATTTGGGATCTGGTATCTGGATCTGTAGGTGTAGCTGTAGCTGTAGCTGTAGCTGTAGCTGTATAGTTATGTCCGTATGTGGTCTTGGGCTAGCTTTCGTTTGTTTGACTTGCTGTTATGCCAACTTGGCACGCAAACTTCTCACAAGTTTAGCTAGTTAAGCCAAAAACCGCCGGCTGGCGTATATGGAAATTGGGTCGCAGCATCATCATCATCATCAACGACATCCATTTCATCATCATCGTCATTATCATCATCGGGATCCACAGTTGGCTTTCGACCAGAACAAGGCCAAGACGACGGCAACTAACTACAATGCCAACTATGCATCCCTTGTTTGGTTAGCAATCTACTTGGGACTTTCCAGCTACGTTGAACACATACACACACGCACACACACACACACACACTCACACATACCAAGGCACACACTCACTTTCATATGGCTCGACCCTTTTGTTGATATTGTGCCGCAGCTGGTGCGAAGTTTTGGCATATACCCTTAAGGTTAAAATTGTTAATTTGTTAAAGCTTTGGCCTTCTGGCCCGAGTTCATGATACCAGCTCTGATTGAAAATCTCAATTATATATGAACTGGTGACACAACTTGAACTTAGCTTGCAGAAATTGTGATAAGACATTTAATTTTACTATACTAAATTTGCACAAGTGTATTTAATAGCTACATAAATTTAAAAAGTTGAGTGTGTTTTTCAATTTTGAATAATTAATATAGTTTCATTTAGCCCAAAATTAAAGTGCTTCGCTCTCTCTTTGATTCTTATACGTCTTCTTCTCACTGAAAAATCGCCTTTCTATGTGATTTTCAGTGCCTCAAGTATGGCCAATATAACTTTAATTTTTTTTTTTTATTTTCTTATGCTAGCAATATATAGTTTTGTAAACTGGCTCTCAGCTCGATTATTTTACTTATTTGTATTAAAGCTCCTTAGAGTTTCTTTAAGAACCATTTATATAGTCGTTTTAGGGGCAGCAGCTGGTTTCGTCTGCTGCTGTGATATTCGAGAGGCGCACAAATTATATGTTAATGCAATTGTAATTGATACAAATTTGATTTCGAGAAAGGCAAAATAAAATGTGTTTGGCTGTAGCCTGGTGTTGGCATTGAAAATGAGAAATCATTTCGAATACAGGCGTGTGTGGCATATGTTGGCATAATGTGGAACACGTGGCAATCGGCACCGTGCTGCCAGCTGCCACTTGGGTGGGCCGGGCTACCCTGGGCACTGGGAGCTGATAACTGGGGGCCGGGTCTGAGCTTCGCTTTCGCTGCGTTGCCGAGCAAGCGCCCGAGATAACGTAATAATTTATATGAACTTTACAGGGTCATTAATTTAAAGCTTATTCAGTTGTTCAAGATTTATTAAATTAACTCAAGTTGTGGCAGCCGGCGCGGCGGCAGGAGAAATGAATCCACTCAAGGGCAGGGGCTCGGCAGTCAAACACGCACGCAATAAGTTAAGGTTTTCCGGTTGGGGTCAAAATGGGGCGTTGAAATGGGCAGACACTTGAATTTGCTGCCTTCTATTGATAATGAAGAATTACGAGAAGATTATGTGGCGAGCTTTGCTGCATATTATATTGGGGTAGCATAGGAGTTGTATTTAAATTCAAATGCAAAATTCTCATATTTAAAAAACAGACTGCTGTTCATTAAGTTTAATCATAGATTCGTAGTCAACTGTCAGCTCTGAGAATGCTTAATAAAACAAGAGCAGCTTTTATAAAAAATAATAATTAGATGTTGCTGCAGATTGCTCAATTTATAGTCTGGCAAACTACTTGAAATAATAGGTTTGCAGTGCATCGCAGATTAAACACAATTAAATTAACTGCATTGTAATTGTCTGCAGTCAAAACGAATAATAATAAATTTGTTTTCTTGCGGGAGAGGCAATGCGGGCAGCCTCAAACCGCAATCCAATTTATTGCTGTTGACCGCGACTAGGATTTGGCTTGTTGGCTGCTTTTCCGGCAGTTCTGTTGCGATCCCGCCCCACAATCCCGGAAAATGTCTGCCTCAGAATTGCAATTTACGTGCTACCTAAATGTTACAATAACAACAACAAAAATCGACGCAATGGAAAAGGTAAGTCCGTCTGGAGCAACATTTGATTGAAACGTTGCAATTTGGCGGTGAGCGAAAGAGAAAGCGAGAGAAGGAGAAAGAGCGAGAGAGAGAGAGAGACGGAGTGGAAAGGATACTTCATAGTGGTGCATGTCTTTATAAATGGACCGGAATTTCAGGAATATTCATAGCATTGCCCACGCTTGACTGGCAACAACCACAAAAATGCATTGAATTGAAAATGTTTGAATTTGAATTTATATTGCAAGTTTGACTTGATTGAAGCACTTGATATCGTTTCCTTTTGACATTGCGCCAGCCACTCCATATACTCCTTCAATGTGCAGCGCCCCACCCTCTCCGAAAATAAAATATTATATAAAATATATGTATATATAAATGTATATATATATTTCAGAATAAGACTGTGGTTGTATGTTTTTGTTTGGATTTCAAGCTAAGAGCAGACGCTCAGCTAACAAGCTATGAGTTTTCTATTGATTTGACAAATACTGAGACGAGCTAAAAACGCATACAAATCATTTCCAAGAGCGAATTTTTTCGTGCGGTTGAAATCAGCTAGTTAAAATTAATTGTTTGGTCAGGACAGAAACGAGTCGGGTGCAAGCTATGCCACAATTTGATGTATGTATATTTACATATCTGAAATAATAAGAATGGCATTTATTGCAGATCTGAATGTTGGCGAGAAAAAGTTTATACCCTGAAGTCATTGAAAAGGGGTATGATGATTTTTTGCAAATGAATGCAATAAGCGTGAGAGTATATTTTTAGAGTTTTTAAAATTGCAATCTTCTGGAGGATCCAACTTTAGAAACTGAAGCTATTGAAGAAAGCATTTAACATTGTGTGGGGAAAAAAGTGGAATAATCTATGTATATACACATATCTTTATTGCATTTTTATGTATATTATTTGTATATTTTATATATACTAAAATATTAGTTGATTATGTTATAGATAATTAGTAATATTTTTGAAATTTTTTTTATTTCTTACTTTAGCATTATTATCTTTATATTCAAAATTATTTTTAAGATACGAAATGTAGGTTCCCAATCTATATTCAATATGGATGTACCGATCTTGGACTTTAGACAAATATTTTGAATCTAATGATTCAAATTCAATTTGTCTCAGACAACAAAATCATTTTATTCTGCGTTTTGCCTTAGTTGCTTTTTATGCAGCAGCCAAACGGCCGCAAAAGCCACTGAATACTTAAATTCGAAATTTAAACATTAATTAGGGCCATCGAAGCGTGTCCGTAAAATAGTTACGTATTGATAGACAGCAAGCAGGAGCCGGACCTGCTAGAAGCGAAGGATAACGCTTCCTGCATGCGAAATGCGAAGCACGTAGGCAGCGAATGGCGACAGGATGCGGTTGCGGATACGCAGATACGTCCGCAGTTGAATACGATGGATTTTTTTTACTTAAGGCCAGACATCGCAAACTAACCGCAAGACAAAATCCCGCGTAGAAGTTGAACAGTTCGAGTCACACATTTAACGGCATTTTGGATGCGTTGCTGGCGTTGATTTTAACGACATTTTAGCTGCGATTTCCATGCGCAACTTCGCGTCTGGGCCAACTCCATAAAACTAGAAGATACGCGTGTTACCTGCGCAAAGTTTTTGACTCTCCATTCCAATAAACTGGCTGGCACAATATTAGTTTTTATGCGGTAACGTTGCCCGAAATAATACAAGCAAAAAAAAAAATTGAAAAGAAAAGAAAAGTTTGCCCAACAAAAACGGAGCAAATAAAAAACTGCAAAATCATTTAGGTAAACACTGACAGACTTTTACAGACTTCATCCAGCGTCAAGCCTTACGCTCATATATATGTATACAATCCACCTGTCAGTGTTGCCAGTTGTTGGCCAACATAAAGCTAGTTTTTCGTTAAGAAGATAATAATAATATAATTTTTTTTAACTTTTTTGGTGATGCAATTGCTCAAATTGTATGAAATGTACTTAATTTTGGCGTGTTATCTTAAAAGTCAACAGTTTAATCAATTATTTTAAGATCTTAAACAGGTATTCTACCTTTTTTTGAAGCTTTATAAATGTATCTTTTTGGATCAGATGGTAAGCCAAAAAAAGCTATAAACAGCTAAGCACTAAAAATTGACTATAGATAAATAAAAGTATTTGCTTTTTTGGAGGGCCCCTTAATTCAGATAATAGACAGTTTGTATGACATCCAGATTTTTCACTTAATGGAATGAAACTGCAAAGGCTTCATATTTAAGGAACGAAACTATCCCATAAAAAAAATGAGTATTTTTCAAGACTGTGTAACATGGTCTGCTTAAAATAGTATAGTTAATCAAGTCTCTTGGTTACAAACTAGTCTACAAATACAAAATAATATAAATTATATATAATTAAATAAATAAAATGTATAATAATAATATAATAGTATTTGTTCAGCCAGATTTAACGCCAAAGTCCCGAATTGTGCAACACTGTTAGACACCTGGCCACCTATCTAGCGACGCTGTATGCATGAGAAACTTTGTGCTATGTGACTTTCAGAATTTTTAGTTTTGATTTCAAGTTTGCCGTGGCCTGTTGTCAGCTCATGGCGGAGCTTAGCTGAAAATATTGCAACTTGCAGCAAAGTCACGTGCAAGTTTGCCGACATTTCTGGCATTACCTGGCGGTCCCGCCCGGTTGCAAATGTGTGCAACTGACAAACTGCTCGCGAATGCTACACCAACTTTAAGTTGTGTGTGTCTGTGTGCGTCTGTACCTTCAGCGTTGCACAATTGCCAAGAGCGCAATTAAATAAATTTATATTTCACCGGGATGAGTACTCATCGCACTCACCACTCGCTTAACGCACTCATACTCACAAGCACTCAGCACTCATGTCGAATTTAACATGCTGACTAAATCTGTCACGTGCACCTAACAATGACAGCGCTCGGGCTCGGTTTTTGGTTACGAGTTTGGCTTACACTCCGGCTGCCTCTCTTCGCCGTCTAGTTTTACCCTAATTGCAATTGTTTCCATACACAAATGAGTTAAGCGTGCGCTAACCATTTATACGCACTGTTTAGTGGTAACAAATTAGACTACGGCATTTTATGGATTGTATGGTAACAGGATATAGTCTACGTGATCAAGAAACTACTTAGGGCTAAAATAACATAAATATATAATGAAAATCATGCCGTGATTTCGATCTTAACTTAATGGAAAGTGTCTTCTCTTGTATGACTCGTAGTACTTGAATTTAACTTATCACTCCTATTGCTTTCGTATATAATGATATTATGTAGATTAAAATTGGCTAAGAAAACTCAACTCAAATTTATCCTTTAGTCGACATCTTCTCTCATATTTAAAATATTGATATATATATCGATTTTCTGCGCTTGCTTTCATACTGACGCAGACTTCTGTTGATTAATCTTCCCTCTTTAACTGTAGAATTACTCCTTTGGCTTGACTTGCCAATTAAACTCCTCTGTCCTCCGGGTCGTCTGTGATGACTATAATAAGCATTACAGATTATTCTGCTCGGAGTCTTTTGTTCCTCGTATAAAGTCTGACTTGTATCCGGATTTGTACTCCCGCGACCCTCGGTCGGTTAAGCAGGAGGTGGATGCAGCATGAGAGTTCACGCGAAAAACAAGAAATTAAAATTCAGAATCCTATAATTATTAAAACTGTTTTGAAGCTGTTGCCATCCTGATCTTTAATAGGTTATGATGTGCCTTAAAATGTAGTTTTAAATTGTTTTTATATGAAGCCATGTAAATTTGATATTCGACTTGATAGTTGAATCATGTTATGGCACTGAGCAATCGGCGAATTCTTACTTATGACAGTTGGTAATTAAATTAAAATGCAATTTAGTGCATTATTATGATTATTATTTCCTTTATTTTTAACACTTATAGTCATACAATGTGAAAATCAAAATGCAGAATTGATTTACACATACAACATGAATAGCATTTACTTCAGTAGGAATGTCGCTTCGCTTATCACCAAAATTTTGTTTATCTATGTATTGAAATGACAACCCATAAAACTACCGCTTCATGTCCGCATCCGCATCCACATCCGTAGCAACATCCGTTCAAACTAAACGATGGCAAACGATGCTCAACACCTTTTGCAGCGAATGGAGCATAAGAAATCATATCAAGCGTTCCAGCGTACGGATATAATATATATAACAATTTTCACACAATTTTCCTAACACGTTATTTGAGCGTATTTCATATATCCTTACTGTCAAGACGCTTGCTGTGTGTTTGTGTGTGTGCGCGCGTATGTGTGTGAATTAGCGGCAAACGGATGTTGAATTGGTTTGCCTTTGGCTTCGCTTGCCAGTCAAGTGGTGTGTACAGAATGTGTGGAGCAGCATCTTGTGGCAGGTTTTTCCTCTGTTGACTGTTTGTTTTTATTTCCTTTTTGGCGTTGTGTACGCGCGTGTGTGTGTGTATGTGTGGCACGTTGGCACGCTTAAATCAAAGCAATTTGCCGCGCAGCATCGTGTTGTAAATTATCGCCGCAGGATTTTGTTTTATTAAACTCGAGTGTTCATCTGTGTACGCCAGTCTGAGATTTCTTGAGCTTCGGGATTTCAATATATTTTGCGGTCCTATAATAAATGCTGCTCTGTTAAAGTTGGAAGTTTATTTGCTAATCATCAGTAAAATATTTGAATTTATCAATGTATTCTTTTTTCAAAATTTATTAACTGTATATTCTAAAATAAAGCGTTCGTTATCATAAAATTCTATTATTGTTATTACAATTAATATTTTGGACTTATAATTAAAAATTGTATTATTTAAGTATATATTTTTTGGAGCTATAATTTTATTTCTTTTTATCTAAATATAATAAACATATATTTTGTTAGTTAAATGAAGTCAAATTTATTTTCATCAATAATAATTAGATTAATGTTAATTTATATATATTATATTCAAGTATTCATTAATAATTAATTAAATGAAAAATTTTGACCTTTACTTTATATTTTGGGTAAGTTTTGCCTGTCTTGAAAATTTGTCATTTAAGTAGGTCACACAATGCGACGTAAGAATAAACTCGCCCTTGTATTAACTACTTAAGCGTTCAATTTTCATTGCAGCAAGCCTTGACAATGATTTATATTTTTTAGTTTGTTTTATCAATTTGTTGATTTGCTATGCATTTGTCACAAGTAGTACATTAAAAGGTGGATTTAAATTAGACAACAACCTCTTAATGGTTACTACTTAAGGCACATGTATAATTAATAGAATAATAGAAAAAAAGCAAATTCTAATACTTGTTCTCTGAATGACACATTTCACACTGAGTGCAGCTAGTGCCAAAAGTGGGCAATTTATACGCTTAGTTCTTACTCCACCCCCTATGCTGCACATTATCAGTCCATTGTGATTCGGACAAGAATCTATAATCTGCAGTGACCCACAATAAATATATCTCTACATCCCGCTGGCAAAGCAGCTAAGTTGGAAATCTTCCATTAATGCACAGCATAATATTTGCATAAGATTTGAACAGAGGTTGAGACAGAAACCGGTACTGTGCTCTAGAAAATGTCAATTATATTTAAGCAGCTATATATATATGTTAAAAAATCTAATAAATAATTAAAAACGCATTTTATTCTATATAATACTGTTTTGTTTAAATATTCAACAAATAAATTATACACAGCAGATATTGAAATAATGTTTGTAGTTAAAAAAAAAAGAAACATAAAAAACTAAAATAATTAAGAGAGTATGATTATTATTTATTATTAACTATTATATAAAGTACTTTGTCGTTCAAGTGTGGTATAAAGATAATTGGTTGCATAATGTAATGCATAATTTTTGACTTATTTCTTGCAATATTCAAACTATTTCGCTGACAGTAGAAAAAGTGTTGATAAATGTACTTAAAGTTTGTATGAGTTTCCAGATGTAATAGTGTGAGTAGTGTTATCAAAGCCATAACTCAATTTTCAGTTAGGTTTTGTTATTTTTGATCGACTGCTTGAAAGACAACCCAACAAAATGTGAAGAGAAAAATTAACATACATAAATCAAGCTTACGATAAGGTTAATTCAACTGCAGGCTGGGCAATAAGACACGAATGCCTACCTGACACCCCTATGGGCATGTATACACATTGTTAGAACCACCTACGCACCCCCCATCTACATCCCCAAGCCCCCTGCTCTTACTTAACACGTCGTTTGTGTTGGTGAATGAAGGCACAGACAGTCAGACGATGCTGCCGACACACGTAACAATGTTGCCAAAATAGCATGACAACTCCATAGCCCCACAACAACAACAATCACAACAAAAATGCCATTAGAGCTTCCAGGGTCGCCATTTTTCTACGTGTGCGCGCTTTGACAATGAAATGTATGCGTGCCATTTATGAGTGTGTGTGTGAGTGTGGGTTGTGTATGTGTGTGTGACTGTGTCGTTTATGTGTATGATTTTTCACAATCGCGTAACATTTTCATAATATTTGACAGCACACTTTTTGTTCGGTTGTCCATTGAAAGTTGATAAAAAGTCAAGACGGCAAAAATCTTGATTTTTCAGAGCATGAATAGAATATTTCATATTAACCAGTTGCAAAGCTTACTTCGATTTTAAGGGCTTTGATTTATGCCGTATGATTACGATTAGTATTAATTTTAAAATGTACTCAATTTACTTATATGTTATTTATTTAAATACATAATTTTTTGATATAAATAAACAATAGTTTGTAAAATGTTATATTATATTTAATAATTTTTTCATCACATATTTTTCCTTTGACACCGCTTTCTATCACTATTCTAGAACTAGAATTCAAAATCTTTGATATTCAAATTTAATATATATTTCTATATTTTCTACCGTTTTTAATATCAAATTTTCTTTACACACATTGTACGACTACGTCCTTTAAATTTAAAGTAGGTCTTGCACCTAGCTTAGCCTAAATTTAGATGAACAAATAAACAGATTTTAGCAATGAGTTCGATGAATGATTGTCCCTATAGCAGCAAAGCGAAGCAATATTCCAATTAGCACAGACAAATCAAGAGCATTTATATATACGCCTTAGAGTCGTTGCCTAGCATATGCTGCGACTAAGGTATAGAACTCTCTGCAAGAGCATTTAAAAACGAGCTGTCAACAGATCTCTAAACGAGTCATGTAACGAGACAATAAGGCATAATAAACTAAATAAATATTAGAACTTCATCAAGTGTCAACAGACGAGCGCTCGACCAGTGCCACATTGGGGGGCAAGTGTTGAAGCGCAAAGATTGATGATGGAAAATGAAAATGTTTCTCATAATAACTTTTGCTCATTTTGGCAAATATTTTCAGTAGCAGTCGATTGAGGCTGCAGCTGTCTGACATCGTCATAATGCGTAGCTAATGTTGACATTTTCCAACGGTTCAATGGGCATCCGAATATCAACGTGTTGGTGCTTATCTATAGGCGCTAGGCCCGTCCCCCCGCTGACAAAGAAAAGTGGCTGCTGTTCATGTTGTTCTTGTTGTTGTTGTTGTTGCTGCTGCTGTCCTATTGTTTGATTGACTCGACTTAGCCTTTGTTTCAATGAGTCGAAACATCTTCATGATAACTTGTCCAAACAGTCGACAGAGACAAGCATAGAGAGAGAGAGAGAGAGAGAGAGAGAGAAAGTTTGAGAGAGGGAGACAAAGAGGCAGAGAAAGAGAGGGAGATAAAGAGGGAGAGGGAGCGAGCGAGAGAGGGAGGAGTGAGTGATTGATGTATAGAAGATTCTCCGAGTTCCTGCTGTTAGATTTGTTCTGTTCTTGTTCTTTTTATACTCTTATAGAGGGTATTATGATGTTCTTACGAGATGTGCAACGGATAGAAAAGTACATTTCCGAATACATACAGTGTATTTATTCTTTAATACTATCAACATCTGAATATATTGTCAAGTCTGTCTGTGGGCATGTCTGTTTCTAAGCAAACTAGTCTTTTAGCTGGTTGTTATTATTTATTTATTAAAATTAATTAAAATTTTAAAAAAGTTAATAGAAGTCTATAAGAAATGTCCTTGACAAAAGGTTGTCTATCTAGATATATTGGGTGAAGTCGGCAATTACGAGCTTTACAATTGTCTGCAAGGGTATTTTGTCTTCGGCTTAGCGAAAATAGTGGTTCTTTCTTGTTCATTTGTTGGTTCACTGCACGACAAGTGGCTCAAAATAATTTCGAACGTCATTTACTTGTCATTATACGAATATTGTAGAAAAATTCCATTGCCTGCCAGCCCATTTTGTGTTCTTATCGCCGTCACATCATTAGGCAACGCCCCGTTGTCCGCAGCGGGCCCCTCCGGCGCCGTCACAAACGAACAATGGGGACAATGGAAATGTGAAGAAAAACTCAAGTACGTGCGCTTTTCTTTTGCCCTGTCTGTGGATTTGTTTGCCAGGCAATTATTATCCTTATCATTGACACAAATCACCATTTAATTAGTCCAATGCCTTGGTGTCTCTTGTTTGTGCTTCTCATTGATTTGTTGACATTTTCCCAGTACCTGTTCCTGCCTGATGTCAGTTCAAATGGGACAGCTGTCCAGCTGGTAACTTTTAATAAATAATATAGTCGTCTGTCCCTGACAATTGATACATTACAAATGGAATATGTTGGCTTCAGAATTAAATGAAATTTAGAATGGACTAAAATAGTTTTATTAAATATATATCTATATATATATTTTTTTAACATTATTAGGAATAACATTATTAAAACAAGAAGTCTACAAATAATTATTTGTATTAAAGCTAAAGGCATGTACAAAAAGAAACTTCCCAAATAGAATTGTAATTAACGTGAACTTTATTGAGTGTATCAAAAATTTAGTTAAGACAGATTTGGACTCAGTATTATAATGTTTCTGTGAATATTAATTTTATGATATAGTATTTTTAATTTAACATGTTTAATTTAGAATACATTTACAACAAATGAACTAAAGATGTTATTATGAATTATGGACAATTGTTTAATTTCCCCACTATAAAATATAATAATCTAGTATCAAGAATTTATTTAGTTAATTGGATTGGAATGATTAATGTATTTCTTGTAACTTTTACCGCATAGTTCGGTTCAATTCCATTTGATTTAACCCAGGCAAGTTTTATAAAATTCAAGAATTTACTTAAGGCTCATCGCACTTATACTAAAATATGCATCAAATATTTTGAACTCTTAAATATAATAATAAATTACAGCAAAGTCTTTGAGCTCTAGCGAAATACTTTCAGGGCAAATATGTATGTATATTAGATAAGAGACACCTAAATTAATTGTAACACGATAACTTAATGTACATAAATACTTTCTCACCTGATACTGTGATACTTTTGAGTGTCGGTGTGAGTTGCAGTTGTTGGGCAATAAATCACAAAGGCCTGCGGCAAAAACATAAATTACAATTAAAGCTAAAGAAGTTATAATTATATGTTATCTCAGTTTTAGTCAGACCAAAAATATATCTGTATGTGCGGCAAGTACGAGTGTTTTAGCCTTTGCAACTATTAATAATATATGTGTGTGTGTGTGTATGCGTGGGTGTGTCTGTGTGTATGTATGTCGGCGACCTAACAACAACAGCAACAATTGAATTGGCTGCATGTGGCAAAAGTTCTGCTGTAGCTGCAGTCGCCCTTTGGCGCTCCATAAATCTGCATAAAACATGCCAAAGCTAAAGCCAAAAGTCCAACTAGTTGTTGTCCTTTGTTGTGGCATGCAACTTAATTAACATGTGGCACCAATATTTCATACCTTATGCACAGTGCTCCGCCGTGGTATGCTGTGTGCTTGTGTATCTTTAAGATATATACACATATATATACATGTACATGCATATATTTCTATATATGTATCTAAGCCGCTTAACTTGGCGCCATTGCGATTAGCTGACAGCGTCGACTTTTAGCACTTAAAATGCAGTTGCCATAAGCACTAAGCCAAGTCCAGGGCACATGGCACATGGTCAACTTGGCATCCGCATTCACGTATCTGCTGTAACTGTTGTCTCGCCATATTTATACTCTGAACGCGCTAAAACGGGCTATAATGGTATAATGTTTTTGTGCAAATGAATGTGACAGGCACAAGAAAGAAAGTGTCTGACATGAAATTTTAAATATATATTTTCCCATAGCATACGCGAATTGGGTTAAAATGTGTTAACAATATATACTAATAAAGTAAATCTAAATAGATATTTTAAGCAAAATTCAAAAATTAGTCTAGAAATATACTGAGATTGAGAATATATCAATAATTTTGAACAACTGCCCCCATTCCCCCAAAATTGTGATAGTTCCGATGTACTTATATCGCTTCTTCCTGTATGTACACACTTTCTGTTTTCCTAATTTCATAAGGATCAGGCACACAAACACTGAAGATATTCCAGAAGGCATATATATATAGGCATGCGGAAGAAGAAGCACAGTCGAAGCGTGTGCATCACATAAGGCTAGAAGCAAGAAACATTCTAGTTAGGCAGCTGGTAATTGCATTCAGGGTATCTGTTAGTTGGGTATTTCCGACTAGAGAATTCATACTTGTTTATAGCTAAACTTTCGCCTGGTCACGCCCACCTTTGCTGTTGTCCTGTTATCTCCTTTGACATTCCCTGCCACAGTTCATTTTGTTTTCACTGCAATTTCTTCCTTGTTGTACACAATTAACAGCTATTGCTGCTCCTGCTCCTGCTGCACCACTTGTCACCCCCATCCCAACCCCTGTTCCATTGTTCGTTTATTTGAGGGTGTGTGTTTGCGTTCTTAGTTGCTTGCTACTGGTGGGCGTGGCTCATTGTAATATGCGTTTTAGTTAGCAAACAGTGTTGTCCAGCATGGCCCTGCGCCTCATGAGTTTGATCCTTACGCTGCTCCTTGCTGTGACTTGCATAATGAGTTACATGCTTGTTGTGGTCTCTGTTCTTGTTGTCATTGTTATTGTTGTCATAAGCCCCTCTGCTGGGCTGTAACGTACCGTATACCAAATTTACTTGATTTGTATCTGATTTCCGAATTTGATAACTTTTTAAAATATATTTTTAGTCTAAGGTAAAACAAAATAAATAATATACATTTTTCATCATTTCGAACAATTTTACTTGTATTTATTTGTTAATACTTTATTCGTAAATAAATTCTAAAAATTTTGTTAAAATATATTTATTTTTTATTTGTTCCGCACTTTTTATTACTCCTTTAAATATATATTCAATCAGGGCCAAAATATACAAACATATTTTTATAATTTCAAAGTACTTTTCTTAAATTAAATGAATTTTTTATCCTGTTTTTATTTTGAAATACCTAAATCAATAAAAATGTTCATTTCTATGATATAATTAGTTTATTATCTGTTAATTTATAATTTGAATTATTTGTTAAAAAACATATCATATCAAAACCAAAATATGCAAATGCATTTTTCAAACTTTGAACACTTTCTTTTAATAATAAATACTTTTTTAAACGTTTATTTCGAATTAATTTATTTACTAGGAAATATATTGATGATTTTGAAAATACTATGTTTATTTTTTCGTTTAAATTTTTTACTACTACTTAAAATATAGTTGTATTCAGAGTAAAACATAATTTTGTGTTGTAATATTTTTTATTTTTTTATACTCGTTTTCTATTTTCTATTAATTTTACGAGTCGGCGTGACCACGTGTTCTCCTCTTCTTTTTTCTAAAGTGCTTCACTTCTATTTTCAAAAATACATATACATGTATTTTCCTTTTATACTTATACTTTACAACACTAGACATTGTATATTGTATACTGTATACTGTATATTGTCTTAAAGCGCTGGGTTATTTTCTGATAATAAATGCCTTATTCATTCAGATTTACTCTCGTTTTTTTTTTTTAATATTTTAATTTTTTTCATTTTTTATTTATATTATTTGCGTCCGGGTGCGGAAGACAGTCAGATCGCCTAGAATGATTCAATTCGTTTCTCTCTTTGTCTCTTTACAATAATATGTTCAAAATAATCAAAACGTAAATTGTGCAGTTGATAACACCAAACGTTGCTTCTTTATGTGTCCGTCACAGACTCTCTATCAACAATATATATTCTGTAATTTAAACATGCACTTACAATCAATATTTTTGTTGATAAGGAATTTGCAAAATTATAAAATGCAAGAGATGTGCAATCAATCAACAGTATTTAAAAGTTAGCTCGGCGAAACGAGCTTTGAATTCTGCTATGTATTCAATAAAATTAAATGTGAAGTTCTTAATTTTGCTTATTTACGCACCGCTGCAAATTTGTTGTGGCAGTGATCCAGCTACAAACTTGGTTAGCAAAGCCAATTAGCTGTAAATCAGTTTTGAGTGAATCATTGAATATTATGTTTCAGAGTTGTGCCGCAGATAAGGATTTGGATAGGAAGTGTCAATCCCATTGTTACCGTGTGGTTAAGCCTCTCCTTCAGCACGCATCTGACGTGTACCAGAAAGAACAAGAGCATTCAAACTTACTGGCAAAAATTCAACAACAAGAGATCAATATCAAAAGCATCCAAGCTGACCAAGCCATTCTACAAGCTAAAATTGATGACCAAAATCATTCATTAACAATATGCAAAGATCAGTTAGCCGATAAAGATGCGCTTATCGAACACAAGAACGCTGTTATCAAAGAATTGCAAATCAAGCAAGAGGTCAAACCAAAGACTATGCAAGTAGATCAAGACAATCTACAAGCTAAAGTTAAATCCCCAAAAAGTTTATTAGAATCATACGAAAGTCACCTTAACTCTAAAGATGCGCTTATCGAACACGAAAGAGAAACCTGTTCAAAGCTTTGCGATTCAATGTTGGCTAGATTGGATTGGACCGTTGTCCCGAGGCGTAAAGATGGCAGAGTTAACTTTAATCAAACGTGGAGCGAATATCGTCAAGGATTTGGTAATCCGCAAGGAGAGTTCTTTTTGGGGCTTGAAAAGCTGCATATGCTTACCAAGAGCCAACCACATGAGCTCTTTATATATCTACAGAACTTTGAAAACCAAACTAGTTTCGCTCGTTATGATCATTTTCTTATAGGCGATGAGAGTGAATCGTTCAATATTAAATCCTTAGGAAAATATAGTGGCACTGCTGGCGATGCACTGATATATCATAAAGGCATGAAATTCTCTACGATTGATCGCAAAAATGATCTCTCTGAGTTCCATTGTGCGGCTGAATGGTCTTCCGGTTGGTGGTTCAACAAATGTTATCACTGGTGAGAATAGGCGTACTATAAATGCACATCGCTTTTAATTATGCTTTGAAATTTTCTAGTAATCTGAATGGTGTATATAGAGATGAAAGTAGTTCTTTACATCATGGAATCAATTGGTATACCTAGAATGCAGAAGGACGTTTGTCGTTTGTACAAATCATGATTAAACCAAAGAGACTTTGAAAGTTGCCTGTAAAAGTTCTCTTATCGATTACTTTCATTACAATTTTGTTATGAAAAGTATAAACTATCCGGAATATATTTTTAATTAATTAAAGGTTGCCTATTTAGCGCATGTCGAAGAAATTAAATAATTTTTATTTTTTTAAATAAATTTTGCACAGACTAGGTTGACTCGACTTTTAAAGCTGACAAAGGATATGCTTCCTGCTGACAGCTACATACATTTAAACAAAATTATTTTACTATTTCATTGTCAATGGGTTCAAAGAAACCGAATAAATTCACCAAAAAACACATGTTGTTCTTTCTAGACTTGTGTTACTTAGCTTGTGATAGATTTACAACACCCTCTACAAGAGTATACAAATAAAATGCCAGCTGGCTAAAGACAAATTCAAGCAAAAATGTTTAACAGAACATAGCACAAAAGTGAAAGCAGCACAGAACTGTGGCTATCAGGACCCAATGCAACTGGCAACTGGCAACTGGCAACTGGCAACAAATGATTTAGAAAATGATTTATGGCACATTCATCTAATTACCACAATGCCCGCAGAGCCGAGCCGAGCAGTCGCAGAGAGTGGCAGCTCCATGGTGGCTACACTGACCAGGAGCCAGCCGGCAAAAAGCCAAAGCAAGGCTGATGACAATTGTGAACGTTTTGTTGTGCGTGCCGGTGGCTGTGGCTGTGCGTGTGTATCTGTCTGCGTGGCAGTGTGTGTACAACACCATGGCTGACATTAATGACGCATGCCATCAAAGTCAGTTGGTGGAAGGGAGCAGGAGAAGCAAGCCTGTTGCTAAGCCTTTTTCCGCGAATGCAACACATCAATCTCAACATCAGCTGGCTGTCCATGGGAATAGGGGATGGATGCTGCTGGTGGGGTTGATAGGGAATCAGGGTACAATGATACGGTACGCGTATTAATATCGCATCAATTATAATTTTCATTTGGCAGCCGGCCTAGTTGACAACCAAATGCGTTTTAGTTATGTGATTTGTTGCAATTTTAGCTACCTCCTGCCAGAGTGCCAGAGCCTGCCCCCGCACCCAGCACACCCACGCGCCCTGTATTTTATTCGTATGTTTCCGGCTAGTGTGATAAATTTGCAATAGCAATTTAGCCTCTATTGGTATTTAATTTAGGTTTGCAACATTCCGCCAAAGCAAACAAAAAACGAAATGCAACATTACATTCTTTGTTATTGATTTACCATTATGGCCATGTTTGTTTGACATTTGTTTTCGGACAATGTTATTGACAGTTTTGGCTAATGACTGCTGCCAGCCAACCTCAATTTGCTGCCTTATCCTGTAATTGTTTAGGACTGTGATTGAAGTCCTGTCAATGTTTAATATCCTTCAAATCAGATCAGTTTCAAATTGCTTCTTATAAATTCCATAAGCAAGATTTAATCGAATTGAAGTCTAGTTTGTTCAGACTTACTTTCACTCATTTGCCAAATATATATTTAAATCAATATAATCTACAAAAATACACATTTTAATGCAAAATGTACTATACAAAATATTAATATATTTAATTTAATATATATATATACATATATATATATTCTCCTACATCATATGCAAAATCGCGCATGAGGTTACAGGAGAGCTATGTGCATCATGTAGTATATATGCACAGCATAAATATATTTTTAATAACTTCACCGATTCTTTCCAAAATTAAAAAACGTATTTTTAAAGCTACAGGCTTATGATTTGGTATATATATAATATATATATCTTTAATATGTAACCAAGGTCGGGCAACAAATGTGGAAGTTCTATAACATTATCTTTGTAAAACTGTGGCGCAGGTGGAAGCCGCGCTGCCGCATTTTGTATTTCGTATATTTTGAAAAACATTTTATCTCTAACTTTTAAGCCTTATATAAATATCTATGTTAATATTTTAAAACGTCACAAGGATTTATAATATTGTTTTGTTTCTCTAAGCATACAAGCATTTATTAAAATTTAATGTATAATACAAAACATGTTTTAATTAAATTAAAAAAAATTTAAATTTATGATAATAAGGCCATTCGGCTTAAGGGCAAACTAAGTTCTTCTGCTTAAAGTCCACCTAAAGCAGCTTTTCTGACAAATAAAACTTGCACTGTGCGTGGGAATTGCTTTAAGCATATCGCAGCCATTGAAACAAATCGTAAATTTAATTCGAATCAAAACTTCGCATAGCAGATGAAAACAGAGTTTTCCAAGCAGAGTTTTCAATGCTGCCGCTGTTTCCCCAGCATCTGTCAGAAAAATAAACAGAACTGCAAATTTTATCGTGCTGAACGTTTATGCGCAAATTGCTTCCAGGTTTCAGCGATGTCTTTCTGCGTGTCTATCTGTCGTCTTATCGAATTTCAGACAACGACGACATTGAGGATGATGCCAGGACTCAGGACACGGGACAACAGACTCCAGGACTCCGCGCAAGCAGTTGACAATGGGCGCCGCCGATTTTGCTTGGCATGCTGCGCGGCATAGTAAAGTTTCTTTGCTCAAGGCGTGAAATGAAATCGACAGTAATTTGTGTTTATCTCACTCAATATAAACTATATATATATTTATATATATGCGTGTGAGTGTGTTGAAATAACAATTGTCACAACTTGTGCTAAAAGTTCTACAACAGGAAATTACTTTAATTTGTGAACTTGACTTTATCTACACTGCACGATCTGAAAACTTGTGTGATTGCAAGCCACAAATAGTATTTCATCTTTGGCTTAAAGTCAATAAGCCAACTTCATCATATTGCCATATGTCTACTTTGGGACTAGATGGATATGGAAATGGAACCGTCTAAGTCGCTTTGATGGCGCATAAGTAAAGTGGCCATGAATAATTCATGCCCTATTTATACAAAATCGAAATGATAATCGTGCACTTTAGCATTTAAATCAGAGAGAGAGAGAGAGAGGGAGAGAGAGAGAGAAAGAGAGAGAGGGAGAGAGAGAGAGAGAAAGAGATGCTTCCTTGCCACCTAGAGCCATGAACCTGAAGGGTTGCTGTGCTGGGGTGGGAAGTGCAAAAAGCAAACAAATTTACATAGAATTCGAGTGAGCGACGTTTCTGGATGGTTAAATTATTGAATAAAGCCATGTCGAATGCCTAAACGGAAAACAAAGCCCTTTTGGGGGTAGCTCATGTCAGGTATGAAAAGATCTGCATTTAACTAAAAGGTTAACGCTGCAGGATTTGTTGAGCATAGTCCTGCGGTAAGTAATCAGATGTAAATAATTTAGGGATGTCAACTTAACTTCTGGTATATAATATCATAAATTACATTTAATGTGTCGAGAGATAGGTAGTAAAAAACCGAATTCAAATGTTTTGTACTTTGTTTTAATTAAAGCAAAAACATATAGTAAAAATAGAGAAACAATTGGGTTTGTTTTATTTACTCGAAGAGCTTAACCTTGATCCCACTTAACCTAAAATTTAATATATATAATTTAACAACCATCTCTAAATTTAACCTTATGATGTATTTATGTGGCATTTGATTCAAATTTTATTTGACACTTTTGCAATTGCCCCATCCGTTAAGTTGCCTTTGCATATCGCTCAAATGAAGCGATAACCATCTATAATTATGACACTGTGAGCAGCTGTAGTCGCTTTTCATTTCCTTGCCATTACCGTTACGCAGACTTGTTGCCGCATGCCGCATGCCGCATGCCCCATGCCAGTTGCCACTTGCCACTTTGCCACTTGCGAGGCCAATTGACGTTTATGGCTTGTGCGGGCATGCAAGGCCGTCGATAACACGCCTCACTAAGCGCTCGAAGGAAAACTGAACTCGAGTTCAATGTGAAGCCCGTTGCAGATGCGAGCATTCAATGTGCTCAAGAGTCAAGCTCGTGTAGGTACGAGTATTTATTCATAACTGGAGCAATGCTCAACCCGCTGTCCGTCCTTCTCACGCATTGGTCGGGCTGTCAAGCATGCATTTTTGCATTAAATTGTCCTTGTTGAAAGGAAATCGCATACACTTAATGCGCCAGTAAAACCGATTTGCATGAGCAGTGGGCGGGATAAGCAACTCGCATCGCATCGCATTGTTGTCAGCAGCTGCTGAAATGCATTTCGCTTGACAGTTGATAAACGACATGAGTACCGAGCACTGAGCACTGAGTACTGAGTACCAAGTGCTGAGTACTTAGACCGTCGGGCTTACTTAGCTTCACACATGCAAAACTGGCAGAGAGCGGAAAATCCTACAATAGATTTTCGCAGTCTTCAATTTGGGAATGCCCCAAGTGCTGGAGTGACTGATGGATGATTGTCTGACGTTTGTCCCATTTCTTTCTTATTTTTTTTTCTCTATTTAGTTTTTTTCTTCTATTTTTATCGCGCACTTGTTGCGGAGCTTTCGCATAATTTATGATCTTTACTGTAATTGCCTTATTTTATGTCTGCACCCGGCAAAAGATTTAACGACCCAGCAAACCCGCCCCCGTTCGGCTCCTGGCCATCTATGTAGGCGTTGTCGTCTTCTTATCATGTGGCACATTACATGGACGCAGGGCGCAGGCAGGCAGGGCTGTGGCACTTAAGCCCTTTAAAATTTATGTCAAATGCATTTGTAAAATATGCCAAACGTACGAGTGGTAAAACCGATTTCTGCGCCATTTAAACTAACATAGTGGCAAGAACAGTGGTAAAAGACTTGTTTGACTGTTCCAAACACAGGCTAATTATTATAATAGCTATAAACAGTAACAATTTTATAAACAATAACAATTAAATCAAAATCTATCTACAAGTAAAATGTAAATACCGAGTTTTATATAATTATTTTTAATTATTAAGTGTTCAAATACAAAATTTTTGAATTCAAGATTTCACTAGTTCATCAAAATTTGTTAAGATTTGCAAGATTTAGAAAGCACTTAGTTACTTTATGTGATGAAGTACATATATGGAACCTCAGATCAGCCACAAACTAATTTTCAAAGACCTTTTTTTAAATTGATTTGAGAAGTGTTTCATACTTTTCGGTATAATGGAAAGTCAAATGGCTTGTGCTTGATTTTGCAGCATTCAAGCTTCCATAAAATAATTTTAAATCCAAAAGGTTTTCGAACAAAAACATTGTATGTAAAATAGAAAAGTGAGAACGTTATTAGCAATGAAAATCATATAAGTATTAATTATCATTATTAGTATTTTGGGCATTTTTGTTCATTGTTTTATTATTAAGTATATTTTCTCTAATTTGAAACAATTCCCAATTATTCTAAGAAATTCATATTTAAAAAAAATGTGTTATATAAATATGCTTAAATTTGGATTAACCTTTACCACTGTTCAATAAAATCGCCCGACCGCCAATGCCGCTGCCAATGGAAAACGTTTTCCGCCATCGTTCGAGTAAAAACAAAGTACGACCAAGCAAAAAGAAAAGAGGCAACAAAAAAATCTTTGTGCATTTTCGTGCAGTTGGTTGTGGGAAATGTTCGTGCAAGGAAAATGTAATTTTTACTGCACGTTTGAGTTTGGGAGCCACACATAAGCATGTGTGTGTGCGTGTGTGTGTGTGTGCATACATATGCATATAAGTCGCAAATGCAACAAAATGGCGACAGGCGGCCACGTTCTTTGTCTCTCAGCGTGTGTGTTGTCTTTATCAGCATCGTTCTCATCGTCCTCATCGTTGTCGTCGTTTGTGTTTTTGCTTGGCTTTTATAGAAAATACATTTTCACATTTTTGCCTGTAAGCAGTCGGCAGCGTCTAGCACTAAGCATGCCCCGTATCAAACGTTAAAATAGGGTATGCGCATAACGAATCAGCAGAATCAGTCAAATAATCACAACATCAAAAATATATATTACAACATATAAGAATATTGTAAAAAACAAACTAGAATATTGTGTATCTCGCAAATATATTTTACTATAATAATATTTACCAAGCTGGCAAATATGGATCTTAGACTGCTTAATTTCCAATCATATGAGGATTACCTGAAAGCGCTCATTAAAACTGAGGACTATAGATATCTATCGGCTATGCAGCCCATTAGAAAGCTGGTGAATCTCGGCTATCGCTGCAGCAGCAAAGTATACGAACAGAATGAATTTCACAAACTCCAAAAACAACTGCAAGAGCATATTAATCCAAAGATCTCTTCGAGCGTCCTCTATGGCAATTACTTCAAAGGTACCGATGCTGGCTTAAAAGCTTTGGTGGACCGTGAGGAAGCCAATTTGTTACAGAAACTATCTGTAAGCATATATATATATATATATATATATATATTTATATATTTATTTATATGAGGATTTCCTTCATATCAAACAGTTTGTTTATACTTGCTTTTGCGCAGACCATTATCTTTCTGCAGGTGCAGCAGCGAAGTGGCTTCGACTTATCCGGCTATATAGACTATGAAAAAAGTTTGCGCGACTGCTCCTTAAAGGTGCCCAATCGCACGAATTGGAGGGCCGTGTTTGAGGGTCGAGCTAGGCTGCGTCCGAAGCCAAACGATTTGAGCTTTTACGACTGGCATAGAAATGTCTTATGTTATAATGATACCTATAATTTCGATATCGTGCGTAGCAGCAAAACCTTAATGTTCAAGCATAAATCCGATCACAAGCTTATTCCAGTATGCGATAGGCCCAATCCGTACTCCGAAAATGTTACTCGAGTTATGATTCCCTCCGAAATATATGGTTATATTATTTTATATGATCACATTATAAGATGAAAAAATATTGTTAATTTTTAAAAAATATTTTATTTTTTCACACAGAATAAAAAGTCCCTCTTAATATTTATTCCTATAATCTATGCTCGATAGGAGCACTAATTACTTAAAATTAAAATTAGCACAACTTTAATCAAACTTTAAAATTATAATCTGAAGACAAGTTAATCTCGCCATATACTTCAGATGAGAACTCGAAACTCGGTATATAGAAATAAGATTGACCTTCTCTGAAAAATCAAGTTTCTATTTCAATACAATTCGCATTATATTTAAATAGATAAAAACTTATATATGATCACGAAATACTTAAGTATTCAAACGATTTAACATTGATATAATAGTTAGCAATTATTACTGGGAATCTGAAGGTCGAGCAACATCTAATTTAACGTTCTTTGTTGTTTCCATTCTTTATCTTATGCAAATAATGCATGCTGCATGCGAAAAAATTCTTACCGAAGCTTATGGCTGGCTGGATAGGCAGGTGTGTGTACTAGTTTGTGTGTGTGCGTGTGTGTTACACACACGTGATAGTGCTCTAAATTTGGTCACGAAATGGCAAAAATGTTTTTGGCATTAAAGAAGTGGCAACGATGGTGCCCAGCGAGACAGATAGACAGAAGGAGGCTTTTGGCATAACTAAAGTTTTGCCTTAAATTTGTTTTTTCAATGGAAAATCTAAAAAGAAAATATTTTTACACATATATAAACATATATATAAATCAATACGCACTGCTGTGCAAATATGTTTGTGCGTGCCAGCACAATATATATTGAGCAAATAAAATGGCACCAACAAGCACGCACCATATTGTATTTATGTAAATTTATTTCCGTTACATTTCCGCCTTTCAATTGAAAATCGTCGTGTGATTTTCTTTCTTTACCCTTGCGTATATTTGCACTGCTGTTCCACCCCCAGCCCAAAAAAAAGTTGGCCCAGAAATCACAGCAGGCTGTTAAACATTCAAAAAAAAAAAAAAATTAATAAATAAATAAAACAAACACAAAAAGTGAAAAGAAAATACTTGCGCAAAAACTACAAATATGCATCATTCTTTTATAAATATTCGTTTGGCCGGGCTCGTTCCGAAGGCCGCGCTGCGAGACTGTTCGCTCTGTCATGTAAATCGTGGCAACTCAATCTGAATGTTGCTTTCGAGCTGTAACTGCGAATTATTGTTTCAATTTATAAGACTTCAGCAGAGCAGTATGCGAAAATATGTCAATGTTGCCAAAATTCGTAACTTTAAGTTTAAGTTTTTCAATCACATATTTTGGGACCACAATTGGCATGCACTTAAGCGAGTTGTTGAGAAACGTAAAACCAGAAGTTAAATTCAATTTAACCGGATGCTAAAAATAAATAAAACTTGTTATTGATAAATAGTGAATCATGTTTGTGGTTACTAGATATAATAAACGTATAAAATAATAACTAATTCATCAATTAAAAAAATTTTTTGCTAAAATATTTGAGTTTTTTCCAAAGTGAAGCGTCCCTAATATGTGTGCAATAAAAATAAATCCCGGTACTTTTATGGGCAATGTTTCTGTGTTTAATACAATTTGCATTATCAATTCACTTTAGATAGGTGGAATAGCTTGAGTTTTTGGAATTGTTGAAGAAAATTTGTAAGCAAGAAATTAAAAAAGCTAAGGAAACATGCACATTACATTTACACAAAGAGTCCCTTAGTAGAATTACCCCTGTAAATAGCTTAAGTATAATTCCAATCAAGTCAATTTCAGCTTCTAAATTGGCTTGAAACTAATTTAAATTTAATATTTTTTTAGCTTGCTCAGTGTCCGGGATTGAATTTATTAAAATTGACAATTAAAAACTATTTCGTTTAATATGTATTTCTTCGATTAATTTCAGTTGCGCCTTGGCATCCGTCTTAAGGCCACTAGCACAACAAAAAAAAAAAAACAATTAACATTAAAATAAATTAAATGAAACAATCTTATGAAATGCATTATTTTACACGTCTGCGCTCCTTTGCGTGTCGGTTGAAAGTGTTTGGCCGTTCAATAATTGTCTGTACAATACTTTTTATTCTGATTTGTGTCAACCAATTAAGGCGTTGACTTGAGTTTGAAGCGCCTTGCTTAAGTCTAAGCGGATATTTAAAGTGTTATTAATAGGTCTGTTTATAAGATAACATATTTGGACGTTGAATATTTTTTTATAATTAAAAGCAAATTATTTCACATTTTTACTTTGTGTCTCCATAGATGAATTCAATTTAGAACAAACAATTGATTCAGCTGCACTTTGTATAAATATAAAAAAAAAAAAACAAAAATATAGGTCATTATTGAGAATTTTGTAGATTGAAATGAAATTTCTACTGAAATTCAACAGCTTTCTTTGCTTATATGATGGGCGATATGTTTGTAGAGTCGTCGAAACGAATTCATTTCATTTGCTTTATTGTCATATCTAAATTGTTTTGCTCTTGGTTCTTTGTTGTTGCTCAAAAAGACAAACAATGAAGAGCTTATTGTTTTTCAAACAGATGCACACAAAGACAAAGAACCTCACACACTCGAACACTCACACACTCGCACACTCAAACACACACACATACAGACAGCCAGTTGTTGTCTATTCATCAGACCCAAAAGCCCGATAAGAGCATACGTGTAGCTGATGGATAGGAAATTACAAAATTCTCGAATGCACATTGTGCGCTTAATTAAATGCCCGAAAGCAGGCTCTTGTCACCAGCGACGAGTAGAGAAAATAACGAGTAACAAGTAACGAGTATCAAGTAACGAATAGCACAGCAACAGCAGCAGCTCATTATTATTGTGATTATTTTCGGCAATGGACCCGAATAGAGGTGCCTTGTATTGAACTGGAGCTCCACTGCGGCGCCTCTGGTGCAATAACAATAGCAAATGCTCATCAATGCGGTTGGCTGCCCATCAAAATGGGCGCACATGGCGGCTGTTCATGTTGCCAGCTGCCTCAACACATGGATTTAATTTCCTTAACTGCACTCCACTCCCACGGCCATCCAAAAACTATTTAAGGTTTAATGCGTGTGCGGCCTGACAAACTCATTTACCATTTACCATTTATGGAGCCGTTACACTACAAAAACTTTTGTGTTGATAAACTTGCAACATTTTGAGGCTGCAACTGGTGCTGTATGTTGCACCAAGTGTTGCCTAATAATCCAAAAATGGACCAACTTGGCGGCCGCAAAACTTTTACCCAACTGCGTGTACACACTGGCTAAGAAGTTTTGCCCGAGTGTAGCCGGGATAAGTTGAGACAACGCTGACAGCAGGCCAGCAGGCGAGGGGGCAAGGGCGTCCGGCAACTGCAGCTGCAGGCCAGAAACATTGGCACATTCATCATTTTTGAAGCCGAGCACAAGGCAGCAGAGTGTGGCAGCAACAACAGCCGCGGCAAGTTCTTGTCACATGTCACGTCGCCAGCCTCAGTTGTTGGCCAGAGCCCGAGCCGGAGCCGGAGCTGAAGCTGCTGCCGCTGACGAGGAACAGGCCTCTGGAATTTTCGCCACTGGCATTTTTCGCATACTGTTGAAAAGTTTTCTCTGCAATTCAAAGAATTTTTGGCATGCACTGTATTAAACTGGCGCTTTAAACTTGCATTCATTTCAGCTTGAATGCGGCAACTGTTTAAAAGCTATAAAAAAAAAACTGTGAATCGGTTCGAAAATTGGGTCGTATACTAGATCATTAAAATTGTGGGCACAGCTCAGTAAATATAAGGGCTAAATGAAGGGCTAAATAAGGCGAGCCAAAATCTTGTTTCACGAACATAAAAAGGGGCTAAATAAGGCGAGCCAAAATCTTGGTTCACGAACATAAAAAACCAGGTTGAAACATCTTGACCATAGCTATAAAGTTGTTGATGTTAAATATTAATATTTTCCTTATATTTAAAGAGGTACTTTTTATATAAGAATACCACAGCAGATAGTTTTTAGTTAAAATGTGAAAATATATATTTTTGAGGGGGTCTGAAAGATACATAAATCAGTTCGTTCTTCTAAATTTTGTGTGTATGTGTGTGTGCCTCTGCGTGCCTCTCTGTGTGTGTGTGCCTAAGTTAATCGGTGAGTGTGTGCATCAATGAGTTCGTTTGTGGTCAAATGCTTAACCCCGGAGAGGTCTGCCGTTGCGCCTTCTGATGTTATTACGACGACGGTTGCCAGCGCGATTCCTGCGACCGCCACGACGACGTCCGCCACGACGACGACGGCTGCTCCTGTTGCGGCGAGGACCACGGCGAGTGCCACGGCGCACCACACGTCTGGCGCGAGCATCATCATTGCTGGGCCGGACCACGGTCTCTCTGAGCGCATTCTGCCTGTTGTCGGGCACGGTGCGTTGCTCGTTTTCCTGCGCCTGGACTGGAGCAGCTTGGTCCTGATCGCCCTCTTCCTCCTGCTCCACCTCCTCGTCCAGCTCCTGGTCCTCTGCCTGGCGTCCTTCAATCTCAGCCGTCTTGTTTTCGTCCGCCTGCACGACCGCAGCGCGTGCCAGACCGTTGCGACGCTGAGCTGCTGCTTCGGTGGCCACCAGGCAGCAGAGCGCCGCCAGGGCAAAGATCAGTGCGTACTTGATTGACATGCTCAGTCCAATTGTGTTGCTTGTGGAAGAACACCGGAAATGTGTATGATGCTTCAGTTGCACCATCGTCAGTGTTTTATAGTGGGCTCTATGTTTGGGTTCGTCTCGTCGGCAGCCAACTGTACAAATGTTTGTCCACTGCAAGTGACGGCGTCCATTGAGGGGTTGCCGCCAGCTGTGTTTTTTTTTTTTTTTTGCTGCTGCCCGCAGCTTGTTGGCCATGCTATTAATTTGATCTTTTGTTTGTTGTTGCCTCTTAGCTGCCAGATAGATACTTATTTTCTTGGCTTTCAGTGCAATACGGCTTCCACTTTCATTTCCTTCGATTCCCGCTCATTCGCTTTGTTGCCCTGCAAATCGCTTGCTCCTGCTCCTTGGTTCAGATAATTGGTTTCTCCGGCACCAGCTCCATTACAAACCAAGCACGCTAACCCGTTTGCCAACGGGAAATATCATCTAAAAAGAATAACGTAAATAATCGAATTGTGCACAAAAGCATTTTTAGTTGCGTTTTTCCGCGTCTTTTTTTTTTCAATCTCCCTCTTTGATTGGGCTTTTGTAATTTTCTTTCCGTTGGCCATTCGATGTGTAAACGTCTTATCAGGGTACATAAGACTGTCCAGCGGCATTTTATATGACATGATTAAAAAAATATTATGATTATAGATAGTTTCGGCATAGGTAAGCGAGTGTCTTTGAAAACTATATATGCAAATAATATATAAATCTGTCAATGGGCAGACGGTAAAAACCTCAATAAATACACAACCTTATTTTATCTGATTTATTTGCCTAGCTATTAGTTATTGAAAACATTTTGTGTACTTTAATATTTAAATTCATATATATTTACATAAACTTGCTTAAATATTAATAGAATTTATAGACTATCAAAATAATTGAGATATTAATTTTATAACATTTAAAATATTATAATATTTATTAATATTTTCATGAGGATTTCAAAGGGCCCAAGTCATATATACTTAATATACTTGAGAATATTGCACTTAAACATAAAAGTTATGGGCTACCTTTTATTCTTACTTTACTTGCTTGAGATATTAATTTTTTTGAATTTGAAGTTGTTTTTGGTTTAATGTTTCCATGAGGATTTTAATGGTCTAAACTTTATTTCCTTATTTTGAGGACATTTTACTTGAATAATTTTACATACAATTTTAAATTATTTGTTGTTAATATGAGGATTTCAAAAAGTCTTAGGTATATATCTTGTATTTTGTACCTAAATCTTAAAATCCATCGTCATCGTCTATATTCCCATTTTTGAATGATTGCGATATTTAATTTGAAGTTTTTATAGATTTTCATCAGCTTATGATTTAAAATGCCTTGTTCACTTTCGAAGTAACTTACATTTATTTATTTAATATACAGTGCAGGTGAAAATACTTGGTTGGAATAAATTTCGTGTAATATTTACACATAAATCAAATTGGGAAGCATAAATTTTTGCTATTTAAAAAGTTTGACAAATCACTTTTGTAATTTCCATGAATATTTTACTAGGTATTAAGTGCATTGTTTTGAAGTCTATCAGTATGTATTGTAACAATGAGCGCACTTTAATTTATCTTTGGTTATCGGCAAATTAATTTACCAAGCAAATCATTTTCATGTTTACATTTTTGTTATCCTTTTGCTGGCGTTTTGCAGATCAGAATCAGCGACTATTAAAAACTGCTGAGCAAACAGCTTGCAGCCATTTACTTGTGCCTTCGAATGAATTACAAATTGGCAGCAAGAGGAGCAAGATGTGCTGGAGCAGTGGGCCACACCGACTGCTGAATACACTCGGAATGCTCAAGCTCGTATTTTGTATTTTGGCCCGTTGCCAGCAATCAAACATATTTATTGCGCTTAAGCGCGTTGCCAATAATTTCTGCTTTGGCAGCTGGGGCGGAACGGGCCAGGACAAACATTTAGAGCCAGTTGAAGCACGTGCAGCAAGCGGAAATCACGTGGCTGCCATTTGTTGAAATGATTTAGAGCTGTTTATTTTTTAGCCAAAGCATCTGCTAGACTTTATTTTTTCTCTCACCAGCTGCTGAGATTTCCTTTTTATTTTTGATTCGGTCAAGGCAAATGGCTTGGCATGACAGCTGCCCTTTGTTTTTCACATTTTATTACTATCTGGTAGTTTGTCAAGCAATTGAAGCTAATCCTTGTGCATCAGAGCGAGTGTTATTTACGCCGTAAGTACTTGCGAGCAAAAACTAATTAAAAATCGCTTAATTTTTGCACAAAAGAGGTTTGATGTTGCTTCAGTTTCGCCAAGCTCTGGCTATTAAGAGTTTAATTGACTGACACGAAATGGAAAATCGAATTACCTTCCAATATGTTTTTCTTTCTATGAAGCTCAATAATACTCGAAGAAGATTTTTTTTAAAAAAAATATAATATATTTATACAGAAATATAAAATAATATGTATGCATTTTTATTCTTTTTTATTTATTTGTATAGAATATATAAATAAATATTCAATTTATGTATATCTCTCTATACATATACTGAAATTATACATTATATATATAAGTATATATAATTTTTTGGACATGAGATTAAAAATCGTTACAAATACATAGTATATATAATGATTTAATTCTGGTAAAAGCTATAGAACTTTTGTTATCTTGTGTGAATCCAAGTAAGCTGTAATTTGAAGCTTTGCTTAAGGTCGGAGAAAATAAATAAATGTATAGCATATTCCACAGTAAATATGTTGAAAAATGCACATAAATATTTTTAGTAAATATTTCATGATATTTTAAAACGAACGAGCACCACCTTTGCAACATGTCCTTTGAGAACGTGCCAACCCCCGAAGATGCTGAAGAACCGGAAGAGAACGATCGCGTATTCCCAGAAACAGACCCTGCCGAAACACCATTAAGACACATACCCGGAATCAATATCGATAGCGATGACGAGCTGGCCAATGTGCCCGCTTGGAGTGGATTAAATGTGAGTGGCAATGCGGATGAATTGGAAGCCCTACGTTGCATTGTGTGCAAGACGATGCCGTTCACGACGCTCTATCAGTGCCAGCACGAGCATCCTATCTGCGCCGGTTGTTATCAGATGCGCGTGCTGGACAAGATGCTCGGCGCCCAGCTGGGCACCTGTCCGCAGTGCGGCGTTCGCATCTATCGGCATGAGCCGTACCGCAACCTCGCGGGCGAGCACACGCTCGCCCAGCTGATGGTGGCCTGTGAGGATTGTGGCGTCCACTTGCAGCGCAGCTTGCTACGCAAGCATGGACTGGAGGATTGCCCCCGGCGGCTGGTGCCGTGCAAGTACAGGCGCATTGGCTGCAACTGGAAGGGCATGCTGGGCGAAGCTGTGGCGACACATGAGGAGAGCTGCGAGTACCATGGCAAGCAGGGTCTGCAGCTGCTGGACGAGCTGCAGCAGCGCCAGGAGCAGCGCGACGCCAAGCAGTGTCTTTTGGGCAAGATAATGAAGCTGCTGCAGCTGCCACACATCACAGTGCGCCTGCTGCAGTTGTTGCCGCAACTGGAGGGCTTTCCGCGCAACAACTTTAAGACTTGCGCCATGTTCGAGGCATTCAGCCAGCGCTGGTCCGTGCAGCTCAAATGGCAGACACCGACCGATGTCGAGGAACCAGCTGACCAGGCTAACTGTCCCTGCAGTTTGCTCTTTCAGCTGTGCCTCGAGTCGCCCGACGGTTGCCGCGGTCCGCTCGGACTTACCTACACATTGGTCAGTGGCACCCACTCGGATGTGCGATTCCAGCCGAATCTGTGCGAGAAGTGCGACTTCACACGGGAGAATGTGCTCGGCCCGCTGACTCCACTCTATCACAACTCTTGGCAGAGCTGCGCCAAGCTATTAAACGAACGCGGTTTTTTCGGCCGTCTGCTTATGGCTCGTATATAACATTTACATATTATTTTCTATTGATTCACATATATTATATGTTTTCCGCTAGCTCTACTGAGAGCATTTGATTTACCAATTTTTGTCACATTCGCAATCATTTTACTAGCTGATTCCACTGCACCACTGCGAACATTTGATTTTCCAATTCCTTTTTGAGTCCCATTCGCAAACTTTTTACTGCCTATGCGTCCACTGACAACGAACATTTGCGAATGGAATCGTAGAATATGAATTATTGTAAATGTAAAAAATATTTGTGATAACGAGTTCCATCTACGTATTTCTAGCTCGCAACTTGTTTTAAATAATAATTATCTAATTACCTTAAATAATTTATCTAAATACTTTCCCACAAATAGGGCATTTTTCCCCACCAGTAAAATATTTATTGAATATATTTAAATTGTGTAAATACATTTTATAATGTACCTGAAATTTAGATTGGAATTATGCCACAAAGAAAAGCATTGAATTATTTTAGTTTCTGGTGATCAATATTTTCAAATTCGTTAATTGCGGAATGAGCAGTCAGACCGGCTTTCTTACAACGTGATCGTATAAAATCAGTGTGCCCATGGATGAGGCTTGTATCATACTGCGCTTAACGGAACCAGTTCCATGATGCGAGTCCAAATGAATTACCTTGTGATCGCCCCTGTGCATAAATGCCATGGACTGCCCGAAATGCATTGTCTGATAATTTCCACTATTGTTGCTGATGACGAGTTTCTTATGCAGGTCGTAGTAGCTCAAATCAGTGGGCTTGGGTCGCAATTTACACCTGCCCTCAAAGACGCCCTTCCAATTGGTCGCACAGCGCAAATGTAAGTTGTAGCTGTGCAAGCTATCCGTATAGTCAATATAGCCCGATATATCAAAGCCACTCGGTTGGCGTACCACCAAAAAAATAATTGTCTAAAACCGGGAAATTTAATATTGTATTAAAACCTTATCCAATTCCGATTCTTACCGAAAGTTTTTGCAATAAATTGGGTACTTCGCGTTCCGCCAAGGCTCTGAGACCAGGATCATTCCCCTTTATATATTGGCCGCACTGCAAGCCCAATTGAATTCTCGGGTTTATCAATTCCAAAGTCTTATTTCTAATATATTCGAATTCATCACATTCATAGATTTTAGTAGTAGTTCGATAGCCAAGCTTTACAAATTGGGTAATAGCCTTCGAACTTTCCATATAACGCTGATCCTTTATTGAAATGAACGATTTGATGTAATCGGAATAGTTTTCAAACTGGAGTAAGCCAAAGTCCGGTCGAATAGGCATGGCGAAAGTATTTATTTTTGTGTTAGTGTAATTGTTATTTATTTGTTTTATATATTTTATTTATTATTATTTTATTTTTTTTATTTTCGTTTTTTTTTAATACAAATGTTTCATTTATGCGGAGTAAGTGTAGTTTTGTTCTGATTCTCTACAACGGAATGAAGCATGAAGCATTTTAGTCGGATTGATTTAATTCTCGTAGGTAAAAAGATGCTTTTTTTCACAATATGTGGTAGAATACCAAGATTAAGAATTTGGCTTTTACTATTAATTATTTATTAATTAAAAGTTTTGTAATACTATCAATATCTCTACACTACTTTTATTACCCATCTTTATTTTTGATTAATATATGACATAGTTGAAAATTACCAATTCATCTGAGGCCTTCCTCCATACATTAGTATTGAATTCGATTGGCGGAAAGCGCTGCAAGCGTTAAATTGGTTACTCAGCCAATTTAAAAATCTGTACAGAGTTTCTTCATTAGAAATTTGCGTTAATACAATATGAAAATGTTACCTTTAAAAAAAAAGAAGACAGTTAGCTATCTAAGAAGGCTTTCTAACGATATGGTCGTATAAAATTATACAACCGTACAAAGGCGACCGAATGAAAGTGCGCTTCACATTGTCCTTATGGGGATTATCCACCATCGTTACGGGAATGATCTTGTGATCGCCTTTATGCTTGAACGTGAGCGAGGTTCCACAACGCATAACCTCATAGTTGTCGCTATGATTGAAGTGAACGGTGCCGCTGTGCCAGTCATAAAAGCTCAAGTGGGTGCGATCGGGCTGCAGCAAAATGCGTTCCTCGAAGATGAGCCTCCAATTCGTAGCCCCAAGCATGTGAAGGGAACAGGCGCGCAAGCTGGCCGCGTAGTCTATATAACCCGATGTATCGAAGCCACTGCGCTGACGCATTTGAATGAAAATAATGGTCTAGGTTGGAGGCACTTTAAGAATTAGTTAGGTTATAGATTGGCTATCTTTTATTTTTTAGTTTACCGACAGCTTTTTTTGCATGTTGCGCTCCTCTCGTTCGGCCAGGGCAACTAAAGCCGGATCATTACCTTTCAGATAAATACTAAAAAGTGTGGTTATAATCGACTTGGGGTTGATCGATTCCAATACATTTTTTTTTACAGTATAAAACTCGTCCTCTTCATATATTGTGGCATTGGTGCGATAGCCAAGTTTTACCAGCGCATTTATAATACTTTTGTTGCCCAAATAGCGATATTCCTCAATCCTGGTAAACGAGTGCAGATATTGCTCATAGGTCTCAAATTTCAGGACATTGAAGTCGCCACGCACTGGCATTGTGATGGATCTTCTTCTAAAGTTATTTTAAATTTATTATCTGTATAGAGTGTGTTTTTCTGTTGTGTTTTAGTGTATCGTGTTTTTATTTTGTGTGGTTTTTGTATTTTGTATTTTGTTTGTACTAGGTGTACAGTTAGTGTTTAACTGAATTTCAAGTATTGATCTGTGCCTAAGCCAAGCAAAGCCTACTAAATGCACCAATCGCTCATAACTTCAAAATTGCAGTTTAAAGAAATTACAGTTCTCGCTCAAACTGTTCCTTTAGTTTAAAGGCTAACGTCATGAAACTTGGCCTATTATTCTTGAAGGGTATTTATTAAACTTGAATGCCAGTCTAGCCAAGTAGCATATAATTTTGACATTGATTAGAAATCATGCCTGTAATAGTAAACATCAAGTCACAGCTGCTAAGCATAATTAAAATCTAAGTTAATCCAAGTTACATTTTCCTTGCGAAAAAGATTAGTTGTTAAAGTTAGTTTTGCTTAGGAGAATTAAATGATTGAGGTTCCAGCATGTATTATTTATTAAATTATCAAGAGTTTCAATGCTGGTTCGCAGACCAATATTTCGTATCGATCGTATCGATATTTAGCGGCGCTTAGTGCAAGACTTTATTTCAAATTTCCACACTCTAGTTCGAAAACTATAAATAGGGATATTGATTATTCCGATGTATTATGCCCCAAGTGGGCGTATCTATAAATTCTTCAGACTTCTTATGACAAGGGTATACCCAAATATAATTAAATTCAAATTCAAGTATCTAGCTCTTCAGATGCATTTGGATTGAATTTGGAGACCTCAATGAGCAGACAGTCTGGACAAAGTTGTATAAAAATACATATTTGTTTGTATTTTATTTATAAAGGCAATGATATATATTTAAAAAGGCTTTCGGACACAATGGTCATACAAAACCATTAAACCATACATTGGCGATTCAATAATTGTGCGCTTCACATTATCCTGATATATGCTTTCCGTATCTGTGACAGGAACAATCTTATGATCGGTAGTGTGCTTGAACATGAGACGACCACCATAATTTATGACTTCGTAGTTGTCGCTATGGTTGAATGTAACGGTCCCTCTGTGCCAGTCATAAAAGCTCAAGTGGGTGCGATTGGGCTGCAGCATAATGCGACCCTCAAAAATGGCCCGCCAATTTGTAGCCCCAAGCAAGTCCTGGCTACAGGCGCGCAAGCTGTCCGCATAGTCTATATATCCCGATATATCGGAGCCATTGCGCCGTCGCGTTTGTATGCAGATAATGGTCTGTGTAATGATCAGTTAATGAACAAGCTAAAATATAGGTTAGTCATCTATTTGAGTATACCGATAGCCTCATTAGCACATTGGGCTCCTCCCGGTCGGCCAGGGCTACTAACGCCGGATCATCACTTGTCCGATAAACACTGAAAAGCTTTTCTATCACCTTTGGGTTGAGAAATTGCCGTAGGCGCTGCCTGCACTTAAGGAATTCATCCTTTTCCAATATTGGGACATGCGAACGATAGCCGAGCTTTACCAGCTCACCTATGACTTTTTTATTGCCCAAATAACGATGTTCTTCAACCTTAGCAAACGATTGCAGGTACTCCTCATAGGTCTCGAATTTCAGGATATTATAGCTGCCATGCATTGGCATTGTGATGGATCTTCGACTATGACTATTTGTATCAATATGTTTTTCAGGATATGTTCGTTTCCTTGTGTTGTGATGTACGCTTTATTTTGTTAGATTCGAATTAGTGTACGTATTTCTTTTTGTTGTTCAGTTGATGTATTATTCCAATTGGAATGTTTTACTGATCCTGATAAACCAAAGCTTACTTGATTTGCTTATCGAAAGTTTATCAAAAGTTAAAATTTATTATTCTTCTTAGTGTTAGCACCTTTTAATTCTTATCAATTTTATACAGTTTTGAGCAGTTATCAAATGTAAAAGTGATTGCAATTAATTGTTCCAAGTAAATTAATTAATAATTATTCAAGACTTAAATTTTGTTCAATTAAATCCCAACATTACTCTGTCATATTGAACTTTGAAATTTGTTACTCTTATTTTCTATTTATAAATTAAATTTTAATCAAAGTTTAACTTATTAATCTTCTGAGTATTTAAGGGACATATTGAAAGGTATATATTGTTTTTAAATATTTGTTTAAGTCTGATACATATATCTATCCATCATACATACTTCACACATCATTATGCACCCGTTTAGGGAACAGCGCCTTTCATAAGGAATTCAGCAACCAGTACAAATGGTGCTTATGAGCTGCTCTGTTTTGCCTGGCAGCGTAAATTACGCGCATAAAATGAACATTAGATTCATATTTTAATGTGCGCACTCACTCACAACCACACACACACACACACACACACACACACGTGTATATGTACACGCATATGTACTCAGATGCCATAAACAAAAGCAGGTTAACTGGAGCTCAACTCCTGGCACTGCCAGCAATATCTACAAAAAAAGGTTATGCCAAATAACCTGCAGCTATTACAAACACAAACAGTCACCCACACACACACACATATACTGGGATTTTCATAAGTGTGTGTGTCTACTTATTTCCATTACAAATGAGCTTATTATGCGCCCGAGTCACAAAGTCATTGCGACTTAAAAGGATTTGCATGTGATTAGCAGCACGAAATGTAAACAAAATTCTTGCGCCAAAAGACAAAAAAGAACAGAAAACAAAAACTTTTATTTTTAATAAAGCGCCGCACAGATGCTCTTTCTTTTCCGCTATTTTTACATAAGGCGTAAATTCGTTGAAGAATAATTTGTTTTCCAGTTTTAATGCCCGATGTAAAAATCTATTTTAAGATTTATTAAGTAAATATATACTGAATATATGAAATATTTTGAAAAAAATATATTATTTAAATATTTTGAAAATATTAAAAAAAATAATTCGATGCATTTTTCATGTACTTTTCATATTTTTGAAACCTTAAAATCAAGCTTTGACATAAATTATAATTTCTAGGTTTTTTTTAAAAGCGTTGCAAATTCTTTCAAATTGTTGGTGTTGCCCCCCTAAAGGTATTCTCTAACATAGGACGATTTGTAAGCACTTGATAAGTTGAGCAGCCGAAAATGTTACACACATCTCTTGGTGTGTGCATAGGTATAGGTGTGTGTGCGTGCTGCTTGTGTGCTCCATTGTGTATTTGTAGGTACTTGATATTTGTGTTTGTGTTGCGTATTTGGCAAATTGCCTTTGGCAAGGGGGCGCATTAAAACAATGAACACATCATAATCATAATTTTTGTAGCCTAATTTCTGGGGCATAACGCGTATGCTGTAAGTCAGAGTGTGCGTGCATGTGTGTCTTGGTTTCTATGTGTGTGTGCGCGCACGACAGACTGTTTAAATACAATGCATAATTTAGCCAACTCTGGGCTGGAATGACTGAGCAGAAGACAGGTTCGACTCGGCTCTACTGGCAATAGAAAATCGAAATCCTTAAACTCAACACTGAACCCAACTGTCTGACAGACGCCTTGAAGCCGACTTTGAGTGGCGCCTTACGCTTCAATTGTCCTGCATAATGGTGATTTCTTTTGAATAAGCCTCGACTGTCTGCACAAAAGCATCCCTGAGCAAATAGAAAAGCGACTTTGCATTTCTCCGACGTCTAATTGAAGTTGACTTAAAAGTGTTGCCGATAGACAGGTGTAAACGAAAGAAGACACAAAAAAAAAAAACAATCGATTTTAAGCTTAAGTTTTAAGGTGTGGGTATGCTTAAGTGTATATATTATGATATAAAAGAGAACTGTGAAATTATAGTATATACAAAGACAATTTAAATATTGTTATAGAAGTTTCGTTTTACAAATATTTGTGTCTAAAAGTTTTGTTTTTGCGTTTTGTTGAAATACCTTACTGATTGTTAATATTCAATTTAAACATTTTTTTTGCTCTGAACATAAATATTTCGCATTTCAAGCAACAATCAATTTCATGCCTAAAGGGTTTTCGTAAGGCTTGAATATTACTAATTTGTAATAAATATATTTTAAAAATATATAACAATTACAAAAAAAAAAAAAATGAAATTAATTAAATAAATACAAGTTTCGTTAAGTTTCGTTTGAATGTAAAAGACCCCAAGCGTGTTTTATAAAATTATTATTATGAATTAAATAAATAAACAATTTCGTAATTTTATAAAATTTGTGTGTTTCACAAGTTTATTTTAATGAATGCAAATATTTTACGCTAACTGACAAAATAATAGCATAAAACATATAAATATTTAACAAACAAATAAACAGTAGCATATTCTGTATAAATATAAAAAAACTTGGGTTGTTATGCTCAACATTTTCACGGCAATTAAAGCCGAATTGAATAAACTGGTGACTTTCGTATTTTTTTTTTTTTAAAATACATTTTTAAACTCAACTTTTTTGCTTTAATCCTTAATCTGCATTTAGATGTTCAAGTATCTTTGAGACGACCTTTAGCTAAGCTGCTATACAAATACTCATTTGAGTTGTGTATGGGTGTATATGTTTCTGCTTATAATGACGTCAACTGCGCTGTCATATAACAGCAATGACTGGCATTCTATACAGACACACACACACACACACACACCCATTGACACACACCTACCTCATACATACGTGCTTCAAGTGAGCATTCGCTCAACCTTTTGGGCAGACATCCATGAAAAAGCAAACAAGTCAAAAGCGAAAGACCAAATAAAAATATATAAAAAAGTAAAAAAAAAAACTCAGACAGCTCATGAATGCAGCCCATTGAATTGGCAGTTGGCACAAAAGACTAGACTCCAAGTTTAGCTAAAAGCCAAATAAGTAAATATGTGTGTGCGCGCGTATATAGGAAAATAAAAAGAAAATTGCGAAAATTGTTGTGCTTTTGAATAAATAAATCGCAGCGCAAATAAAGGTGAATGGCAAAATGGAAAAGAAGAAGACAACAAACTGAGAACACATTTGTGTATGACAATGGGCCACGATGACGTCAAAGTTCATGCTGGCCAACTTTTAGCTGCCCCAACTTATATCCAGTAATCTCCTAAGCAGTTGCCACCGTTTAAAAAAAAAAAACAGGAAGAAATATGTCGAAGAACGCAATTTAAGGCAAAGATTTCAACATCAAAGACTCGCCGCGTATCGCTGGCGTCACTTAAATTAAGGATGTGTGCCACGTGGCTGAGGGCCGACGGCTATTAGGCAGCACAAGAGAGTAAACTGTGCATAAAACTCAATCAAGTCGAGACAAGGAGTACAGCAACAAAAACAACAACAACAAGTACAAGGCAATCCACACACACATCAATAGCCTTTACATACCTCAACGCTCCGGCATTGTCCCTGCAGGCATGTCAAGCTCTAATGCCAACTCTGACACGCTCCGTATTCCCGGTGCTTTGGCCCTCCTGTTTAGAAATAGGAATCAGCGTGCAAGACAACAACGACAAAATCCTTGGCCCGAAATTCCACTGTTTTGGCAACAAAAAGTGCCCCAAACAAAATGTTAACCCAAGTATCGTGTGTGCTGCATCTTTGGCCCTTTTGCTGCTCGGGGCCTTAGAGACGCCTGCAAAAAAAAAACAATATAAAACAAACAAAAAAATAGGAAACAAGTCAAATAACTTAAGTAAATGTGCGAAAGGCCTTAAGAGCTGAACTCGAGTGTTGGCACACCCTGGAGCGCATGTTGCCCTGTTTAAATAAACATGTGATATGCAGCGACTTTCTTATGTTAATTTCATTTAGTTTATCTGAATGTAACATAAGTAGTTGTCGTTGGAGTCTGAGCCTGGAACTCAAAAGACATCTGGAACAATAAAATTGGTATGAAAATGAATTGGCCAATTAATTGGTATACAGGGAAATTAAAATGTAGACGAGTAGATTAGTAATTAAAGCAATTAAAGGGAAAGTCTAGGAAGAATAAAAGAAAATTCAATAAAGTATAGGAAATGTATCTTTAAAATACAAATATATATATATATTTTTTTTTTGTCTATTTTTTACCACAGCCTTTTTTCACCTCAGAAGCAACTAAAAAATAAATAAATAAAATATTTATTTGTTGATTTTGGTGACCTTTCCATTTTTAAAAGATTTCTTTAGCTGGCTCGAAGTCTGGGCTTAATTTATTCAAATACAAATTAAATTATTTAGCTTAAATAAATTTTTTGCGATCGAGGCAAATATATTAATTAATCAATTTTTTACGTTTATTCCAGATTAATTCAATTATGAATGTGCGTTTTTTAGCCAAATTTTGCCGATAGCCAGCTCTGTCAATATGAAAAACTATTCGAGACTTTTTTGTTTTCATTTTCATAGCGTTGCCAATCGATCATTTCATTTGAGCACATTTATTGAAACCCTCTTAAATCACATGCCACCTCGCTTGAATGATTTATTTGGGCACACGGTGTGTGTTCTCTCCGGCATTCACATATGTTTTCCATTGCCAATTTTCCATTTTAAATGCGAGCTAATTTATTAGCAGCCAGCGGCGAACAAACGAAGCGAGCACCTTAAAAATGTTGTAATAAATGTCACACTTGCCGTGGCAGACCAAAATTATTGCTACGCATTTGTCACACGCTTTTCGCAGCAGCTAAAACAAAGGGAAAAATAAATAATAGTATTAAAACGTACAAATAAATACGATAAATAAAAATATTTTTAATTAAAGTCTCACATAAAGCAAAATCAATTTGTACTTTTGTCTTTAAAAAAGAACACAAACGAAAAACTAAAGTTGTTCCAGAAAACATTCTCGCTGCAGTTTCAGCAAAAAGCTAAATAAATTGATGCCATTTTACTCTTAAATAAAGAATAATTTACAGGTATTTCAAAGGTAGCTTAAATTACCATACATTGTCTTAAGAAGCATATTAAACTCGTGTATTAATCCTTTTTTCGAATATCTTAAATGTTTATAGATTTTGTCAGCATTTCTATTGATTAACTTGCCCCAATAAGTATACAAGAAATTGTACGAAACCCCTTTCTGGAATGCATGAAAAGAAATTGTTTCGTCCGTGCCAATTATCAGAAAAGAAATTTAATTTCTTCTTCTTGTTCGGATTGCCTTTAAATGGGTGACATTTGACTTGTCACGTTTCGATTTCGTGACGTGGCAGGATTGAAATATGTTTTTACCGTTTCGCTTCGATTGTTGCAGCAGCTGTTGCATTTTTAACGCTGATTATATAGTTTTCATTTTACGCCCACTCGGACCGTTGTCATAAAAGTCAATATGGCAAACGCCTTGACCCTTTTTTATTTTTTTTTGCTTGGAGGGTGCACATGTCGCATGCTACATACTACTTATAGAATGATATATAATTGTGTATACATAATGTGTGTATGTGTGTGTGTGTGTGTGTGTGTGTGCAACTTAATCGCAGCATTTTCATAAAATTTTATTGAATTTAAAACCGAAGCCCAGCCACTTGAGCAAATATCATTTATTTTATTGTTCAATTCCGGACCGTAAAGGACGGCTGGCGATTTCAGTTACATTCCCACAGCGGTTCCTTGTTACAGGACTCTTAAGATATTGTGCATGTGTGTGCCAGTGTGTGTGCAAGAGTGTGTATTGCTCTGATTTCCTAACTGTCTGCTGGCAAGTGGCAGCTGTACCATAAAAACTAAAGCATCCTCGTTGTGTAGAAATGTGTTGTTGCCCGGCTCTGTTTGTGGCATGCGGCCATACGTAATGAATGTTTATTGCACTGGACATGGACATGTTTTGCTCATTGCTATCTCGCTCCCTTTGTTGGTCTGGCCAACAAGGCTGCGTAATTGCTTTTGGTTTTGTGCAGACATTTGCCATCTTAACCATTCCTTAACGTAAACAACATTCTCAATACGCAGAAAATCAGCTACCGAAAAGGTATACATTTTTGCCCTAGTCAATGTAATAAGACATTCATATTAAGCTGAAAACAATATTTTTATAAACATTAAAGTAACCCATTAGAAAAAATGGCATATATTAAAAATATATTGCTTATTTTTTGTAACGTCACGTTTTAGTCAAACACTTTTAAATTCATAGAAACAGCTTTCAAATCAAGGCCAATCCAACAAAACTTTCAGTAGTTCGATTAACAATTCAAATCAAAACCTGACCCTAAGGTTTTTTCCGTGAACTTGGCATTTGACCCTGACCAAAATCGTGTTGATTGCACTTGTCATATGAAAAATTTTGCGAAATTTGTAGAATACAACTAAAGCAGTTGATCCGTAGCAGAAAAATAAATACCGATCCTGGTTTATCCCATTTTTATTAACTTAATAATAATAATCCCTTTTTATACCCTGAACCCATTAAAAATGGGTATAAGGGTATATTGTATTTGTGCAAAATCTAAATGTATGTAACAAGCAGAAGCAAGCATCTCCGACCCCATAAAGTATATATATTCTTGATCAGCATCAATAGCCGAGTCGATCTTGCCATGTCCGTCTGTCCGTCCGTCCGTCCGTCCGTCCGTAAGTATGAACGCAAGGATCTCAGAACCTACAAGAGCTAGAGACTTGAAAGGTAGGTTCTCCTAGTTCCCGCGCAGACCGAGTTTGTTTCCGATAATCGATAACTTACTCCGTTTCCAAGCAATCGATATCGATATCCTGTTTGTTGGGCAATTTTGGTAAATAATAAGAGCTAGAGTCACCAAACATGACATATAGCTTCTAAAATAAAATATATATATATGCATTTGATGTTGGAAGAAGAGGGTTCAGGGTATCCCCTAGTCGGGAGCTCCCGACTAGAACCTTTTACTTGTTTATATACCAGTACCAGTATTGTAAGTTGAATGTCCCCACAGATTTCCTATATTTATATATATTTAACTGAATAATCACTTTATGGAGTATTCAGACCTTATAATATTACAAACTTAATACACTTTGTAGACAGGCTGCCACACATGCATTATATTTATTTAAAAAGCATGTAATACTGTAATCATTTATAAAGACTGAACCCAGCTTGGGGTAATGCGCGAAAGATGTGCAGGAAACATATGCCTGATATTAATAATCGTAAAAGCAAACAGCAAACATTCAAAATGTTCGCCCAGGAGCAGAACGGGAAGAACATCTAGTTAGATATTTCCATACGTTTACACATGCTAGTATTAAAATGGCGCAAACTTCAAAACTCGAGGAAAACGTGGCCAAAGTTGCCGCCGCACAAGTCATTGTTATGCATGACGCCAAAGCCAAAGCCGAAGCCAAAGCCAAAGCTGAAGCCAAGTGGCTGACGGAGACTGCCACAGACATTTCCATAAAAAGCAGCAACAACTAACAGCAGCAATTGGCTGGCAAACAAGTGGGCGGCTTGGCAACAAGAAAAATATTAAAGATTCTCAAAACCATAATCTTATTGACGTGATAGGATTACACTTTGCTAAGTGAATTAATAAAGTATGCGTCGCCGATGTTGATGCTGATGCTGATGCTGATGCTGGGTTGGTGGCCAACTACTTAGTGGGACCACTCAATATGAGATGCACACAATATTATGGTCGAAAATGAGCTGACAGCGGCTGTGTGTGGGTGGGGCGGAGAGTTGACGGTGGTGCGTGCCCTGATTCTTGACAACCGCCGGCTGGGATGAGCTGTGCGCAAAAGTTTTGCAACTCTCAAGTTTTCTGGCAAGTTGCGCCTCGGCCAACATTATTAACATAATTTATCACGACAGCGACAGCGTCCGCTAAGCAGCTCAATAAGGTAACACTTTGGCCAAAGTTTGCTGCATGACCACAAAAAAAAAAAGAAAAGAAAAACGAGAAACTAACCAAAACATATTCATTACATAAGCATTACATGAGGCATATATTTGGGTCTACCCGCAAACATGTCAACGCTTTCATTCAAAAGTTCTTGCTGCCAGCATAATTATGCCATGCTGGCCATGATTAATTATTGCTCGATTTGCCTGGCCCGCAAATAAATTGACATCTATTGAAGCAGGCCCTAAACAAAAAAATATATATATATATCCGGCAAAATGTCCAGCAATCATTAAGCTTGGATTGCGCCCCAGGGAGCACTTGCAGTTGGCTGCTGTTAAGCAGATTGGTATTTAGCTAGATTAATCCAAGGCATTTCAGATATTTAATTTTTTTTAGATATGATTTATTGCATTTGTTAAACATTTTTATTTTTTATGTAAAGTCAGAAAATCATAACGTTTTTTATTTATTTTATTATTGTATTATTAATATTATTATTATTATTATTATTAGTATTATTGTTATTATTATTATTATTATTATTATTATTATTATTATTATTATTATTATTATTATTTTTATTATTATTATTACTATTATAATAATAATTATTATTATTATTATTATAGTTATTGTTATAATTATATATTATATTTTTATTTTTATTATTATTAATTTAGTTATTATTATAATTATTATTATTATTATTATGATTTTTATTATTATTATTATTATTATTATTATTATTATTAGTATTATTATTATTATAAAAATTATTATTATTGTTATTATTATAATTATTACTATTATAATAAGTAGTATTATTATTATTATTATTATTATTAGTATTATTATTATTATTATTATTATTATTTTTATTATTATTATTAGTATTATTATTATTATTATTACGATTACGTATTTATAGATACACAAATCGCGCATAAGGCAATAGCGACCTTTATAATTATAAATAAATACATTCTTTCAAAAATTAGCTTCAAGCCCGCTTTTGACTTATAATGGCTGCTATCGATGACTACAATCCCAAACTTGCCCTAAAATGCACAAATTAAGCAATTTTATATTATTAAGATATACTTATTTTATTTTATTTTCATATTGTACATTTTCTTAAACATATTAATATCAATATTAATATATACATATTATTAATTTTTGGTTTTTCTAAAGAAATTTGTTATTATTTTAAGAGCCTTGTGATTTGTATCTAATGGATATGGCTTTCTTTTTAACTTATATTTTTTCAGAAATGATGGTCGATATAATGAAATTGGTAAGTCATTAATTTCAAGTATTAAACATTTGCTTATTAATATGCTAGCAAATATAATCTAATAAAGTGTAATGTTTATCTACATATATTATTTATATTTGGATTTCCTAATGTTCAAAGTGTTGACAAAGTGAATATTCTCTGGCTTTTATACATATGTATATTTATCCGCCTGAGGCGAGACTTAACATTGGATATATATTCTCTCAAAGTAAGGCTTGAAAATCAACAAATATCTTCTAATCTTTATAAGAAAGCCTACTAAGGACCGTCGAGCCAGTTGCCTAGTACCGGAACCTAAACCGAACCATTTTTATTTTTTAATAAATCACTTCTCGAGAAGAACTAGCCCAATATGTATATATATATTATATTACTTGGATCCTAACTATTGGACATTTCTAGCCATATTTGGTAATGACAAAATACAGTCCAACATTATGACATAATTTTTTTTTACAATAGAACGATCATTTATAAAGTATTAAACGAAACGCTTCATTAACATTGAAAACATATGATGAAGCCTGGGCTTAAAGTTGAGGAAAACCAGGTTCACGAACTGAAACTTAGACGCCACTTTTAAGGCTTGCAGCCTTGGCTTAAACAAAGACAATATATTCAACCAAGTGCGAATGTGCATTAAGAAAATTCATATCATAGTACATATATCTCACCTTAGTTGGGCAATCACAACAGAATTGTTATTTGTTTCTGTATTTTCATAGTAATAAAATCAACTTGAAAGCTGCAAAAAGCCAACAATTGTGACCTTGAAAAACATCTAAAGAATAGCCCAAAGAACCGTTGACCAAACTTGGCAATTCCATTGCCAGCAGTTATAATTCGAAAAGTTTTCCGGACTTTCCCTGAAATCTGGGTGTTACTCAACTTCTGGGCTATTAAAAAGTTACGCTTTTCATTTCAATTGCCCGGCCGGAGCAAAGTTGCAGCTGAACAAATTACAAAACTAGTCGCATAAAATTTTGCACTTGGCCCCAAAAAATGGCGTCAAAAGTGTCGCAAACACGCCTCCCGGCCAAGTTGACTGTTGGCTGCCAATAAATGTGCGTACGCAAATTGCCAGCCAATTAGTTGCAAGTGCGAATCGCAATGATGTTTATTAATTGGCAATTGGTCTGAACTTGATACGCCCTAAGCCCTACATAAGCTCAAAGACAAAACAACCAGATGATTTCTCTGTGATTTTTCAATTTTTTTTTTCCTGTTTTCTCTTAATTAATGCAAATTAGATATGCAGCGGTATTTTGTTGGCAGCTGCCAACCCAACCCTCTCGCAACCACCCACAAATGAGTTTTTCATCAAGTCTAACAACTTAATTAGCTCATAAAAATGACGCCCCGAAGCTGTTAACCCGGCGAATACCAGCCGCAACATTGCCCCCCCTCTTAACCCTGCGGGCCCCTACCCATGACCCGGCGCTTTCTGCGTGCTGCGGCCACTTAAACGCAGCACAGATTGGCACCGAATCCGGACGGAAATGCTGGGGCGCCAGGTCGTAGGTCACGGCGTAGGCGCAAAGCTAATTAGTATTAAGTGCTCTGGCGGCACTTGAAACCATCCCCACAGCATTTTGTTGTTGTTGTTGTTGTTGTAGTTGTGGTTGTCGCTCCTGTTGTTGAGGGGCCGCGCGACGCCTCGGGCGTGGCAAAATATTTTTGTGTGTGCGGTCACTTGTGAAATTCCAGTAAAACGGTCGGCACAGAACAGAAAAAAAAGCTTGAAGGCAACAAGAAGAGAGAAAAACAAGGCAGGTATAACGAAGCCTGCACACCCTTGCTTTTATAACGCATAAATTATGCATTAATTTTGGTTTTATTTTCCAGCTAGTATTGCAGTAAACAACGTTTTTTTTACAATTATTTTCAGCATGTTTTTTATACGCACATATAACATAACTATAAAATACACTTTATGTTCGTTGTTTGATTTTCTATACTCTTAAGTTTAAGTGAGTTAGTCTTAAGAGATGCGAAACATATTGCAAAAGTAAGAGAGTCTTATTTTAATTTTACTTTGCATCGTCTTCTCATTTGTCGCTTTATCTATTTCCTCCTTGCATTGTCGCCACTTTGGCTGCTGCACTCAGTTGTTCCCGAACATTCGCTTTGATCACAGCCGGCACGGGTCATTTTTTTTCGCGTCAAATTACATGCATACACATATGTATGTGTATGTGTATGTGCATGGAAACATGCGGTTCATTTGTATACGTATTAAAAGTGATCAATTTAAGTATTGAGAAATGAGATTGTTCTTATTTTAATTAAAAGTGGCAAATAATAGTGAAAATTGAAATGTATAACTAAAGAGGTAAGCTGCAATGTCTGTTATAAATTCACTACACTACACTACAAATTAGTTACACGCCCACTACAAATTAGTTGAATGAAAATAGTGAAAAATGGCCTTTGGCATTACATACATACAAACATATGCATACATATACATATATACACGTGCATACATTAACCCGCGACTTAGTGCCGTTTGAATGCGTAATGATCCAGCGCCAAGTCCCGTTGGCTTTTTGCCTAATTTGTGTGCTGCTCAGTTCGTTTTTTTTCTTATCGCATTCGCTTTTATTCGCCAGTTCGTCAATTCGTCAGTTAGTCAATTCGCCGGTGGTCGGCGGAGGCAGGGAAACCTTTGCCTAAAAATGTTTGATGTTTTTGGCGCTGACACATTTTGATGAGCATATGAAGTGAGAATATGAATGCGAAAGGAGATGTGGAGAAAATGTTGTTGAAATGCAAATACACAAAAATACACTGCACAAATGGTTTGTCTATTCGATTATGTTGCTTTGACTTTGGCTTAACTTAATAGGAACTATATGACTGTGTAATAAGGTTATTCTGGTTCTCTATCATGACCTATTGATAGGCTAGTAATATCTATCAACAGGTCGATCTTGGAGCTAGAGTCGTAGGGTCTGTCGGCTAGGGTATCTCTTAGTCAGGCACTCTAACTTGTTTTTATATTTTTTAAGCCAGTTCATAGCCAAACTATGAACTTAAGGAAACAATGAATAAACTTAAAAGCATACATTTCTTTAAAAAAAAAATGTTATACCAGCATTCCTGCCCACTGCGGCACACTCCCAACGACCTTCGGATTAGACCCAATTTAACAAGCACTTACATCAATCCGCAAACAAGTCAATTATCTTATTAGAATCCATTTACAGCTCCTCTCTGTGTCGATTGCCCCGCTGGTACCGACTCACGTACCCGCTCCGGCTGTCTGTCACGTAACGTTTTACTTCAGTTCAACTCATTTCCGCAGCTCACATGACTTTATGCAATAACAGCCAAATAAAATTATCTTATCAGCGAGTGGAAGCTGAGTTCTGCGTGTTTCTTGTGTCTGTGCGTTTCTGTTTTGGGCTAATTTTATTCCATAAAACTTGTGCTTATTGCGCTTACACTGTCCCACGGCCCTGCGTCCAGTGTTCACGGCTTGTGTCCAGCTAAAAATTGCACGTCCCGGTCATACAATGCGCACGTGACCGCTTGGCAATGTACCGATGCCAACTGACATGCTTCCACGCCCCTTGCCCCCCCCCCCCCTGCTGATGACCTGCGGTCCCCATACACACACACACACACACACACACGCTCCCATGTAATGTGCACAACTTAGAACAAACAACAACGCGCCAAATGACAGTTATTCATGGTAATTTCTTCTTCTTTTTTTCATATTTATTGTAGTAGGAATCCAATTTAGTTAGGATCCGGCTATTTAGGCGTATTTGATACGCTACGAAATGAATCGGTAGTCGGAACATAAATTTATAACAAAATAAATATGTTTTATAATATATGAAAAAACTCTGGAAAGTCTTTGTTAATTTTTTGTTTTCATTTTTTGGTGCCAAATATCAAATATTCTCAATGAAAATTGGGTTAGGCTTAGGAATATTTCGAGTAGGTTAAAATATCTTACAATTTGAAATTTACAATTAAATAAGTCGTGAAATCTTTGCCAATCTTTGATTATGATTAACACTTGACAATGCATTTAATTTATCTTAATATTAAAAAAAAATTAATAAAAAACAACTAGGAAATTAGCTAGCAAAAGAAAAGAATGTCTGGGGGGATAATGGATTTTTCAGAAAAAAAATAAACATATATTTAATGTTAAACAGATTATAAGAAAACCCATGTTAAACTAGTAAAACATTGTATAATATATTACTAAATACCATCTCCTATTATCCCTATAATTAAGTAGGTATTTATACATGTACTCCTTTATATTTTTCTTATTTTATTCGACAAACTTTGTCTTTTTTTCACACGACATCATTTTCTATTTTTTTCTTTTTGTTTACCCAACATACCCTGTCTATAGGGCCAGCTTGGCAGTGATGATTATCATGTTATGGTTGTGGGTGAGGGAGAGGGCGAGGGAAGGGGGCGGCGATGAATTAAGGCGGGCTGGAAACTTGAGGCGAATGTGTCACGTTCGCTTTTTGCAATAAAATGTCAACACGACGAGTACAACAAATATAAATGCAAATATACATTTTGTGGCAAGCATTTGAAGCTCGTTACACACACAAGCGCACACACGCGCGCGCACACACACACACACACACACACACACGGGTTATTAGTTGCAGTTGTAGTTGTGGCATGTTCCATGTTCATATTCGTTTATGTCTAGCATAGCGGAAGTGTTGATTTTCATTAAATGGCGTCAGTTCAATTGGAAAAATATTGTTGTGCCGCATGTGCGTGTGTGTGTGTGTGTGTGTTGTTGGTTTTGACTTATTAAATTAGCCTGGTTCAGTGGTCGTGCATTCGATTGTCTCTAACAGCTTGTTTTTATCGAAAACGAAGTCAAACGAAAATTGTTGATAACATTTTAATGCGCTTCGCCCGCCAAAAGCGGCCTTTGAGCATGATCTGACAATCCGTCTAGAGCATTTATTAATGACGGATTAAAGCGTTACTCGAAATTTGCTCATTAAATTAGTTGTAATTTAGCCGAAAAGTCAAGACGTTGAATGTGCAAAATTTAATTATTAAGTGCCCAAAGACGAGTAAAAGAAGTTGAGAAAGGAAACAATGGCTTGCAGAAGAGGTGGTACAATAATTCGAGTTATAGAAGCTTTAAGTTTTTATTAGAAATAGCGAATCAAGGGAGTTTTAAGCTTGAGAAATATCTTGGCTCAAACTACTCATACAATTGGCTGAGCTTTAACCTAACTGTTGCTACACAAACTTTCAGCTTTTTAGTAAGCATTATTTATTTACATGAGTGTAAAAAACATAGACAAAATGTAATTATTGCCCAAAAAACGGGCAGCTTTTATATAAAAATAATTATTTTAAGTAATGTCTCTTTTCAAATAGCTTTTAAAAGCTTAAAACAAGAGGTTCTAGTCGGGAGCTCCCGACTAGGGGATACCCTGAACCCTCTTCTTCCAACATCAAATATATACATATATATATATATATATATATATATATATATATATATATATTTATTCTATTTTAGAAGCTATATGTCAAGTTTGGTGACTCTAGCTCTTATTATTTACCAAAATTGCCCAAAAAACAGGATATCGATATCGATTTTTATCGATTGCTTGAAAACGGAGTAAGTTATCGATTATCGGAAACAAACTCGATCTGCGCGGGAACTAGGAGCATCTACATCTAAAATTTCGCTAGCTCTTATAGGTTCTGAGATCCTTTCGTTCATACATACGGACGGACGGACGGACGGACGGACAGACAGACGGACATGGCTAGATCGACTCGGCTATTGATGCTGATCAAGAATATATATACTTTATGAGGTCGGAGAAGCTTCCTTCTGCCTGTTACATACATTTGGATTTTGCACAATTACAATATACCCTTATACCCATTTTTAATGGGTTCAGGGTATAATAAGATTGTGTTAAGCTTTGCTGTGCTCTCCAAGCTGCCTGTTTTGATCCTTCTCATTTAAAGGCAAACATATTGCTATTTAAAGAAATGCAAAACATAATAAAACTCATGTCAAACGCCTGCAGCTTCTTATTCGCAAATAACTTCAAGTTTTGGAATTCGCTGCAATTTCCATAGCCCCAAAGTGTCCACATAAGCCCATTGTAAGGCCCAGCTGGCAGCTGCATTTCCAGATAAGATAATTTGAAGCTCTGGTCACTTGCCATATACACAAGATGCATAGAAAACTGAAATTGCAATTCAATGAAGAAGCTCTGTTGAAGTTTGACACAAGTACGAAAGTAAACGGAAGATAGTTACGTACAGTTGTCACAAAAAGTATGCGCACAATAGCAAATGCCAAGTGAGGAAAAACATGAGAATTTATATCCAAATGAAATTTAAAACCAAATGCACACAAATGTGTGTGTGCGTGTGGGTGTGCGTGTGTGTGTGTATCTGATATTGTGTAAATATTTTGACATTACAATATGCTATTGCAAGCATGCTTGTGTGCCTGTGTGCTGCTTGAGTGTTTGTACAAAATTTACTATTCATATGATATGCTCAATGTTTGAGAATTGGAACGGGCACAGGAAAAGGTAACATTTGGGCTAGTTTATTTGTTTGTTTTGTGGCATTCCCATTCGCAGTTAATTTGTTAAAATTTCACTTTATAAATAATATTTGCTAAATTTCTCTTGCCAACAACAACAACAACAACAACAAGGGCAGCCGAAATAATGACAGTTGGCAAAGCTTTAGTTTATGTCGCCTTCTGTTGAGCCACAAGTTTTCCAATTTACATAACTTCCGCTGCAGCTTGTAGCCATAAATATGCAAAGGCTTTTCAGCCTCTTGTCTATGGAAATGAGTCAAGCAAATGTATGCAATGGCTTTTCCCTTCTTACCGTTCTCAGTAAGTTTCATATGAATTCAAAATTTGTTTGACTTCTATCTTGGCAATATGATATGGCTAAATTGTCCCAGGAAAACGATTCTGTAACTTTTAATGAGTGGTCCACCATGGTTACTTACTATTAATTTGAATTCTATAAAGATTTCAAATTTTTAAAAATTTAAATTTGTAAAAGTTTATATTTGAAATATTAACACGAATGGGGAGGTCCTTCATAATCATATGCTAAATCATGTAATCTTTGATCAGAGGTCTTCCATTTTAATTAACATTGCTCGAATTTAAATATAGTTAAAAATATATCATATATTTTTTTTCCTTCATCTTTAAGTTTAATATCAATTTTTAGAAATTACATTCAGTTAATTTATTAATTTACAAAACTAGTTATTCTTATATGTTGCTTGCTGATGTGAAAAAAAACCGGCGAATGTGTTTTAAACATGTATTAAGTAATTTTCGTAAATGTTCTGTGTGAATACACATATGCGTATTAAACTTATATTGAATATTTATAAATGGCTATAAAACTACCCAATCTATCTCAGAAGTATTTCATTGAAATTCCAACAAATTCGAAAAAAGCTCAAATTATATATAATTCGTTGCATACAATCCAAATATTCAGCTTGTTTGTACAAAGTCTTTTGATTCCCGAAAGGTTCCTCTCGTTAGTTTTCGAATTTTGCACTCTTGAATTTGTCCCTGCATCGTCATCGTTTTTTGTTCTTGCTACCCAATCGTTAAAGAGTGAAATCGTGTAGTTAATTTAGATGGTATAATTTTTACACACACATGCAACATTGTTAAAGCGCATCTCTATCAAACGGAAGCAGAACTCAAATAAATTAACTGGCAGCAAATTTGTTTTTTTTTCTTCTGCCCAAATATAATTTTGACCGATCGAACACGAATTAACGCCTACGAGCTGCACTTAGAGATAATCGCTGTCTGGCAATGGTACCGGCTCCGAAAGCGTCTCATCGACGCCATCAACAAATATCATTATGACACCCAGTACCGGACGCAGATTCTCGGGCATGTGGCCATTGTCCCCGCCCAAGATGACCACGCACGGCTTCCCGGTGATCACGACGGGCAGCAGCCGTGTCACATACTGCGCCAACCGGTGCAGATTCATGCGCCGCATCTCCAGCGTGGTCAGACCCTCTGGCCAGCTGTCCTCGTAGCAGCAGTCCATTAGGACATTGATCAGGTGCATGGGACAACCGCTGGCGCGCAGACCCTCGCGCACCATCATATGCATGGGTGTGTCTGGCGTGGATATAAGGCTGCCCCAAGTGCGCACCGAGGCCAGCGGCAGGCTACGTCCCCAGCGCATCAGTGAGTAGCGATCCAGCTGGTCCCCCACGTTGCGTATTACCGGATTGGTTGATCGCAAAGCCGCCACATAATACTGCACTAGCTCCAGCTCACGGCGATGTTCGCTCAAGCGTCTCTCCTGGTGCGCCTGCATGTCCCGAAGCTCGGATATCTCGCTGATCTGATCCTGTAGCTGTTCCCGCAATTCGTAGACACAATTGTGGCTGGTCAGCTCATCCTTGGGCACCCTCATGCCACAGCCTTTGGTGCACATGACGACCACCTTTGGATTGTTCTGGCAGTTGGCCACATGGTTCCGATACTCCCCCAAAGGCATCAGCGCTGTGCATCCGTTATCCGCAAAGCTGCACTTGATTTTAAGGCGTCCCAGCATGTTCCGCATGAGGCGTGAGACGGGGACCAAATGAATGGGCAGTAAATCGGACCGATCCACCGGGCAGATTTGCTTCTCTTGAATCCACTTCTCAATACAGAAGCGGCAGAAGGCATGCTCACAGCTGGACGACTGCATGGGCTCCTCCAGCACATCCGCACAAATGGGACAGAGGAGCTCCTCATCGACATGGCCAACGATTAGCGCTAGATCGTAGCCCATGGTTGGTTCAGAATAATTATCGCTAAAACAAAAATGTGAGTAGGAATCAGGAATTTTGGTAATGATGCAGCCACGACTTACCCTTATCACGTGTTATGTTACAGATAGAAGCCAAAATATTCGATTTTTCATAAATTTCGTTTCGAAATATGAGAGTTGCGTCGCAGCCGGCAGTTGAGTTGATCTGTGATGAATTTTAATACAAAATTGACAGAATTTGCTATTTCAATTCATATGAAATTCTCGGTTAAAAATGATTATATTTGCCATTCGTAACGAAATTATAAACAAGCACAGTAAACAAAATGATGGCATCGGAAATGCAGTAAATGAGCAATTTTTTGCAGCAAAGGACAATTTATTTTATATTGATTGAAGTTGTGTAAAAATCTATAAAAATGTAACCAATTTAAGTGAGTATATTATTGAAAGAAAACATCCAACAGAAATATCGAAAAGGACGAGTAGATTCCATCAAGAATTGTCAACTGTAAAGTATGGTATAAGCAATATCATATTTTTAGCTTGACTTAAATAAAACAATTTAGTTTCAAATGGAACTTTCGTTATGCAATATTTTAACTCGTGGTTATCGCAAAAGTTTGAAAACTAATTCTTATCGATTAATCGATAAGAAACATTCAAATAACTTATGGAAATGCCACCAACATATTTTAACAAGCAAAAGCTTAGTTATTATTTGAAATAAAAGCAAAATTTAAGTGTATCTACTGTGGCATTAGTTTCACATTTTGAATCGAAATTTATGAAAAATCGTATATTTCTATCTGCAACATCGAGCATAAGGGCAAGTGGCACCTGTTTCAGCACAAAAGTTTTATAATCCCCATACTTACACTTACGTACTTAACGATGGGCTACGATCTAGCACTAATCGTTGGCCATGTCGATGAGGAGCTCCTCTGTCCCATTTGTGCGGATGTGCTGGAGGAGCCCATGCAGTCGTCCAGCTGTGAGCATGCCTTCTGTCGCTACTGCATTGAGAAGTGGATGCAGGAGAAGCAAATCTGCCCGGTGGATCGCTCTGATTTAATGCCCATCCATCTGGTGCCCGTGTCACGTCTCATGCGGAACATGCTGGGACGCTTGAAGATCAAGTGCTGCTTCGCAGAGAATGGCTGCACAGCGCTGATGCCTTTAGAGGAATACCGCAACCATGTGGCCAACTGCCAGAACAATCCAAAGGTGGTCGTCATGTGCACCAAAGGCTGCGGCATGCGGGTGCCCAAGGATGAGCTGAGCAGACACAACTGTGTCTTTGAACTGCGCCAACAGCTGCAGGACCATATCAATGCGATTCCCGAACTGCGCGACATGCAGGCACACCAGGAGCGGCGGCTGGGTGAGCACAGGCGCGAGCTGGAACTGCTGCAGTATTATATAGCGACATTGCGTGCCACAAATCCTGTCATCCGCACTGTAGGTGACCAATTGGATCGGTACGCGCTGATGCGCTGGGGTCGTGGCCTGCCGCTGGCCTCGGTGCGCACTTGGGGCAGCCTCATCTCTACGCCGGACATGCCGATGCGCCTAATGGTTCGCGAGGGTCTGCGCGCCAGCGGTTGTCCCATGCACTTAATGGAGATACTGCTGGATTGCTGCCACGAGGACAGCTGGCCAGAGGGCCTGACCACGCTGGAGATGCGGCGGATGAATCTGCACCGGTTGGCGCAGTATGTGACACGGCTGCTGCCCGTCGTGATCACCGGGAAGCCGTGCGTGGTCATCTTGGGCGGGGACAATGCCCACATGCCCGAGAATCTGCGTCCGGTGCTGGGTGTAATTATGATATTTGTTGATGGCGTCGATGAAACACATCCGGAGCCAGCACCATTGCCAGATAGTGATTACCTTTAAGTGCAAATTATACACGTTAACTCTTGTTTGATCGGTCAAAATTATACATAAATTACACGGGTTAAAGAGATTTTTAATCGTTTGCGTGAACTTGGACAAACCTATTGTTCCAAAATAAGCTGGTTTAAGAAAATGGCCATGGCTTAGATGCTTCTGGGATTGAGTGATTGTTGCGGAATGCATCCCTCTGAAGACTTGACGCAACATAAAAATGTTGTCTTACTTCGTTTAGCTTATAAATATTTATAATTATCTTCCCGGGAAGTGTGACCAGCCTATAGCATTTTGTCTAATATCTAGAAAAAAGAATCAAGTCTTTAAGACTTGTACAAATGTTTTTTTTTTTATAGATTACTTTCTAAATTTAATTAAACTCGTATAATCATGTTTGTTCATACAGCTCTTTATAGCTTTGCTAATTGTTATCTTAACCTATGTAAACGAAAGTTGATTTTGTAACATCTTTCAAGTTGCCCTCAATTATGCGACAATTAGCAGAGTCACTGCGTAATATGCGTAATATTTCATGCAAATTCAGCTGAGGCACAATCTTAAATGCTGGTTACATTTGCTTGCCAGCAAATTGAGGAAAACTTGTAATGAAAATGCGAAAAGTTGTCGCTTAAGTTCGCGGCAGTTGGCGACACAATTCGCCAAAGTTTTACAAATTGCACTCGCAATTGGAATAATTTTTATGACTGCAAGTTGCGCACTCAACCGAGTTGCAAATTGAAATTGAGCTCTTAAGGTGCATGAATATTTTCAATAAATGCAGTTTAAGGGAACGTTTTTTTTTTTATTTAAATAATTAAAAATTATAATGAATAAGCCCGACTAACGGCCACATTAAAACGTAAAGGAATTTCAATGATAGTCGAAGAAAATCCTATTTATTATTGTGGAGTCGAATATTTCCCATTGTAAGCAGATAAGATATATTTTTCAATAATTACTTTTAATAATTCTGAAAAAAATCTGAAAATAAAATTTTAAACTAAAAATTAATTTGCGATCAATAGTTAAAATGACATATGAATTATTCTATGATACTCAGATACAGATGTTAAGTGAGAAAATTATAGTACCCTCTACAAGGGTATAATATGTATGTATATGAATATATATGGCTGAAAATATTAGTTTCCAATTCATTTTAATAAATTCTTACCTGTCTTCAAACTAACTTTTAAACTCGTGTAAGACCATCCCAACTAGGGGGCTATTAGTATAAACCGACAAAATGTTTACAAAAATATTTGCCAGGTTTTTGTTTTCATTTAAAAATTGCTCAGACAGACAACGCATATCGAATATGTCAATGTTTTGGCAATCCACAATTGTTGGCTCTGGCATTCAAAACATTAAAATATTGATTATATTTGAAAAATATACAATTAATTGTTAAAATGTGCAATTTGTAGTACATATTGGTAAAGCCTCCCTTACTTTAATTGATAAAAAGGAAAGGCAGTTTTTTTTTTTTTGCAATTTATGTAGTCAATAATAAAATTTAATCATTAATTAACTTACAAACTAAAACTTGTGTGCATATTTGCAGCCAGTAAACAGCTTTATGCAATCTCCGTTGACGCTCAATAAACAAGACTGCAAACAGCCACTATATCAACAATAATAGCAACAACATCTACAACAAGTTGCTAGAGAGCAAATTAGTGTCAAATTAAATGAAACCCTTTGTCAACTAATTAAATGCAATCGCTGTAGCCGAGCTTTAGATAAGTTGATTAAACAAAGGCCAAAGGCTGAAGCCAACTAACTAAGCAACTAATATTTCTGATAACATAGATGCTTACACCTGCTGCAGGATGCAACAATTCATGTGCTGTCTGCCTCTTGGCCTCTTGGCCAGCAGCACACAAAAACACAAGGCCAATGCAACAAAAGCCAAAACTTAATTAATATTTACATGAACACTTGAGACAAAGATAGTGTGCGAGAGGGAAAGAGAGCGTGAGACGGAGAGTGCGAACTGTTGGGATTTTCTGAGTGGCGGCCAATTGTTGCAGCTGCTTTCATTGTTGTTGTTGTTGTTGTTGTTTTTATCTGTGGATTGTCTTGTTTGCATATGTCTGAGGCTCAGGCCCTGCCACCTGACGCATCCTACATATCAAACGTGGCATGCTACCTAGAAATCAATTCGCATTGTTAACCCATGATTGGATATTATTGATTCAATTTGCTGCCACACTGCCGAGACATGTTTTATGCATGCGCCCGTCTATCTGTATGTGTGATAACGAGTGTGTCTGTGTGTGTGTGTGTCTTGATAATGTCTGACTGTATCGATAATAGGAAACATGCACGCTTGCCCAACAACATCACCAGCTAACTCAGCACCTGCTCCACACAAGAAAACCCACTTGCCGGGCTCCATTCGCCGCTTGGCGCTGTTTAATTTATGCATGTGTTGCACTTGCAACCTGCGAACTGTGGGGCCAATGCAAATTTTTGAATTCAAAAATATAACTTCAATAACCAGAAAAATAGTACAATGAAAATGAAGCTGCTTCAGAATTACAATCGAAGTAAGTTAAATTAGGTTTATTGTGCATAATTAATAATTTTCACGATTTATATATAAAAGATGTATATAACAATTTATATATTTTTGGTTTGGCATATGTTATGAGAAAATATTAAAATAAGCATATTTTATGTTTGAATTTTAAAACTTCGTATAACTAATATTAAACTGTTTTATGTGTTTATAGCTCTGAAATAAATATAAATAACGAGTTTCCTTAGTTAATATTTTTAGACTTTGAAAGTCTGACTTTCACATTTTTCTATTGGAAACTTTTTAATTTTCCAATAAAAACATTGTTGAGGTTTTGTTAATTTGTGATAATTTATAATGACGATTTTCGAGCAGAATCGAATTACATTGAATAATAACGTGATAAATTGTGTTTTCAATTAAAGCCAGATCCTGCCAAACATTAAAAATTCTATTGAAATTAGAAAGTAGTTTTTCATAAATCGAGTTTTTCTTTCTATTCGTTAAGGTACATTTCTGATAATAGTGAAAATTGGTGTAATTATATTATTATATAAAAAGTTAAAAAAAAATATATATCTCTTTTAGTTGTTTTTTTTATTTGTGCTTATGTATATGTCTATTTACATTTATGTCTAAAACGCCCATGAATTTTATGTTCCGATTTGAATGTTGTAGAACAATATGAATATTGTATCTTTTCTTAAATGTTCATAAAATTGTGATAACAATTATTATTTATTTTTAAGTATTTATTTACACAAGACTCTCGTAATGTGCGCTGAAATGTCCAAACATCTTTGAAATATTTGCAAAACACAAGAGTTATTTAATAAGATACCAAAAATTCCAGTGCAATTGCATTACTGAGAGCAGTAAACTCTTTAATTCATGAAGTTCATAAAGTTCGGGGGGCGTGGTCTTGTTGCAGCGCGTGCCCTTCTAACATGGCAGCAACTCGAGTCGGCGCTGGACTCATTAATTTTGCCAGCATTGAAAATATGCGATATTATTTGTAGATGGCAACGCATTGTTGGCCTTGTTATTGTTGTTTGTGCATCAGCAAATCAGTTGTTGTTGTTGTTGTTGTTGTTGTTGTTGCTGGCATTGTTGGCGTTGACAATGGCAATGATAACAATGGTAGCACACATGTTGCTAATAGTACCATGTGGAACGCCCACATGTCTGCAACATGCCAAGCGCCGCATGCCACATACCGAATGCCGCATGCCACATGCCACTTGAGCACATTGTTTTTGCCATCTGAAGTGTTTGACGTTTCCTGTTGCTTGCCATCGGCTACAGAGTGTGCAATTGATTTGCCGAATGGGCCACAATTATGGCTGCCTACCCATTGATTTGTGCCACTAATCACCGTTGCATAAATCACGTTGCAGCAAAGCAGCGCACAGCAAAAATATGCAACAGTCCAGGTGTCGGAAACTTTAAGCAGATCAGATTTGAAGAAACTTAGACTAGGATCTGTTCACTTAAATTAAAGTTATCAGCAGCTGTCGAGAGTAGTTCGCATTTATTAAGACGCTATGTTTTTACGATAATTGTATTCGCATGGGATATTTGCAGCTTGTCTATCACAGATTCTTGGCAGGTGTGAATGTGAACAATAATCTACCTAGTAGAGCTCGGTATACGCCTCTTCTCCTCTTCACCGTGGCACGTTTTGTGCTACAAATTTTAGATATTATCTCTCAATTAAGTACACACCCGTGGAAAATTGAATTCTAGCCATCTTGATCTGCACTTCTATTTCAAAATATGTTTTAATTGCATCGAATAAAGAACCAACTGTTGGAATCGACGGTGTGCGCCCATGTTAGGCCTGCGGAGAGAATCTTGAGTCAGAAGAATATTTTCAGCCAAGAACGTATCAAATCAATTCTCACTAAGATTGAAAATGATTTTAAAGCTGAACGTTCATACAAACGTTTTTCGCAAATTTTCCACACATACGTGTGAAATTTCGTGAAACCCTTTCTTAACGTGCACCTTCGTCAAATAAGGTAACTACAGTGAAAATTTCAGCTTTCTAGCTGTTTCGCCTTGGAAAATTTTTCCCATTTTGATAAAACTCCCGCTCACAAAAATAAAATAAAAGAATTCTTATTGGGCTGGTCACAAATTATGCCCAAAGCGTTTATTCCAATGCAACCAATTGGCATATTTTATTTTATTTGTATGTGTGTGTGTGTGAATGTGGCCTGAATTGGTTTAACGGTGTTTTTACCCCAATTTATGTACCTGCTCTGCAGCACTGAGCCACGCTTGTGCCCAGCACAGAAAAGTAATAAAAACTTAATGGCAAATATTAAGTACACATTAAACTGATTTATTTAAGTGTGGGTTATGTCCGCAACAAAACGTTGCCAAAATTTATTTTTATTTGAGTTTGAAGAGTTTTTGCTGCTTGGAGCAAATTGAACAATCGAATAATATATAGAAAATCAATATTTGAGAAGTATTGAAAGAAAAGGGGGGTCTCATCTATTTTCTACTTGACTTGTTTCCAACTAAGACCCTGCTAAACTATATAAATTGCTTAAAGTTTTGCATATACTTGCATTTCTAGCCACAACTCGGGCAATGGCTGCTTTGGTAGCGGCCAGTTAAAAGAAAACTCTAAAACAACGCATTAATATGCGGCATTGGGTCAGCCCTTTGCTAATACTCGTACTTCTGACTTTAACTGAATTTGGGCCAAAATCAATTTGTGTCCTTACGCAGGCTGGCAAAAACAAGCTAAGAACGACAAGGCTGGCATAAACAGTCGGTCGAAGAGGCAAATGTAACAAAAGCCTGGCCAAAACCGGACAATCTGGTCAGTTGTGTTAGGGGCTGGAGGGGGCGAGGCTGGGCTAAGTACATGAACAGATTTTATAGCTGTTTGGGCCATATAAATGAGTGCAATGTTTGTGTCTCACTTTTTTGGTAAGCTACTTGGCTTTTATGTATTTTTCCCCTTTTTTTTTCATGTAGCATATTGGCTGAGCTCTTGAATTTTGCCAGCAATTTGCGCTTTTAATGCAATCAGCTTTGTTGTTTTTTTTTTGTGTGTATGTTGTAGCTGCTAATGCGCTTAAAGCACACACACACGCGAGTGCCACGCCCACATCCCCAGAAATCAATTGACACTTGCCACTTGCCACTTGGGCGCCATTATGCAGCAGCAGCAGCAGCAGCAACAAAACTCCACCTCCTAGAACAGGCAACCCCCTCCTACTTATCACTTTTTTATGCGCTTGCAATTCACGCCAATTGTGGATAAAAAAAGAAGGGAAAAGAATTGAATGAAAAAAAAATAAGGCCAAATGCAGGAGAAAAATGCAACTTTCATTTAATGCCCGCACTTTTGGGTGTCGTTTCTTACACGACAACGTTCAAACTCAGCTAAATGACAGTCCACGGGGTGCTCTTAAGGCACAAAGTGGGCGAGGATGAGGGTAAAGGTGGCGTGGGCGGCAAGGGGTTGTGGCATAAGGGGTCACACAGCTTTGCAGCCAAAGAGGATTTGTTACCGAGAGCTTTGCTGAATTTCGTTGTATACATATATGTATAAATGTATCTTTTTTTATTGGCTCACAATAACAGGATTGACAGTTCGAGGCGCTTGCTTTGCATTTGACTTGAAGCAACTGAAATTGACACTTGTTTATCTAATTATCGGGCTCTACTTTGTTATACCTCCTGCGTTTTATATCCAAGCTAATAAAATTCGTCGCTTTTAATTTTTAAAATACCGAAATGTATCCATTTATTACTTCTATGTCCTTTCTTATGCTACTTTGGCATCTACCATGTTAACAAACACAAAAGCAAAATGTGTTAGGCTCTCTTTTTATTATCATTAAAAATTCGAAAAGAAAGTTCACCAAAAACTATCACAGTTATCAAAACTCGTATCGTTGTCAAAGCTTGGTATATATATATATAGAGAGTTCGTGCGATTGGGCTTTATGTAGGTGTCGCCGGGCTAATCCCAGAACTCTCCTTGCCTATAGCCGAATCCTAGACGATATTCGTTTCAGTTCTGATTAAAGCTTAATCGCCTCAGAACAACGATCCAACCTAATCCAGCCAAGCTTACATCACAAGGAAGTGAAACTGTTTCAATAGTCTACCGTACTTACAATATTAAAATCTGAGAAAGCTAAAGCATTTCAGCCTCTCTTTTAGTACTTTCACCCTTAAGCTATTCATTAGCTTTAGTTTTTAGTATGACTTGTTGGTATTTTTGTATCGCAATTTTTGATTATGATCTTTTCTTCATGAACTTTTGTCACTATTTTCTTAAACTCTTGTTCTTTTGAGTGCACGTTCGTTACGTTTGTTATAACTCCTTAAATTTTGTTATTTGGTTCATTTTTCTCTGTCGGAACATATTACTTTGGAATTCCCGTGCATTGTACACACACTTTTTTGAGTTACTTTAATTTAAACTGTAGAAAAGGCATATTTTTTTGAGAGCAGGTCCTTTGATCAATAAATAACTCACCACGGGTTTTCAGTCTATAATAAGGTTTCCTTGGCCCATTTTTTTGCTTTAATGTATTGCAAATTCTACCCTAAGCCTTACTTAAATCTTATTAAGATCGGACAACTATATCATCTAGCTCTTTAGGAAGAAACGTTCAATAAAAAAGTTGTTGTATAAGAAGGCGTCTATGCAAGGCTCATTCGGATTTGTAGTGCATGTCTGAGATAGCCGATAATGTTTGTTATAATTTGTGAATAAAAATGAAATTTAATATTTGAATATTAAGTGGTATTGTACTATTTGAAAATGTTTTAGGGCCTAAATCGTTTCATCTTAAATATAAAGCTAAACAGTTCATTTCTGTTGTGTCTCTTCTATAAATGGTCACATTTTTGTGCTAAACTCTTAAAAATATTTTAATGCGCTTTGGAAACCAACACACACACACCCCACACACACACGCATGCACACAAGTCACAAATATTATCAGTGGGGCCAGCTACACTGTTGACCTTCCCCTTCCACCCCTCAACCCCAAGCCCCAAACTGTGACGCGTCCGTTTGTCAACGTTTTTGGTTGCCTTCATCATCGTCGTCATCAACGCGGTCCCTTTTTGCGTTGCTTGTTGTTGTTGCTGAGGTTCTTATACCCTTGACCCACCAGAAATGGGTATTAGGGTTTTGAGCAAATGTATGTAACAGACGGAAGGAATAATATTCGACATAGTATATACGAGCCAATTAAAGCTTGGCTTTGATTTGAAATCTATATTTTGATATTCCTTGATATTCCGCGTCTGTCTGTTCTTGATTTGATATAAAAATGCGATACGAGCTTATAATTCCTTTTCATTATCTTGATTCTATTGATTTAAGAGACTGGAATTCCCCCCTTCCTACCAAAATGTTCTCCTTCATATGCAAGCTCTGAAAATTGCATGAAGATCGGACTCTAAACACCGAAATTATTAAAGAATAGATTTCTCATAATTATTTTGGTTCAAATGGAAGAAGAAGGACAGCAAGCGTGTGTGTATAGAGTATCTCCTAGTCGAGCTGTAGCAATCTTACTTGTCGTTTGTTGTTGTTGCTGGTGATAAATGATGGCAGAGGCGAGGCTAAAACTGTTGCCGCACTCTAATACGGAATGTTGGTCAAGCAACAGTCGTCGCTTTAAATATATTTTGAACCTAAAGATTTGGCCATACTTATAACAATATATATATACATTAAGGTATGCACATATATAGTTTGTTGTCGATGTTGTTTTTTCAGCTTTGGTCAGTTTTTAGCTTTTGGTTTTAAGTTTGCCCAGTTATGTTTATCTAAATGATGCCAGGAGCCAACGTTGCGTATGTGGAATAATTTTATTGTGGTTGCCACTTTGCTACTTGCTGCTGCTGCTGCTGTTGTTGTTGTTTTTGTTGTTGTTGTATTAGTTGTTGTTGTTGTTGTTGGTTGCTGGTTTTGACATTTAGTTAGCTTAAAAGCAGCAGACAACAACAAATTCAGTGCGCTTTTGCAGATAAGCCAATTTATGCAGTTATTCTTTTGAATGTGCGTGTTAATTTGACCACAAGAAGAGTTGCTTAGCTGTTGGTGGCACGATTATAGGGGAGCAGGGGGCGTTTTGATAGGTAAGCAGAGCTCGTTGATTGTGATTCGTGAAAGTTAGTTAAGGGCGGCTTGTTAACATTAAACATTTTAATGACATTTTCATGCGTCCGAGTAGTGAGTGAGAGAGTGAGAGAGAGAGAGAAAGAGAGATATATACTTAAATATACTTAAATGAGAGCGTAATCAAGCGAGACAGCGCATTTCTTTAACAGTCTATGTCTTAATTATCTACAATTAAGTACAATTAACTGAATGGGATAGAGAGACAAATGTGCCACAATAAAATAATTGTCAAGGCAGAACTGAAATGTATTTTATTTAACATATTTTAAGCGTCGATTTAATACGTTTTTTGTAGATCAATTAGATCCATTTTTATAAAAAGAAGTCCACAATTAAAGCGACCTGTGGCATCATAGTCAAAAACGAGGTTCCATATCAAATAAATTATGTAAAACAGCGCCTGTTGCTGTAAATAACAGTTTGATTTCGTATCGAGCTCTTAATTACTCTTAAGCTACATAGCGGTAGAGTGTTAACCAATCATTTGTGCCGGTGCCGCGTGCTTAGCGCACAGCGCGCCTATCAACGCACTAAGCAACTAAACCAAACACTTGACGGCCTTACGAACTCTCACCTCCAGTCGCTGGCTCGCCCAGCCACCCACTCAGTGAGACGCGCAATTCATTCCAAACAAAATGAACGTACCGTTGGCTTCCAGTGATGCTCTTCGTATTGCGCTCTTGCTTGAGCAGTTTCGAAGTTCGAAAAGCCGAGTGGGACACGAGCTGAAAACGAATTGGAGCGAAGTGCAGAGCTCGGCGCTGCCTTTCCACCAATCGAGTCAACGCCATTGGCATTTAGTCGTGCATCGGTTGTCCTTCTGTGCGGATGGTTAAGAGTTCGCAGTACGCGCCGTCTAACCAAAATACATCAGTGTGACTGTGTAACGCGCGTTTGCCGTTATTTTGCGAGTGTTTACGTGTTTACGTGCTTACCATTTACCGCTATCATACGATTTGACACGAAATGTTGTTCGGCGCGTTCTTTTCGTTGTCGTCGTTATCATTGTTGTCGTTGCCAGAGTTGTTGTCAATTGCCAGCTACTGGCAGCCTTGCTCGCAAAACTTCTGAACGCATCAAGTGAAAGTTTTCGCCCCGCGTCAATCTCTCTACCTGCACTGCTAACGACGCGTCGCACCGGAGATCCCGTTACTAAACTTCTCTAACTCCGTGTGTGCTCAATTTGATGTAATTAGAAATTGCTGTTGTCCCTGTCTCTCTCTCTCAGTATCGCTCTCCCTTCTTCACTCTTGATCTATCTATTACAAATATACTGCAAATGGCGCAAAAACGGTTTGTTTATCTACTGACAGCCATGTTGTTGTTGTTGTTGTTGTTTGTTTGTTTATGTGAAACTTTCGATTGAAGAAGAGAACTGTCGATAATTAACCTATTAGAAAATTGTAAATAAGATAATGTATCGAACTTTTTAAAAAATATCGAAGTCAAGATTATAAAATTTGAATTTTGGGTGTGTAGTAAAGTAGTTAATAAGACTTGAGTTTGGTAAGAAGATGTTTGCAAAACACAGAAATGTTTATCTATAAGAACTTAGTTTTTGACCGATTATTTCCAAGCTCTATGTGGGCTACATATATGATGAAGAAGTCTAATCGTGTTAAGATCTTGCACATATGTGAATGGTTTTGTTGACTTTATTTTTATTGGTTCCGGGATGCTTATAACACTTTTTAAATGAAAAGGAGGTCCTATTCTCACCTAGAAGGGTAGGATTTTCGCAACAGGTGCAACACGTATCCAAATGCATTTTACAAGGTACACAAAAATTGTTTAATGTCATTTGAATGGAAAGAAGATATACATATTTTATTTTGAAAAAATACCGATCGCAACCCGCTATGGAATAGGATTAAAAACATAGAGCTAAAAGTAGAATAGAAAATTCAGGCAGCACTATCAAGAAGTGTTCTAATTATTGTAGAGTGGTAACTCTTATTCTTTAAGGTCACAGTTAAACATTTTATTTAAGGTTAAAAAAAATTTTAAAAAATTATTACTTTTGTATTTTAGTTGATAATTTTCCTTCTTGCGAAAAAATAGGACTATGCACCGTCTATTAAGTAAACAAATGCAATGTAAACAAGTTTCTTAATAACAAATGACTTCGAATTGCTTAATTAGTTTTTAAGAATTTTAGATAAGTTTTTATTAATTTTTTTTTTTATTAAAATAACACATATAATAACTAGGACTCACGCTTTAAACAACAATTTATAAGCCAATGCAAAGTCCATTATTTTATATTAAATGCACCAAATAAAATGCATTTAAATGCATATTTATGTGATATAATTTGTTGGCAATTGTGCAAAAAAAACACACTTAAATAAAAAAAACTCAACTCGAGTTCCAGGCAATGGAACAAACTAAACGGCCATAAAAACCACTCTCGGCAGAGCAGCAGGGCAGACAGGCAGGGCCAAAGGTTGTAGGTGAGGGGCGAGCAGGCGACATGTAACCAGCAAAATAATTTGTTGCAATAAATATTTGAAAATCCAGTTAAGCGAAACATTTTCGTCACGAAGAGGCTAACAGCAACAGCAACAGCAACAAAAACAACAACAACAATAACAAGAGGCAACAGCCAACTGGCCAACACGGACTCAGACTCTAGCAGTGAATCCCAGTCCCAGGAGCTGCAAGGACTCTGCTCCTGAGTGCGCCTGGCTCTGGCTTTGGCCGAGGATTTGGTTTTTGTTTTATTGTTGTGCTCTATGCAAAAGGGTATTACAGTATTGTCACCAAATGTGCAACGCATTGCAAGATGCTTCTCAGACTCAAAAGTGGATATACATAGATATTCCTGATCAGCATTAACAGTCGAGTTGAAGATGAAGCTTGGCATGGGTCCGTCTCGGATTGAGGGTCATGGTCGACATGGCAGCATGGGCAACATCTTGTCAAGATTAATTCCCTTCAATCATAAAGCTCTCACAGAGACAAAAGCTAAAACAATTTCATTGTTGCTCTGCCATAGATGTCTGTGAGTGTATTCAATATTCGGCACTGCATCTTTTTGCTGCTTCTTTACTTTTTTTAATATTTTTTCGTAGCTTTTTCATACAGTGGCGGCATTTTGCATGATAGCGCACATTGTTGTTATTTTGATGATGTTGTTGCTGCCGTGTTGCATTTTGTTGGTTGTTTCACCTCCGGTGCTGGTGTTGCGCCTTGTGCCGCTGCCGCGTTACCTGCCTCAGTCGCTGTCGCTTTGTGTCTCCATCCCCGAGCTTTAATATTAAAAGCGTTTAAAATTTTTGTACGTTTCGTCGCCATTGTTTATGTCTGAGCCCTCTCACTCGCTACCGCCCACAGCCCAGCCCTGGGGGCTTTTGTTTTTATACCCTGCATAAAAAAGAGTGCAAAGGAAGTTTCTTTCAACAAATACATAGTAACATATACCAATTTGTGGGCGAAAGCTCTTATTATTGACAAAATAATCTTACAAATAATTATAAGCTGTATACAATAAGAAGAATGCAAGGTTAAATAAAGGCTGTTGATAAAACCGGGATTTGTTTAAAATAGTTATATATTATATATAGACAACCTACTCACTATTTCAGTTTGTTGGCTAGTTAAGAATTTAGTTAATACTAAAAAAAAAAAACTCGAATGGCATGCCTTTTTTTCAGCTTAGTTTATTATCTGCAGAAATGCATTGCAACTCTTTGCCTTAAGCTGGAAACTTCATTTCTCATAGCTTCAATTTCATAGCAATATCTATTGCAAACATTTTGAAGCTGAATATTATTAAAAATGTTGGCCATGATGTTTATTAAAGTTGTAGACCATTGAAGTCCTAATCTATAATATAATATTTGACCGTAAACTAATATTTTTTAGAAGATCAGTCGTCGTCTTTAGATTACTTACTCTTACTTCTGTGTCCGATAAAATTAATTCAAACCCATATTTGCCACAAATAAAAATTGAATTATTTTTTTTACTTTAAATTTACATGAATTTTGTAATCTAAATTATGTAAATGCTACAAAATTCTTCACATATGAAAATACTCTTTTTAGACTTTCTATTTTAAGCCAGAGAAAACAAATTCAAGCCTTTTATAGGGTATTTGTAGTCCATTAATCTGCACCAAAAGGCTTGCCAAAAATTGTTGGGTTCTTGTTGCCGTTGTTGTTGTTGTTGTTGTTGCTGTTTTTGTCATCGCTACGGGGCGCAACACTAACAAGCTTTGTTGTGTTTCGACTCTCGTCTGTCGTCCTTCGTCCGTCGCCTGTCGCCTGTCGGCGTCCGCCTTTGACTACAGTTTGCTGAACGTGCAACGTTTTGCCAACTGTGCGACGTCTGCCTGCAGCGCCGGAAGCGGAAGTGTTGCCATTGCCATTTTGCAGGCATGCATTTTCGGTGCGGTGCGATGCGATGCGGTTCGCTTCGTTTTTGGCATTTTAGCCGCCGGCTGGCGTTTTGGCTTGTTGTTGTTATTGCTGTTGCTTATAATATTCCTTTGGCTTTCCGCTTGTAAAATGTTGCCATGTTTTCAGCTGCCCGCTGGCTCTTTCCAAGCGTCCCCCACACAAATTCTCGTCCTGAGTTTGGGGCTTTTTTTTGTTTGGCTTATGTTATTTTTTTCTGTTTGTTTTCTTGTGCTGCCAGCTGTCTGACAGGTGGTTTGTTCAACGTGTTTTGTGTTTACTTTGTGTAATCATTTCATTTGTCAAAGTTGATTCGAGCGCTGCGAACAAACACACGGCGACGACAGTTTGACATTGCAAATTGAAGCCAACTGACATTTATCTGCGGGCTGCTTTCTTTATTTTTTGTTGATGCATTTGCTGGCTTTTGCCAACTGCAAACAATTAAAAGCTTCTCGCTCTGATGCTGCAAGAAAATAGTTATTTTTATACAAAATATCAAAATATTATTAAAACGCCTTTAACTAAAAAAAGAAATAACAGAAAATAACCGAACTATTATTTAAAAAGGTTTTTAATGTACAATTTGAGAAATTATTTCGATTTTTATTATTCAAAAATTAACAATTTTTAATATTAAATTAGAAGGACAATAGTTTATTAATCAATATATTTTGTCTGTATTCGACTTGACGAATCAATCAAATTTATTAACTATGTCAAATATGTTTTTATGAGTTTTAAAAAGTACGTTCCGTCACAACCTAAAAAAACACTAGACTTTTCGTTTAATTTTTTATACCCTGAACCCATTAAAAATGGGTATAAGGGTATATTGTATTTTTGCAAAATCCAAATGTATGTAACAGGCAGAAGGAAGCATCTCCGACCCCATAAAGTATATATATTCTTGATCAGCATAAATAGCCGAGTCGATCTAGCCATGTCCGTCTGTCTGTCCGACCGTCCGTCCGTCCGTCCGTATGTATGAGCCAAAGGATCTCAGAGCCTATAAGAGCTAGAGACGAAATTTTAGATGTAGATGCTCCTAGTTCCCGCGCACATCGAGTTTGTTTCCGATAATCGATAACTTACTCCGTTTCCAAGCAATCGATAAAAATCGATATCGATATCCTGTTTTTTGGGCAATTTTGGTAAATATTAAGAGCTAGAGTCACCAAACTTGACATATAGCTTCTAAAATAGAATATATATATGCATTTGATGTTGGAAGAAGAGGGTTCAGGGTATCCCCTAGTCGGGTGCTCCCGACTAGAACCTCTTACATGTTTTTTTTTGTTTTTCTGGTTTTTATTTGGTCTTCGAGACAAACCGCTTCCTAAATTTTTGTCGAAATATTTTTTGACGAGCTTTTTGGATTTTGTTTAATTATTCGGCATCGTTTTTAATTATTTGCCGATAGCTTATTAATACGCGACATTTGCTGCGATGTTCATATCCTGACCATTTTGTCATGTAGTTATTTCTCAAGCTCAATCATTATTTTAGGCTTCATCGTGGCTGCGGCTCGCGTCCATCGCTAGCTTAACCTTCGTATCGTAAATTTGGCTTTTAATAAAAATTTTTAATATTTACACTACAAGCTTTGCTTGGACTTAATCCATTTTCGATAAATTCGCTCAAAGTACCTGGAATATTTTCAAGGGCTTTAAATGACAGCCGCCAAAAAGTTAAGCGAAAACAATCAAAGGCAACGCACAAAATCAAATTACTGTCTAAATGCTGTCTAAGCATATTTCATTTAATTGTCTCAACTTAATCTAGACGGAAACAACAAAGTTACCCCGCTTCGCACCGCACCCCTGGCAAACGCGTCAAAACAACGCCTCAAAATGTGCTTTGCCAACTCGACGACAGCCTAACAGACGCCCCTCCTCCCAATACCCGTTCGGGCTCCACTTTCCGCACAAAAACAAACAAACAAACGTTGGCAAAGTCAAAAAGCTACAGCCAAACTATGTAACCAAAACAACAGCAACAACAACAATGAGAAATAACAACACAGAACAACGTTGTGTCGAAAATTGAATACCCTTGCAGACGTTTAGACGCGGCAGACGATGAATATAATACTCTTATATTAATCAGATAGAGATTTATTTCATATAGTTGACTTGTGGAAAAATCGAAGACGTCTGTTAATAGGAAGCATTTAATTAATGTGTCTTGAATATCAAAGAGTGTACTCAAGAAACTTTATACAAAAATCAAGCCAATCAAGCTTAGAAAATTTAAAATATTAATAACTGGTTGATTATGGAAAAACATGTTTAAAAAATTAAATAAATTTTTCGAACATTTTGAGCTATAAATGGATTAGTATTATGTAGGTTATGCTTACAAGTTATGAGCATTAAAAAGAGCCTAGCTTGAGACTTCATCTAAGTATATTGAAAATCAAGAAAAGCCTAATTAACGCCCACAAGATATACTTAGAAAAAAACATATAAACTTATTCTTAAAATAAGAATTAAAAAAAATTAAAAAAAATGTATTAAAAAATATATATTTTAAAACTTAAAAATTGTTCGTACAAGACATATTCCACAAAATTATAGATTTCCGTAGAGCTACATCAATGAAGTATCAATAATTTATCTGCCCAGCTCTCAAAACAGAAGTACTCGGCTTTAGAGTTATTTTAATTTGTGAAAACTTTATATAAAGAAATCTCAGCTTTAACTGCAAGAAGTTCGAAATGATCTACAATCTAAAATATTCAAATTTTAATGACTTAGAAATAAATTTAAAAAAGGATTGCTTTTAAATGAACCCTATTATTTCAAGCAAACCAGAAACACAAAGAAGAGGCGAGTGTCAATCAATAAAATGCATTTAAAAAATTTTAACAAAAATCAACTGAAATTAAACTTTAGTTTTCCCAAGTTTATGTTCTCTGTGTACTTATGGCAGTAGCGCTTGGTTTGCCTTAATTAAAATACCCAACGCAAGGGCATAGAACATTTTTGAGTTTAGCAAGAAAACGCTACGCATCCGGATCCGGTCGAAGGGGCGGCCATAGACCGGCCTCCATTTCACCGTTAAGTGCTGGCAAACCCGCACGTCAACAGCCTCGCCATCATCATGACGCTCAATTTCAATGGCGCTGGTGTTGATTGCAATGCTGTTGTTGTTGTTGTTGTTGTTATTCTCTTAGTTGTTGTTGTTGTTGATTACGCGCCATTTAAGTGATTAAAGGTGAAAACGTTTGCTGTCGGTGAGCGGCCGCCCGCGTTGGCAACTGCAGTTACTGCCGCCCGCACCGCACCTAATCCCCGCGCAGCACTCCACACCCAACATAGATTTCGTGTGTGCCCCTCTCTTGCCCCGTCTATCAAAAATTTAGCTCCCTGCCCCTCTGTGGAGAGTGTAGAAATGTTTCGCATTTTCGTGTACAATTTAGCCTATTGCCCATTGCAGAGATTTATCGAAAATGTTTGGGCTTGGACCACGACGAGGATTGCCACGCCTTCCTGGCAATGGGCGTTTAGCTGGCGTTGCGCTCATTATCAACACAGTGCTATTAATGATGACTGCCACGCCCACCCGAGCCGAGATACCTTCAAAGGGTAAGTGCTTTGCTAATTTAATGAGCCTGTTTTAATATGCTTCTCAATGATTAATTGATTGAAGATGTGTGCGGTTGGGGGATTAATGAGCTATGACGAGTGCTTTTAATTATGACACAAGTGCCATACACACATATACATATATATAGATATAGATATAGTTATGGATATCTATCCAGTATGCATTTGTGCCACTTTGGCACATGATATGGCCAATAAGCACTACGTGGACCGAAGCTAGAGTGTCAATTTTGAAAGATTGCTGAAATTCAAAAAATCCACATTTTGAGCTAGGTTAGTTGAGAATTGCATCTCTTTATTTTGTAATTTTTGTCAGTGACATTCAAGTAATCGACAGTTGAAAAAAAGACATAATAGATATACAAATATTATTTAAAAAAATAAATAAAATAATATGCAGTTAACTATTCTATTCTATTCTATAGAAGAAAATAAATTGTGGAGAAAAATTGAAAGTACTAAAATGAGAAAAAAAAACGACTTAGGAAAAGAAAGAATATTGAGAAGAGAAAGAAATGAAAAGAGTAAACTAATAGATGAAAGAATATTTAGAATAGAAAGAAATAACATAATTAAACAGGGATAAATATGGGCAATCTTTTACAAATTAAATTTTCATTTATGTGTTTTGCGACGAAAATAAATATGTGTACCACTAAGCTTAATAGCACTAGGTCTATTTTGTATAAAAGCAACAAAAAAAGTTTAAGTATATTTTGATAATGGTCAAGAATATATATTCCGTGTGGGCTTCGAGGTGACTCTTTCTATGAGTTACATATATGTCGTCGGCAAATGGCATAATAAATAGTTGTATAAAAATGCACGATTTTAAATGCTTAAATAAAATAACGGTAATGATAGATTATGCGAAAATATTCTCACAATTTTCACACATTTTTATCAACTTTTCATTTCAAATTGCAATCGCTACTTAAAATTACTCCTTTTCTACTTCCCCTCACTTCTTTGCCAACCTTTGCAACAATTTCATCAATAAATATGAAAACAATGTGCATGCAGCAAAATATTTGCATGTGGATGGAAAAACATTTACTTTTCCCATTAGAAGCAATCAGGATACAAAATTTGTTGCAGTCTCTCTGGCAATTTCAATTGCCTTTGTCTATACACACAACACACAATACACACACACACAACACACAATACACACACACACGCTCACGCATTGTAAATATTAAACAGGACACGAGTTTAAATTGCGCATATTAAAAAATGTATGATAATAATTTTGCACAAGGCTTTTGGGGTTGAAACAGTTCTTTTTTTTCGGTTAAAAGGCTGGCTTTATATTTGCATATTTCTTAAATTTATCTTTTTCTTGGCAAGCAGGGTGCCTAGATCCTTCAGCATATTTCATGACATAATCAAATATGCTTAAAGCCATTTCCAACAACAAAAACAAAAACAACAACAACAACAATAACAAGAACAACAACCCTTTTAAACTCTTTGTCTAGAAGGCAAGCAAAATGAACTGCAGATAAAGGATGTGTCTTTTGCTGCTGCTGACTCTTTTTTTCTTAGCTATTTATTTATTTATTTATTTCTAGCAAATTTATTTTTATCATACAAGAGCTTGAGTATCTAAATACATTTTTTGTTATATTATCTATTTTTTGTTCATTCCTGAAATGCAAATGCTTACAAGACGTTTAACTTGTCACCTGCGGGCCAAAACTGCTCTCCACACTTATCTGACAGATGTGCATCTCTCTTTGCCAGCCACTCAGAGTGCCCCCCACGCCCACACCCACGCCCACGCCCCCACAACATGTCATGTATAAAATATACATTTGTTTGCCTTTTACATGTTTGTCACTTATCGTTTTGGCCCAATGTTCCCTGTCTCTCTGCAGTTGAGTGCCAGAGTACTTGGCTCTTACTCACTGTTTTACTACTTATTTGCTGGCACATTCAGTTCCAGTCCGCAGTATCTGGTGTAGTTACTTTTACTTGTAGTTGAAGATATATTATGATTTTATGCATGGTAAGGCGAAAAATATTATTGCAATGTGTGGCCATGCGCAGCGTGTAAATAGTTTTTTTTTATAGTTGGTGGAAATTTCTTAAAATGTGTGCCCTCTAAATAGTAAAGCAGGAAAATAGATAGTAACAGTTGCATTACTCTAATACTCTAATAATATTTGGATAATATCAGATATTGTGGCTCCCATTTTGTGATAAACAATCTTAAAATATTTTCATTGTCATTTGATGTACTCAATAGTTGTTGTTTCTAGGCGAGCTAGGAAACAAAAATTATTACCCCAGGTACTATAACTTAAGCCGTGGTCCTCAAGATAGTACCGCTAGATATAAGTGTGTCCCAAATTCGAAGCAACAACCTTGGACTTGGTAAGTCCGGATATTACTAGTTAGTTATTATACAAAACTCAAACTAATAATGAAGAGAAATGTGTTCTACAAATGTATTAGTACATAAAAAAGTTTACAACTTTGCCAACATTTTTGTCATTTCCCCTATTCAAGTATCTTTTTGTAGCAAACACAAGTTTTACATTTACCAACAGAGATGCACTACCTAAAGATACAAATCTAAAAAAAAGTGAAACTCAATTTAAACCACATGAATACGACTTCCTGCCGCCCACATTATCGCAGGCATCTGTCCTGAGTACATTATAACATATATTATTGCATACTATTTTCTCGTCATTTCCGTTTGACATTTATATATTTTTTCGTATTTTTTTTTCCAGTATTTTTTTGCGATACTACGTCATGGCATTTTTCTGTGTGCTTGAATTTATTTTTATAATATTTTTTGGCATTCACGTCGCGTTTTAAAGCATTTTCTTTTTTGGTTCCTGCCTCTCCTAAATGTCCTTGACTGCATTATAACAAGGAGCTGGAGTGTGTGTGTGTGTATGTGTGTGTCTGGTGTGTATGTGCGTGGTTTTAATGGCTAGAATTTTCTCAATATTATGAGGTCTACGAAGTCGCGTGTGCGCCGCATGAATTTTACTCTATTACGAATATTTCCTTAGACTTGGCTTATTAAAATTTTTGCAAGACTCTGTTGGCGTTTTCCAACTCTGGCATAGAACAGCTTTGGCCTCTGGCCGCTACGGCGATTTATGCTATAAGTTCTTGCCACTCGAAATTGTTGAAATAGTTTCGCGTGCTGCAAATTGTTAACGTAGCTAATCAGCATAAAAATACCAAGCGATTGCAGCGCCCGATAGAAACTCGCCTCAGGTGTGGAGCAAGGGCTGGAGGGGCGAAATCGAAAGTGTTTCACATTAGACCAACTTAATAGGTTTGTTTATGGGCTTTTTTTGGTAGGCCACAAGTGCGCTTTTTACCACAGAGTGCAGGTGAAAAATTGTTTCAGAATTGAATGCGTGCCAAAGCGAAATATAAAATAAATGCAATTTATTTGTAGATGCTTGTACTTTAGATTCATTTTTCATTTTAACACTACAGCAATAATGGTAATTGAAAACTTGAAATTTATTTATGCCACAAACTTAAGTTTACAGCAAAGAGAAAGTATAACAAATAAATAAGTAAAAGTCGCGAGTGCCCCAGCTATAGTCACACAGTATGGGAAATGGTGTCGTGACTTGCTGCGGTGTTTCGTATCCAACCTCTATATTTGCTTAATATAGTATTTAAATGTGGGTAAATACCAATACCAAATACCCAAGCCTTTATCGAAAATGAGTTTTTGCAGTTTTGGGAGGAACGAGCAGAGGTACCAATAAATATATTATTCTAGATCAGTGTATTCTTCTTGCGAGTCAACTTACCAAATTTTTGTCTATAGCACATTTTTAATTATTTATTAATTTTATTCGTTGTTTATCATATTTTTAATGATCGATCGATAAAACGATTGTTAACCTAAGTATATTATAGATAGATACAGAGAAATTAAAAGTTAAAAGCCTTGTCAGAGTACAAAAATTGTTCATAGCATCGCCAGTACGATGGGAATATTTTATTTACCCGTCCGTAAAAAGAAAAGGTAGAAACCGTTACAATTAAAAGTCTTAAATGCTCCCATCTACCGACTAACTCTAAAACCTTCTTCAACAACACTCTTTTCATGATTTCGACATTGATACTTATTGATATCAGTGCAACAGGTGCAACAAACTCGTATTGCGCAGGATATAGCAGGGCCTACGCTCAAAATGTAGGCGCTTTTGGTTTCCTAAATCGGTGCGGACAGGCCAGATCGAACTCATATTAGTTGACTATAGAAATGCATACGTTTTATAGGTGCTTCCGGTTAAATTAATTTGCACAAATTTTGAATCCATTTTGGCAGTGTGTAAGAAAAACTAAAAGAGAACAAAAATTTAAGCAGAAATAAATACATTTTTCAATTAAAATAAGCACAAGCAAAAATATAAAATTTTACCAACTAAAATAAAAATATATATGATATATTTGTATCCTTCTTTATTTTCTTTATAATATTTTTAAGGTCTTATATTGAACGGATTCTTCGCTTCGATATAAAATCGTAGACATATTTTAGGTATTGTATGTAAAAGAATGAATAAATATGTCACACGTTCGCTGCTTCACAGCGTGTGCAATGGTGCATAGATTCTTTATACAGATGTTGTCTGCCAATTTAATTGGCAATTTATGAGACTGGCACTGGCTGTAAAACAATAAGAGAGAAGAAAATGTACATGGTTTGCATTTTTGGTTTCAATTTCCCAATGAAAACCATTTGAAAGTCATTTAATATTTTGTTGTTTGCCATCGATTTTCTTTTGGCTGTTGCTCAATTGGCGTTACTTGGGCAATTTTCCGCTGCTCTTTGTCGTTTGTTTTTAATAAATTAGCCAAATTTGCCTGTCTAGTATATTTGGTGCAAGTGCGAGGCATGTTATGCGAAAGCGATTGCTTTATTTTAGCTTCCCATTTTGAATTATTGTTATGGGTAGACGTTTCTTGTAGTATATGCTTATCGTTCATGTATTGCCTTATTTATTGGCTGATTGGGCGGCATCTTTACTTATAAGTATTTTTGCGCCAAGTCTTGTGCGCGTAATGTGCCTCCCTTTTTGACTAATGGGTGCTCGTTAGCTATGAAAATGAGTTTTTTATGGTTATTTTTTAAGGCTGGCAAAACAGAATAAATATCATTTCAAATTAATCAAACTTTTTTTTTATGTTCCATGAATTTAAAACTTTAAATACCTATTTTTATTACTAAAGTCCTTAAATTAAATACTAAGCAAATAAAATCGAAATATTGGCGATATGGCATTCAAATACAATTCCAAAATCGTACAGTAAAAGGTTCTAGTCGGGAGCTCCCGACTAGGGGATACCCTGAACCCTCTTCTTCCAACATCAAATGCATATATATATTCTATTTTAGAAGCTATATGTCAAGTTTGGTGACTCTAGCTCTTAATATTTACCAAAATTGCCCCAAAAACTGGATATCGATATCGATTTTTATCGATTGCTTGCTCTTATAGGTTCTGAGATCCTTGCGTTCATACATACGGATGGACAGACGGACGGACAAACGGACAGACAGACGGACATGGCTAGATCGACTCAGCTATTTATGCTGATCAAGAAATTATTATACTTTATGGGGTCGGAGTTGCTTCCTTCTGCCTGTTACATATATTCGGGTTTCGCACAAATACAATATACCCTTATACCCATTTTTAATGGGTTCAGGGTATAAAATGCCAAACTTCGTGAAAATCGGATGAGATTTGGCCGAGATATGGGGGTGGTAAATTATGACACTATATACGAATCTTGGGGTAAGATTTGGACATAAATTTCGACCAAAAAATCGGTGTTCAGATTTGAATGCAAGATTAATCTAGAGGGAAAACCATGAAGAAAAGCCAAACTTCGTGGAAATCGGATGAGATTTTACCGAGTTATGGGGGTGGTAAATTTTGACCCATGTCTATATACGAATCTTGGGGTAAGATTTGGACATAAATTTCGACCAAAAAATCGGTGTTCAGATTTGAATGCCAGATTAATTTAGAGGGAAAACCATGAAAAAAAAGCCAAACTTCGTGGAAATCGGATGAGATTTGACCGAGATATGGGAGTGGTAAATTTTGACCCATGTCTATATACGAATCTTGGGGTAAGATTTGGACATGCATTTCGATAAAAAAATCGGTGTTCAAATTTGAACGCCAGATTCATCTAGAGGGAAAACCATGAAGAAAAAGCCAAACTTCGTGGAAATGGGATGAGATTTGGCCGAGATATGGGAGTGGTAAATTTTGACCCATGTCTATATACGAATCTTGGGGTAAGATTTGGACATAAATTTCGACCAAAAAATCGGTGTTCAGATTTGAATGCCAGATTAATTTAGAGGGAAAACCATGAAGAAAAAGCCAAACTTCGTGGAAATCGGATGGGAATTGGCCGAGTTATGGGTGCGGTCATTTTTGACCCATGTCTATATACGAATCTTGGGGTAAGATTTGGACATGCATTTCGATAAAAAAATCGGTGTTCAGATTTGAACGCCAGATTAATCTAGAGGGAAAACCATGAAGAAAAAGCCAAACTTTGTGGAAATCGGATGAGATTTGGCCGAGATATGGGAGTGGTAAATTTTGACCTATGTCTATATACGAATCTTGGGGTAAGATTTGGACATGAATTTCGACTAAAAAATCGGTGTCGAGATTTGAATGCCAGATTAATCTAGAGGGAAAACCATGAAGAAAAAGCCAAACTTCGTGGAAATCGGGTGGGAATTGGCCGAGTTATGGGTGCGGTCATTTTTGACCCATGTCTATATACGAATCTTGGGGTAAGATTTGGACATGCATTTCGATAAAAAAATCGGTGTTCAGATTTGAACGCCAGATTAATCTAGAGGGAAAACCATGAAGAAAAAGCCAAACTTCGTGGAAATCGGATGAGATTTGGCCGAGATATGGGAGTGGTAAATTTTGACCCATGTCTATATACGAATCTTGGGGTAAGATTTGGACATAAATTTCGACCAAAAAATCGGTGTGCAGATTTGAATGCCAGATTAATTTAGAGGGAAAACCATGAAGAAAAAGCCAAACTTCGTGGAAATCGGATGGGAATTGGCCGAGTTATGGGTGCGGTCATTTTTGACCCATGTCTATATACGAATCTTGGGGTAAGATTTGGACATGCATTTCGATAAAAAAATCGGTGTTCAGATTTGAACGCCAGATTAATCTAGAGGGAAAACCATGAAGAAAAAGCCAAACTTCGTGGAAATCGGATGAGATTTGGCCGAGATATGGGAGTGGTAAATTTTGACCCATGTCTATATACGAATCTTGGGGTAAGATTTGGACATGAATTTCGACTAAAAAATCGGTGTCGAGAGTTGAATGCCAGATAAATCTAAAGTGAAAACCATAAAGAAAAAGCCAAACTTCGTGGAAATCGGATGAGATTTGACCGAGTTATGGGGGTGGTAATTTTGTGACCCATGTCTATATACGAATCTTGGGGTAAGATTTGGACATGAATTTCGACTAAAATATCGGTGTCGAGATTTGAATGCCAGATTAATCTAGAGGGAAAACCATGAAGGATACGCCAAACTTCGTGGAAATCGGATGGGAATTGGCCGAGTTATGGGTGCGGTCATTTTTGACCCATGTCTATATACGAATCTTGGGGTAAGATTTGGACATGCATTTCGATAAAAAAATCGGTGTTCAGATTTGAACGCTAGATTAATCTAGAGGGAAAACCATGAAGAAAAGGCCAAACTTCGTGGAAATCGGATGAGATTTGGCCGAGATATGGGAGTGGTAAATTTTGACCCATGTCTATATACGAATCTTGGGGTAAGATTTGGACATGAATTTCGACTAAAAAATCGGTGTCGAGATTTGAATGCCAGATTAATCTAGAGGGAAAACCATGAAGAAAAAGCCAAACTTCGTGGAAATCGGGTGGGAATTGGCCGAGTTATGGGTGCGGTCATTTTTGACCCATGTCTATATACGAATCTTGGGGTAAGATTTGGACATGCATTTCGAATAAAAAATCGGTGTCGAGATTTGAATGCCAGATTAATCTAAAGTGAAAACCATAAAGAAAAAGCCAAACTTCGTGTAAATCGGATGAGATTTGGCCGAGATATGGGGGTGGTAAATTTTGACCCATGTCTATATACGAATCTTGAGGTAAGATTTGGACATGAATTTCGACTAAAAAATCGGTGTCGAGATTTGAATGCCAGATTAATCTAGAGGGAAAACCATGAAGAAAAAGCCAAACTTCGTGGAAATCGGATGAGATTTGGCCGAGATATGGGGGTGGTAAATTTTGACCCATGTCTTTATACGAATCTTGGGGTAAGATTCGGACATATATTTCGACCAAAAAATCGGTGTCGAGATTTGAATGCCAGATTAATCTAGAGGGAAAACCATGAAGAAAAAGCCAAACTTCGTGGAAATCGGATGAGATTTTACCGAGTTATGGGGGTGGCAATTTTTGACCCATGTCTATATACGAATCTTGGGGTAAGATTTGGACGTGAATTTCGACAAAAAAAATAGGTGTTCAGAGTTGAATGCCAGATTAATCTAGAGGGAAAATCATGAAGAAAAATCCAAACTTCGTGGAAATCGGATGAGATTTGGCCGAGTTATGGGGGTGGTAAATTTTTACCCATATCTATATACGAATCTTGGGGTAAGATTTGGACATCAATTTCGACCAAAAAATCGGTGTTCAGATTTGAATGCCAGATTAATCTAGAGGAAAAACCATGAAGAAAAAGCCAAACTTCGTGGAAATCGGATGAGATTTGTCCGAGTTATGGGGGTGGTAATTTTTGACCCATGTCTATATACGAATCTTGAGGTAAGATTTGGGCATAAATTTCGACCAAAAAATCGGTTTTCAGATTTGAATGCAAGATTAATCTAGAGGGAAAACCATGAAGAAAAAGCCAAACTTCGTGGAAATCGGATGAGATTTGGCCGAGATATGGGGGTGGTAAATTTTGACCCATGTCTATATACGAATCTTGGGGTAAGATTTGGACATGAATTTCGACAAAAAAATCAGTGTTCAGATTTGAATGCCAGATTAATCTAGAGGGAAAATCATGAAGAAAAATCCAAACTTCGTGGAAATCGGATGAGATTTGGCCGAGATATGGGAGTGGTAAATTTTGACCCATGTCTATATACGAATCTTGGGGTATGAATTTCGACTAAAAAATCGGTGTCGAGATTTGAATGCCAGATAAATCTAAAGTGAAAACCATAAAGAAAAAGCCAAACTTCGTGGAAATCGGATGAGATTTGACCGAGTTATGGGGGTGGTAATTTTTTGACCCATGTCTATATACGAATCTTGGGGTAAGATTTGGACATGCATTTCGACTAAAAAATCGGTGTCGAGATTTGAATGCCAGATTAATCTAAAGTGAAAACCATAAAGAAAAAGCCAAACTTCGTGTAAATCGGATGAGATTTGGCCGAGATATGGGGGTGGTAAATTTTGACCCATGTCTATATACGAATCTTGAGGTAAGATTTGGACATGAATTTCGACTAAAAAATCGGTGTCGAGATTTGAATGCCAGATTAATCTAGAGAGAAAACCATGAAGAAAAAGCCAAACTTCGTGGAAATCGGATGAGATTTGGCCGAGATATGGGGGTGGTAAATTTTGACCCATGTCTATATACGAATCTTGGGGTAAGATTTGGACATGAATTTCGACAAAAAAATCGGTGTTCAGATTTGAATGCCAGATTAATCTAGAGGGAAAACCATGAAGAAAAAGCCAAACTTCGTGGAAATCGGATGAGATTTGGCCGAGATATGGGAGTGGTAAATTTTGACCCATGTCTATATACGAATCTTGGGGTAAGATTTGGACATGAATTTCGACTAAAAAATCGGTGTCGAGATTTGAATGCCAGATTAATCTAGAGGGAAAACCATGAAGAAAAAGCCAAACTTCGTGGAAATCGGATGGGAATTGGCCGAGTTATGGGTGCGGTCATTTTTGACCCATGTCTATATACGAATCTTGGGGTAAGATTTGGACATGCATTTCGACTAAAAAATCGGTGTCGAGATTTGAATGCCAGATTAATCTAAAGTGAAAACCATAAAGAAAAAGCCAAACTTCGTGGAAATCGGATGAGATTTGGCCGAGATATGGGGGTGGTAAATTTTGACCCATGTCTTTATACGAATCTTGAGGTAAGATTTGGACGTGAATTTCGACAAAAAAAATAGGTGTTCAGAGTTGAATGCCAGATTAATCTAGAGGGAAAATCATGAAGAAAAATCCAAACTTCGTGGAAATCGGATGAGATTTGGCCGAGTTATGGGGGTGGTAAATTTTTACCCATATCTATATACGAATCTTGGGGTAAGATTTGGACATCAATTTCGACCAAAAAATCGGTGTTCAGATTTGAATGCCAGATTAATCTAGAGGAAAAACCATGAAGAAAAAGCCAAACTTCGTGGAAATCGGATGAGATTTGTCCGAGTTATGGGGGTGGTAATTTTTGACCCATGTCTATATACGAATCTTGAGGTAAGATTTGGGCATAAATTTCGACCAAAAAATCGGTTTTCAGATTTGAATGCAAGATTAATCTAGAGGGAAAACCATGAAGAAAAAGCCAAACTTCGTGGAAATCGGATGAGATTTGGCCGAGATATGGGGGTGGTAAATTTTGACCCATGTCTATATACGAATCTTGGGGTAAGATTTGGACATGAATTTCGACAAAAAAATCAGTGTTCAGATTTGAATGCCAGATTAATCTAGAGGGAAAATCATGAAGAAAAATCCAAACTTCGTGGAAATCGGATGAGATTTTACCGAGTTATGGGGGTGGCAATTTTTGACCCATGTCTATATACGAATCTTGGGGTAAGATTTGGACGTGAATTTCGACAAAAAAAATAGGTGTTCAGAGTTGAATGCCAGATTAATCTAGAGGGAAAATCATGAAGAAAAATCCAAACTTCGTGGAAATCGGATGAGATTTGGCCGAGATATGGGAGTGGTAAATTTTGACCCATGTCTATATACGAATCTTGGGGTAAGATTTGGACATGAATTTCGACTAAAAAATCGGTGTCGAGATTTGAATGCCAGATTAATCTAGAGGGAAAACCATGAAGAAAAAGCCAAACTTCGTGGAAATCGGATGAGATTTGGCCGAGATATGGGAGTGGTAAATTTTGACCCATGTCTATATACGAATCTTGGGGTAAGATTTGGACATGAATTTCGACTAAAAAATCGGTGTCGAGATTTGAATGCCAGATTAATCTAGAGGGAAAACCATGAAGAAAAAGCCAAACTTCGTGGAAATCGGATGGGAATTGGCCGAGTTATGGGTGCGGTCATTTTTGACCCATGTCTATATACGAATCTTGGGGTAAGATTTGGACATGCATTTCGAATAAAAAATCGGTGTCGAGATTTGAATGCCAGATTAATCTAAAGTGAAAACCATAAAGAAAAAGCCAAACTTCGTGTAAATCGGATGAGATTTGGCCGAGATATGGGGGTGGTAAATTTTGACCCATGTCTATATACGAATCTTGAGGTAAGATTTGGACATGAATTTCGACTAAAAAATCGGTGTCGAGATTTGAATGCCAGATTAATCTAGAGGGAAAACCATGAAGAAAAAGCCAAACTTCGTGGAAATCGGATGAGATTTGGCCGAGATATGGGGGTGGTAAATTTTGACCCATGTCTTTATACGAATCTTGGGGTAAGATTCGGACATATATTTCGACCAAAAAATCGGTGTCGAGATTTGAATGCCAGATTAATCTAGAGGGAAAACCATGAAGAAAAAGCCAAACTTCGTGGAAATCGGATGAGATTTTACCGAGTTATGGGGGTGGCAATTTTTGACCCATGTCTATATACGAATCTTGGGGTAAGATTTGGACGTGAATTTCGACAAAAAAAATAGGTGTTCAGAGTTGAATGCCAGATTAATCTAGAGGGAAAATCATGAAGAAAAATCCAAACTTCGTGGAAATCGGATGAGATTTGGCCGAGTTATGGGGGTGGTAAATTTTTACCCATATCTATATACGAATCTTGGGGTAAGATTTGGACATCAATTTCGACCAAAAAATCGGTGTTCAGATTTGAATGCCAGATTAATCTAGAGGAAAAACCATGAAGAAAAAGCCAAACTTCGTGGAAATCGGATGAGATTTGTCCGAGTTATGGGGGTGGTAATTTTTGACCCATGTCTATATACGAATCTTGAGGTAAGATTTGGGCATAAATTTCGACCAAAAAATCGGTTTTCAGATTTGAATGCAAGATTAATCTAGAGGGAAAACCATGAAGAAAAAGCCAAACTTCGTGGAAATCGGATGAGATTTGGCCGAGATATGGGGGTGGTAAATTTTGACCCATGTCTATATACGAATCTTGGGGTAAGATTTGGACATGAATTTCGACAAAAAAATCAGTGTTCAGATTTGAATGCCAGATTAATCTAGAGGGAAAATCATGAAGAAAAATCCAAACTTCGTGGAAATCGGATGAGATTTGGCCGAGATATGGGAGTGGTAAATTTTGACCCATGTCTATATACGAATCTTGGGGTATGAATTTCGACTAAAAAATCGGTGTCGAGATTTGAATGCCAGATAAATCTAAAGTGAAAACCATAAAGAAAAAGCCAAACTTCGTGGAAATCGGATGAGATTTGACCGAGTTATGGGGGTGGTAATTTTTTGACCCATGTCTATATACGAATCTTGGGGTAAGATTTGGACATGCATTTCGACTAAAAAATCGGTGTCGAGATTTGAATGCCAGATTAATCTAAAGTGAAAACCATAAAGAAAAAGCCAAACTTCGTGTAAATCGGATGAGATTTGGCCGAGATATGGGGGTGGTAAATTTTGACCCATGTCTATATACGAATCTTGAGGTAAGATTTGGACATGAATTTCGACTAAAAAATCGGTGTCGAGATTTGAATGCCAGATTAATCTAGAGAGAAAACCATGAAGAAAAAGCCAAACTTCGTGGAAATCGGATGAGATTTGGCCGAGATATGGGGGTGGTAAATTTTGACCCATGTCTATATACGAATCTTGGGGTAAGATTTGGACATGAATTTCGACAAAAAAATCGGTGTTCAGATTTGAATGCCAGATTAATCTAGAGGGAAAACCATGAAGAAAAAGCCAAACTTCGTGGAAATCGGATGAGATTTTACCGAGTTATGGGGGTGGCAATTTTTGACCCATGTCTATATACGAATCTTGGGGTAAGATTTGGACGTGAATTTCGACAAAAAAAATAGGTGTTCAGAGTTGAATGCCAGATTAATCTAGAGGGAAAATCATGAAGAAAAATCCAAACTTCGTGGAAATCGGATGAGATTTGGCCGAGTTATGGGGGTGGTAAATTTTTACCCATATCTATATACGAATCTTGGGGTAAGATTTGGACATCAATTTCGACCAAAAAATCGGTGTTCAGATTTGAATGCCAGATTAATCTAGAGGAAAAACCATGAAGAAAAAGCCAAACTTCGTGGAAATCGGATGAGATTTGTCCGAGTTATGGGGGTGGTAATTTTTGACCCATGTCTATATACGAATCTTGAGGTAAGATTTGGGCATAAATTTCGACCAAAAAATCGGTTTTCAGATTTGAATGCAAGATTAATCTAGAGGGAAAACCATGAAGAAAAAGCCAAACTTCGTGGAAATCGGATGAGATTTGGCCGAGATATGGGGGTGGTAAATTTTGACCCATGTCTATATACGAATCTTGGGGTAAGATTTGGACATGAATTTCGACAAAAAAATCAGTGTTCAGATTTGAATGCCAGATTAATCTAGAGGGAAAATCATGAAGAAAAATCCAAACTTCGTGGAAATCGGATGAGATTTGGCCGAGATATGGGAGTGGTAAATTTTGACCCATGTCTATATACGAATCTTGGGGTATGAATTTCGACTAAAAAATCGGTGTCGAGATTTGAATGCCAGATAAATCTAAAGTGAAAACCATAAAGAAAAAGCCAAACTTCGTGGAAATCGGATGAGATTTGACCGAGTTATGGGGGTGGTAATTTTTTGACCCATGTCTATATACGAATCTTGGGGTAAGATTTGGACATGCATTTCGACTAAAAAATCGGTGTCGAGATTTGAATGCCAGATTAATCTAAAGTGAAAACCATAAAGAAAAAGCCAAACTTCGTGTAAATCGGATGAGATTTGGCCGAGATATGGGGGTGGTAAATTTTGACCCATGTCTATATACGAATCTTGAGGTAAGATTTGGACATGAATTTCGACTAAAAAATCGGTGTCGAGATTTGAATGCCAGATTAATCTAGAGAGAAAACCATGAAGAAAAAGCCAAACTTCGTGGAAATCGGATGAGATTTGGCCGAGATATGGGGGTGGTAAATTTTGACCCATGTCTATATACGAATCTTGGGGTAAGATTTGGACATGAATTTCGACCAAAAAATCGGTGTTCAGATTTGAATGCCAGATTAATCTAGAGGGAAAACCATGAAGAAAAAGCCAAACTTCGTGGAAATCGGATGAGATTTGGCCGAGATATGGGAGTGGTAAATTTTGACCCATGTCTATATACGAATCTTGGGGTAAGATTTGGACATGAATTTCGACTAAAAAATCGGTGTCGAGATTTGAATGCCAGATTAATCTAGAGGGAAAACCATGAAGAAAAAGCCAAACTTCGTGGAAATCGGATGGGAATTGGCCGAGTTATGGGTGCGGTCATTTTTGACCCATGTCTATATACGAATCTTGGGGTAAGATTTGGACATGCATTTCGACTAAAAAATCGGTGTCGAGATTTGAATGCCAGATTAATCTAAAGTGAAAACCATAAAGAAAAAGCCAAACTTCGTGTAAATCGGATGAGATTTGGCCGAGATATGGGGGTGGTAAATTTTGACCCATGTCTATATACGAATCTTGAGGTAAGATTTGGACATGAATTTCGACTAAAAAATCGGTGTCGAGATTTGAATGCCAGATTAATCTAGAGGGAAAACCATGAAGAAAAAGCCAAACTTCGTGGAAATCGGATGAGATTTGGCCGAGATATGGGGGAGGTAAATTTTGACCCATGTCTATATACGAATCTTGGGGTAAGATTTGGACATGAATTTCGACAAAAAAATCGGTGTTCAGATTTAAATGCCAGATTAATCTAGAGGGAAAACCATGAAGAAAAAGCCAAACTTCGTGGAAATCGGATGAGATTTGGCCGAGTTATGGGGGTAGTAATTTTTGACCCATGTCTATATACGAATCTTGGGGTAAGATTTGGACATAAATTTCGACCAAAAAATCGGTGTTCAGATTTGAATGCAAGATTAATCTAGAGGGAAAACCATGAAGAAAAAGCCAAACTTCGTGGAAATCGGATGGGAATTGGCCGAGTTATGGGTGCGGTCATTTTTGACCCATGTCTATATACGAATCTTGGGGTAAGATTTGGACATGCATTTCGACTAAAAAATCGGTGTCGAGATTTGAATGCCAGATTAATCTAAAGTGAAAACCATAAAGAAAAAGCCAAACTTCGTGTAAATCGGATGAGATTTGGCCGAGATATGGGAGTGGTAAATTTTGACCCATGTCTATATACGAATCTTGGGGTAAGATTTGGACATGAATTTCGACTAAAAAATCGGTGTTCAGATTTGAATGCCAGATTAATCTAGAGGGAAAACCATGAAGAAAAAGCGAAACTTCGTGGAAATCGGATGAGATTTGGCCGAGATATGGGAGTGGTAAATTTTGACCCATGTCTATATACGAATCTTGGGGTAAGATTTGGACATGCATTTCGACTAAAAAATCGGTGTCGAGATTTGAATGCCAGATTAATCTAGAGGGAAAACCATGAAGAAAAAGCCAAACTTCGTGGAAATCGGATGGGAATTGGCCGAGTTATGGGTGCGGTCATTTTTGACCCATGTCTATATACGAATCTTGGGGTAAGATTCGGACATATATTTCGACCAAAAAATCGGTGTCGAGATTTGAATGCCAGATTAATCTAGAGGGAAAACCATGAAGAAAAAGCCAAGCTTCGTGGAAATCGGATGGGAATTGGCCGAGTTATGGGTGCGGTCATTTTTGACCCATGTCTATATACGAATCTTGGGGTAAGATTTGGACATGCATTTCGACTAAAAAATCGGTGTCGAGATTTGAATGCCAGATTAATCTAAAGTGAAAACCATAAAGAAAAAGCCAAACTTCGTGTAAATCGGATGAGATTTGGCCGAGATATGGGAGTGGTAAATTTTGACCCATGTCTATATACGAATCTTGGGGTAAGATTTGGACATGAATTTCGACTAAAAAATCGGTGTTCAGATTTGAATGCCAGATTAATCTAGAGGGAAAACCATGAAGAAAAAGCGAAACTTCGTGGAAATCGGATGAGATTTGGCCGAGATATGGGAGTGGTAAATTTTGACCCATGTCTATATACGAATCTTGGGGTAAGATTTGGACATGCATTTCGACTAAAAAATCGGTGTCGAGATTTGAATGCCAGATTAATCTAGAGGGAAAACCATGAAGAAAAAGCCAAACTTCGTGGAAATCGGATGAGATTTGGCCGAGATATGGGGGTGGTAAATTTTGACCCATGTCTATATACGAATCTTGGGGTAAGATTCGGACATATATTTCGACCAAAAAATCGGTGTCGAGATTTGAATGCCAGATTAATCTAGAGGGAAAACCATGAAGAAAAAGCCAAACTTCGTGGAAATCGGATGAGATTTGGCCGAGATATGGGGGTGGTAAATTTTGACCCATGTCTATATACGAATCTTGGGGTAAGATTCGGACATATATTTCGACCAAAAAATCGGTGTCGAGATTTGAATGCCAGATTAATCTAGAGGGAAAACCATGAAGAAAAAGCCAAGCTTCGTGGAAATCGGATGAGATTTTACCGAGTTATGGGGGTGGCAATTTTTGACCCATGTCTATATACGAATCTTGGGGTAAGATTTGGACATGAATTTCGACAAAAAAATCGGTGTTCAGAATTGAATGCCAGATTAATCTAGAGGGAAAATCATGAAGAAAAATCCAAACTTCGTGGAAATCGGATGAGATTTGGCCGAGTTATGGGGGTGGTAAATTTTTACCCATATCTATATACGAATCTTGGGGTAAGATTTGGACATCAATTTCGACCAAAAAATCGGTGTTCAGATTTGAATGCCAGATTAATCTAGAGGAAAAACCATGAAGAAAAAGCCAAACTTCGTGGAAATCGGATGAGATTTGGCCGAGTTATGTGGGTGGTAATTTTTGACCCATGTCTATATACGAATCTTGAGGTAAGATTTGGACATAAATTTCGACCAAAAACTCGGTGTTCAGATTTGAATGCAAGATTAATCTAGAGGGAAAACCATGAAGAAAAAGCCAAACTTAGTGGAAATCGGATGAGATTTGGCCGAGATATGGGGGTGGTAAATTTTGACCCATGTCTATATACGAATCTTGGGGTAAGATTTGGACATGCATTTCGACTAAAAAATCGGTGTCGAGATTTGAATGCCAGATTAATCTAAAGTGAAAACCATAAAGAAAAAGCCAAACTTCGTGGAAATCGGATGAGATTTGACCGAGTTATGGGGGTGGTAATTTTTTGACCCATGTCTATATACGAATCGTGGGGTAAGATTTGGACATGAATTTCGACTAAAAAATCGGTGTCGAGATTTGAATGCCAGATTAATCTAGAGGAAAAACCATGAAGAAAAAGTCAAACTTCGTGGAAATCGGATGAGATTTGGCCAAGATATGGGGGTGGTAAATTTTGACCCATGTCTATATACGAATCTTGGGGTAAGATTTGGACATGAATTTCGACAAAAAAATCGGTGTTCAGATTTGAATGCCAGATTAATATAGAGGGAAAACCATGAAGAAAAAGCCAAACTTCGTGGAAATCGGATGAGATTTGGCCGAGATATGGGGGTGGTAAATTTTGACCCATGTCTATATACGAATCTTGGGGTAAGATTTGGACATGAATTTCGACTAAAAAATCGGTGTCGAGATTTGAATGCCAGATTAATCTAGAGGGAAAACCATGAAGAAAAAGCCAAACTTCGTGGAAATCGGATGGGAATTGGCCGAGTTATGGGTGCGGTCATTTTTGACCCATGTCTATATACGAATCTTGGGGTAAGATTTGGACATGCATTTCGACTAAAAAATCGGTGTCGAGATTTGAATGCCAGATTAATCTAAAGTGAAAACCATAAAGAAAAACTCAAACTTCGTGTAAATCGGATGAGATTTGGCCGAGATATGGGGGTGGTAAATTTTGACCCATGTCTATATACGAATCTTGAGGTAAGATTTGGACATGAATTTCGACTAAAAAATCGGTGTCGAGATTTGAATGCCAGATTAATCTAGAGGGAAAACCATGAAGAAAAAGCCAAACTTCGTGGAAATCGGATGAGATTTGGCCGAGATATGGGGGTGGTAAATTTTGACCCATGTCTATATACGAATCTTGGGGTAAGATTCGGTCATAAATTTCGACCAAAAAATCGGTGTCGATATTTGAATGCCAGATTAATCTAGAGGGAAAACCATGAAGAAAAAGCCAAACTTCGTGGAAATCGGATGAGATTTCACCGAGTTATGGGGGTGGTAATTTTTGACCCATGTCTATATACGAATCTTGGGGTAAGATTTGGACATAAATTTCGACCAAAAAATCGGTGTTCAGATTTGAATGCAAGATTAATCTAGAGGGAAAACCATGAAGAAAAAGTCAAACTTCGTGGAAATCGGATGAGATTTGGCCAAGATATGGGGGTGGTAAATTTTGACCCATGTCTATATACGAATCTTGGGGTAAGATTTGGACACGAATTTCGACAAAAAATCGGTGTTAAGATTTGAATGCAAGATTAATCTAGAGGGAAACCCATGAAGAAAAATCCAATTTTCGTGGAAATCTAATGGGAATTGGCCGAGTTATGGGGGTGGTAAATTTTTACCCATATCTATTTACGAATCTTGGGGTAAGATTTGGACATAAATTTCGACCAAAAAATCGGTGTCGAGATTTGAATGCCAGATTAATCTAGAGGGAAAACCATGAAGAAAAATCCTTAATCATATATATATTCTATTTTAGAAGCTATATGTCAAAATTACCAAAATTGCCCAGGACATCGATATCGATTTTTATCGATTGCTTGGAAACGGAGTAAGTTATCGATTATCGGAAACAAACTCGATCTGCGCGGGAACTAGGAGCATCTACAGCTACAATTTCAAGTCTCTAACTCTTGTAGGTTCTGAGATCCTTGCGTTCATACATACGGACGGACGGACGGACGGACGGACAGACAGACAGATGGACATGGCGAGATCGACTCGGCTATTGATGCTGATCAAGAATATATATATTTTATGCGGTCGGAGTTGCTTACTTCTGTCTGTTACATACATTTGGCTTTCTCACAAATACAATATACCCTTGTACACATTTTTAATTGGTTCAGGGTATTAAACGATGTAAATATATAATAAGGAATATAAAATATATCTAGCTAAATATGTTATACAAAAAACATGTTTGTACATTTGCAAAATTAGGAAATTTGGTTTGTTACTCGGTTTTCTCCCTCATTCCCCCCTACTTATATGGGCGCACCCTCCCACTCGTTTTGTATGAATCAAAAATTCAATTGCTTCTTTTATATATTAATGTCTTTTATTATTGTTTATATGCCGCGCTTCGACACGATCATCTTTCCATATTTACGCACTCTACACACATGCACACTTAATCACCGAACACCAAATGATGTTAGTGTGCCTGTGTATGAGTGCACTCATATCATATTTTAAAATACGCAGTCTTACAGGCAAATTTGTTGCTTTCATACCAGAAATGATATAACATTAATTTTTCAAAAGTCTACATACGAGACAGTCACAACTTTAAGTTTCCGTATCGGATCCAGTGGGATTTTTCTTGACATCATTTTCGTTGCTTGATCTGGCAACTACAGCTTTGTCTCCATCTTCTTTATGCAGATCAGCTGAAGGACAAGTTGGGCTACTGCTACTCTCAACGGTGTTTGACGACTCTTCGCCGGCATTCGCTTTGATTATGGTTTGCTCAAGTACCTCAAGGCTGGCAATTGCGGATTCAAGGATTGCTGCCGTATCTGTTGTACGACTGCTATCTTCTGGGGCCGTACCGCTGACAATATTTGAAGTGCTGATCTCACTTACCGCCACAACGCTAGGAATTGAGATGCAAGCTGCAGGCTTCGCAAGTTCATAGTTGTCAGCACTGCTTCTAGGATTTGTCGCCGTGTCGGTAATTGGATGGCTGCCTTCTGGGGCCGCGCTAGTGCCAGTCATTGAGGAAATGCAATCCGTTTCAACACTAAGTCTCGAGATGCCAGAAGTCGGTTCGGCTATTGCAGCACCATTGTCAAGGACTGTCGCCTCGACGGCAGTTTGACTGGTGCCTTCTAGAGCCGAAGCGCTGCCAGTCGTTGAGGTAGTGTAGCCACAGTCAGCTTTATGGCTACAGTTTGTTAGCTCCGATTTGACAACACTGTTTTTGGAGATTGCCGCAGATTCGGCAGATGGCCGTTCCTCAAGGACTGTCGCCTCGACCTCAATTTTACTGCTGCCTTCTAGAGCCGTAGCGCTGCCAGTCGTTGAGTTAGTGTAGCTACAGTCGGCTTTATTGCCACTATTTACAAGCTCCGATTTGACAATGTTGACAACACTCTTTTTGGGAACTGTCGCAGATTCTGCAGATGGCCGTTCCTTGTCCTCTTTAATGTGGGCGGTGCCTTCTTGCTTGACTGTTGATGCGACATTGTTAGTGTCGGTAGTTACATTTGAGGCAGAAAGCTTAGAGTTTCCAGACTGCTCCTGTTGGGGCTCAAGCTCGGGGCATTGAGCCATGCTCTGTGAGTCGTAGTTGGTTTTTGGTTCGATGCTGTTGGTCGTGTCTTTCAGGTTGGAGGAGGAGGACTCAGTTAAGCCGCTAACTTCTTCGGATCCTGCTGAAGTGATTGTTGTGCCAGGTCCAGGGCCTTTGGGTTCCGATCCAGCTATAACATAGGGACTGAAGCTGCAGACCTTAGGCTTCTTCTTGACTATTAGCGGGGTAGGCGTGCTTTCTGCAGGTACACATTCTACGTTTGGTTTCTGAATTGAGGTGGAAGGGCTCAAGGATGTACTGACAGGAACTGACTCGCCGACTGTATCTGAAGGAGTGCTCGATGGAGATCTCTTGGTTTCTAGATTAGCTGAATCATTTGTAGGGATGGTCTCGCTCTTGAGGGGCGCGGGAATGCACGCTTGTACTCGCATTGGGGAATATTCACTACTGACCGGGGCTGCTATTCCTCTAAAGCCCACAGATGTGGCATTTGTCTCCATTTGGCTGCTAAGGCGCGACTTCATGTCGGTGCTAGCTTGTTTTGGAACCGAACTGAGGACTGCTTGAACTGAATTCGTATTCAGTGATTGTCGATTGTACTCTTGTTGGTTAACTTGGGTACTTTCATGCTCAGGCGCTTTACTCTCCCGGAATTTGAACTGTTTCTTCTGCTTGACAATGCTGCCGAGGCCCATTTGCTCAGCTAGAAAATATTGCGCTGCTCTCAACTCCTGCTCCTTCTTATGCTTCTTCCAGAAGAGCTCTTCAGACATGAGGTCCAGTACGGTGGGCAACATCTCGGCAGCAGCCGTCACATTGACAAAGGCCACACGTAGGCGTCGGGCGATCACATCCACCAGATGGCAGGCGTACTCCCGCTGGCAGGCATATGTCACCTCTGCTTGGATATAGGGAAACTTTGGGTGCAGCCGCTGTCGGCCACTGCGACAACTGTTCGCTAGCAGGTGGCTGGCATTGGTGCCATAGGAATCGGCCAGATGCTGGGCCACATCCATGGGCAAGTCGTAGGCCTGCACCAGATCGAGGGGCAGCATGCAACAGAAATCATTGGCGCCGTCCAGTAGCAGATTCTTTGTGATGCTAGAATCCGTGTGCGGCTCCAACTGACAGATTTCGATGGCCGTGTTGATCGCATCGAGGGCCATCACACGATATGTGCTCCAGCGTCCGCCAGCCAAGGTTATCATCTGGTTGCCGCTGACTTCCAACAAATAATTGGATACCGTATTTGGCTCCTCATCTTCTTTGTTCTCCACGGATGGACACATAATCGAAGGCTTAATGCCCGTCCAGGCGCTCATCACATGGCCCGAACGCAGCTGCACGCACTGCTCGAGCATCCGACGCGTTTGCGCTAGCAGACATTCCACCTCTTCGAATGCCGGAGTTGGTGTCTGCTCACTCGATTCTGGGCGTTCCACATCGAGGCTGCCCACTAGCATGCTGTTTTCAAAGGGCAACATGATCAGAGCCTGTTCCGCGGTTTGATCGCTGGGAAAGAGCAGCCCACAGTTCTGGGAGCCATAATAGCTGGGCAGTGCAACATGTGTGCCCATTTTGGGCACTGATATGGGGCTGACACCGCTGTCATCCAACTGTCTAACCACATCTGTATTTGCGCCCGTTGAATTGATGACGACCCTGCTGTTGATGGTAAAGCACGAGTCGTTGACCGTATCCTCGACTCGCACCGTGCGGCAGCCATTGTCACCGGTCGGTGGCATTAGCTCGTGCAATCGCACATAGTTGGCCACAGTAGCGCCATGCTTTGCCGCCGTCATGGCCAAGGCCAGGCACATGCGCGCATCATCCAGCTGCACATCGTAGTAGACCAGGGAGCCTAGCAGTCCATTCCTACGCAGCAGCGGGAACTCATTGAGCGTTGCCTCCTTGGATAGAAAATGTGAGCCGCGCACATTGGACATGCCCGCCATGGCATCGTACATCTTCAAGCCCAGCCAGTAGAGGGGCAGTCTCAGCGGGCTGTAGATGGGGATCAGCATGGGTTGCACGCGATTCAGATGGGGCGCTATGGTCAGCATGGTGGCACGCTCATTCAGCACCTGCTGCAGCATGAAGATCTGCTGCAGATCAGCGCCCTGTATGGCCGCATGCAAATACGAGTTGCTGCCTTCAATTAGTTTGCTAGACTTGCAGCTGGCACCGCTGGCAAAATCTTCAGCCTCTATCAGTGCCGTCTTAAAGCCACGTGTGGTAGCTTCTAGGGCACAGCCACAGCCGATGGCGCCGCCGCCGATGACCAGCACATCGAAATGTTCGTTCCTCAGCGATGTTACCTGTTGTTTCCGCTTGGGCAGCTGGTCGCTACCCACCTTACCATTGTTCCGACCCCTGCGAAGTATTGTGTTCATCGCGCTCAACAAGCGACTCGGCTGCCTCTTCCAGTGAACCGCAGTCAGACCCTTGCGTAATCTCGCTAACATCTTGCTATCCTCGTGCAGGTAATCCAACTAATAAAAGACTTAACCAACTTCGAATGTATCGAGCTGCGGTCATTGGAAAATGTTTAAAACGAAGAATTTATTTAAAAAACCGAAATTTTTTTCAATGCTGAAATTTTACTTGATTGAATAAAATAAATCGTATACGTTCATTCGAACTATTTTTGATGGATATTTCAAAGGCAACATATTGAGACCAAGGCAATTGAGGTGGCAATAACAATAATACAGGTGTCTCATTTTTCAATAAACACCTGTATTTTTCTACGTAAATTATTAATTTAATAAGATTACTTAATTAAGCATAATAATTTAGTTGTTTATTCAAACGTTGATCGGTTTGCGAGCTTTTAAAAATAGTGAATGTGGAAATTACATATTGATAAATATATTTGTATGTGACTCTATTTTGAGTGCTATTTAATATTTTTATACCCTGAACCCATTAAAAATGGGTATAAGTGTATATTGTATTTGTGCGAAAGCCAAATGTATGTAAAAGGCAGAAGCAAGCATATCCGACCCCATAAAGTATATATATTCTTGATCAGCATCAATAGCCGAGTCGATCGACAGCCATGTCCGTCTGTCTGTCCGTCCGTCCGTCCGTATGTATAAACGCAAGGATCTCAGAACCTATAAGAGCTAGAGACTTGAAATTAACTAGATGTAGGTGCTCCCAGTTCCCGCGCAGATCGAGTTTGTTTCCGATAATCGATAACTTACTCCGTTTCCAAGCAATCGATAAAAATCGATATCGATATCATGTTTTTTGGCAATTTTGGTAAATAATAAGAACTAGAGTCACCAAACTTGACATATAGCTTCTAAAATAGAATATATATATGCATTTGATGCTGGAAGAAGAGGGTTCAGGGTTTCCCCTAGTCGGGAGCTCCCGACTAAAACCTCTTACTTTTGATTAATATGATTTTCTAAATGTAAGAAGATATATAAGAAAGAGTATCTACAGATACATTTAATCAGTACACACAATTTTGTAGAGCAGCAGTATATTAATGGCCTTAACTCCCTCCCAGGACAATGACAGAAGGACACAAATGGTCAAATGCTGCGATATTTATGGGCACGCAAGCTTTGAGGGCACTGAGGGCAAATAAACATTTGGATTGAAAGAATGACAGAGTGACAGAGTGACAGAATGACAGGCACTGGCCGCATTAATAGAGTCAATAGAGGGACAATAGTTGAAAATTAACAAATGAATTGAAATTACTTAAACAAACTCATTAGCGTGTGAAAGTCAAGGCGTTCATCAAACTGCCCGCACATTGTTGACACCGATTGTTGTCCAGACGGGGGTAGCCCCAAAGGAACGGTACAGGAATTATAATAAAGCCCATGGGGGGCGGCTCCAGGTGACAGTACAACACGGGCCACAGCGCAGCAGAGTTTTTGCGCTTTGAAATGATTACCCCGTCTAAACATTCGGGCTACGCCTCGACAATTGTTTTTGCCTTGTCGTGTCCGGGCAACGCCTAGCTGGTCCCCCAGCAAATGCCCATTGAATAGCGCAAGTTTTCGCCTTTCCTCCTTTCCCTTTCACGTTTCGGACCCGTTGCATGTAATTAAATTTTCCAACCTTTATGAGCTGAGCATAGTAATTTAGTGCCGCATTCCCGACCACGGCAGCGGCTCCCCGTCGCGATTTTAAATTGTCATCGATGTGACGGTTCAGCAGGGCCAGGTGACATCAATAGACTTGGTCGTGCACTGTAGGCGTGGGTCGGGCTGGGCAGGCGGGGCAGTTGAATATTTCATTTAGCTGCCAGGCCCGCATATTTTATAATTTTCATTAATTTTAATCGCCATAGTTATCATAATTGACCAAGGAATGGCAAGGGGACAATGAGCGAGAGAATCATATCAATCATTTATCAATTTTTCATAAATTTAACTCTTTAACAGTTCGTAAAAAGGCTTTTCTTATTAAGCATTGTAATAAAATAGTTTATATAGCTGTACAGGCTTTAGAAGTGCTTTTGGAATAGTCAATAACATTTTCCCTTGCTTAAATCCTAAATCCTATAAATGCGTACATAGCCCAACTCTTACGTATTGTTCAGCAGGATATCGAAATATTACACTTTTATGAAAAACTTAATAAATGAATGAAGCAAATATATAAATATTATAAACACAATACACAAATATGCAAAAAAAAAACATCAAAAAACTACTGTTTGCCATAAATAAATATTCGGCTTGCTTATTGCTATCTATACAGACAGATATAGAAAACATGTTTCTTTGGCCACATTAAGCTGTCTTTCAAATTTAAATTAAATTTTTGTTAAATTCACAACATATTGCATCTCACGTTGGCTCATGACGAAACTGACCCAGACCTCAGGCACAGACGGGCCGGCGACAAAATCCCGCAGTAGGCGTAAGAAAAAAAAAAAAATGCTAAAGCAAAAACAACAAAGGGTCTAAATACAAATTTCCGGCATAAGCCACATAACAAACCAGGCCCGTTAGCGACACGGACACGGACACGGCCAACTGTGCCGGACAATAGACCAGAGTTTGCCGGTCCGGCCGACTGCGCCCCGGAACTTTGTTACATTTCGTTAGCTCGCCAAAGTGCCTCAACACGTTAGGTGACCCGCGGCATTCCCAAACAACCCTCCCCATAGCCGGAACTCTGTCGCGCGGCCTCGCTTTGTTTTTTGGCGTGTGGCTCACCTTGTCGCCCCCCAACCCCCCCCTCACTCCATCAGCGATCCCTTGCAGGCATTATTGCAGCTATAAAGTCAGTGCCTTGAACTTTTTGCCAGTTGTTCTTTTGGCCTGCTTGTTGTTGTTGCACCGTTCTTGTTGTTTTCTACCATTTTTTGTCGCCTTATTGCTATTGAAGTTTGTTTTTTATGGCCTGGCCGAGCTTGACAATAAGCACGTTGGCGGCAAAACTTTTCCACTTCTCATTTATTATTACGCGCCGAGTTGTTTTTTTTTTTTTTGCCTCATTTTTCAGTGAGTTGTTTTATATTTTCCTGTTGTTGTCCTGACAACCCAGCGACACAAAATTGTCGTCTCCTGTTGTCCAGCTGGAGAAAAACAACAACAAATCACAAAATGCAAACAAGCGCATGAAATTCATCTAAACAATTTTTTACTTCACATTTTTCAGTTTCTTTTTCAAGTTCAAAAACGGGAAAATTAATATAATTCAAATAAACGATTTACAACGCTTCGTCGGACATTCGGCGAGATGTTAAATTTAAGTGGCATAAATAGTCGTTGCCACAGGGCAACGCCAGGTCCCTCAGGGTATTGGGGGTATCGCTTCTCGATCGCGTCTCACTTGAGGCAACAGCAAATTTGTAACAAATTTACGTTTTGCTTATTGGCAAAACTTTTGATTTATCGAATTAGCACAAATAAACTTTTAAGTGTGCTACAGCTGAACTTAACGACAATTTAACTATCCAAACTTTGTAAGAATTAGAAGGGAAACAACAATTTCAAAAATTATTAAAGCCATTATTGGCTTAAGCTTTAAATTTCTTAATTTGCTTATGAGATACAAGCATAAGAAAATTACATTTAAAGCGGAGGTAGATAAATTGCTTTGCAGAATTTATTTTATTATATTTACATCACACATTATTAAATATATTTATTATATTGTTTTGCTTACTTGATTTTTATTTTTATTTTTTCGTTATAACGCCTAGCATTTAAAATGAAATGTTAATCAAAAATAAAATATCTTTGTCAACGTTACAACAAAATTTATGAACATTCGCTTGCACGCAAAGGCGATTCCGACAATTGGCATTCAAATTCAAATGTCCTGACAACAAATTTCCGCGCCATTCCGTCAAGTTTAGTTGCCATATTGGTCCTTATGAGGGGCCATGATATAATTGGGCTACACACGCAACAAAGACGCCGCGACGGACCGTGGCTCGACTGTTCGTCCAAGACCAAGTCAATGGTCAGCCAATGGCCAGTTGGCCATGACCAACAGACAGACAGCCTGCCTGAGCATAAAGGCGCTAATTTGAAACAATTAGTTTGGCACTCGGTGAGGGGTTGCAAGTGTGCGAGGATGTGTGTGTGTGTGTGTGTGTGTGTATGTGTGTGTGTGGTAAAAGACAAACGACAAACGATGTGACAATGCAGCTAAGGCAATTGGAAACAAAGGAAGTATGCTTCCATGAAATACCTTAACTTAAAGCTATGGAGGTTAATCTTATGATGTACGTTTTTAACGATTCATTTATTCAATGTGACAACAAGTTTAAAGCTAACTTGGGAATAGCAGAAATTATCATTGTTTTTATTAAATATTATTATTATATTAAATATTATATAAATTTGAATGTATGTGAAAGGACTAGTGTTCTAGTTAAGACCAGCGCTTTAACGGATATGGTTAAGTCCAGAATTTTGCATATATATTTATATTTAAGATTTAATATAAATTGTGCAGCATACTATTCACAATATATACAAGTAACTTATTCAGGGATATGGCATTCAAACTATTATTTTTATGTCCAATGGTTCGATATTTTAGTATGTATAGTTTTAATAGTTGCACTTAAGGCAACATAGTTAACTATAAGCAAAGATCCAGAGAAATGGTCTGAGCAGTACTTCCGAAAGAGTGAAGTAAAACAATCTATCGACAAATAGTATTATATAAATTCATATAAAGAAACCTTAAAAATGTCGTGGTTAGCTTTTTATTTGTCCGTGTTCTTTTCCATCAAACTTGTACTTTGTTTTCTCTTGAAGTATACATTAAATATGCTGATCTCCGATTTACTGAATTGCACACTTGAAACAATTTCCGCTCTATTGATTTTTAAATGAATTTCAAGCCGAGCATACCCTATAGGAGGGTATCATAGCATGCGCTTGACTTGGCTTAACAAAGGACATTTGATAATAATTAAATAATGGTAGCAATGGCAATGTTATCGCATTTTTTACGAGTTGACATCAATTAAATTTTTACCTCTTGGTAGTGCCTTGTGTTTTACTATATATGTTCTTTTTTTCATTTTACCTCCGACAAACTGTTGGACAATGCCAGCAAATTTTATTTTTTATGTTGCTATCGTTGTTGTTGTTGTTGTTGTAGCTGTTGTTGGCCAACACTATTTGTGTCATGCAACAATGTAATTGCCACTGTCGTTGTCATTTCCGCTGGACACACGGTTCGCCAGCGCGAGACATTAAAGATATTACGTGGGCTAGTGTAGAGGGACCAGCCCTAAACAAAGGGTCGCCAGACTAGGTAGGGAGTGAGGCTACTTCCACCGCAGGCGGAAGGAAGCAACTTGTAGGTCGGCATTTGTGCAGTTTTTATGCTGTGTGTGTCGCCCTTTTTCTGTTTAAGTTGTGGGCGTGTGCCCGTGTCCCGGCCAATTGTTAAGTTGAAAATAATAGAGGTGGACACGACTGTCAGCCTGTCAGTGGCGCACAATGCCACCGGGACACTAATCGATGTAGATGTGCACAATCTGCCAGGCTCCAACTGGCAGTGCAATACCAAAATTAATGACTAAACGGGCCAGAGGCCACAAGGCTCAAGCACTAAACTTCATTGTTTTCCACTCGTGGCCTTTTTAATTGTGGTCTCGTTGGCCCCTTTCGCGGTTAGCCATTATTTGTATTATACGCCTTTTAATTGTTATAAACACTTGTATTAAAGTACTCTTCAGCTTCCCTATTTGTTTACCCTTCAGATATGCTGGCCCATCCTTGCGGTTTGCGGGCGAGGTCAACAGCAGCCTTCACCTTACCAATGTTCACATTATAAACACGCAACTCTAGTGTAAAGTTATTTTTTTAGTCGTTCGGTTTTTGGCTTAAAGTTAAATGGTCTACAGCAGACTCAGCTGATTAAAAAGCTATAAATAATAGTGCACTTAATTATCGAATTACGTTGCGGTTAAAAAAGTTTGAAAAAGCGTGCATTTAAAAGCCTCTGTAATTTAGAAAGTGTACTTGATTTCATCACATACCTAAATATACTTATATACTAAGAAAAAATAAATATTTAAATATACTATATTCAAAATCCTGCTGACAACTGCACCATAAAATATTGCGTTTGTTTTCTTAGCGCTTACTTTTGGTTTAAATATTTTCAAATCTATCCTAAATTGTATTGAAAATAAAATAATTTTGAAAAAAAAATTAAATACAGTGTAAATAATAAAATATTCATAGTTAATTGATTTATTATTGCAAATTTAAATTACATCAATCCACTTACAATGTTTCATATATTTTGACTGGAATTACGACTGACATTGATAAGAATATTAATTCGGATAATAACAACTTGATCTATATCTAAACAATATTTTTAAGACTAAAACTGTATTTTCTTAACTTTCTTTTCAGGTAAGTGCCTAAGAACTTATGCTCAACATATTAAGAAAAATCATACTGGCTGCCCGTAAGTTGTTTTCAATTTACACGTAACTTTTAGAGCTCAGGATTTAACCACGCGTGTCTATGGTAGATCTAATTTAGGTGGGGTTAGGCTAAGTGGTAGATCCTAACTTTCACACTTACTTAACGTTTTTGACTTTCAACCGAAAAAACCGTAAGCAATGTGGCATGAAAAACTTTGTCCTATTTGCTGCTCATTCGCCTGGGGCAAGTTGTAATACCTTGGTCATTTTGGTGCCACGCCACATTCGACACTTTATCACCTGGTTGGCCATTGGCTGCCAATGGCCATGTTTTCCAGCCCGGACATAACATTTAATGGCGCTCCGCTTAACGCTTGTAAACACGTGGGTGTTTCCTCTCCCTCCACGTGGCCAGCAATCAGAATGTGTTTTTGTCTGTGTCTAAGTCTATGTTTGTGTTTGTGTTGCCACGCCCTCTTCACATGTGTGTGTATGTGTGTTTTTGTCGTTCGTTTTACGCTCTACGAAAATTATGCCCAATGGGCATGCTAATTTCACTCAGTTGAATCGGTTTTAAAAGTCTACAATTACTGCTAATAGCTGGCAAACTGAAATCAAATGCTGCCTCTGCTCAACTCGACATTCATTAGCGTTAATTGTCGCGCGGCCATATGGCGTATGCGCAACTTTTTCTATATTATTATTACAAATTAACAAATCACTTAGCTGACTTGAAGGCCGCTGCTAAAGAAAGCCCTTGAAGCAAGCGAATTAATTAACTAACTTGTTAAACTTTAACAATTTAGCCCAAAGAATTTTTGGCGCACATTATTTGAATTTGTGCCGAAAGAACAGTCCTTAAGTACAATTGACGAATACTGAATACTCTTGCATATATTAAAATCAAGATGAAATAAATAGGTTTAAATCAACATAAACATTTTTTTTATGGAAACACTTACATTTCTGTCGATTGAGAAATATATTGAAGAGAAATAGTATTATATAAGATTTAAATACTTTCAAAAGCGTGTTTTAGACACGAACCAAATTGAATGTCAATACTTCCTATATCATGTCCAACCTGCCGAGTTAAATTAAACTAAAATATTAAGCATTTTGGATTAGAATATATTTTTCAACAATGCGTTCCACATTTGATGACATAATTTGATCACCCTCTGCAAGTGTACAAGAAAGGCAACAAAAATTGAAACGAAAAATCCCATTGGCATTAGGCCTTAACGCTTCGCTTAACTCGTTATTGAAGCCGAAGTTTATTGTTGAAAGTTTAGAGCCGGCGGCGTTCGCTTTCCGAAAGCAATTATCCTCAAGGAAGTCTTCGACTTAATTGATTTTGCAAACAGGGCCGAAAAGCATGGACCAGGACCTGGCCGCGAGGGCTAACCGAGGGCAGTTGTTACAATCTTAAAAGGATTCTAATAAGCGCATTGAGCGTGTGCCTTTTGTCTTTTGGGCTCTTCGTCTGAGCATCCTTGTATTATCCTTTCGGTTCAAAAGTTCTTTGCGCATTTAGATAACAAAATTTCGTCGGTTTTTTTCACACTTTACAGCCGGACGTGCTGTCGTCTCGGTCTAGGGCCAAAGTTGAGGGCTCAAGTGGGTGTGTGTGTTTGACCGGAAGTTGAGCGCCCACCCGGATCGCCCCCTAATCCCTCTCTGCTGACAGTCACTTGCCAGCGTGTAGTTTAAATATAATTTGAAAATTGTGTTTATTTAATTGCCCGGAAAGCAAACACTTGAACCTTTTTTTTATTGTTTCGTCGCAGCCAGCTTTAATTTTTATAGCTGATTGAGTTTAAGTGAAATGTGCGCCACAAAATGCGCTATCGTACTTTAATATTATTATAACCATTTGTGGCTTTTTATTATCATTCTACTTATTATTACAACAAAGAATATTAAATGTGCGCCACAAAGTGAGCTATCGAACTATGATATTATTATAACCATTTGCAGCTTTTTACTATTATTCTACTTATTATTACAACAAAGAATAATGAATTTGAAATATTCCTGAACTGAAGTAATTAAAATAAATAGTCCAATAGGTTTAAATATAAAAAAAATGTATGAATCTCAGTTTTTAATTCTTCCTTGATAAATTTTCTGATCGTACCTTGTATGAATCTCAGCATGCTCAATATGTTTCATTGGGGTTCATTTAAATATATTTCATTTATTGGCGATTGAGTATATAGTAAATTGATATAAATTCCTGACTTAGTTTGGATAGAGAAAACTTTAAAAGTAATCTGATATAATTTAAACCAAAATTTATAGAAATTTCTTTAACTTACTTTTTCGAATGGAAATTTTTAATATGCAATATAAGAAAGTTTTTAGAATCACGTTCATCTCAAGATATTTTATAAGTCTATGATGATGAATAATGTTTGTTGTTATTTTTTCTCCAAATGTTAACGTCTATTACAATTATAACTGACTTTAAAACTTCAATTTGGGTTTTGCACTGCCTACTCTCACAGCCAGATGGCGCTTTTTAAGTACACAATGCTGTTAAATTGTGTGAAATTGAAGTGATGGCATTTTCATTAATTTGGCAGCCACGCCCCTAGGGCCGTCTACAATACAACGCCCACTTGTTTTTCCAGTTTCGCGTCCTATGTTAATTTTACAGCACTCTCGTGTTTTTTGATGATGAAGAGTTTCTGGCATGCGACCAGCAAAAAAACAAAAAAAAAAAAAAGGAAAAACAAAATATTACGAGCAATACTTTTCTTTTTGCATTCGGGTTTCCAACTTCGGAACTGGTTGCTGCTCCGGCAATGCTCGAAATGAACGCATCCTGCTCCTCCGTGGGCTTTTTGGGGGCGTCTCTGGACAAAAGCAATAACAATAACGCGCACATGTAGACTGTTTACGTATATATGTGTGTGTGTGTGTGTGTGTGTGTGATAGCTACATTTACACACATACTCCTAGTTGGCGCTAGGCTTCACTCTGGCTGTGTTTTCTGTTTTCCGCTTCTGTTTTTTTTTTTGCCGTGGAACAGTTTGATGAACTTCCAGGCCAACTCCCGACAACCCGGCAATTGCCGCTGCCTGCTTTTGATTGTTTTTATAGATGATGCGCCGAATCCTCCCGAGCCCTCCGTTACCCTCCACCCTTCCGCTGCTTGTTGATTTTGATGATGATGGGGTTGGCGCTGGGATGGCCACGACAATCAGAATCATGATGATGTTGTTTTGGAGCTTGCCTGCATTTTTTTGGGGGCTCTATTTTGGTTGTTGTTGTTGCTGTTGTAATCGTTGCTGCCGCCGGCCTTTCCCCTGATCGCCGCATTTGCCACAGTTGATTTCGTTAATAGAAAATTTAATTGCTTTTATTGATATATTCCGCAACGAACGGGACTCCAGCGGCAGGCAGTGATTGTAATTGGGATTACACGAATGGAGATGCAACGAGCAGTGAATTTTATTGATTGCCAGTGAATTGTTGACAAGCAAGAAATCGGCAAATATTAAAGTCGGCAATTTAATGATTTAACTGGAATGTGTTTGTAAAAGTTTATAAAATGGTTGAGCGGCCACAGGGAAATATTTTAATGGATTAATAATACATTTTTTATTCGTTTTTAAATACTTCCAGTAGATTCAATGCATTTAAATGCATACTTCATATTAAATCTCGATTCAACTTTAAATAAATTTCGTATAAAAAATTACTTTAAAGTGCAAACTGTAAAACAAAAGTTAAAGCTAGGATAGTTGACTAAAAAAATATAAAGTAAATAAAGAACCTAAAGAGCCATTTTTAGCACATAGAGTGATGTAGGTATTTTTAAACTTATTTATTTAAAAAAAATTTGTTTAAAACAGTTTTAAGGCTGAGAAGCTCAATCCTGATAAAACCTTGAGCACTTAGAGCTCAAAAATATTTGCATAAATTTTTCGGGCGTGCTTTTCTAGTCGACTATCAAAATATAACGACCAATCCTCTTGTACATTAAGATTTGGTCCTTTACATATATTACTTCACTTTTTCCATTCAAAGCATTATGTCATGGATCTGCCTTTCCTACTTCTCCTACTCATTTAATCTGTACATAGAATTTACCACCATCTCTGGTTATACCACAAGAATAATGTGGAAAAACACATACTTTTCTTTGTGCACACATTTCTCAAGCCACACAGTTAACACTTTGCAACCTCACAGTTTGCATAATAACCAAAGCGCTCTTCATATTCAGCCACACATACATCCAGCCATCCATCCATCCAATCATTTACCCAACCATGCAAGCAACCTGCCAGTGATAACCACATTCACGCATGCTTAACTTTAACCTGGCTTAAAAACGCAAAACAACTTCAGGCAAGAACAATATTTACTTACTTAAGGTTGAAAGCTGAAAAACCCCTTGTGAAGCTTTGAGTAATACACTCTCTCCTGCACATGCACACACACATACGTAAAACACCCTGAGCAGCCGAAATAACTCCAAAATCGAATGAAATAAAACATCAACTGCAATTAGTTGAGCAATCGATGGAAGCAAGTAATAAACTTCTGGGCTGCCAACAACATTTGCCACTGATTGACTAACAACAACATTACCAACATAACGAATTACAACAGCAACAACAACCGTAACAACAACAGTGGCGCAAAAATCAAAACAACCAACACCAATTTCTAATGTGGCCCTAACAAGAATGCCACCAGCTGCTCCCCTCATTTGGCAGGAGGGGGTGTTCTCCATGTGTGCGGGGCACTCCAGCGAAAGAGAACTGAAATCTTAATTAAGATTGATATGTTTACGTGTGTGTGGGTGGTGGAGTGTGTGTGTGTTGTGTTGTGTGAGTTTTGGTGTTTGTGCTGCTATCATGCCAAGCTGACTGCCTGCCCTTCTTTGGCTTGACTGACACTTGTCTGTCTACCTATACCTGCTGCTGGTAAGGTACGTCTACGCACACACACACGTACTCCCCGTCCCTACAGCTCCCTCATCTCGTGTGTTGTGCCAGTCCGATTTTCGTTTCCATTTTCGACTCTCGACAAAGTTGTTTAGTTGTTGTTTGTGTTTGGCAGACAGTGGTCAAAACCTTCCACTTGAATTGCAGCACAAATTATTTATGACATTCGATTTTGACTTTTATTTTCTCCTGTTTTTTTTGTTATTTTTTTTTTGTCGTGTATCACCGTAATTAGTGCCCGAAATGAACATTACTCCAAATCAGAAACCAAATCAAAATCGTTGAGCGATTTCCGCGTTTGCTCTTTGACTTGTTCGAGTCAATCAAATGCTATTTTCGACCGGAGCACAGACTGATTGACATGCGCAAGCAAAAGCTCTGGCAACTTCCGCTCGAGCTGGGCAGACAGTGTGTGGGTGCGTATGCAAATTGCAGTCACTGTGTGTGGAATTGTCGACACTGTGGGTGTGGCATTCCTTGGTTGCATTGGTCAACCACATGCAGAGCAAGAACAACAATATGAATTGACTTTATTGTGCGTAAGCTTTAAGTTACGATTGTTGGAATTCTGAGAAGTTCAACATTGTCTTGAATAGTTAACACTGAAGTTGAGTAATATTACATTCAATGATAACAACGATTTCTTGAGATTAATAATAAATATGATACAGAAAATTATAAGCCGAAAATCAATTGTAACTGGTGGCTGTATAAAATCGAACGCAAAATAAATCTCATTTTTATTCTTTTCTTTATTTTTTAACTGCTGCTAATTAAAAATTAAACAAAAACCCTTTTACAGAGCATTTTATACTCTAACTGTATTTTCACAATGCCTAATTTAATAATCTGGTTTCTACTTTGCATATGCTTTAAATTTCATTGAAGTTTAAATATTTTGAATACTTCTCTAAAAAGTTTAAAAAATATTTTCAGTAGGAAAATTTTGTAATTTCAAAAATGAAAATAGTACTCTATATTTTACACTTTATTTAAACTTTGACGGTGTTTTTATCTAAAGTAGCAGCCAACTTCGCTACGAAAGGTTGTTTCGCCAAGTTGCAACTCAAAATTCAAAACGCACAACTCCAAAAAAATAAATCTAGTATACCAGTTTGCAATTTTTCGGTGCTTGACGCATCACAGTCTGCTGATGATAGAACTGATAGCTTGATTACAAAGCTAGCACACAATCTGCTCAAAATATATAAAAAATTAAAACTAACATATAATTGAATACCACTTATAAGGTATTATCTATATATGTATGTCATCCTACTATTTTATATAAAAAAAAGCAATATAAATCATATGTAAAGTTCTGCACTTCACACTGCAGCCAAAAATTAAACGAAAAAATAAACTTTCAGCCTTCAAAATTGGTTTTGGAAAATGTTTTGCGAACTTGCAGCATCATTTGTGCGGCGCCGTAGCTGCCACAAAAGCACATGAAGCATGTTGCGCACAGCAAATTAAGTGCAGCCACGATACACATACAGACACACACATAGACACACACACGCACCCACACACAAGTTGATGCAGTTGCCTAACAGAACGAGCAGATGGCAAGACTTTTAACACTCCAGGGATAAAGTTTCATTAAGAGCTGCCTAACATGACCGGGACGGAGTCCAAAACTAAGTAAAGCCACAAGGCGGCACAGCAGAAGTGACAGAGCTTGAGAGCCGATGGGGGGAAGGGTATATGTTGGCTATACATATATGTATATATGCACAGACCGAACTATCATACTTCATAGTACGAGGCACTTCACTTCAAATTGCACTTGGGGCTTATGAAGCACACGCCCCTAGCTGAGGCAGCCGCCCACTTCACTTCAAGTGCATGTGAAACCGCAGTTGAAAGGCATTTATTGTACTTGTCATTGTTGTTGGGGGTGCTGAGGGGGGCCAAGTGGGCGATGGGTGCTCGGTGTTGGGTAGTGGGTGTTGAGGGGTTGTTGGTGTCAGCTAAAGCTGCGGGCTGCTAGCAGTCCAGACAGTGCGGCTGGCACCCGATTCCTTTGCACCCCATCCCACAGTTTGTATAGGAAAAATGCTTTACTCACTCTTATGAATGCCAATGCAGAGCGCTCATAAAAACTCCAGCTGTGTGTGTGTGTGTGAGTCTGCATGCTCTGTCTTTTTGTGTATTAGGCATTTGCTAAACGACCCTAGTTAACCTCCAGGCCAAATAATTTGCATCAAGCACTTGCACTCTCTGCCAACTCTTGGGCCAACAACTTTTGCTCAGAATCTGTTACGCCCTTTAGGGCATGTGGATGCGGCCCTGGATCTGCCCAGCCCCGCCTTCCCGGAGTAGTCTGTCGTTCCGACTGTTTGCCGCCGTCTTCTGGCCGCTTTGTCTATGCCGCTGCTTATTTTAGTTATGGCATTTGAAGCATTTTTGCCAAGTTTACAAGATTATGCGCTTAGTGTTTCGGCTGGCAGTTCTAGCACTAGTTCCGACTAACCCGGAACAAAACTTCACCCAAAGCATTCAAAAGTTTTTCTGTTCAAGGTGCAAATGAGTGTGAGTGTGTGTCTGTGTCTGTGTATATATACATATGTCTGTATAAGTGTGCTCGTATACATGTCCGTGTCCGTGTCTGGCCCGGGGTGTAATTAAATTGGTGCCACTTTGAGTGCTGCCTGTGTGGAATATGAAATGGGCAATAAAGCCAATTCTTAAAGTTATGAATTTCCAGACAGTTTTTGGTATTTGCTCTGAATATGCACTAAGCTCCAAATTTCTCGGTTCTGCTTTGCTATGGCTTTTAATTCCAGCAATAGACAGCGATATTACTAAGTGATTGAAAGCTAACGGATGAGACTTATGGAAAATATGAAAAATCAAAGCTTGAGCAACAAGTGCACAACGTTCAAAATTATAAAATTTGTGCTTATAAACGAAATAAACATAATTTTTAATTTGCATTTGAATGTTTCAGCAAAATACTTATTAACAAATAATTCATTTCATTTTACATTGGGCCTGGTTCAATTAAATGCGGTAATATAAAGGTTTTTTGTGTACACAACACAAATCATTTTTTTAAATTATTATAAATAGTGAGAATTAATTTTTGTTTATATATTAAATCGGAGAAATTAGAAAGTAAAGCCTGGTATGAAAAAGTTAATGTAAAAAGTTAATGTTTAATGACTGAATCCTTCTTCTTTAGTGGCCTTTTCAGCGCTTCCACTTTAACAGCTTTTGAGACCAGAAATGAGATTTAACATTATATGCTACTTACATATTTTAAAATTGTATTTCTCTACTTTTTTTTGTAAGCATACACCCCTTCCTTTTCGCTTGCTCGATGTGTGCTCAAGTTTTGAGCACTCTCCAACACCGGCAAAAGTATGAAACACTTTTTGATACATCAAGTGGGGCGCATTCAACAGTTGTGAACGTTGTTCATATTTTTTTGTTGTAGTTGTTGTTGTTGACGTTGTCATAAAATTTTCTGTAAGGGGCGGCTGTGCTTGACTTCAAATGCAAACAAAGCACAGCTCGAGCGTCAAAGCAACACTCGAAAATGTCAGGGAACACACACAACACACACATCACACACTCACACACTCTTGCAGCCGAGGCTAAACATAAACAATTTATGGAATTTATTAAATTGGGCAAGAGGCGCTCGCTGCTCCTGTTGTTGTTATTGTTGTTGTTGTTTTTGTTAAAGCCCTTGAGCCGCTGGTAAACAAAAAGTAAAAGCAAGAAGAACAAAATATTTAACACACGGCTAGGAAAATCTTTTGCTCTTCAGTGAATTTCTTTAGTCCTTCATAGAGAGGGCAGTTCGCAAACACTTGGGCAAATTTATGACAATGAGCCAACAACTCTGAGTGCTCATAATATAAATAACAAGCGGGCCAATGTGCAAATAGGCGGCTCGAATGGGCGTGGCCCGTGAATAGCCCTAGCTGCGTAGGCTAACTGACCGTGGTTAAGTGTGTTTCATGCTCAGCAGCAGGAGGGCATGACCGAATGTGGCATCTACAGTCGAAGTCGAGTCCGCCGACTGCGCCACATGTGTCGGCAATTGCGAAATTATGCCCAACGGGCCCAAAGGCAAAAGTGTAAAGGCAGAAAGTTGACTTTTTGGCCTCAGCCGTTTAGCTCCCGTATCGAATGAAATTCTCTCCGTCAGCCACTGCCATCTCCGGCTGCTTGTCAGCCTGCCAGGCTGCATTATTTTTTTATGTCTACAGCCTGCCGACAGGCTGCTTTTCACCTTAAGCAGATCCCAGCTGAAATTTACGACAATTTAAGTTAAACGTTTTGACAACACACAGCGAAATGCTTAAATCAGCCAAGAAGCCCAAACAGCCTTTTGTAGTAAGTTCGTCATAAAGAGTTACATATTTTTGGTGAAAAAGGTATCCACTACAAGTAGACAATATAATATGAATAGCATTTGAAATAGGAATCTTAATGAAATAATATCACTGTCCTTTTACTCTGGCACTTTTGTGTGTGATTTTTCTGGCTGATCAATTAACACTTCAAGCATTTAGACCCATTTGTATTTAACTTTTACTGATTTGATTGTCTTAAGAAATTGCTATCAGAGTGTTCTAAAGTCTCTAAAAAAATACCTTGAACTTGCTTTCAAAAATAATTGTCTAATAAAAGCAACAAAATATATATTTTATATAATTTCATACACGTTTTTGATAATAATATTTATTTCATTAAAGGGAAAGAAACGCTTAAATTTAAATAAAATATGAAATTTGAAATACGCTTATTATACATTTTTGGAAGGATGTTCCTTAGAAGCAGCTGCATTTTATTGCTAGAAATATTTTGTTTATTGAACCAGCAAGCTGTGAGCTGACTATAAATCATATTAAATTATTGAGGCAAGTTTCAAGTGTTTGCTTGCAGGGAAATTAAATAAATGTATAATCAATCTCGAAAGCATTCGGCCAACAATTTGTGCGTGAAAATTTTGTAGGTCTTTAGAATATCTTTGAGTTGCTTTGCAGAAAGCTAATATAAAATTTCTCAATTCTAAAAATAATATAAATTTAATAGACAAATTCTGGAACTAAAAGGTGTGGGGGTCAAAGCAATAAATATTGCTAGCTAAAAGAAATGTTTTTAAGTAATCCACTAAAACGAACAGTCAATAACTCATTCGATCAACATTAAACCCAAGAATGTCTTAGCTATTTATTAATAAAAAAAAAAAACATTCACGTGCCGCAAAAAAAGTATCCTTTCGAAAGCAAAATGTCGTCAACAAACAAAAAGGCTACCCCACGCTGTTTGTTGATTTTTAATTACTAGACCACCTAGAAGCCCGGCCAAGACATTGAAACCGTTTTCTGCGTCGGCCTGAGACAAGGGGGCCAAGAAAATTTACATTTGCTGGCCACAAAGGCAGCTGCCCACAGGAAAAAATAAAAGAAAGAGAAAATTTAATGAGAAAGGAAATAAAAGAGTTGCCGGCAGTTGACAAAAGTTACTGAATTATTCAACGAATGTCCTGCCAACATTTTAATTTAAGTTTGCGCTTCGTTGGCCGCTTAGATAAGAAACTCTCGTCCGTATTTATTTACACTTTGCCGCTGCTGCCAAATGACAAGCAGCCAAAATTAATAGAAAACTTTTCTTTCCGACGACAAACACAAATAAAATATATATATATATATAAAAAAGAAGAGAAAATGTGGAAAGTACAAATTATGCAGCAATTTCATTTTGATATTTTTGGCCAAACACTGGATGAAAGGCTGTTAATGTAAATGGCGGCCACAAAAGTAGCCAACGAAAAAAAGAAAACTTTTAATAACGTCTCCAAAGACACATTTTTGCGGGTCTTTGTCTTGTTGCACGCACTCTGACCAGAAGGGAGCGGGGGAGTGTACAAGGGAGAGAAGTATAGGGAGTGAAAGAGAGAGTAAAGACTCTTGTTCACACTTCATTTGCAATTCTGAGTGCGGCTTCTTTTGTTGTAGGCTTCTAGGGAAAGCCTGCGCGAGGCGTGGGGAGGCGTGGGTCGCCGCTCGACTGCGCCTAATTATTATTTTCACGAATTCAGTTGTGATTTGCACCAAGGACTTTTGGCTTGTCCTTGCTTTGATGGCCGTCACTTGATGTAAATTATGTTTATGCTTGCCTACTTTTGTGCGCGGCCTTCACTTACATGCCCAACCCACCAGCTCGGCTCAAACGCCACTGCCCACCACCCACCTCCCACATTGCAGTCCCATTAAGTTTTATGTGCAGTCTTCTGACTATACTGTGTATTTCGGGTCTGGCTTATTGTCCGGCTTTATGGTCCAGTTAAGACAGTTATTTGGAAAAGTTTTTTGGCCATCATTTTGGCTCTGATGTGCTGCAATTTGCCCGAAATGATTCGGCTTGATTATAGGATTGTGAGAGCTATATGTACTAGAAAATAATTCATTCTAATTCCAAAAGCGAACTTCACTTTAGAATGTTCAAATTGCAAGAGTCACAAACGGTGCTTCGAAACTCCACTTGACTAACTTTAGGAGTAAGCGATAAATATCTTTGCATTGAATAGAAGAAGCAGAAAATATATTTATATTTGAAATACAAATTGTTAGCCAATCAACGCTTATAAAGCTGCGGCAAATTTAATAATTGTAATAAATATCTAATAAATTAAATTAATAATAATAACTAATCAAATACTTTTGTACAAACACAAAAATAAGTACTAAATATGCTTAAATTTGGTTGAATTTTTGTTTATAAATAATATTATTTATAAACATAAAACCATTCAACATGATTTTATGGCTAAGCGTCAGCCATAAACTACTTTGCAACAAGCCAATTGTTGTTGTTCTTCTACCAAAACACAAGCCATGGCTCACAAATACACACGCACACAAACACACACATAAAAGATTTGTTAAGCAAGTTTACGTGTTGTAGCCGAAAACCATGCGTTGCCATGTCTGACTGTCTGTCTGTGTGTCGGGGTATGTCTGTCTGTCTGGTTGTCGACATATCTTAATTCCCATAACCAGTAAGAGTCTGCATGAATTTCAAATTCAATTTGGCGCATTTTACATAATTTATTAAACAAAAGGCTCGACAACGACAAGAACAACAACAACGATATAAAACGTTTTATTGCCCCACTTGCTGGCATTTATGTTTGTGTGTTGCTGTGTGAGTATAGCGTGTGTTTATTTGTGTGTGTGTGTGTGTGGGGTCGTCGGAGCTTTTTATATAAATAATTTAGGTGTGAAGATTATATGGTCGCGATATGGTTAAAATTGTTGACAACTTAATTTGTGAAGTGGTCTCGGTGGCCGGAAATGTTGGCAGCAAATGGCCAAAACCCACAACCCAAAGCGAGCGTAGGTGCCGCAGTTGCTACAGGCCACTTGCCGGAGCCTAGAAAAGAGTGGGAAAGAGCGAAAGAGAGAGTGAGAGCGAGGGAGTGTGGCTGGCAGAGCGAGAGCGTATTACAAATTGTAATTTAAATGCGCGTTGAAAATAATTTATGAGCCCGAATCGTGGCAATATTGCAAATAAAGGAGGCGCCGCGCTCAATGGCGTCACGCAACGCATATGCGGCGCGCACACAGCGCATACTTAATCTGCAAGACAGGTGAGAAATCAGGCAAAGACCGAGACAGACACAGACACAGACAGCGACACCGACACCGACACCAACACCGACACAGACACAGACGGACGGCAGCCACTTGCAACTGAAATTGAATTATTGAAAAATTAAAATGCTCAAAAGTATGCCGCGTGCTTCTACCTGAAAGCAGCAATTACGTGGCGCGCCAGTCTGTGATATATTGCATGAATAATGCACGGCAGGCACTGGCATTGCCACATAGCCACGCCCACCTGTAATTGCCGGCATCGGTTTGTTAATTGCTGCATAATTGTTTGAAATAAATTTACTTACCATGCGCTACTGCGCGAAAAGACGCCGCTGCCAAGCGCTGACATGGCGTATGAGCAATATGCTGTTAAATGTCAATCCACCATTGCCCAGCAGCGCTCTCGGCCTCCCACACCAGCTCTTGCACAATTTGCAATGTGCATTTTGAGCAATCGAGCATTAAATGGAGATTGAGTATTGTTCATTGTTCCACTGAGGGGCGGAAGCTGTTGTGAATGTGCGGAGGTGTGTGTGTAAATTGAGTGAATGATTATTGCATGATTAATTCAGCGTCCAATGCACACTGGGAATTGTGCATCTTGCAGCTTATAGGTGGCTGCGCTTAAGTCGAAAGCTGTGACAAATGACACATGAATACTTTGTGTCAGGCACAACTTGAAGTCTCTCAGCTTAAGCTGAAAGCAACTGCCGCGTGACATGCACATCTCATTAGCTGTTACTTAACTTAATTGGCATGTGGGGCACTTGAAACGGACTTTTTTCTACTTTCTCTTAAGGTTTCCTTGGTTATACATTAATGGTATGTTAGCTTTTTGCTAAGAATAAAATTGGTTAATTTAAGATTTTTGTAGTGATCTGCCCTTTTCTAATTCCATCTGATCATCAATTGAGATGCTTAATCAATTTTTATTTCTATAAATTCCAGCCTTTTTCTGCATTGTCCTCTGTTCAAATTTTGTTTTTTATCTTATTCCTTTCTGCTGTTCTCTCATTCTGATTAGAGCTATCTTGAAGTAAACTGAAGATTCGAATTCCTTTTAAAGTTATACAGCAAGTTTTACATGTAATCTAAATAACGTAAGCCTGAAAAATTTAATTTTCGTGCTGCCAGCTTAGCTTTAATCTGTTATTCTGGCATCATAAACCACTTTAACCCTTATTTCCCCGAATACTGAAGAGCGAGCTGGCCAGAATCACATTAAGACATGCAGGCGTTGGCTGTGCATTTGTCACAATCATTTATTAATATGTTAAACACAGTCTAAACGAACCCGCAGCAACAGCTGCCACCTGCCACCTGGCACCTACCATCTGCCTGTTGGCAGTTGCACCTTAGTGGCCCCTCAGCCATTGCACCGTAATGCTGAACAGGAGCTAACGGTGGGGCAAGGACTTCAAGCTGAAGCTGACAAGCACGTAGCATAATTCATGAAAGTGAGAAAGGGTCGAGCACCAGCAGTTGCTGCCCTCAACTCCCCAATTGCCACTGAACTCACGCTCCCCAGTTGCTTGCCATGTTTTATGTTTTCGCTCACTTTCTGACTTATTTTGCACATATTTCGTCTTAATACCCTGTGAAAACAGATGAATTGTGTATATATTTAATGTATAATAAATGTATTAGAATCGGCTAGCTCTCAAAACAACTTCATATCACAATATTAGCTTCATCTAAGTGAAGAAATCTAATACAATATTATGAAAATGTATCTAATTATATATAATCGAAGGCTTCTTTGAACATTGAAGAATTGTTTTATATGAAAGAATTCCAGGAATTAATTGCTTAAATAGGATTGGGCAGTGCTTTACAGGCATCTTCTACTCAAACAGCTAAAAGTATTTTAGCTTTTTCTTGCTGCAACTGTTAGCTTCACATTCTCATATTTATAATATTTGTTATGAATAATGAGAATTTGTTTCTTTTGTTTTTTGTAGCTGTTGTTTTTTTTTTTTGTGACATTGCTGGTAGCTAAATTTAATTAAAGTTCTTAATGAGTTTTCCATCGCAGCTCAATCAATCAAGATGCTTGAATTGAGCCATTAAATGCAAGCTGGCTTTGTCTTACAAGCGATTACATTGTCAGAGCCAGCCAGATTCCGCCCGAACCCGCCACAACCAGCTGGGCAACTTGCCAGCAATTTCTTCGCCAATGAAGTTCGAAATACTTGAAGCGAAAAAAAAACGGCAGCCACAGTTGCTCAACTGAGCTGAGATTGCAGTTGCTTTTAAAACAAAAGAAGTCCCTGCATTTATATATATGTGCATTTTATATATGCAGCTGGAACTAAATTTCGAACTGGTTCTGAATGTGTGTTTGTGTTCCCAGTTCGAGTTCATTTGTTTGCCAAGTTGCCAAGTTGGCAAAGTGCATTTTGCCGCAACCAAAATTTGTTTTGCGGTTTTGCATATAAATATCTGAGCATCCACACACGCGACGTCTCCAGCTCCCGCTTTCTTTCTCTGCTTTGCTTGCATTTAATATTATCTGGTAAGCATTTGCTTTGCTTCGTTTTTCGTTCTTGCCACAATTTTTTGCCGTTTGCAACACGTGTGCTTGCTGCAAAAAAAAATCTGTTGCATACTTTTGGGCTTTGGCTGCCGTTCATTTTGTTTTCCTTCGCCTTTCATTCTTTGTGTTGTTATTGTGGCTGCCGTTGCTGCTGCAGCTACTGCTGAGGGCAAAAGTAAACAATTTGCATAAAGCATTTCATATGCTGTAGCCCCTTTTTATGACTGCATTGTAAATTATGGTAATAGTTGCCTCCTGGATAGTTGCCGGTATTACAACTTAAGTAAATGTTGCGACTTGTTTGCCATTTCAGTTTTTCTTTTTCTTATTTTGTGTTACTTTCGGCATTAAGCGCGTAGCCAGATGAACTTTTTTGCGATGCCTTAATTTTTTTTTAAATATGTACTTACTAAATTTAATGATTTAAAATTTGTATCTAATTAAAAGTAAATAAAATAACAGTTATCTAATTTAAGTAGAAACAAAAAATATAAATGCTATTTTTATGTTGCATAAAGGCCAATCAATTTTGTAGACCACCTGTGTCCAAAATGTTAAAGCGTATGAAAACGGTCTGAAGTTCCTTTCTGTGAAATATTTTGCTGCTCCAAAGTAGCTGTGAACAAGTATAGACTTAAGTCAGTCCATGAGTCTGTAGGCAAATCATGTCATAATAATTCTCCATTTATAAACTTAAGTTAAGTTGACGGTGAATATTTAATGTAATCTCATCTCTGACATTTTTACGCGCTCTAAATGCAAGGGCTAGATGTATAATACAACAAATTTAAATGTTATATTTATATTTGTATATTTGTACCAACTATATAAACATTTAAGTGTAGTCACAACAGATTCAGCTAAGCTTGTCTAATATTTTAATAATAAACAATTGTTTGTGTCACATAACTCAAAATTAAATTGCATTTGTGCTATGCTATTTTTCACTTGCAATTAATAAGCCGTCAGTAAGCTTAAATGTAAATAAGCATTGGTTTTCACGTGCTCGATGTTGTCTGGACAAGCAGCCAATAAGCCAGTGCCAAAGTCATTTAATTGCATAATGAGCCAGAGCTGGCATTTAATCAGCTCGTTTGTCAACAAAGTGCATATACAATAGTGAGTGCAGAGAGAAAACGACAGAGGAAGAGAGAGAGAGAGATATATTTTGTGAGAGAGTAGCGAGAGAATAGTAAGTTGTCAGACATTGCCGAGGCGGAGAGAGTGGGCAACGGCGGGCAGCTTGTCAGCTCTCAACTAATTACGTATACGCAATGTGATTATGAGCTGCAGCTGATTTGGCAACTGTCAAATGTCAATGGCGTGTGATTGGATTGGCTTGATTGGTAGCCACTAAGCTCGCCCTCCACACAACACTCCCGCTGTAAAGTAGCCAACACTGGCATCTCCAGTTTTAAGGATAATGGCCACACCATAAGCCATAACGAGCTGAGCATTTGGCAAATGAAACCCGAAAAGCTGGGGCCAAATATTTGTTGACATATTGCGGGTTTAAAATGATTTGTGCCTGCCCAGCGGAGCAGCGGCATCGGCAGAGGGACCAATCCCCGAGAATTAAACAAATACATTTGAATAATGGCAAGCAATCAGCAAACAAAACAGAAGACTGATTGCTGGCAATAAAAATGGACCATAAAAAGCGATAACATCATATTTATAAGCAACCAGCCCTCCCCCAAACCTGCCTTGGAGTCGAGTCGGCACTCAACAAGCAGCCGCAAGCCGCAAGCCGAACAGAAATAAAAGACGCACATGGACACACAGCCAAAGTCCGGGGCAACATTCCCATTCCCATTGCCCCATCCTTGGCCCGATATGAGCTCCCAGAGCTCCCAAGGCGGCCAGCGTTGAAAGCGATTATATGCGTAAATATAAAAATGGCGAAAAGACAAATAAACGACAATAAACGGCCGGGCGTGGAAGGCGCGTAAACCAAAAGTAGCCCCGCCCCCTATCCGATCAACAAGCAAAAAAAAAAAGAAAAAAATCAAAAAGGAAACATGGCCAGCAAAAAGATGGGCCCATAAAAAAGAAAACCAAAAAGGGCAACAAGGGTCAAGGCGCCAGCACAGTGGATACAAAAATATGCGGATATGCGTCAAATCGGTTGCGGCGAACTAAATCAAGTTAAACCAACTTATTTTCATACATTTAACTAAACATCTGTAGCATAAAATTATATAATTTTAAATAGAGCTACTCGCTTGACAATCCCATTTATTTATAATTCTCAGTTATTATCAATTCTTGACCATTTTTCCGCGTCACGTTGACCCACAATTTCAGTAGGCTTGCTTTTAAGGCAATTGTTGTAATCTTTTTCCAAGCTTAACATCAGTTTTGTTTTTTTTCTCATATAGAAACATCTGGCATCAACAGAGTTGATACTATAATTTACAATAATATTTATTAAATGTAGGAAAAGTGAATTGCAATTTAATTATCGTTGATAAAAGTTGTAATGCATTACAAAATTAGCTGTTCACTGTTTTCCTTGAGAAGAGACTTAATTTGCAATTTAATTATTCATTTTTTTATTGTTATCCTTGACAGGAGTAGTCATCAAGTACTTGAGACTATCTTATAAAAATTTATATTTTTTCTTCAAGATCGTTTATTTTCAAGCCATATTGCTAAGCTCGTGCTAAAGCATATGTATCCTTTATGTCGTACTCTAATTATATTAATAAACTTTTTTAATACGGCAGTCAGATTTGGAAATAATAATATAATTTTCATATGATTTAATTTTGTAATTGAAATTAATTTCTACTTAATTAACGCAACTTTCCCAATGTACAAAATAAGGAAAATTGTTTTTTTCATAACCAACCATACTCTTCTGTTAAGCTTAACATTTCATATCTTATTTTGCGTTTTGTATCACTGTGCACGCCTTGAGGCAACCTGAAAACGACCACACAAACTGAGTAGGCGGCACGTTCCCACAGAGTTTTCGCCTCTTATTGTGTGCTTTTTGTTTATGACGTCCATTTGGTGGGTGCAAGCAGCCGATATTAGATTCTGGTTTTGCCCAGGTGGACACACAGACAGTCTGTGCATTCTCCTCGTCTCCATTCGCTATGTGCAGTCCGCCTACCTCAATGATTTGTGCGTTTCCGGGCAGTCGCGTAAATGTTGACGACTCATTTTAATGCCCGGCAAAGACGTGCAGATTTGCGATTTGCATTTGCAGTTGATGTACAGAGGGGCATTCAAATGTTAAGCGCCCCATAAATTTGCCATAAAATTGAGTTGCGCTTTAAATGGCCAGCGAGGCGCCTAAAAGTATGCCGACAATTTGTGTTTACTCGCTTGAAATAAAGTAAAAAAAAGCGCAGTCAAATTTGCTTTGGCGCCGCTTTTTGCAGCTACTTGTTCTGGCCCGACCCCGCCCAGTCGGAGAGGCGGCTCATTGAAACTGGCGGCCACTTTTCAGCGCGTTTTTGTTTGCACAAAGTCCAAAAACCAAAGTCGGCCCGAAACGAAACGAAACGAAGCCATCGGCGAGCCTGATAAATTGAATGGTCAGCTGCGTTTGCATAAAAAGGCCAATTCAGGTCCTGGTCCTTAGCTTAGGTGAGCCAAACAACATTTGCACGCCAGATCATGGAGGAGTCGAGTGGACAGTGAGCTGACTGATTGCCAGTCCAACCCCTGCCACATGTGGTGCCAGCGTCGAACGGCGAGCAGACGTTTGATTATTACCAGTCTTTAACATTGAAGCACGCTTTAAAACTAGCAAAGTATTTAGGGCATTAGCTACTCAATAAATTAAAAACAGTGCAGCAGAGAGGGGCAATTGCAAGCAATTGACTGTCATCAGTCTTTCTTACTGATTTAAGCTAGCAAGGTAGTTGGCGCTAGGGAAACCCTATCAATTTAAAATATATTTGCAAAGCCTTAAGCCAATATATGTAAGCTTCAAAATACTCTATATATTAATTTATTGACAAATACTTTGAATTAGCAACAAATTATTTTTAAGAAAAATAAGAATTTATAATTTATATTCCAGACCAGAGTACAATTTGTTTAAGACTCTTCTCTGAATATTAAATCCTATGAGTTAAGCCAAGTGATTAGTTATATTAGTGCTGTAAAAGGCAACATGAATGCCAGATATTTAAGGGTTCCTTTGAACATTTTTAACAATTATTCTTTTCCGAATTAAAGCTCAAAATACTGAGTTAAAGTATTTAAACATTATTTAAGTATTTGACTGGCTCCAAATTAGTTGAATTGTTACTTCAAACAAGTATGACGCGTATTTTAAATAAACTATTATGCAAGGAAACTAGGTTTACATTTTGGCTAATTTGCACACAAACAAAAATTATTGTAAATGTTAATATTTACACTTAGATTTTAATATTTTACCTATGGTTTTCTGCCAAGAGGTGTTTCATTAAACCTTAAATTAATTTTTAATATTAACATATTTAAATTAGTGCTTATCATATTTAATTTCTATAGAAAGTATATCGACTTACTGGAATTTTTGTCAGCTACTATCGAATCTACTCATTAATTACATTGAATTTTTTAATCCTACTATATTTTAACGCATTCTAACTGATCACATCAGATATCACATTCAGCTGGCAGCTGCTGTCCAGAATTACGCAAATAGAATCCCAGACAAATCGGCAGGCCAAGCAGAAAGCTTATGAAAAACTGCTCATTAAATTTCAGCTTGACGTTCGCGAGAAAACAATTCTTGAATGGCAAAAACCGGCAAATGCAGCCCTGACAGGTGAAATTGAATGAAGGGTGTTGCGCTTTCCCCCGAAATGCTAAAAAACTGAGCTCCAAACTATACGAAAAACGTGCTAAAACGTAAATCAACAGCGAAAATCGTGTTGAGCATTTTTCATAGTCCAAAAAAAGAAGAGAAAAGAAAAACAGAGCGATGGACAGAGAACATCGGGACAGAAGTGAAGGCAAACGGAGAAAAAGCATAAACAGTAGTTGCTGCACAGCAAACGGGATTGAGGGGGAGGACTTGAAAGTTGAAAAGTGGCAAAAGTCCAGAGGGAATCGGAGATTGGACATGGCTTTGGGTGTCGGCCACCAGCAAGTGGGGGGCAAGTGGGGCTAGCGATTCTTAAGCGCCGTTTGCAGTTGTCCTGCTGGCGGCTGACTCCTGTCTCCTGTGTTCTGTCTCCTGACTTCGCAACGTAATTCAATATGCAATGCCGTGTTAAAAGCTGTAAAAATGCTTAAGCGTTTTTCAATTTACCAGTTTTATTTTACGAACAGCGTCCCTGAACACATTGACCGGAATGAGATTTGCAGCTAACTCAAATTTCTTAAATGCTTGTGGAACATTTGCAAGTGTCGAAGGATAAGGGGACTGTGCTGGAGATGGGTCGGGTCTGAACGAACATTGACATGCGACACGGAAATTTTGTGTCCTGAAAGTCGAATGTTAACTAGAGTTACAAAATTCACAGAACCACGGATAAAGCGGAGGCCCAAAAATGAACACTTTTTAAAGGTCTATTAATACAAATTTTTTAAGTTATCCTTAAAAGGGAAGAATAGATATTTTGCTTCTGGGAACCTATTAAATCTATAAATAATTAAAATAAATAAAAAATATATAAATAATTTAATGACAATTACATAATGCAATTTTTGATATTGCAATAAATTTATTTACTTAATATACACAATATTATTTAGCCAAAGACGGTAATAATGATATAATATAATTCTTACAGTTGAATAACATAATGTCACTGTAATTCAATTAAGAAATATTTTCTGTTAAATAAAACTTTTTGTGCTCTCACAACGGAAAACCTGCAAACGTTGCAATTTGCGACAAAAAACAATTAAACTTGAACTTTTGTCATAAAAAAGGTCATGAGAAACTAAAAGCGCAGCGTGAAAATTGTCGTATCAGCAAAATAAGGCGACAGCAACAGAGTCCACAGGACACGGCAGGACACATTGGCGCAAAGTTTTTGTCCAAGTTGGCGCTAATTAATTTTTATTTATTACGTATACGAATGGGCAGCCAGAATGTTTTCCCAATGAAATTATTTGACCAAAAATATAATTAAATTTTCTAACTGCTCCTTTTTGTGCACTCTTTCGTCCTGCAGGCAAACACACACGCGTGGATACACAGCAAACGGCACTGGAAGGTAATTAATTTAACGGCTTTCAACTTAACTTTGTGCTATTTTTTGTTTTTAATTCCCTTCCTTTAATATTTTGGTGCTTGCCCGCGACTCGCTGCACTTGCACCGGCTTATGGAACGTATGCTGAACGCGCAACATGCCCCATCAAGAGTCAGTAAAAGTGCGACAGAGTCATGTCAAAGAAAATGTGTGCGCCACATTTGTCATTGGCTCTGTATTTTCTTTTATAAAAATAAGTTTTAAGCGCGAACCACAAAGTCAAATATGGGCCAAGCAAACTTTTACACAAATTAACTCTGCCACAAATGGCTGTGCGGCACCCTTCCTGTTAACTTTCTGCTTCTGCTTGTGTTTTCACAGATGCGGACATGCCACGCTTTGCCGAACCCATTGCTAATGTCACCGTCTCAATTGGCCGCGACGCGCTGCTCGCCTGTGTCGTGGAGAATCTCAAGGGCTACAAAGTGGCCTGGGTGCGTGTGGATACCCAGACGATACTTTCCATACATCATAATGTAATATCGCAAAATAATCGGATTAGTTTGACCTACAACGATCATCGATCGGTAAGAAGTGATACAATAACATTTTAATTTGTCTTTATAGTTTTGGGGAAATTTTCAAATATTTTGTTCGGACCTACAATTTGGTTTTTTGGAGCGTAGGGCTCTCTTGTTAATTTTTATCAGAAAATCATATCTTTCCTACTTATCTTTCATGTAGACGTTATGATCCTGAATAGTAGAAATGTAATTTATTATTATAGCCTTTGCAAATACACGTGTTTGCCACTATCAGTCGAATTTCATCAAACTTTTCTGTTATATATTTGATTTATTTAGTGGTATTTGCACATCAAGGAAGTAGAGGAAACGGATCGTGGCTGGTACATGTGCCAGGTCAATACGGTAGGTTTTATGTCTTTAATTTTATTGAAATTCAAGCAGAAAGTGAAAATTGATTTCTGCTTATATTACTTTAAGGATCCAATGCGCTCCAGGAAGGGCTACCTGCAGGTGGTGGGTAAGTTGACGACTTCAGCAATTCGCTGGCAATCGAACCACAATGCACACATCTCATTCTCTGACTCCGCTCCGCTGTGCAGTGCCACCCATGATAGTCGAGGGCATGACCAGCAACGACATGGTCGTCCGTGAGGGTCAGAACGTATCGCTGATGTGCAAGGCGCGTGGTTATCCAGAGCCCTACGTCATGTGGCGTCGCGAGGATGGCGAGGAAATGCTAATTGGCGGGGAGCATGGTGAGTAATCAGCTTCGCATTTACAATCCGCGCACACAACGCTTGCTCAATGTGGTTTCTCTTCTCATGCTCCTCTTTCCCCGTCCCTTTCCAAAAACCAGTCAATGTCGTTGATGGCGAGCTGCTGCACATCACCAAAGTGAGCCGGCTCCACATGGCGGCCTATCTGTGCGTGGCCTCCAACGGGGTGCCGCCATCAATAAGCAAGCGGGTGCATTTGCGAGTTCAATGTGAGTATTTGGGAGACTGCTATGGATCAAAGAAATCGTTTTTAAATGCAATCATTAAATATAAAAATATAATCGAGTCTTATGAAAAAATCCCAATACAAAAGTAAGCTTAAAATTGTGTGATCCTTTGAGGGAATACGTACCCTGTAGATTTTCCATCAATAGAGTAAATATTATGCTTTGAATTAAAGCTATGCTAATACTTTTCATATCGTAGAAAATAATTAGCCATTAAAATTGATAAAAGCATAGCAGAAATTATTGGGAGAAAATAGGAAATTTGTAAAACATACTATTTTGAACAGTAAAAAATCATAATTAGGTAGGAATACCTAATATTTATAATATTTATATAATATTATAGTTTATATATATATTATAAAATTTGTATATGTATTCTTTTGGGTGAAATATAAAATTGACGAGCACCCTCAGATATTTGTATATAAATTTTTTTTTATTTCTATATTTGTTGAGAATCCTTCAGTATAAAACTTCATTTTTGTAAGAATTTGCAAGCATTTATTATCAACAAAATTAACTTGTTTACCTTGTTCACCTCTTCATTACCTAACATAATTAACAAATGTTTACAAATAATAGATACAACTGGAGATATTATTCGTACATTTGTGTCTGGAAGTCGAGTAGATTTCTATGAAATGAAACCTAACCAGAATAGTTGCTAGTTTAAGAACCGTGTAACAATCTTATATTGAACTCCACGTGCCGGCGCGTAAAATCCATTTTTGGGGAACAACTGTTATGAAACATTTATGTGCCATTCGGTCGGTGTGGCAACCCCGAGTGAGAAGCGCCGTGAAATGCGTAAAATACACAAAGCAAAGCAGGTGCGCAACGTGTGTGCTTTGCTTCCCCCAGCCCGCTTTGAGCGGCACGCATCGAATGACTGTTGCAGCTTCGGGGCAATAACCGCAGCTTGTCCTCAGCATTGGCACACGAAATAGCAAGGGGGGTGCTTCGGGGTTGCACGCACTTGGCCGAAAATCGACCAAAGCTGCAGTCACGTTAAATTAATTTACCAGTGTGTGGGTGCGTGTGTGTTTTTGTTGTGTGTATGCGCTCATTTCGCCTTGTATGTGGGCGTTTTGTTTGTTTGTTTGTCAGCAGGTGTTATTTTGTGCCCCAGCGCTGTGTACGTGGCGAAAATGCGTTGCCATTGCCATCAGAGCTTTTGTTGTTACTGCCACACACACACACACACACACGCACTCACACACACACACATGCACGCACACCCACACGCACACAGCCCCCGGCCGATGCAGTAACAAAAGCTATTTACACACACCCAGGAACAATCTCACGCTTACAGGCGCACTTTTAATGACCGAACGCATTTTAATCCAAAAACAGTTTGCAAACTCACGTAAATTCCATACGAAAATTGCTTCAAAAATCTGTGATGGAAATTGAAATTGTTGGCAAGTTTCATCGGATCAGCAGAAAACAGTTTAAGGATTTACAAGTGCTACATTTCATATCGATTTGTTAAATCGTTTTGATTTTTATGTTATAAAATAGTAAAAAAAATATAAACAACAACAATATTAATAACAATATATTATTAAATCAAGCCTACGAGATATTATATATTCTTGGACTGCTTTCTTTCTTTAAAGGCTTAAAAAATAGGGATATATTCGAAATATATTTATATCCATATTAACGAAATTATTCAAACTAATTATATATTTAAAATGATTTTTTTAATGACATTGCACACATATTTTTCGCAGTCCCCCCAATGCTTTCCATACCAAATCAATTGGAAGGTGCCTACTTGGGCCAGGATGTTATGCTGGAATGTCATACAGAGGCATATCCAGCCTCAATCAATTATTGGACCACTGAGCGCGGTGACATGATAATATCAGGTAATTTGAACTGCACAAACTCAACTTAAACAAAGGCTTAACTTATTGTCATTATTATGCAAATGTGGTATGCTGTATCTGCATGGTATTGTGGATTGTCCCACTGTCCCACGAAATCCAATAAAAGCTGCAGTCTTGACCAGTGGCAACTGTGTGGCTGTTTATTGTAGCCACGTTTATTATCTGAAGGGCGTTTGTAAATGAGCTTACAATGTAATCAACATGCTGCCTTGCCAAGGCCTGACCCAGGCCCAGTAGGCATTCAGAGAACTGTCATGTAAAATGGCAAAAATTAAAACTCGCATCACTGCGTGAGCCCAAAAAATAAGTTAAGCTGCAGCCAATGCAGATGCAAACGCAGCTGAAATTGCACAGCAGTGGCAGCAGCATCAACAACAAAAATGAAAAACAAAAATCCATTGCCAAACAATAACGTGGGCGTCAATGTTGCTGCTGTGGCTGAAGCTGCGGCGATTTCTTTTTCGCATTACTCATACGCACTGAGTGACAGGCATTCGAAAAACATGCGCATACATGCGCCCAGACTGTTGAGCTGTTAATGTCACAGCGTAAGGCTTTAAAATGATTGTCCTTATTGGGCAGCACTTGACACTTGATTGCATCGAGGAAAAGCATTTAAAGGGAAGTAGCCGAGTGCACAGCACAAATGCTGCTTAAATACTTCAAAAAATCTCACTTGTTCCTTATACCAGGACATGACAATTGTCGCTTGCTATTGAAATTGAAAAAACAATTTTGATATTTCTCACATAATTCTTAGAAAGTTTGTAACTTTTCAAAACTTAAATATTAAAATGGGTTTTTGTTTGAGGAATTCTTACCCTTTTAAATTCAAACATATTAATGAAATTATTAAAGCTAGCATTTTCTATTTATCTTTTTAAATATACAAAAATTAATTTAGTATTGCACCCAAACCTTTTATTTATTTGATAAACAATTAAAAATCATAAATAATTATTTTAGTTTTTGGTTGATTAATTGCTATTGCTGTATCATCATGTTAATACAACCTTACATAAATCTCATTTAAATGTTAAAGTTACGAAAATTTTAATTAAATTTACAATAAACACATATTATTTAAAACCTCTATATATACATTTATTTTAATACTCATTTAATTGATGTAAAAATAATTGGAGGCCTTTTCTTAGTGTTCATTTAATTAAACAGGCAATCATATTTCAATTTGAGCTTAAGCTTTTCTGCATATATATACTCGTATGTGTATGTATATATTTGTTTAAATGATTCAGTCTGGCTTTACAACAAGAGATTTTCGCTTTTAATGGCGCTGCATATTTGTGGCTTTGATTGCAATATGAAATTCCCTTTAAATGCAAATCCAATAATTGGTAAATGATTAAATTATAGCAAGTCCCGTTCGCACAATGCTTTTAATTAACCACTGAGCTCTGAGTGTGCATCAAAACTTTAATATAATCAAAATGAAAATAATCAACACTAACAAATAATATTCTGTTATGCTTGCAAATTGACAAAACAGAAATGATATCAATTTAAGTAAAGATGCAATGTGGTAAATACTATGCAATTACTGTTCGTCAATATAACCAGCTATTCCAGCGATATAGATGTCAGAAAATATTATTTTGAAGCGGAAATTATTTTAACGTAATCACATTGCCACACACACAGACCCACACACAACCAATATTACGGGTATATGCGCAAATGCCGCGTGGAAGCGTACATCGCCTAAATGCATGCAACATCATGCGCCACCAGCAACAGGACAACCAGCTGAGGTGAAACTCCGTAATCCGCGCTTTGTAACCAAATTAAAACGGAAAATAATTAACATTGAAGAGACTATATGAAATCAATAAAATTCATAATGTGTATGCTTAGCCGAGGCAAAAGATCATTGCGTTCTCTAACGGCTTACAAAATATCATTAAGTATTCTCGTAGGCCTTAACCCAGTAAATTAATATAATGCACTGCAGAAGATTTTACGTTGAGATAAAGCGTAGATGAAACACATGAACATTTCGGTAAGCCGAGAAATGAGTCATCATTCGACTCGTGAGCATAGAAATTACAACAAATGCCGTAGAAGGGTCTTTTGATAGACCTCCATTCTTGTTTTTTATGCTTAAGTGCCATTTGTTTGTTCGATATGGCACACACACATCTGACACGACATACTTGTGTGTAGCAGAAAATGCCAAATTATGGCCAACGTATCAGCTAGTAGAAAAGACATTTCATATGCACACACGCATAGGCTACAAACAAAACGCAAACTGGGATATGAATTCGGCGGCGTCGAGCATGATGCATGGCAAACAGACACCAAAAGTTTTGGGTAATAAATTTTAAGCGATTTCGGAGCGAAACGCATGGAACTACTCTGTATGTTTGTTTATAGATGCAGGTGGGTGGAAACAGAAACTAGGAAAAAAAGTTACCGAATGAGTGAATAGGTGGAGTATTAGACTGAATAAAAGACAGATGCGAATACAGAGGTAGAATCTGAAGTAGAGGTAACGTGTTTGGAGCTCTACATCAGAGTCTACCATTGTATCCTCATCTATCTTAGTACTTTTCTTCTCTCTAAACTTTGGTATGAGTCTAACCCAATTCTGTCAAAAAGAAACAACTTGTCGCACAGCCCTCGCTTCAACTGTCACTAGCACATGCCATTTATCACAGACATAGTCAGCGCAGGACAAGCAATTCTCTCCCAGACTACCGTAGATGCATGCCACAGCCAGCCAAAAAAAAATAAATGAACGCGAAAAAAAAACGCGCAGAAAAAACTTGTGTTTTATGTCCCAATATCGGATGGCGACATATTAAAAGTATAAAGTTGCTGCCATCAGTCGCAGAAATCGCATATGTCGAGGTCGCTGCTGCGGCTTCTTTTACTGCTGCTGCTGCTACTGTTACTGCTGCTGCCTCTACTGCTGTTGATTATGAGTTAAATTATATATTTGCGTGTCAGAGGAGCTTATAATATAGCACGAAAAGTATCTGAGTAACTGCGGCGTCACAAAAGGTGACTGACTATAAAAAAAAAAGAACAAGCAGAAGCCGCGACTCACATGCATGCTAAGCGCCACAACGTAAATTGTTTTTGCCAAAAAGAAAATCTGAAACCAAAGACATTTGTCACAAACACACACACACACACACACATGGACACACGCAAATAAATAGAGGCACAACATGGCGTATGAGGAACATGCGATATCGCCTTACACTGCGCCAAACAATCAAAGTGAAATTAAGTTTATATATTTAATGCTACTTATACGAGCCAGCGCCGCTTTACTTGCTATTTGTGAGCCTAGTCTGGCCTAGTCTGCGCCCCAAAAAGTAGGCAGCACAAAGCGAAATTAAAGCCACAGCAGAAGAAAAAAAAAAGAGAAAGAAGTAAAGAACATTGAACAAAAGTTTTTCTTTTAGATTTTCACTGATTAATGAGAAAAGTTTTATTTAGTTCTCGGATAGGGAACACCCTTAGTATCGAACTGCGGCAGTTTTAATTACACACACACGCAGACAGCTCAAGCTGCGGAGGGTTGGGGTGTGTGACGCGTAATTAGTTTGAGTCGCCATTGAAAACGCATTTCGCCTCGCTGCTCACAACTACAAAAAGCACACACAAAATGCAGGTGACATTAATTAATTGATTTTTCTTTTTTTTTTATATGCTCTTCTGCTAGAATTTCATGTGTAAGGTAGAACTTTAAAGCTGCATTCACTTTTTAAATAATATACATATATTTTACGATATGTTTGCGTTTTGCAGACACTTCCCGAGCTGGCGATAAATACGAGACCACATCAACCGTCAGCGGTTATACGAAATATATGAAGTTAAAAATTCGCGCCGTTGGGCCAAATGATTTTGGCACCTATCGCTGCGTTGCAAAAAATTCGCTGGGCGAAACCGATGGCAACATTAAGCTCGACGGTGAGTGACATTGCGAAACATTTATTTATTCTCTGTATGTTTTTTTTTTTTTTTTAATTATTCTTTTTGCCATTTATTTATTGCACTTGTGCAAAACTATCAAAAATAGTTTCATATATTTCATTTGCTGCGCATCAGTTTTATTGTCAAGACTCTTTAATTTTTTGTCAGTCTTCAAGAGGCGACTTTAATTTAAAGATTTTCCTTTCTTTATTTTGTAAAACTTGCCAAAGAAACAGAAATAAGCTATTCATTGGCAAAATATACTTAACATAAAACTAAAGTTGTTAAACCATATATTATTATATATTTTGTGAAAATATTTATTATGTATAGTTTATTTATTATCCATAGTTAAATAAAATTTGCCGTGATAAACATTAAAGGAACAAATAATACTTGCTGATAATGTTGTGCTAAAAAGATAATATTCCCAATAATGACAAAGAGATTTTTATTTTAAATAAATCAAGTTGATATCAACAATAGTTTTAAAAAAGAAAGTTCGGTGATAGTCGTCTTTATAAAGCGACTCTTTAAACCCATAATAATTAAATTGTTTACTCGGTTTTGCTGCAATGTAAGTTTGATTATTTCATTATTAGTTTGATTTATTAAGTGTTTATATTGCTGTATTTTAAGTGTTGAAAAGTCTTTATAAAATTAATAACTTTATTTTCAACAAATGTAATTGAATATTTGGAGAATTTAATTCTTCCACGTATTAAAAATGAAATTTTATTCCCGTTTTACAGAAATGCCCACACCCACAACTGCAATTATATCGGAGATGGCCATGTTAAATCGTAGCTATGGTATGTAATTCAATATTAAAAATTAACTTCATTTAAAATATCATAAAGCACTAACTCACTCACTCAACCTCGTCTAAATTGGTTTTGCATAATTTGTATTAATAACTTTATGCACCGCAAATCATCAGCATAAAAAGCACCAAACTTTGACCCAAAATTCACAGAATCTAGTTAAGAATCATCAGATGGATTACAAATTTTTGTTTAGATGATATATAACTCGTGGCTTTTCTCAATAATCATAGAAAAAACCTTAAAGTATTTTGTTTTCGAGCCGTCTCTATAAGACTCTTGAACTCCTTACTGGCCATAATCCACGCAAATAGCTGCAAATACTTACAAAAATGTTGTCAGACTGACTTGAAACTCTGGCGGTTAGGCAAAGTCCCTACACAGGCCATCAACTTAGCCCTTTCGCACATGAACCCTTTTACCCCTCATCAACACTCTCATCCCATTTGGCAGCTTACCACATTTACTTTTGTTTGTTGTGTTTTTCTTTTGTTGTTGTTGCTGCTCAGACGGCTATTAAATGCAAATAAATGCAAAAATTAAATAAAAATACTTGGAATGCCATTACGTCTATATGTAAATTCGTTTTTCTATGCGTTTTTCTTTTACCCTCCATTTTTTCTCTCCCTTAACCCAACTTGTTCAACTTTTTGGTTTTTTAAATATTTCTTTCATGTTGCCTGGAAAAAATAAACAAAATGATAATAAACAAAACTCCAACCAACAACAACAAAACCGCGATTATTCATATACCTTGTACCGTGCCAAAAACACGTCCAACTCTCTCTCTCTCTCTCTCTCTCTCTCTCTCTCTCTCTCTCTCTTTCTATCTGTCGTTCTGCCTCTCTGTTGCTACGACTGATTCTTGCTGCATAAAATTATACAAAAAACCCAACTTAAACCAACTTCACATTGCAAAAGATGGCAAGAGACGTCATAGAAATAAATTTGAGTCGGCTAACGCTTTGCCTGATTACGGGGTTGAGGAGTGGCGTGACGGTGCTCAAGGTAAGTACCCGCTACGAGTAGTCTACCCCTTGTACCCCTCCCCGTTAACTCAAACATACAGAAAGCATCCTTTGTAGGCGCCCAGGTCCTGTATCTGTAGGTGCCTTTTTGATAGCCATCGCTGCACTTTTTCATCATTTGCACATAGTTCCTCTGCTCTGCATCTGGTCTCCTCTTATCATACATCTTGCTCTCTCTACTATCGCTGTTGCATTTTCTTTTCATTCATCTTGTATATTTTTCATATTTCAAGTGCGTCGCCGTTGGCTTTTCCCGTGTTGCCAGTCGCCATAATGCAAAACTTATAATGGCAAAATTCGCACTGTGCATATTTCGCATGGCGCTGCTAGCTGCTAGCTGCTCGCCGCTCTTTTGGCCTTTTGTTTGGCCATGGCCAAGTGTTTAGCGCCAACGTTAAAAATTAATTAAATTTCCTTGACGTTTGCATCTCACAGTTTTCCGTTTTGCAGTTTTCATTTCGTGTTCAACTGCAAATAAGCAATGCACCTTATTGCCTGCTGCACCAAGAGGCGGCAACATCGCATCTTGGATTTATGAAGTGCCATAAGCATAAAGCGCACAACAAATAAGTCGGCAATCAAAGGAGGCACAGAATGGGGGCGGAAGAAGCAGCCGAAGAAATAAGTAGTTAAGAGTTATAGCCGTGTTTTTGAATGGTTAAAAAACCTCCTCGACTTGTTTTTTTTTTTTTTTTTTTTGAAAACATATAAGTGCGAACATTTTAGATCTATGTGCGCAAAGTGTTTGGCCAGACTGACTGACTAACTAACTAACTGACTGATCTACGAGTCCAACATTTTTACAGAAGCTTCTTTTAGGAAGTGGTGGTAAACGGCGTTAAAAGTTTGTTTAAAAATATCAAAAACAACGCAGACGCATAATTTTATTTTAATGTGTATCTATTCACAAAGAAAAATTTAATGTATAGTTATTTAATATTATGTTTAAACATCTTTACATTCAACTAATTTTATTCAGACTTCAAATCGACTAACAACCAATTAAACAAAAAAACAATTTTCTATTGAAATATTACGCTGACACATTAAAAGGCAAATCTAAAAGAGTTGAAAATGTTTTCATTTTATATTCAAAATAATATTAAACTTGATTCAAAATGAACGTGAAGCAGTAAAAGACAAATTTGATGGCGGAACTATGTATAATTGATTTTATACGTTCAAAGCCAGACCAAATATTAGTTATGCAGACTACGATGCAGCTGATTGATATTTGATTCTATTTGGAATAATTGTTCAGCTGGTTTATTAGCAGAAATTTGTAATATCTTTTACGAAATTTAGCCCAACATTTAAATAATAGACCAGCAAATCAATTTCTCGCTAATAACAACGGCATTTCAATTAAACTGCGGTAAAAGTGCGTATAAATCTGATAAAACAATATTCAGCTAAACGACTAAACGGTGTAGCACAATAAAAAAATCAAAAAGGATACCAACCATGGGAATGCAGGAGCGGAATGCAGCCCGCATGGTTCACATCAAATCAACCACAAAAGCTAACCAACAAGTTGAGGGCAGGTCGGGAAGTGCGCAGGGTGGCAAAAAGCAACTAAGCCACAAAATGCAGCCACAAAACACAACCAAGCAACAATTTATTTTGTATTTTATTCCATTTTCATTTCGAATGCACGCCAGACATTCGAGGCGGGGCATTTGTAAATGTTTCACACTCAAAGCATGTGTGCGTGTGTGTGTGTGGATTTGTGTTGGCGTGTGTGTGTGCTAGTTTCTCTTTTTGCCGTTCAAATAAATCTGTTGCAATAAAAACGCCATCAATCGCATAGCTCAAACAACAACAACAACAGCGGCAGGCAACAGCTTAAATGCTGATTGACACTGACATTGTGACGTTGTCAATACCAATATCCACGTCTGTCCAGCCGCAGGACACACGCGTGTCCTGTGCAGCATTTTTCACGAGAATATGTCGCAAATTAGTCGCAAAAAGAACTCACGGCAAATTAGCCATAACCAACGTCTGGTTTTATTGCGGTTTTAGCCAACATTTTTCAGCCTGCCTGGCCTTTGGGCACTTTTAATCCTTGGCACATAACAACAAAAACAACAACATCAACAACAGCAACAAATCGCTGGCTGACGAAAAATATTTGCCAGCAACAATGTTGATTGCATTTAAAATGCAATTATTTAAGGCACGCGTCCGTAAAATGCCGCTCAACCGACTGCACTAATGAACTGGATCTGAATTGTGCGGGCGGAACTGCAGAGGCAAAGGAGGGGCAGCGGACCGGACCTGCCAGGCCATATCTGTTGTCTGGGCAAAGGCTATAAGCAGACGGCGGAGCTGGCAAGCGCAGTCGTGCATCACAAGTGCCTCAATAAGGGAGCAAAAAAGAAAGGCAACATACAAATTAAACTTTAAGAAGAAAAAATACCCTTGAAGACATATAATTTAAATTTTTCTTCAAGAGAAATCTGAAACTGAAATTTAAATTTAATTAGAATAAGAATTATAAAAGAAGAAAGATAAATAGCATGATGAAGTCAATAATTGACAAACTCGGTCTCCTTGTGATAGAAATGCATGCTAGCACGAAATTTTAAGAATTTTCTATGTTCAGATGTGGAAAGCAACACTGAAAACGGTTAGATAAAACTTCTAGGTTTAGCATTCGATCGCCTGCAAACTCATTTTTTGAAGGATCTTTATGCAGAATTACTTGAGACTCTGGGCGCTTTTCACTTTTCGTAAAATTCATCCTACTTGGGTGAAAAATGCGGTTTTTTGTATAGGTTTAAAACAAGGCAATTTGACAATTTTTCCTATGTAGTTAATTTAGCAAGATTAAAAATGAATTTAGTTATCGGTAATAACAGAAGTCCCTCGCAAAAAGATCTTAAAATATTGATTTTGTAAAAATATAAATTCATATATATAAATATTTTTTCCATAAAAAAAAAAGAAGAAGAGAAATACAACAATAATGCCACAAAATGCTTTTTTGATTGATTTGCGATTTGCGACAGCTTTGACGGAGAGTTTTCAACGTTTTGTTTTGCCGACGTCGCAGCTTATAAATAAAATATCATATATATATACATGTGCGAGTTTATACTATATAGGGTCATAGGCAGCGGAGCTGAAGCTGAAAAATCAGAACAAAGATGCGTGACATAAAATTGGAGAATATTTATTGCCCGAATTGGCATCGAATGAAATATGCCATCAAAAATGTCTGACTGGCGCTCTGACACCTTTTCAATGTGTTCTCAATCAAGCGTGAATGCGGGCATTCACAAAGACACCCCCACACACACATACACACACAGACACACACGCACTATTGATATTTATGTCTTTGACATCAATCAAAGAGGAATACGAATTTCCGACTAAATTTTGCTGAGACCCTTAAACAAACAGGTCAAGGCAGAAATAGGCTGGCAAATATGCGTGTGCGTGTTTGTTTGTCTACCCACTTGATGCTCTTGAAAATCGCTTAAATTTGAACTATTTGAAGCGTTTAGTGTTAGAGCGACTTTATTTGGACATTGGCGCATCTATCACTTTATATTTATGACTTTGACTGTAGTAAAACACAACAACAACTGCGCAAACTGGCCCTAAAGCCAACAACAACAAGAACAACAAATACCACACCAAACACCACAAAAGACCAGCAGGAAAATCAACGCAATTCGCGCTTAAATACCACTTTGTTGTTATTTATGACGCCAGCTGATGAAAAGCCAAATGCCAAAAGATTAAAAGCAGATAAAATATATTTAATAGCCATCATATGTATGTACTTTTACCAGCGCACACTATGAACTCCCTGTGTGTGTGGGTGTGTGAGGGCACAGTGGTGCACATGTGACGAAATTGTCAACAAAATATTTCAAATAATACTAAATAAAGCGAAAGGAAACTTCTGTATGGACTAGGTAATGAAAAGCTAACAAATATTCAAAAACAATTCGAACAATTAAAAACTTATTAGCACATATTGTTGTTACTCTTTTTATAAATATTCTTAAATACAAGTACAGAAAAAGGAGAAAGATGAAATTTCCTTGTAGACATTTGTCTTTCGGTCTTGGAGAATATTAGAAGGCGTAAGGGCCAAGCTTAGTTAAGATATCTAGTAAAAGAAAGTTTTTTACCCAAGAACTTAATTTGGATTTTGCCTATAAATAAGCAGCCTATACCAATAAATGCAGAGTTTGGTTTTGATATTTTGGAAAACAAAAAAGATATTCATACAAAAATTTAACCATTTAACCGATTATTCCTTTTCTGGACCGCCTAAGTAGAGTTTTGGGTTAACCGTTCAAAGTTATAATTTATCAAATTTGAAACTTTTGAACAATACTTAAGCCACTGTGTCGACCATATATCAAACATTGACATGCGGTCAACAAAGTGCGTTCAATGACGTGCATAAAAACCAAAAGCAACTACAACAACAACAAAGAGGAGCAGCCGAGTAGGGTGGGGTGGACAGCACTCAATCAACCAGAGACAGGGACAAACTCTGTCCAAGCTTGGGTACATTGACTGCCAGCCTTATAAAGACGCACAGAAGCACACAGCACGGTAAAATATTGTCGAGTAATCGCTGTCGAACCGCTCGTCGAATGCATTGACGATATAAAGACACACAATGACATTGCAAAAAAAAAAATAAAAGGCAAAGAGAGCGAATGGAAACTGGGGGAGAATATGTATAAACATGTTAAGAGGGACTGTAGCAAGTAAAAGATGTCAACAAGCAGCACCGAAATGGACGCCATTCGGGGCGCTTGCTTAAGCGAAATAGAGCTGTCGACCAGAGGGAAAGGGTAGATAGGAAAGAGGAAAGGATTGATTGTGGTCAGTTGTCAAGCTTAGTTATAAAGCTTTGAAATTGCTTAATCTTAAAAGATATAATGCAGAATCATATAAACCTTCCACCAAAACAATGATTTATTTAAAATATTCTTAAAGCGAAATATACAAAGAAATTCTCATAAAAAGGTTATATTTTCTTTATATATTATTAAATTTTGCATTTTTAATAATTATCTTAAGACAATTTGAAATTTGAAAAATGTAGTATATACGCCAGCTAACATTTTGGTAATATTTTTTTAATCTAGACTAGATTTAAATAAATTTAAATTAATATTAATAGATCCAGACATTTAATCGAAATGTAAATGAATATTTTAACATAATTAAATTATTGACCATAATCAGGTTTCTGGAAAAATTATGAAAATTCTTTTTTCAACAATTAAAATATTAATAATTAAATTTTAAATATTAATTGCATTATATTTATCTTAATTTGTTTATTTTTCATTAACAGTTTTTTAATTTCCCTCAAGGGCTATTCCATGAAATATTTCATTATACATTTAATAAGCTACAGCTACAGCACTAAGATAATTAAATCCCACTGCCAATTTTGAGCTTGTGAGGCAAGTATGCCAATCCATTTAGCTGTTGGCCTGGCCAAACATCAATTGGCCCGAACCGCAAAGTTGCAAAATCAATAAATTAACAAGCAATACTCATACAACCGGTCAGGCGCTACGAACTATTAAATGCATAGCACACACCCCGCAGCAATTTTCTTTTATCACCGACACCCCAGCTCGCCCCCCCCCCCTCCTCCTCCTCCTCCTCCTTTATGTCACCCCTCCTTCAGCCCCTTGATGTATCCATTTATCCAATGCCATTTTAGCTTTGGAAACGCGCAAAATAAATGAAAATATAAACCCGACTAACCAAAAACTGATTACTACAAGAGCTCAAATATACCCACACACTCTTCTCTTCTCCCGTCTCTTCTTTTCTTTTTCTTGCTTTCGATTTGCAGGCAACCATGCTGGCAACACTGGCGATAACAATCAAACGCCCGTGCGTAATCCGCCCGGAGCATTTCACAATTCTGCAGGCTCACTGGCACAGCATAATCTACTTGGTAAAATAATGCGCGGCATTAAAACGCAATCATTTGGGATTTTCAAACGTTTATCGAGTTATTTGCCAGCGGCGCTGCTAACTTCGCTGCCAGCGACGCGGTGGCGTATGAGTAATATGGAAAACCAGGCCCACACCCAGCCACTAGAGGGCGCTGTCAGCGCGCAGTCAAACATAAACAGCAGCATCTGCCAAAGGACAAACAGCGGCGGCGGCAGCAGCAGCACCACCACCAACAACAAGAACAACAACAGCATCCACAACAACAACAATAACAGCAATCGATGGGCGTGGCAGCCTGAGCTGCGCATATTTCACATTGCTCATACGCCGCGTGTGACGCAATGCCATTGGCCAATGCTCATTTGCATAGTAATATCGGCAGGCAGTTATGTTGTTGCCACGGATCCTATGCCAAAATTGTTGTTGCTGCTGCCGTTGCCGTTGATGTTGCTTTTGCTTTTGCTGCATTTTATCGGCAGCCGCATCGCATTTTCTATTAGTGCGGCGCATAGGCAACATTTAATGTTAACATTTTGGGCTGTTGGTAATAAGGTTGCCGCATTGTTGCCGCAAATTTATACAACAACAGGAGCAGCAACAATAACAACAACAATGGGGCTAACAGCAACCAAGCCAAACACATTTGCTGTGCTTTGCCAGCGCCAGTATTCAAGATGAAATCAAATAATTGCAAAAAACTCATTTAGGGCACAACAACAACAGCTACAAAAACAACAAGAACAATTTCAACAAAAAGCAGCGCGGCAAGAGCGTGAAAAATAGAATCAAACTTAGACAAGTAAGAAACAGAATAAAGTTGTGCAAGGCAGCACTAGAAATACTCATAGAGACACCCTCATACTCATATACCCTATATACTTGAACTACATGCGTATATATGTCGTATATAGTATACATGTATAGCTATAATCGTAGATAAGTTTATGCTTGCGCGCGTAAAATGAATATCATGTTAAATGGCACTCGCTCTGAGCGACTGTTGATTAAATGAATAGTCAGCCAAACAGCAATTGGCATTGCGAGTTTTTCCCTTGGCTTTTAATTGCCAATCACCACTTGGATATTAAGTTTTCCTTCTTCATGTTCAGTTTCGAAGTGCATTCGCATTTCGATAAAGCTAATTAACTACTTTACAACTATTTCACATTTGCAGGCAAAAATATTGTTGTATATTTATTTTTTTAAATCATCAGTTATTTATAATTGAAAAAATAAATTAGCGTAAACATTTTCAATTAAATATTTAATTTGTCAATTAAAATTTCTTATCGTTTGAAGGTTGAAGGTTTTGTTTTTATTTCTAAAGACTTTATAAATTACATAAATATATATTTTTTTTTTAATAAAACTAACACTTACATAAAATGTTCTAACTTTTCATAATTTAAAATAATTTGTCAAACGTAACCTAAAATTTAGCAAGTAAATAGTGCATATGGCATTCAATGCTGTGGGCAAACATTTTATCATTATTATTATTTACTTTTAAATTTCCAAATTGCAACACCATTTCACTTTGCTATGTGAAATAATTTACATATTTATTTCAAAATGTTTTTATCATTAGTGGTTCATCTTGAATGCGTTTCGAATGCGAACTGCCAAAAGCCAATTGCTGTGGAAATATTAACAAAATTAAAGTGGAAATGTTTGTTTGCTCGGCATGCAATTAATTTTCAAATCAATTCAAATATGCGCGAACTGGAAATGTTTATACACAAATAAATTTATGAAATATGCACAAAAGCAGTAAAAGAACAAACAAACACAAAAGTGAATCTCTCTAAATGAGAGACATAACTGGTGGTTCAGCATGTAAAGTTCAAACAAAAGCTATGCCTATTAAATGAACATAAATTAATTATATTAAACAATATAAATTCATAGCAATATGAAAAACACTGTTAATCAAATTTGCATTTAGATGAGCATATTTACAAACACACACACATACATAGCGAATTTACATAGTAAAATGTAGCGTAAATAAAAACCAAAACAAACAAATAGAAAACAAAAAAACAAAGAAGTTAAAGACACACGATATGCAGAAAATATATATGTTTAACATAGTCATATATTAGTTAGTGATACGGATTATTATATCAATACTTCATTGTTTATGTGCTAATTGGAAGGCAAGCAAATTGCTTGATAATACCTTACCTTATAAGGGAAGGCAAATGTATTTATTTAATTTTTTTACACTTCTTATTTGATTTCATAATTTTGTTTGTCGTAAGAGCACATGTAAATATTAAAAATTTAATAATTGTATTACTTCCTCTGCGCTGTAAATAGAAAAACAACTATTTCAACTAAATTAACCAATGCCTAAATTTAAGTATTGTTTAAGGAAAATCTAGTAACAAAATATAAAACTTTAAGTTATGCTTTCAAACCGTGTAAATATAATTAGGTATTAAATAATGACAGTTAAATAAATGTTAAAATGTTGAAAAAATTAAATATATATAAACTATTACAAGCGAATTAAGTAGACAGTAAATATCCAATCAGCATTTAGTACTTACTTATATAAACCTAAAACAAACTAATGAATTGCTGTTGAATATATATACAAAATATATATGTATATGCATTATAAGTATATATGTTAAGCGTACATAAAAAGCGTAAAGAAGCTCATTTAATTGTATGTCTATATATATATATGTACATTATGATTTCATAAACATATGTATTGTGCAGCTGTATGTGAATGAGTTTTGGCATATCTATGTAACATATAGTTGTATGTAAATGTATGCAAAAGTTTACAATTAAATAAAACTTACAAATAACTCTGTAAAAATAATATTAATTATTAAGCATATGTATATTAATAAGCTTGATAGTTTCTGCCCTTCTTTGTATAGTTGCAGTACAATGCCACCGAAAGGATACAACTTTCAAGGACAACGATCTGAGAGATCGTCACGGAATGGGACACACCATAAATAACCAAATAATAACTGACCAGATTGAAAAACTTTAACATATACCTAATTCAAGAAACATATTATGTATCCTTTATTCAAAAAACTTATTATATATATCAAGAGAAACATGTTAAGATAAAGCTGGATGCTTGTGCAGGACTGATCCCAGTTTCATATATTTTTCAGGAATAAACTCACCCTTCCGTCTATTTACAGGGTATTTGAACACACAGCACTGCGGCCAAGCACATAATCGTAATCGCAAAAACGGCACAAATTTCCGAAACCCATATGGCACACATACACACAAACACGTGCGAAGTGGAAAACTGAATGGCAACAACTGAAAACAGTCTCGTCTTTATTTAAAACCGGGCAAAGAGATTTTCTCTCCGCTCCTTCAGCCTCACGTCGTATTCGTATTTAAATATTGTGCAGCTTTTACAGCCGACGTTCTGTTGAAATTGTTGCGGCTGCCATTGAAATGTTGTCGTGTGGAAGTGAGCATATTTTCCAAGCAATTAGTGGCTGGAAAAGCGCACGCCAAATGGACAACAAAGTCGAAGACTGGGTCAAGTGAGCGGCACATAAAAACATTAACATGTAGGTGCATGCATATGGACACAGTCTGTACAAAACGCGGACAATCATCCCTTGGCCATGGCCTGTGAGCGAGACTTTAACAATTTAAAGAAACAGTGAGTACAATTATCTTGTATTTTTATTGAAATAAGAATTTCACATTTTCATATATATTATCTTTTCAATTTGTTATTTTCGAACCGACCCCGATTTTTATAAAAAACACTATTGTAATTTGTCTGATCCTTAAATTTTTATTGCAGGTCGAGTCAGCTGTTACATACGATCCTAATACACCGAATACCTTGGAAATCTGCAGGTATTTAGCCGACCAATGGATATTTTTCTTATACAAATATTAATCAAAAATTGGGCCATAGCTGTGCCATTTCAGGGCCGATCTTGATGTCCTTTGACCAACAGCTAGTCGTCATCTCCACAACTCAGAATATACAAACAAAGGCGAACGTTTTTAAGCAGCTGGGAAAAGTATATATTTGTTTATAAACAAACTATTTGTATTAACCGAAGCTATCAAGTGGGCAAAGATCATCACTATTTTTCTTGTGGTTTTCGAGGTATGAATGAAAGAGTATTTATTTTTCAAACGGACATTTATCACAAAATTGGCTATTTTGATATCTTTTGTGCTGTCCTTTGGTCATTAGATAGCCCTTATCTGTCAAATTCAGCATATACAATGAAAAGGACGAATGTGCCTCAATAAGCTGAAAAAGGAGAAATTTATATGTACGCACAATTGCCTATAATTCCGCCATATCCTTGCGGTTCCTGACGAGTCTTGTGTCGAACAACTCTCAGTAAAGAGGGCTACCAGTTTGCCAAAGGACATCAAAATCGTCCTTGTAGTTTCCAAGATATCATATATTTGTCGTATCCTTAAATTTTTAAATGCAGTTCGATGCAGATCGTCCTTACGATTCCAACGCACCAAGTCCTTTGAAAATCCGCCAGGATATGGCTTGGCTAGAGCTATTTTTCTAAAAAGGACATTTTATTTTTAGTCATATCTTGGTCATATCCTTAAGGATATCAGAAGGATATACCTTTTTGAACTCGTAGGGAGCAGGACTATCGATTGGCATTCAAGGATTTCCAGATTTCAACAAAAAATTTCATCAAAATTTTTCACAGGGGTTTAGTCAGAAAATTGGCTAAATTCAAAAATTTCAGGGCTAACTTCGCCATTTGAAGGACTATCGGGATGTCCTTTACACAGCTGAATGTCCTTACCCTCCCATTTAAGAATATACAACCCGAAGGACGATAGTCCTTCAAACGACAAAGTTTTAAGGACATTTTTAGCTACAGAAAATAGGCCATTACTCGGCTATATCCTTGCGTATCCTGGCAGGACATGTGTCAAAAAAATTGTGCTGGCCAGGTCCACCAACTGGCCAAAGGACATCAAGATCGTCCTTGTAGTTTCAGAGATATAGCGATTTTACTGAAATTTTGTGATTTCAGTCGATTTTCCTTGCGGCCCGCGGCTGAAAAATGACCAAGTCCAGGATTCTTAGATGACCCCATAATGTTTTAATGCACTTCGATGCAGTTAGTCTCCACGATCCTAACGCACCATGTCCTTTGAAAATCCGCAAGGATATGGCTGAGTTATGGCTATTTATTTACTTAAAATACGTTTATGTATTTCGAATGAAATTTTTACTTTAAATGTGTTTTTATCTTTTTAGATTAAAGGATTCAAGGATTCTTGTTGGCTCTAAGAAGTTTTACGAATCTAACGCGGCTACTTCTTCCAGGATCTGACGTTTATTAAGCCAGATATAGTTATTTTGAGTTACCATTGAAAATACATAATAATTTTCACAAAAATAAATGAATTTAAAATTAATAAACAAATTCCCGTCTTTTTACTTCCAAGGGATAAGGGATTGCAACAAATTCAAAAATCAACGGTCATTTAAAATCTGTCTGCTTGCGGCCGCTGGCTGCCAAGATTTTTCTTAAATTCTTCTAAAATACCAGGCGAACAGAAATACCCAGAAGGTCGACGAAATCTACGAGTAAAACATTTTGTTGCATACGCGTAAGGGGCAAAAATGTTACTCATTTAAAATGAGTAATGTTAAGCAGTAACTCATGTAAAATGAGTGCTGTAAAGACGGCTGTTAAGTAACAGCTGCATGTACAAGGTTTGCTGAAAGAGAAAGCATACATATTTTTTGACCATATTCTTGCCAATTTCGCTAGAATAAGGTCCTTTAGGTTCACTAGGACTATATCCCTGGTACTGAATAGCCAAGGATATATGTGTCCACTAGGTACCAAAAACATTTACAAACATTTTAGTTCGATCCTGGCAAAAAGAACGTCTTTGAATTTGCGGAAATCTTTATAATCGATTAGAGTCCTTGAATTCTTTAATCTGAAAATATAAAAACACATTTAAAGTAAAAATGTCATTCGAAAAATATAAATGTATTTTAAGTAAAGAAATAGCCATAACTCAGCCATATCCTTGCGGATTTTCAAAGGACATGGTGCGTTAGGATCGTGGAGACTAACTGCATCGAAGTGCATTAAAACATTATGGGGTCATCTAAGAATCCTGGACTTGGTCATTTTTCAGTCGCGGGCCGCAAGGAAAATCGACTGAAATCACAAAATTTCAGTAAAATCGCTATATCTCTGAAACTACAAGGACGATCTTGATGTCCTTTGGCCAGTTGGTGGACCTGGCCAGCACAATTTTTTTGACACATGTCCTGCCAGGATACGCAAGGATATAGCCGAGTAATGGCCTATTTTCTGTAGCTAAAAATGTCCTTAAAACTTTGTCGTTTGAAGGACTATCGTCCTTCGGGTTGTATATTCTTAAATGGGAGGGTAAGGACATTCAGCTGTGTAAAGGACATCCCGATAGTCCTTCAAATGGCGAAGTTAGCCCTGAAATTTTTGAATTTAGCCAATTTTCTGACTAAACCCCTGTGAAAAATTTTGATGAAATTTTTTGTTGAAATCTGGAAATCCTTGAATGCCAGTCGATAGTCCTGCTCCCTACGAGTTCAAAAAGGTATATCCTTCCGATATCCTTAAGGATATGACCAAGATATGACTAAAAATAAAATGTCCTTTTTAGAAAAATAGCTCTAGCCAAGCCATATCCTGGCGGATTTTCAAAGGACTTGGTGCGTTGGAATCGTAAGGACGATCTGCATCGAACTGCATTTAAAAATTTAAGGATTCGACAAATATATGATATCTTGGAAACTATAAGGACGATTTTGATGTCCTTTGGCAAACTGGTAGCACTCTTTACTGAGAGTTGTTCGACACAAGACTCGTCAGGAACCGCAAGGATATGGCGGAATTATGGGCAATTGTGTGTACATATAAATTTCTCCTTTTTCAGCTTATTGAGGCACATTCGTCCTTTTCATTGTATATGCTGGATTTGACAGATAAGGGCTAGCTAATGACCAAAGGACAGCATAAATGTCCTTTTAAAAAATAAATACTCCTTCATTCATACCTCGAAAACCACAAGGACAATAGTGATAATCTTTGCCCACTTGATAGCTTCGGTTAATACAAATAGTTTGTTTATAAACAAATATATACTTTTCCCAGCTGCTTAAAAACGTTCGCCTTTGTTTGTATATTCTGAGTTGTGGAGATGACGACTAGCTGTTGGTCAAAGGACATCAAGATCGGCCCTGAAATGGCACAGCTATGGCCCAATTTTTGATTAATATTTGTATAAGAAAAATATCCATTGGTCGGCTAAATACCTGCAGATTTCCAAGGTATTCGGTGTATTAGGATCGTATGTAACAGCTGACTCGACCTGCAATAAAAATGTAAGGATCAGACAAATTACAATTGTGTTTTTTATAAAAATCGGGGTCGGTTCGAAAATCAAAACTTTTTAGATTATTTTTTTAATATCTCAGGTAAATAAAGTCTAATTTTGAAATATCATACCTTTTTTTTGAATATCTCGGCCAAATAATGCCCGATTTTGGAATTTTGGACTCGTAAGATCAGTACTATCGATTGGCATCAATAAAATGAAAACCAAAATTTTGAACTTTTTGCGCAGGAATTTGCAGGATTTTAAGGATATGACTGGATATAGACTCGCTAGTGCTTTGATTTTAAATTATTTAAGGAATGTAGTTTTGAAAGATTATTTTACTCTCAAAATAAATAAACCAAATTGTCAGAATAAATATCTTGTTTAAATTGAAGCTGACTTATAACCCGACTACGTAGTTAAATAAATGTTTATTTACCTGGAAATGATATCAGTGCATTACTTAGAAAATACTAAACAAAAAAAACAAACAAAAAACACGCTTTACTGGCAAGTGCAAAAAGTGAGTGTAAGCCTGAGCAACGAAAATGGCATTTGCCAGCATTTCTTGACAGGACCTTTGTTCCTAACATCCTTTTTATGGCAAGCTCGCCTGCGTATGCGAGTGGAAAATTCAATTTGCAAAGTGCATAAAAGTAGCAGCAGCAGACGACAGCGTTGCCGATGAGAGGATGCAACGTGTGAGATTTTCACTCCGCGCGTCGCTTGTTTGTTGTTAAACAAAAGCGGCAGCTACTCTAACCCAGTTAGGTATACTACCATATACATACAGAACCAGATCTAGAAACAAAAACAGACCAAAAGCCAGCAGCCAGAGCCTGAAGCCAGAAGCAGAACTAGCAGCAGAGACAGACGCTCAGACAGACTCCACTGTTGATGCAGCGAACTGCAAGCTCTGCGGAATGCGGTTAGAGGGGCAGGTGCATAGAAGCATGCAACAAACAAGTGGCACAGTGGCATAAACGTAAACGTAAACGTAGACGCAGCGCCCGAGTGGCGCAAACATTGTAATTAAATCTACGTCAACATAAACGACGAATGTGAATGGAGATGGCAATGGGAATATCACTAGGAAATCTAGTGAGGGTGTGAGGGGGGAAATCGGTGTGTGCATGGTAAAGGGAAAATGTGTGTGTGAGTGTATGATGTTAAAGTTACTTTTGTAGGTATGTGTGTGTTTGCCTATATACCCTATAATATGAGTAAGTACATAGAGTGTAAGACTTGCCATTTTCGCATCGCATTCTTATAAAGCATTTTATGCATTTTCCCATTCACCAAAAATGACATCTGTGTACCCCAATACAGGGTATCGCTCAGTCGTGCTGCTCTCATTTGTCACTAATTGCTAGCTCTGTTAGCTGTTAGCTGTTGACTTTTGAGCCATAGCTGTGCGCAACTTGGCCAAGAAAGTGACGCAGGCTTTGCCAATTCTGTGTGTGTGCTGCGTGATTGTGTGTGTGTGTGTGTGTGTGTTATCCTTATGACGGGCTTTGTTTTGCCGCCTGACACCGCCAAGGCAAGCGAAAGTTGCCGTCTTGTCGGTGCTGCTGTTGGTGTTACAGCAGAGATATACACCAGGTAGAACAGGTGAAAACACGAGAATAATTGTAGAGCATCCATTTCGTCAAGTGGGCGGGCGGGCAGCTGATCTCTGATCTCCGCTTTGAAGTTTTCCTTTTCATATTGCCTTTTATTCTCTCACGTTTAGTTAATCCAATTTGTTAGCTCACTTTCAATTACAATTACATTTCAAAAGGGCAGAGTCCTGTTTGTCCTGGCCCTGCATCAAATTTCTTTATGTGGCATTTGCTTGTTGTTGTCTTTTTCGGCATTCTGTACTTGACACTTTTCAATTGTTCTTGATAAGAGTAACTGAAAAGTTAAATTGCATTTAGCATAGTCAGCAAACGAATGAAAAACAAGTAACTGACAGTTGGTTTCGAGTAGTTGGCAATTATTTAAAGCTTATTTTGTCACTCTGTAAAATTCCCTTGAGCAGCTGCATAAATTTGTGACTAGTTATCCCTTAAATCACTAACTTAATCCTACATTTTATATATGGTAAAAGTGAATTATATTATTATGAAAAAAGTTAATCAAAATTGGTTATTATTCCCATTTTAAACAACATTATAATATATTATCTGATTATTTATATATATGTATATAAGAATATTTTAAGGAAAAAGTTCATTCAAAATAAATCAATTGTCTAGTTCTTTTTCAGATCAAAAGACACATAGGATATCTTTGAAATAAGTAAGGAATAATATTGCTTTTATATGTTCCTATTTTTATCTCAAAATTCCTAGTGCTCAGAATTGTTTCGCGACCCAAGAAGAATCGTAGGTTTGTTGGCTTAGAAATGAAAGCTGAGAGCAGTATTTCAAGCAATACGCAATAATTGCGAGCAGAGCAAACGCAGCAATTAAAACGTAGCCAAAAGGCATAAATCACGCATACGCCCCATTGAGCCCGTGCATTATGCAGTGGCCATAAAAAGCGTACGCAAAATGATTTCAGCCTGCCTTCAAAAATCTACTCGGTTGACCTAATTTGTATCCATTAGACAGGCGATAAATAAACGAGGAAGGAGTCTGGTTAGCTAAATCGATAGACTGTTCATATAACTTATGGCTTGAGGTGGCCCGCAAATTGCCCGTCAAGTGTTTGCTGTCCTGGAAGGGTTAGGCTTCAACAGTATATTAAGTTGCAGCATGGCTTTGATAAAGGTCAAAAGCGGCCGGCAATTAAATGGCCAAGTAATATGATGCCAACGCCAACACTGAGAGCAGGCGTCATTTATGGCTAATAGCCCTGGATGGGCAGTACGAAAGGATGTACCAATAGGGCAATAACTTAGTGCGTGTTGACGCTGATATCCTTTGCTGGCCACTTATCATAACGCTTAAGCGTTGATGGCTATCCCCACTAAGCCCTCGAGCTGTGCTTGTCCTGCGGGACACGCACATGCTCCTGCAATTATGCTAAAAGCGTTAAATTTATAGTTTCCCCATACTCGAGCAGCGACTGCCATTTTTAACATGGCTCCTCATGTCTGCGTCTAAATAAATGGCTTTTAGAGCACGCGTTAATGATGTTGATTGTAGTCCTGGGAGCCCCAGGATCACCGAACCCGAACCCGAACCAGAGCCCGAACTCTATCCCCAGCACCGACAGTGGCCCACCTTTCCATGTTTCATGTTTTTGACTAATGTTTTATAGCTGCAACGCGTCTGCAGCCGTTCCAGTAGTTCTGCCTGCTGTTCCCACCCCTCTCCTGCGCTTGGCCTATGTCTGGTTTATTTTTATGATGATATATGGTCAGCGTTTTCGGTTTCATATTGGACACTCGCTGGTGCCTGTTTAAAGGATTTAAGGCCTTATTTATTATGGGTATGTTACCTGTTTATGATTCTGCAGAAAGCCGCAAACATTTTGCGACAATACCTCGTGCATCCTCTCAACTTTTACATCGCTTAACAGTTGCCCAATATTTTATGTCTTTACATTTTGTAGTTTTGTGTGTTCCCGCCTTAACTTAATTCCATAATGCGATATGTACATATACTTGCTTAAATATTTATACTGACAAACTGTTGACTTGCCTTCCAAAAAAGCCATGATTAATACACGCGACTTAAACAACCTTCAGCAAATATTATAAAATGTCTATTATATTAAACAACCTTGATTTATAGCAAACGTATTTTTAATAAACTTGTGTCACTTAAGGCTAAATTATTCTCTTATTAAACATAAGTAAATCTAAATATTTATTTTCATTTTCTCAGTCTTTGGCAAAGAACTTTTGCTATTTAGTTGCATAATTGAATTAACAGCGTTTACTTGGTAAGGATTAAACTATCTTCCCGGTATTTCATTTAGAGTGCACGCGGTAAACTCTCGTAATAAACAAAAAGTTATTCGTACACACGCACCCACACACAAAAACACACACCCGCATAGTTGGCAGCAGCAATAAAACAACAAAAGCACCGAAATGCGCTTAGTATGCAACTTTTTGCACCAACGCCCCAAATAACATTAGCGAAAATCACTTAAATGGCTGTAATTTGTTTGGTGCACGGGGCGTATGCGTTACCTGTGGGCCCGCGGCAGCAGCTTATTGAAGCTCAACGAGCTGCTGCTGCACACAAACAAACTTAATACAACAAATTTGTGCCATTTGGGCGTAAAACAAAACACATTTGAAATTTTTAAAGTGCAACCAAAACGGAACCGCCCAGCACCCCAGAGAATCCCCCCTCCACCAACCCAAAAAAAAAAAAACCAATTCGCCGAAAAACTCATCACTCAAGCGCAGTTCACGGAATAAGTGCAAGGCCCACGCCCAACAGCGGCGGCCGAGGCAGCGGCAGCTGGAACTGGAGCTGGAGCAACAGCAGATCCCATCAAACAGTACACCAGTTTTTTAACACACACATATACACATGTATTACAAACAATCCTCGTTGCGGCGCTGGGCCAACAGCCAGCAAAATGGTTTAAAACTCAATTAAAGTTTTAGCCGCAAAATAAATGCAAAAACGGCGGCGGCAGCGTCGACAACAGCTACAGAAACAATGATATTGCCCCCAAAAAGGTGGTAAACGCTGGCATTACAAATAAATACAACGAACAATGTATGCTCTTTCATATATGAAATAATTGGATGCAAAGCAGCGCACTAAATTAGCTAAGCTGGCAAATAGTTAGGACTGATCAAAATAGTTGTGGCGTAACTTATTTTAAGTTAAATAAAAAAACTATTCTATTTATGGTTACATTTAAATATCGATAGAAATTATAGGGCATAATTAAAAATGACGGAGATTGGTCGTTGAGACCAGAAATAAAGTGTTGCAAAACAATCGACGAAGTTATCGTTTTTTTTTTTATCAAGGATTGCCCTTTCTTTGGCATTATCGATAGTCGTCGTTATCGAAACTATCGAGTATAGGTTATTGAAAATCAAAAAACAGGTAGCTAGCATGGGCTGTGGTGTTTACTAAATTTCTCATCTTTTGTTTTATGTGCAGAAAAAACCACTCAAAAACACGCCCACAAGCAAATCACAACCCTGTGATTGCCTCCTGAACCACAGGAGCCGCAGCAGTCGAGGCACTTTTTGATTGCTGTAATTCAAATGAAAATCGCACAATTGAATTGAATTTCCCGAAAAACTGCCGAAACTTTGATAAGCCTCCAGTTTGTGTGTTTGTTTTGTTTGTGATTAGTTTACACGCGGTGGTATTGGTGTCTAGATTCCGTTGTTTTATGTGCCTTGGACCGTTTTCTAGTCCATGTTTTATATTTTTTGGCTCGCTATTTGAAGTGCAGTTTGAAAAACAAATTGCTGGGAGCTTTGCTCAAGCTTAATGAAGTCTAACAACATTTAATGGTGCATTCTTTTTACACGCTTCTGCAAAAGTTTGCGTTTATTTTATTAGAGCGTAAAATCGCATTTGGCAAATAGTTAAAACAACAAATACTGTTCAGCACTCGACTCGCTTTTGGGCTTGATTATTGCTTATAAAATCAGGGACTTTTCAAAATGTGTTTTGCGCATTGAAGCAAGCATATCCAATAATCCATCATATATATCTATATATATTATAAAGCCCGCCTGTATATATTCCATTCAAACTATAAAAAGTAAGAGACTAAGACCAAATTATCTTTCTATCGGAACACATTTAAGCTCCTAGTGACTTAATTCTTAAATGTCAAAGAAACGAGAAATACAATTAGAATATAAAATACAATAAAATATAAAATGTTAAAATAAATAAACAAGATAAGCTTGTATTTCTTAATGTATCTGACATATTGAATTATTTTTATATAACAAATTTAATTTAAATGTCAACTTATGTGGAAAATATTTTAACAACATTTACTCACCTTTATAAGTCGAAAAAACTAAACATTCCCACTAAGTATATCCATTAAAAATGTTTGTCGTAATTTACGGTATATGGCCAAAAATTTCGATAGTGCAGCAAAATCAACAAAAATAAAATCGCCTGGCACCTAATTTGAATGCAGAAAATTTAACAAAATGAAATTAAAGTATTTTATTTATGATAACTTCTCTGCACCATGTTAATGACTCATTACACATGCAACTCAAAACGAGGCGAACGTGGCAACAACAACAACAACAACAATAACAACAACAACAGCAACAACAGCAACAACAAAAACGGCAACAAACTTGTTCACAAATTTGTTACCAACATGAACGTGGCTTAAATGTGGCAAACGTAAAGTTGAATTATGCAATAAAAAATAATGCAATAATTGTGGAAAATTGTGAAAACTATGCAAATGGCACACACACACACACACACCATTTTCCGAGGGTGCCCGAAAGAACCGTCGTACGTTCCATATTCATGGAACATACAATTTTCAGCCAAACTCGGTGCGAAATGTGCAACAAAGCAAAGTTTTTGTTTTAGCCAAATGAACGCCAACAATTTTTAATTGTTTATTTTCCAAATTCATATTGCATGTCGCTTTGCAGTGGCTATTTTATAGGTGTTTGTTATTTTATTATATATTCTTATTTTTTTTTTCTGCGTATGTTAAGTTAAACAAAAATTACCATTCAAAATAATGAATATGGCTGCAGTTGAAAAATGATTAGCTTTATGTTTATATAATTTTCATGAATAAATATATTGCAAGAACTTGACTTGTTTAACTTAAATATTTTGCGTTATTTGAGTGGCTTTCAACTTAAAATGTCATTCAATATCACAACAAAAGTTAGTTTGAACTGCAATCAACATTTAAATATTTGACTATTTATTTAAGGTATTCAGTTTGTTATACCTTTAAGAAATTGATCAGAGCTGGTTAATTCACATAAAACATATTTGTAGACTTTATTTAATTATAAAAATATGTGAGTTTCAATACAAGAGAAACGCAATTGCACAGGGATTAAATAATGTAGTTATATGTCAGATGAGAATAAGCCAATTGGATCAGTTAACAGACACATATATATGCATATGTGAACAAGCTAGTAACGATATTGAAAACTGGGATCCGAACCATAGACAATGCAAGCACATGGATAACCTGCAAAAGGCGTTCGTTGAAAAACGCCCAAAATATAAATAATAAAACATGTAAAGAAAATAAAACATACAGCAAATAACAATAACATTTATGAACATTTATCAAATATTTATTTTAAATGACACCAGAATAAATGCATACAGTTTAAGTTCACAATAGACAAACACAAGGCTAAATACAGAAAAAAAAAAAAAAAAAACAAACACAATTTTGCTTTTCCAAAAACGTAAATTCGTATAGAAATTCTTTTTGTTTTGAATTTAAATTTAAATTTGATAAAATCGAAAAGGCTTAGTAATTGTTTAATTTTTGTCTACGCATATTACTGAGTTTTTTTTTAATTATGCATAATTGCCACCAAAGAGGGTAAAACGTGTCCAAACTACCTGGCCCATGCTGTTTATGGCAACTGTGTTTTATTTATTGCGTGGCCATAAAAAGAAATGTATTATTGAAAAAATATAGTTGTATATATTAAGTAAGAATCTAATTAAGAGGTTATTTTGTAGTGAGAGTAAGTAATATGTGTGAGAAGTAAAATCGAAAGAGTTTTGCCAACATATAATACCAAAATGTACCAATATTATTACCTTGGCTATGGACTAACATCTGAAACGAGAGAAAGTTTATAGTTTCTATTTTGTTTGTGTACAATATTCAAGCAATTCGGGAATGCAACAAATTTGGTATTTTTTGGTATTTTTGTATGTCAAGCCAAATTAAGGAGAAAATCAGAAATACACTTAAAAAGCAGCTGGCAAATATTGGATTGGTATTAATTAGCTACAGGTTCCTGTATCGGCGAATTCATTATGTAACATTCAAGGACATAGAGCATGCTTAGTATGTACACATGTCGAAATAGTATTCATGAATTGAATATTATTCTTTGATTTTTGTTTAGTAATCGTAGCGTTCACATGCCAACACCCAATGTACAAAATTGCAACACTTGAACTTGCCTCGCGGTTTGCACTGTAAATGCTCCTTAATGTACTGGCAAGGACACTGAAATTGGCCGCAATGCCGGCCCGGTTCCAGCGGCGTTACATCGACCAGGCCGCGCAGCGCCTCCATGCCCCAGCGGGAGCCGTAGCGCAGGAACAGCTGCAGGCCGCGCTCCTAGGAAGTAGATTTAGATGAAAAGGCAGGTGAGACAGGTAAAGCAAACAGGCAACAGATTAGTTAACAGGTGGATAAATTGTTAAATGTTATGAAAATAAAAGAGTGCATGTTAGACAGTGCGTATGTGTAATACGTATGAGTATACAAAAATGTGCAGCATACTTTTTGGCTGAAACAAAATCAAAAAATAAAATGTAAATGGCAAATTTATAAATATGAAATTTAAATTAAAAATAATTTAGCTTCGTTTTCAACAGCTTTTAATTCGTAGAATTCACAATAGGCACACAAAAATTATAGGGGAAATAAAATAAAAGTATTAAATTACAATCCGATTGTAACTGGAGCAAACACGGAAAGGAAGAATTTCGATATATCGATTTTATCGCTATCGGCCACGCCTACAGCCAGCAGCCCATGCAATTGATGCCGCAGCATTGGCGATGTTGCAGACTGATTTTGATTTTGTTACGCAAGAGCTCCTCCTCATACTGGCATGGGCAAATTGACGATTGCAGATGTCGTGGTGTCTCATGGACGCCCGCCTCCTGTACGGTCCAGTCGAGGCGGCGGCGCAGAAAGTCCTTGCCCCAACGCTGCAGGTAGCTAAGAAACAGCTCCTGGGCAAAGGCCTAAAGAGAGTTGTGAGTATTTTTGTGAGAGTGTCGGTGTGCGTGAGAGACAAAAGAGAGAATGCGTGAGCATGATGCATGATCAATGTACAGAGAAAGAGAGAGCGAACGAGAGATGAAGAGAGAGCGCACGAGAGACAGAAGAGAGTGGGAGAGACCAAAAAGCAAGTGTCAGTGTCTAGCGATGAGCATGAGCGAAATAACAAATACAACTAGCAAGCTTCTGAAAGCTTTAAAGCCCAGCAGAGCTGTCTACATGAGCCGTGTTTGTGTGAAAGCCCAAGAAGCTTCAGACTCACCTGTTTGCGGGATAGACGCACCGGCTGACTACCCTGTATGACAATATCATTGACATCAATGTCCAGCTTGGCCTCCCAGCCCGCCTTAATGGCCTCGCCGCCATTCTGCTCCGTGTGCTCCAGAAACTCGTTTAAAAAGCTCACACACTGCGTCGCGTCAAAGTACATAAAGCACAAGTTGACCTTGTGACAGGAGATGCGGCCCCGATCGTCCAGCACGAGCAAAATCTTGTGCCGCATTAGTTGCTTATTCACGCGTGCCAGACACTTCTCCAGGCCGCGCGACAGCCGCAGCTTCATCCACATGCACAGAAATATGGCCGCCGCATTGAGGAACAGCCAGCCGACGCCCAGGGCAAAGAGTGCCACGCCCTGCAGCCCAGAGAAGAGCAGCGCGAGCAGCACAGCGAAGGCAAACAGTATCCAGCAGACGAGGATGCGCTTATAGCAAATGTTGTACACTGTGAAGCGATAGTCATTGACCAGCGTCTCCATTGCATTCACATAGTCCTCCACAGTGAGCTGCACAGGGAAGAGCAAAGGGGGGAGTTAGACGTTTGAGGGGCGCTTAGACCAAAGCCAGCGCAACAGTTGATTGATTGACTAGCCACTTACCGTCAAACCCTGTGCCATCAACTCCTCGGGCACCAGCTCCGGACGAAATATGGCCGGGGTTATCCAAGGCCATTTCGTGTTGGCCGGCAGAAGTGTGACAATCACATCTCCATTAGCTGTGGGTGGAACAGGAACAGAGAGGAGAGAGTTACAAGGTGTCACCACATCCTCTAGATAATTCAAGTCAATTTTGACATTTGGAAGTAATAACAACAACTTAAGAGTTGGCTTACACTGAGCTACAGGTAGGGAGTATGTGCTGCAGAAATGTACTACGGGCTACGATGGTCTATAGTTAAAAGAGAGCGGGAGTTCCGATTCGTATTCTCATTAAAAAAAAAATAAAAGAGAATCTAGTTTAAGACATATTAAGAAAACCACGTTAAATTATTATATTATATTTTTATAATTTAAAATTAATTGTCTATTTATTTTCTTAATTTATGGGAAGGAGAGATTTAAGATGTGTGCATTTATATATGCTTGTGATTCATTGGATTAATTTTTATGTTAAAAAATAAAATGTTGTTTCGAATATCATGGGCGAAGGGGAAATACACTTGGTGTCATGTTGCTTAGAAGGATTTCTTAATAATGATTTTATTCAAGACCGATTTCTATAGAAGTCCTTTTATATAGTATTACTATTTGACGGGGTTTTGCAGACATGTGCATACAAAGTTAAATTTTCAACCGATTCAATTTATAGAGCTTTATATACCATATGAAAAGTGGGCCGGTAATAAAATAATATGCTCATGCTATGCTATGAAAAGAGAATTTTGAAACATACAAGAACTTAGTTTCTGACCGATTCTTCCTATATCAACTGTGTTATGTAGTGCTCCGATCCAGCCAATGCCGACACATATAGACTGCCTACAACAGAGAGACGGATCTATGCAATATTTAACGGGAATGAATCTAGAGAGAGACTAGCTTGCATAAATACAGAGAGACTTTCGACTGTTGAGACATCATTGGATCGAAAACTTTCACTTATATGCCAATTGGCACTTCTTGACAATATTGTAATATCCTACAAAGGTTTAAAAAAAAGAACGGGTTGACTCTAGTTTCAATTTTGAGGCGTACTTACCGAAACCCTCACGGATGCGGCCCGTTGACAATTCAATTGTGCGCATACCAGAGGCCTGATCCACTGGTATGGAGACGCTCTTGCCACTGGCATTCCCGCTGGTATTGTTGTTGTTGTTGTTGTTGCTGATGCCACTGCCATTTGGATGAGTAGCGGTCGCTGCAGCTGCTGTCGAGGACGAGGCCGAGGTCGACGTTGTTGCGGCCGAGGCGGCGGCCGAGGCTGCAGTTGCTTTTTGGTTTATTAGCTGCTGGGGGTGGCGAGGGGGACTGCTGCCACTACCGGATGCATTCAGATTAACGTGGGTGCTCTCAGTTGTCAAAACAGCCGGCGTCACATCCGACAACGTTGCGCCAGCTGTTGTGGAGGAAACTGCAGCACGCTGTAGAATATAAAAACAATGGGTTAACGTTCTTGGCCTTAAGATAACGCAGAAGTGGTAAAAAATATGACAAAGAGGCAGAAGGAATTATGCAAATGTGCGCTAGAAAATCAATTTTATTGATTTACCCTTAACAATGCAGCGGTATTTATAAAAAATATATATAGATGATTGAGCAACAGCCGACGCTTGCTACATCAGGTGCTGCAAAAGCGAAAACAATTTGCCATTTTGCACGTACGCAGCTCAGCACCCCAAAGCGGATATGGGGAGCTACGTACTGCGCTTTAAAAGGTGCTGGCAAACGTTGAAATGCACCAAAAAAAAAAAAAACAACAACTCAAAATAGTCGCGCAACAGCTGAGGTTTTCTATAATTGATCTATAGCGTGCTATACATTTATTATAGCATGCCAGTTTTCTGTCTCTCTCTCTCTCTCTCTCTCTCTCTCTCTCTATCTGTCTCTCTGAGCAGTTAGACCAAAGTCTACTACCAAGGTCATAGATCCAAAAATATACTCTATTCCTGAAGGTCAATGAATGTTATATGTGTTTTTCTTGCAAGCTAAAAATGTATTTCAAAATCTCTTAACTTTGTTTTGCCTAAACAGAAGCCGCCCACATGTCTGCTTGTAAATTTAAGCTCAAGATAATGCTGTTGGGTATCTACGACTGATCTGTGAAATTGATGATGATTATAAAGAAAATAGTATAATAGCTATTATATTTTAATATTTTTTTACCTACTGGAAAGATTATATTAATTATATATAAAAAAACTAGATAGTAAGCATTAACATGAGCTTCTACTAGTTAACAGCCACCACATCCAGTGTTGTAAATCAATAATAATAATAAAAGGTATTTCTTTTTTAAGCTTAAAAAGTCTTAGAGAAATATACCACTTCGTAAATAAAACCCTTTTAATGCACCACAAACCATGTTGAATCATAACACGCAAAATAGTGCAATTAGCCTTTAGCTTTTAGGTGGGGACTAATTGATTGTACAAGCAAGTGCTCGTAGATATATTCAATGCATCTAAGTAGATAAGCACATCAATACCTGGAATATAACACTTAATTGCCAATTTTAAAATGCACTGCATAAAAGCAACATATGTATCTTCACATCAAACTCAACAAAAGCAGATTATAATCTAATCATAATCCTTTCTCTTTAAATGTTTATCTCTCTAACTACTTAAGAAACGCACCAAGCTTTTTCCGTATTTATGTCAATGTCAGTGTTGACAGCTTGTGTTTGGGATTGCTTGAAATTTCAAGCAACCCGAAAACCCGGGTATATATTGCGAAATGAGCAAAAATAAGCAACAAATAAATATTGACTTTATTACAATCATAATAAAAATAAAGCTGGAGTAATATTTAAACAAATGCCGGGTATATTATTTTTATCTCACACTCCGCTGATATGACAAAAAAAAAAAAAAAAAACAGAACAGCAACTGAACTGATGAAAGTCAATAAGCAAGCGTCTTCGAGATACTTTTAAGTATGGACAACAGATATACATTCTCATGCACCTGCTGACTGTCACACTTATATGACTGAATTGTTGATGTATTTGCACATTATTTTGTTTATTAATCGTGGACAGGTGAAGATAAACTCTTTACAAAACAGCTCTAAAATAGCATTGCATATCAAAACAAACAGAAAACTTTATAATTATAATGTATACTGCGATCAAACTATATTTATTTATTTTGGCATCAGACGTTTAATAATAATTTGCAAAGCAAATTGATTAAAACGGCGATAACTTGAACTAAATTTCTGTTTTATCATTTCTTCTTTTATTTTAATAATCGCATTGAAATATGGAAGTGTCATTCCAGCATAGACATTTTGTATATTCCACTTAACTAAGATTGTTTTGCGAATTAACTTTTTAGAGCTGTGGAATAATTTACTGATAAAATTAACATACTGCAATGTGCCGGTGCATGTTTAACAGTCTACTAAAAATAAAATTATACACTGCAATTTGATTAATAGTCAATACATCATTGAGGGTAAAAAATGTTTGGGTGTGGAAAAGTACTCAATATTTCTATACTATTTCTATATGAAATGTGTATGCAAATAAATATTTTACACTGTTTTGCTTTCTGATATAACAATAAGAATAACTTTGTTCTCCCATAGGCATTCGAAAAATAAACTACTCATTCTTTGTATGTCCACAACAAGTGAAATTTATAACAGTGCCTTTGTAAAGTATTCGCATTTAAAAGTTCTGACTGTACACCCTAATGCACCCAAAAATTTCACGTTTCCATTCATGCATGCACTTGAACGAATCGAACAATCCCTTTCCACAAGCCTTGTACAGAGTATGACGTGTCGCTTCGTATTTTCGATGAGTAATCAGCCAAATAGGCCTTGCTGCCACTGTTGCAGGCGGCGGACAGTCCCTAACCTTACCTCATTTGTCATGCGTGCAACGTGACACAAAAGAATAATCAGAAGGCAACGCAAAGAAGCAGAGGCAAAGTACCGCTGCTAACAACTCCATTAGGCAACGAAAAGGCGGAGAAACGCAAAGAAACGTAGCGATAACGCGGTGGCAGGGCAAGGGGTGCGGGTGCGGGGAGCGGGTGCGGAGAGGGAGAGAGGTAACGCATACTGTGCGATGCATTGGAATGCGTTGCGTTGGGTCAGCCACAGCACGTGAGAGATACCGCCAAAGAGAGCGTAACTACTTAAAACGAACCAAAGAGAAAGAGAGAGAGAGAGAGAGGCAGAGAGCGACTAACCTGCACAGGTGATGGAGCTGCTGCTGCTGCCGAAGCCTGCTCGTTGGGACTGCGCGAGCGCGCGCGTCTCTTGTTGTTGCTGCTGACCACAGATGGTGGCGGTGGCGGCAGCGCCAACTTGTTTTGTTGTTGCTGCTGCTGCTGCTGTGCGGCACTGCCGTCGCCAGTTTTACTGTTACTGTTATTATTTTTCTCACTGCTGTCCGTCTCGTCGTCGAATTTAACCCAATTTTTGGGCGTCAGCTGTACGTCATCGCCTGCAGCCAAATCGCTGCTGCTGCCATCTAGCGGCACATCTTGCAGCGGATGATCTGGCGTCACAGTCGCAGTCGCTGTCGACGTCTGCGCCTGCGCCTGCGCCTGCGCTTTGGCCTCGTGCTCCATTAGGTTTTTATATAATTTTAAGGAATGTGCGAATGCGCGAGGCTGACGCGTGTCTGAAATTGTTGTAATTGAACGTGTTTTGGCTCGCAGAGCGAATACGTTTTGTTTTTGCGTTTTGTTAGTTCGCTTTTGCCGCTTACATAACCTCAATAACAATTCACACTTGAGTTGCTGCCGCTGCCACTGCCGCTGCTGCTGCTGCTGCTGCTGCTGCTGTTGTTGCTTGTGTATTTTTAACTGATTTTTATTGTTGGCGCAGCGCACAACGCGTCGTTTACGTGTTGGCTGCTCACGCGTTCTCGTCACACTGCCGCGGCACACCCAAAAACAAAAAGCGCAGCTTAGCTTGGCTCAAAGGCGCGCTCCGCTCAGCTTGCGCTCAGCTAAAGCCCTTTTACCGTTTTGCTGTGTTTCGTTCTCACACGTTTCAAGTTTTGATGCTGCCGCGGCCGCCTTTAGTATTGACTGCAAACGTTCAACTGAGCAAGCGACGGCTTTAGCTAGCTTTTCGTTGCGCTCACCTGTTGGCAGCAGCGAGCAGAGCTTTGTCTTTACCTACTCGCTCAACCTCTCTCTCTCTCTCTCTCTCTCTCTTTCTCTCTGTCTCTTTGTATCTTAGTTCTGCCGCAGCTCATTCATTAATGTTTTTGTTTTCCGTTTCTGTTGTTGCTCTTTTTCTCACATGACAAGTTTTTGCTTTTTAAGTTAGTAATTTTTTGTTCGTCTCGTCTTTTCGTATTCCCAAACAAGTTGCGCCCGCTCTCCACTTCAATCTTTGTGTCTCTGACTCACAATTTGTAGCTAGCTGTGTCGCTGCCCCGCCTCCTCCTCCTCCTTCCGCTGTGCACGCTTAATAATCATCTTTATCTTTTTATTCATTTGTTTGCTCGCTTCAAAGATCTTTGGAGTAGAAAATTTCGCAAAGTGAGCAGCTTGTTTAACGTGAGTATTTGTATACATGTTTACAAGTGTGTGCAATTGCGTGTGTGTGTGCGTGTGTTTGTCTCACGATTAGCTTCACCCGGCTGCCTCAATTTCAATTTAAACAACAAAAACAGAATGCTCTAGTCGCGATTGCCCGACTAGGAGATACCCCGTGTTTAAGGATCCGTAGCTGGCTTGGATATAGATATTGATATACGGGAGATAGATATGCCTCTGGCTTGTAAGGATTCTGAGATCACTGAATATGGCTTGATCCGTCCAGCTCGTTGCACAGAGATACGTGTACCTTATGGCATCATTCTGCCTATTACATACATGCGCAACAAATATGTATCACCCCTTTCAACTGTTTTTCTAATGGGTACAAAACAAACAAAGGCTGTCGCATTGCTTATCAGCACGGTGTAGTCAGGGGTGGGGGAACATTTGTGCTCATCGCACCTCAACTGCCTATCGGTTATCGGACTTCTTACAAACGAGTGGGAGCTCAAATGTTTACAACCACAAGCCAGTGCAGCAGGCTGGCAATACAAATACTCATGTACTTAAGTATGTAAATACTCATAAAAATACTTAAATATATACACCACATACATGAATCAACAATATAAGTGCTCATGCTTAGCAATGCGTCTAACTATTGAAAGATTAATTTGCTAATGCCTTTGCAAATAAATAGAGAGAATCGTATAAGTAATAAGTTACTCGTTTACTTGCAACTCAATTTGCTGCAAGCTCTTGCTAATTGATTATTTGTTTATTAAGTAATTTAAACAACTTACACCCACTTTATTTTGAGCCAGGCAAATCAACAAAAGTGTCAGATATTTATTTACTTGATCAGGTATCAAAAAGGTTTTTTAAGAATCTTTTGAAGGGAAGAAGCTATATATAAACAAGACATGCCTATTCGGCTGATTGAGACTGTCAAATAAAAGCAATATTCAAATTATTTATTTAAGTTGTGATCCTTCGAATTGGTAATATATTCAGTAAACAGTCGAAGTAGTTATTTCCATTGTAACTTAAACTTGAAACGGAATTTGACTCAAAGTTTTCTAATTTTTTTTCTTTTTTTTTTTTTTGCTTGCGAAGACTGCAATTTAAAATCAATTTGACGTTTGCCGCCCAGTTAGGAGGCGGTCTCTAGTTTTGCATGTCCTTTCGATAAGAGGGCCAACATTTAATAACAAATTTATGGCGCTACGGTGCATAGTTTTGGCCAGGCCAACAACAGTTTTGGCATGTGGCCGCCCGAGTAAAATGTTAAATGCCCGGGACGACATTATAGTGGCAATTGTGCGGCTGGGCAGCCACAGAAAACTTTTGCCAGCAATAAATTATGCCGCAAAATTATTATATAAGCGGCGAGTGTCGAACGGCTGCAAAGGAATTGGCCAAGTGCCAAAGCGAAGCGTCCGAGCTGCCGGCCAAGCATTGGCCAAAAGTTGTTAAGCAAATTATGGCCTGGCCGACAAAAATATATCTGAAACTCTTACGACTTGGCCTAAACTGCATTTGCAGCAAGACCAACAGCAGCAGCAGCAATGCAGTTGGCCAAAATTATCAGTGGCCATTGAGTTGCTGAAATGTGGAGCTTGCTGGGACTGTTAATGGCAACAAAAGTGTGCAAACTCTTTTTAAAAGTTTTTCTTTCATCAAATGTAAAATGTTGAATAACATGCTTAAAAGTTTTCTAAAAATATTTCAGCTGAAGCTTTGTAAGATTCAAATAATATCACACATAGTATAAGATCCATTTCTCTGCTTGAACAAAATCTATCTGAACCTAATACTATTAGAATCTAGAAAAATGTTTACAAATTTCGATTCTATTTTGTTATTAATGACATGATTTTTTCTGGATATCCTTTTTTCTAACAGACTCACAGTAATTGATGTTATTTATATTATAAAATATTAATGTGATTAATTAATCAAATCTTTACAAGTCGCTTCTTATTTATATTTTAATGTTTTACTCTTTTTCCAAAAATTTGTTTTCCATGCCAAAAAATGTTTGTAAATTTTCTATATTAAAATATTTAATATAATATTCATATATAAAATATAAGAAAACAATCATTTGTTTCATATTTAATGTTTTCTATGCTATTCTTAAATATTATATCCAGTTTACATAACCATCTTTTTCAATCGTCTATAGTAAAATGTATAAATCATTATTTTAACTTTACCATTTAGCTTCTTGGGAATTAAATAACCCTTCAGAGTATAACCCTCCAGTTTCTTGTGGTAGCTCATAAATTAAGAAAGTAACTACGATTGTCTCCTGTGATCCACGGTTTGCGCTTGGCCACCAAAATCTTTGTAAATTTGGCCAGCTTAATAAACTTGGTAAGCCATAAATCGCTCAACATGCAAAAATCCATTGTTCGTGGCTACTTTTCAACTTGGCTAAGGCTTTGACAAGCCACAAAAATTGCACTCTCAGCCACAAGCAGTCAACCAAGAGTCTAATTAGGCCAAATTAATTGCCTGCGCTTTTGACACTTTCAAAGACTGTTGCCCCGCCCCCGCCACCGCGCTGGCTGCCCAAAGTCAACAAAACAACCATGCCAAGTACAACACTCAAAAGTCTATTTGCTGGCATCTTCCCCTCCAGCTCCAGCTCCGGTCCTCACCCATGCCCGGCAAGAGTAATGTTCGCAATTTGTTGCCCGCCATCGTCGTCGTCTTATTAACCCGCAACAGGAATCGGAGACACGCCGCAGCCGACTTGGCAAAAAGTTGCGGCAACTTTTTGGCCGACTCGAGAATGTCCAACGGGCATATAAATTAGCCAAGCTGGAAGCCAAGACACTAGCTACCAGCTGCTCCCTTACGCCATCTCCCCCATCCCTCTACACCCCTGCCCCGTGTGTTCTTCTGTCTGTCTCGTCCAAGTGCCAAAGTTTTGGCATCAAAAAATGTTTTCAAATTAAGCTAATTTATATTATATAAACACACTAAAGACGCTTAATGAGCGGCCCATTGAGGCTGTGGGCGTGGCCACATAAGTTGTAAGCAACAGATATACCCTGTAATTTATACGAAATGGGCGCCCTGAAAGTTGCAGTAGTTTATATCACAATCAACAAACATATATTAATTGGTTGGTAAGCTATTCGGGATAACAATTCAAAAAGATATCGATAAGTTACTAAAATATGAAATCGATCATCTTTGGAACAATCATAATAATTATAAATATTTAAGACTTGATGTTGATTGATTTTATAATTTTAGAACATAGATTTGGCCAATTCGAACCTTTTGGATAATAAGCGAAGTTATTGATAGGCGAATAAAAATAAGTATATTGTTGATATAATAAATAAGAATTACTTTAATTAAATGTTAGGTCACGTTTAGTGAAAACATCTTAGGTACCAGAAATCAGTCTATAGACAACACTGACTTAAGATCGGAACTATATTTCGAACTGTCTTAGACTCTACATTTTTGCGTAAAGTTATGATAATGCTGTACCCCTTTGATTTGTCTAGAAGATGCCAAGAGCTGAATGCGAGTCCACCTTTAAGCCCTTTGAAAATGGCCAAAGTTGTGCAAGAACAACAACTGAAACAACAACTTGTTGTTGCTTTTGTTTTTGTTTTGCTTCACAGCTCGCTGGCGAAATTAACGTGACTTGCATGACGCCCCAAAAGTATGCAACGCGGCTCTAAAGTGTCGCCATCAGCAACCAACCCCTCACCATCCCGCGTCCTTACGCCGCGAACCCTTTATCCACGTGCTGTGAACAACTTTTTCTGCCTTTGGTCCAAAAAAAGGCAACAACTGCAACAACAACAACAACAAGAAAAGTGCAACTGTGGAAACGTGTCACAAACTTTATGCGCCCGCCACGCGTCACGCACGCGATTTTCGCTTAGTTGTTTGTCACTTTGCTCGCGGGGGTCCAGAAGGGGGAGGCACACAGAGCATAGGGATATATGCCAGAGCACTCCTGGCACGGTGTCGCGGGCACCGGTTGTTGTCGCTGCCCGGGCAAGAAAAATGGCTCTGCAAATTAAGTGAGTTGGCATTGCCAGCAGCATGGCATAAATTAGGGAAACGTTAGCTCAGAGCCGCGATTTCGAGAGCCACGAATATATATATAGGGTATTATGCTATACGGAAATTGGGGAATGCAGCAATGCATGAATGCAGAATGCAAGTACAAGACAGTACAGAAACAAAGGCCATAATAGCATTATTAATATTATTAATCAGCTAAACATAAGATCTTGAAATAAACAAGGCAAGAGCAAAAAGCAAATCTGTAAAGCCCCAAATTAAAAACTTATTTACCCGTATCAAATGAGAGTCTGTGCGAGGGTTGTGAAAATATAATGATTATTAAATATAAAAATCAGTATTTTGCTTAAGGTGATAAGAGAATCAATACATCCAAAATGGTCCTTATATCAAGGATTGCATTTGAAAATAGATAAATATCTAAGTAATCAGAATGACAGCAACTTCATAGACCTGTTAGGCTTAAAGTCGCTGATGTTTCTCCCCATAAATATTAAATTGCAGAACATAAAAACAATCTTTGAAATAAAAATAAAATTGATTTGGGTAAAGCCAGCCCTAATTGATTAAATCTGATGTGTTTATATGAAAAAAACGAGAAAACGTTCAAGGTTTCATGATAGGGAAAACCTTAAAAGAAATTAAAATCAATTTCATATATGTTTACAAAGAAGATCCAATTTGCAATTATGTTTGAAAATTGCTTTAAATTCAGCTTAAAATCTGTATGTATCATGTACAAGACAGATTATGTGCTCTGGCACAAATTAATCAATGTGCAATTAATTGGAATTTATTGGGATCCTTAAAGGATGCATAATTATGGACAATGCAATGTCAAAATGCTGCACAAAAGCGAATAGTCCGAGCATAATACAATTCGTTTGTTCAGCCATTCAGTTCATTTGCAGATGATCTGCAGAGACTGTCGCCACAGTCGCAGCTGCCACTTGGAAACCACTTGAGTTTATAATAATTTACAACATGTTGCAGCAGCAACCGCACAAACACGCACACAACACACAGCACATGATGGGGCAGTCAACAATGAAACTGACACGAGCGTGCGTGTGTGTGTGAGAGAGAGAGTGTCATGTGGCAAGTGCTTGGCTGTGGCTGCTGTGACTGTTGTTGCCACATGTCAGCTCTCATAAAACATAAAATCACTTTGGTCTGCAGGTGCAGCTGCTCGAGAACTTCAGGTTACGCATGTTGCCACCTGAATGTGGCAAAGATGAAGTGTGCGTGTGTGTGTGTGTATGTGTGTGCGAGTGTGGGTGAGTGTTTGTGAGTGTGGCATTGTCTTCAAGAAATATCAAGCAGCACTTTAGCCTAAACTATTGATAGCCCTGCCCTGCATCTGCAACAACGTGTAGGCAGACCGCAAAGTATTTTGTTTTTGACATGAATGACAAATATTTCGAGTATCTTTTGCCTGAGAGTTAATTGAAATTCGCCTTTGTATCAAGAAATAAATGGATTATGAGTGTGTAGCTATGCAACTTCTCAATAAATACGTTTACTCTCAAATACTTGAAATGTACTTCAAATCAATGCAGCATTCCGAACTTAAATCTAACAATGAGTTTTGTCCTTTGATTAGGGATCACAATGAAATGTAATTAGTTGGGATTAATTCTTAAGTATCTAATAACCAGAAGCTGACATATTTACTCCTATATTGTATGCATATTTTTGCTATGTTCAGCCCTTACAGCCCATTTATTTGGCATGCTTGAATACAACTGTATATAATTATACTTGCTGAACTAATAACAAGTAAGAGGTTCTAGTCGGGAGCTCCCGACTAGGGGATACCCTGAACCCTCTTCTTCCAACATCAAATATATATATATATATATATATATATATATATATATATTCTATTTTAGAGTTTAGTGACTGTTGCTCTTATTATTTACCGAAATTGCCCAAAGAACAGGATATCGATATAGATTTTTATCGATTGCTTGGAAAGGGAGGAAGCTATCGATTATCGGAAACAAACTCGATCTGCGCGGGAACTAGGAGCATCTACATCTAAAATTTCTCTCTCTTATAGGTTCTGAGATCCTTTCGTTCATACATACGGACGGACGGACGGACGGACGGACGGACGGACGGACGGACAGACAGACGGACATGGCTAGACCGACTCGGCTATTGATGCTGATCAAGAATATATATAATTTATGGGGTCGGGGAAGCTTACTTCTGCCTGTTACATACAATATACCCTTATACCCATTTTTAATGGGTTCATGGTATACAAATTATACAAACTTAACGCACATTTGCAGAAATTAGCACAATTCGATATACAATAAAAAATGCATTTGAATGTTCCGTTTTGTATTGTTACTCCAGAGAAATTATTTAAACTGTTGACGCTCATTAACCATGCCTAAATAACACAATTATAATGTAATTTGATTGTTATGCATAAATATACTGAGTTACACTCTATGATACTTCCTGCCTTCATTCGAGATTAAAAAATCACAATGCAACTCCTCAGCTATTATTTGTTTCTTCATATATATTTAATCACGACAATGTGCCTACTTTTAATTGCCGCAAGACTTGGTAAGTGTAAAGAACAAAAATATAACAAAATAATTTTATTACAATTATTATAAAATAATATTTTTTTTCCTAAGCCTGCGGTTCTGACGGGTATTGTGTGGATAAGAATGGGTTTTGTAAAGGTGTGAAGCTTCCCTCAGCCGACTGCAGAGGCTCGACCCCAACTATCTGTTGCCAAAGAAATGCTGTTGGTTAAATGTGCCGCATTAAATATGTAACCGTACTTAAAACCCAAAATTGCGCTAAGCCTAAAACACACTAGCAATAAAATGATAATAAACTAATATTCATATTATTGGTTAAGCTATATTATATCTGATGCTTATTAATTCGCATAGTTAAAAGCAAATATGCAATATTTTAATCCAAGTTCCGATGATGTTCCAAATAGTATAAATCAATTCAATGGCAAAAAATGATTTAAATTTAAGTTGTCTTTAAGACTTCTTAAGATGCTGTACGTGGCGAATGTAAATTAACTTTAGATTTCTATTTGGATATGTGCTTAGAAAACCCGAGTGTCCTCTCGGGACTTGTGCTCCCCATGTGGTCAACCTGAAAGGACCTCCATCTATCCATTACATGAGAAACCTTTCGACCACAAAAAAGTGGTGTTATGATTGGAATACATCAACATATGCGTGTGCATGTTAAAAGTTTTGCAAATAGATATGTATTTCTGTATATATTTTTTTTTAATTTTCCACCCATTTAAAACGCACGTGGTCAAAATCGAGAAAGGTTAGTAATAACTATATATCTAAGTCTCAGGCTTATTTCAACTTAATTTATAGGTAAACTAAGCCAAACTTTACTTTTAGCTTTAATATAATTAGAATAGTTATTAATAATATTTAATAATTGGTAATGTTATTCAATTTGTTTTTATTATAATTAAAAATTATTTATATAATTATTAGCGTTATCGCACTAGATTCATTTGAAAATTCGAGTTAAATAAAGATATCGCCATTAAATCTGAGAATTTGCATTAAAAATCTCGCAGAAAATTCCTAAAAGCCATCAAGCCAAGCCGTGACAGACGAAAAACAAGTGATCAGCATAACGGCGACCCACGACGAGGCAGCCAAGTGTAAGGGCGAGATGCAAAGACCGAGTGCCAGACAATGCACCATCAGACACGCAACCCCGAGCTCAGCTCAGTTTGGGGCAGCTCATTACCTAGCCGCTTCAGTTGTGCCCAGCCCCAAATGTTGCAGCAGCCACTTCAGTGTAAATCATTACAATAATTCAAATAAAGCGCCGCCAGGACGCGATGAAGGACGAAGATAGCAAGTGGCAGCGTGAGCAAAGTAAACGGTGAAAGTTTGCCCAGCTCGACACGGTATAAAATGGGATAGTAGGGATAGAGTCAGGCAAGAAGCAGACAACAGACAGCTGGAACGGCGCCCACTTGAGACTGGGAGAAGGAACGAGCGCCAAAAGCATTTAAGCAGAAAATGTTGCAAGAAAAAGGAACAGCGAAAAGGACATGCCATGATTTAGGGCTGCTTAAACGTTTATGCAGTTTCCCATTTAATGTGTTGGACTAGCAGCAAAATCTTGCAAGCCCTTTAGAGGCGAGACAAAAAATATGCTCAATATTTCGACTGTCAGATATCAAAAGATCTAATCTTGCAGACTGTTTGGAAGATTTCATCTGAAGAAGTTGAGCCCAAAAAAACTGCATTACATTATTTTAAGTTTCAGCTGTTTTTCATTTGGCAACTTTTTTCGTTTGCCGCAGAACAAATCAGCTGCGTGCTGGTCAAATATGTAAAAAAGCAGCAACTTGCTGCACAAATAAAATCATATTTAAAACTTTCCGGCCATAACAAAAAAAAAGCAGCGGCAAGAAGTAGCAGCAGCAGCAGAAACTAGCTGCTAGCTGCATTTTCCAAACAAAAACTTTCGTGTTAAAAAACAGAAAAGTGTGCAAGCGAAACAGACGAAACAAGCCAAATGAAATGCCCAACAAACTGAACTTTTAAATTGGTAATTGTAAATATTTATCAACATTCATAAACTGCAGCCGCAAACTACAAGTAAGATGAGATTTTTTTAAGTTTAGAAGTTTTTCTTAGCTTTTTACTGTGTGAAATATTTGACAGCACTTTAAGTGTGGCCTCTTGTCTAGGTTTATGTTCACAGTACATATTAATAAAACATGCAATTAGGCCCAGAAAATCATAATTAAATGTAATTAGTAAAAATGCATGGAGCCCCATATAGTAGTCTGAGTTTTACACTTTACACACAATGCCAGAAGGCACAGTAAAAATATTTTTAAAAACTGCATAAATTAGAGCAAACATCGCGAAAATGTTTAACATATGTAATTTGACAGTCAGTACAACAGGAATAAAAAATAAAAATGAGTGCAGCTCACATTAATGCAATTTAACAGGGCGTATGCATAATATTTAGCTAAACCAGAGCCAAACCGGGCAGCGGCCCAGTGCAAAACTTAATTAAAAATGTGTGCGCATAATTATAACTATATTTAGCAAGCTGCATTTTTACTTATCCACACACACACACACACACACACACGCGCGCGCGTGTATGCATATGTGCATTAATTTCGTATGCAGCTGCACACAAAGGCACAGCGCAAAAAAGTATGCTACAGTTTTTGTAAGCGGCATTTTGGTGCCGCCGCTGATGATCCAGCGCCAGGTTTTGTCAACACTAAGTCCTCCTCGCTGCTCCTCGTTGCTTTCGCCTGATGAGCGGCAGCAGTTACCGTAAATTATTTTATTTATACCGTTAGTCAGCGGCGTGCAGGAAGGCAGGACGCATCAGCAACGCCAACAGCCAGCCGCATCCCCCGAGCTGTCTATGTGCTTGACTTAATAAAATAAATTTAGAAGCTGCCTGTCTGCCACCCTCCCCTCGGCCGCGCGCTCACATCACGCCTCAGTTGGGCGCGCTGGCAAAATGGCGAAATGTGCATATTGTGTATGTGTGTGAGAGTGAGTGAGTGAGTGTGTGTGTGTGTGTGTGCTAGCTTGTCGTTTATTATTTATGCATGCTGTGCAACATTTTCGCCCAGCAGCTGCACAACAAACGCGAAATCGTTGCACGGCTGCTTGCCACAGAGATTTTTGCACAGTGGTAGAAAATTTGCGATTGCGTGCAAAACATAAACCAAATCATTTATATATTTCTTCAACAAATATTTAAATTCAAATTTAATAATATTTTTTTGATCTAATGAATAAAATATCTTTTTTTAAAAGCGCTAGGCTCTCAGGCTTAAATTCAGTACATTTTAGTTAGAGGTAACAGTTTGGCAAACTCAATTTAGGCCTTTCCTCAAGAAAATAGAAACTTTTTTTATCTAAAACTTAATATTTTATAGTCTGATATAAGCTTAAGTAGTTTTTTTTTTATATATTACGTGTGGCTGATCAAAAGCGATACTTTATGGCATTTTTAATGGGAAAAGCAAAGCCATTTTTAGGCATATAAGGAAAAGTGTTTTCTGGATGAAACGTTTTCTTTACATATTTAAAATAGTTACTACTATATTTCATTTTTTCCTGGAATTATTAATTTACCTAGCCAAAGCTGTTGTTTACTGTTTTCATATTTTTACACAGGTCGTTTTATATTGTTCAATTAAAGCCCAATTAAATCTCTTTTATGGTATCGAAATACGAAGACCCCGTTAATGGAGATTACACTTAAAAAATTTGAAGGGTAAATATAATTTACAATTTACACACACACACTAACTTGCATAAAACTACCCAACTTTGGCAATTTATCAATTTGTCAACAATTTCACAACTGCGTTTAAAATATATAGCAGGCATTTAACCACAGAGAAAACCACAAAAACCTGAATTCGCGCATAACGAAATAATTGAACTTTCAACTAATTTGCAAACTGCAACCAGACCGATGCGAATTCCAAACATTGCCGAGCATTTTAGTATTTTTAAATTTTATTTTGGCGTCCTGTGAGTCGTTTTTTTATACCCTGAACCCATTAAAAATGGGTATAAGGGTATATTGTATTTGTGCGAAAGCCAAATGTATGTAACAGGCAGAAGGAAGCATCTCCGACCCCATAAAGTATATATATTCTTGATCAGCATCAATAGCCGAGTCGATCTAGCCATGTCCGTCTGTCTGTCCGTCCGTCCGTCCGTCCGTATGTATGAACGCGAGGATCTCAGAACCTATAATAGCTAGAGACTGAAATTTTAGATGTAGATGCTCCTAGTTCCCGCGCAGATCGAGTTTATTTCCGATAATCGATAACTTACTCCGTTTCCAAGCAATCAATAAAAATCGATATCGATAATTTGTTTTTTGGGCAATTTTGGTAAATAATAAGAGCTAGAGTCACCAAACTTGACAAATAGCTTCTAAAATAGAATATATATATGCATTTGATGTTGGAAGAAGAGGGTTCAGGGTATTCTCTAGTCGGGACCTCCCGTCTAGAACCTCTTACTTGTTTTTTTTTTGTGTTTGTTATTGTTCTGTGTTTGTTGTCATTTCGCATATCAAAATGTTTCGCATTGTTATTCTGATTTTCATTACTTGTATAAAATGCAGAAATAAATAATTCAAATAAGAATTTATATGTTAAAAAAAGGTGAATTAACCTTGGTAGCGTTTAAGCCATGTGAAAAGATTAGTAAAGCTCCCAATCGCCAGGTTCTGTGAAGATATTTTCGTAATTTAAAAAATTCCATCCAAAAACTTAGTTTGGTCAAAAACAAAAAGGGGTCCTTATAAGAACCAAATTCTCCGCCAAATAGACGAATCTTTGCAAAGTGTTAACGATAGTTTGCACATTTCATGCAGAACATTTTATACTACAACAATAAAATACAGGTATACAAATTATGCAAAATAATATTATATGCGGGCTAAAAAAATATTTCGGTTTAAAAGAGTTGCCGGAATTCGCATGTTAAGCGCGGCGTATGCGCAATATTTTAAGTGCGCATAACTTGTGCACATTTTAAAACCAGCGAAATTTTAAATATTTGAAAAAACGAGCAATGCCAATGAATATTAATATGTTTGATTAAAACTTAATTAATAGCATTAAGTTATTTTATAAAAAAAATAAAATGAATATATTTCAAGTGTATTTTATATTGCAGGCAAACAATTTATTTAAGCTGGCAGCTTTAAAATAAATAGTGTGAAAGAGCACGCAATGAAATATTTGTTATTCAACTATTTTAAATAAATAAAGCTGAAAGAAGTCAAATTGGGAGCCAACAAATTGCTTTTCTACATGAAATTATTTAGCATAAACATATAAGCATATTAACTATTAAATATATTTTCTAAGGCCTAAGTCTAACTATTATTAATTACCAAAGTTAATTATGTCAATTATGGAAACAAATGCGAAACTAACTCAACTATGCCTTTTTTGGTCTTTGACCAAGACAATGCTAAATCCTTGGATTTAAACCGGAATCCTTCACATTTTTAAAGTAATTTATTGATTAATTCATTGATGGAATGTATTGCAGTACATTTAATAAAATATTGGAATGCATTTGATCGATTAGTAGATCCAAGCATGATTAATGAATGTAAAAATGCCTAAAATTCAATTCGCCAATTAAGCGGGTTTGATTGAATCCTCAAGCAGAACTCAATACGGGGCTATTTATGAGCATAAGAGTTTTCCCATTGAAAGATACGTAATGACATTTTGTAGCGACAACAATAGAACGACAAAGCAGCGAACACAACAATAAGGCAAACAACAGGAACGGGGACATTACGATAAAGTACCACAGAAAGGCACAATAAATATGTTGGCAATTCTTTAGCAGTTCCTCTTCCTGGCTGTGGGGTGCATCGTTAAAAAATAAAAATATATAAAGTCGATTTAATAAATGTGCATTGTCAAAGCAAACACAGCCGCAGCGGACGCAATGTGGCAGGATGCGAGGCCACGAAAAATGCTTCGATATGACGCTTACGTGAGCCTGCAAAAATTGGAGTTGCAGTTCTTTAAATAAAATTAAAGCAGCGCCGCAGAAAGCGGCAGACTATTATTTCCTTTTTGAACATTTTTTCTTCTCTTTTCATTTTTTTTTTTTCATTTTGCGGCTGTTTTTGGGGCTACTTTGGACTGCTAAAAGCAATTTACAAAAGTTATTCCATCAAAAATCCGCTGTCAGTATAAATATCCTTAAAATAGCAGGCACTGCTGCTGCTGCTAAACACACACAGGACACTCACACACGCATACAAAACACTGCTCCTGCTGGTGCTGCTGCTGGCCGCTTCCTGAGCTGCCTGTTTGCCCGGCTGGCTGGCTGGCTGGCTGGCTGCACTCTCCAGCTGCAGAATATGATTTATGAATGCATGTGCTGATATATGCCATGTGTCCGCCTCCTGTCCTACTGGCATGCCCTGACCATCCGACCGCCCGCTCGACGGCCTGATCCTGCTTCACTTGTATTGTTAGCGCCGAAAATTATGCTACAATATTTTTCTCTTCCTACACGTTGCACTAGTGTTGGAAAACTTTGTGCATTGTTGCCTCATCTATTCGCAGACCAAACAAAGGCAAACGTGTTAGCCACGCACACTCCCTCGCCAACACACACACACACACGCACACATACACGCTGACACACCCGCACACACACAGTGATTTCTGCTGGCAAATCAGAACAGTTTAAATTGAGCATGTTACGTATTACATGTGGGCATCAACTCTGCTCAGGCTTATGAGTGCTCAGGAGCAGAGTAAAATCCGTAGATCTGCTTTGTGGACTGGTTTTATTTGCAGCTTTTGCTCTAGAAATTGAGTTTATGCTAAAGCGGCAACGGTAATTTGGAGCTACAGCTTAAATCCAATTTAGTGCTTTCTTTTGGACAAAGGTACATTTATGTATAAGATTTTTAGCAATCTTTTGCGCTTCTTTACACAAACCAAAAGGAGTTTTTCTGCTTAGCTTATCAAGTAACTAAACTCTTCAAGTAGAGAATGTACAAAACAATTTTTGCTTATGCTTTGCATACAATAAAGTAAAAATATATCAAAAGCTAATAGAGAGAAAAAGGCTGCTTCCATAAAATATCTTATAAAGTTCTGATCAACACCAGTTTATCTTTACATCTTCAAAAGAAAACTTTAATTTAAGCTGTTCCCATAATAACAGAAAAATTGAAATAAAGCAAACAAAATAGAAAGAAAAAAAAAAGAAAAATTTAAATAAAAACGATAATCTTAATTAGTTTTCGCTAATGTTCGTTCAAATGATATCTTTTACACATCTGCATCTCGTTTTTCCCTTAACCAAATTAAAGTATTCAGTAATATTAATATTAAAAAAACGTATGCAACTTTCTGCGTACTTTTTAGTGGAAATAGAAAAATAAATATAGGGAGCAGCAGAGGATGATGAAAGAACTGGACACCTGTAGAAATTTCCATGTGCGCATTGAAGAAAAGTTATAGGTCTCTACATGTCTAAACAATTTTGCTTACATCAGTTAAAATAAAATATAAATTTAAATAACTACTTCACAATTAAGAGTTCCATTAAATTAAGTGTTGTGTAAAGTAATGCATTAAATTAAGAGATAGGTTTGTCGGAATTCCGTTTTTTCTTTTTTGTCATATTAACAATTTTCGCGAATTTCTAATAATTTCAGAAAATTTCTAAAAATAACAAAAAACAATTACTATGCTATAATAGTTATACATACATATTATTACAACTTATTAAAAGTATAAAGAAAAACACAAAATGTTTATCTTAATATAAAATTAAATAACGCAGAAAAATGAAAATCAACTCCGTGAGCAACAATTTCAGTTTATGAATAATGCAAAAAACAAAAAAAAGTAAAATAATAAATTTAATTGCTGCACACAAATTACGAAAACTAATCCATTTTAATTAAGGTAAATAAAATTAAATTTCAAAGAGCGTTAGCGGTCGGTGCACAAAGGGAATTATGGCAGGCAGATACAAAAAAAAAAAAAACAAAAAAAAAAAACAAAATAATTATCATACTATAAAAACTAAAACAAATGGAAATATGACGCAGTAGTGGGACGGATGCCCCTGACCGTCGGCAAAGTTAGATAAACGGATTTTAATACTCTTTTATGAATATTGTTGTTTTTTTTTTATTTTTGCATTCATAAATCATAATTATGCACACATTGTAAATAAATAAAATGTTATATTAATTTGTTGACAATTATGAAATTATTAGCTAGACAAAAGGCAAAAACCACAGCAAAGTGCGTTTAGCAGCTTACAAAGCGATTAATTAGCGTTAAGTCAGCAGTTTGGCTGTCAGCAAATATTTAACTGCTCATTAGTTGGCCCAGTCCCGGGTCCTATCCCATTGCCAGCCTCAGTTCTACCCATCTGGACAGTCTTTGGCGCAGTGTCAATGCAACAGTCAAGGGGGGCAAAATCAGCGTTACGTATACGCCGCATGCAACCGCAGAGTACCTGCCTCATTAGGATTCAGTTTGTGTCGTTGTCTCGCTTCGTCTCAAGTTAACTCCATCTCCTGCTCTGCCACAAATTTGGCATGTGTGTGTGTGTGTGCTTATGGAAAAACTACTTGTTATTCAGTGCGTTTAGCTTCGTTTAGCTGGGCGAAATGTTTTAGAACTCGTTAGAGCGTTCGCCTGGCCACAGCAACGGCGCCAATAAAGTGCGCTACAGATTGTCAGACTTCACCGGCTACAGTTCTGACAGGCGGCCTAATCAATGTGCTGCTCGCTAGATTGACTTACCGCTTAAAGCCAGCCACATTAGGTTGTAATTTATTTAGCATTAACTGTTGCATGACTCTCAAGACTCACAAGCTGACGCAGCTGACGCAGCTGACACTAGGGATCATCCGAAATCGAAATTTCATCTCATTTCGTGGACATCCTATTAAGTTGGCATTGATAGGTTTCCATGAGATGATTTCGTAGAAAAGCTATCGAAGCGAAAGTCTCTATTCGGGAGAATCAGTTCAGAGAGTAACGCTGGCAGATCACACTGTTGCTAAATGCGTTGCTTTAAAGCCTTTGGAGCAGTTCGTGAAAACATTTTGGTTGCAAAAGTTGAATGAAATTTATGGCAAAAATGTATAAAATTTCCAGAGTATTTGTTCATTTAAAATTTTTCATATTTTTGTTATTTAAATATTTCACAACATCATCAATTTAAACAGTTTTGTAGTAAAGCCTTAAAATATTTTACAGCTTTAAAAGTTTTTTTGCAAGTAAATTCCAGCTCTTATACTTAAAGCGCTAAAATAGTCAAAATATTAAAATAAAGGCCTAAAGGGTTAAAAAAGTTCTTAAAAGCTTGCAAATCATTTTAAAGCTTTAAAATCATCTTTAAGCTTTAAAAAAGCTAGTTAAAGCTTAATGAAGGATCATGAAGGATCAATATCAAAATGCTATTTTATTTTCGGTCTATTAATTGAATTGTTTATTCTGGAATCAATAAAAATCCTTCAAAATTATTCGATGCACGTTTAAGTGAATGTAAGCTATTTAAAATAAGCATGAAACTTCACTCTGTGAGTCCGCTTTACCGTCATACTCTGCTCAAAATCAGGTCTTTATGTCTATCGAATGAAGTATAAATACTGCCAACAACTCAATGTCAGCACATCGACTGATTGCTCAAGCATATCCAATGTTTGCGCAATCATGCGAAAGAAAGAAGACACAGACACTAACATTTCTTCATGATTAAACCGAAGGATTGTCCTTCGGCAGCTCCTCCTCCTGCTGCTGCTGCTTCACTCATACCAATTATCATTTGTCTGGCACCTGGCCAAATGTCGCAGGAGCCAAAACAAAAAGCATTGTCCACTGTCAAAATCAAAGTACTGAAAGTATTGAGGTAGACGAAGCACGTCCACCTGTCGGTCAATGTGCGCCCATTTGTCCCGTACCTCAGGCAAATAGTACAAGATACGACTACAAGAGACTCGGGAAAAAAAAAAACTAACTTTTACGAATGTGGACAATGACTACAACTTGGCATGCACATCAGACACACACACAGCACAAGCACACACACACACACACACCAAACACAGACAGCAGACATGACAGCATGAGTAAGCAACTATTTCATTGCCTGCTTTTTGGCGCTTTGTCCGATGATTTGACAAGCACATTTGACAGGCAACAACATGTCGCATTGTAGTTGTTCACACTTCATAATTACATTCACACATATCACGAATAATCAATACGAATCACCTGACGAAGTGAGTGCAAATTAAAACCAATTAACTAAACTTGGTTTCAGGTTCTGAAATTTAAAAAAAAAAAAAATAATACATTAGAATTCGCGACGAAAGCTGAACAGACCCTGCCTTGGTAAATTCATAAATGCAGCTATGGGAAGATATTTCATTTAAAAATATATTCTAATTTAAAACGCAAAGTACTTCGAAATGAAAAAATACAATTTGAAAAGGCTAAGATGCCTAGGTCTATTAATTTCATATTCAAGCTTTGAAAAAAAAAAAAAACAGAAATTCGTATTAGGTTCTGTTTATTTTCCATGCAATAACACATCTAATTTACTGCCAATGCAAAAAAATGAAATAAAAAACTGGAAGCAAACGAAAGAAACTACGCCTAGAAACCGCTCGGCAAGAGCCAGGCAGATAAATCAAGCAATCCAACAAATAGCCATCAGAATTGGAGTTACCTTCGTTTTTTTTTTTAGGTTGAATGATGCATTTTTAATGTCAGCAGCAGCCGAATAAGATTTGGAAAGAAAACAAGCAGTGAAAAATAAAAAGAAAATCTTGCTGTTTGAATTTTATTGGCAAAATTGATAAAGTGGCTGTAGGAAAATCGAAAGGAATTGCAAATGCAAGTCCATCGATCGATGAGCGCGGCGCAGGGCTGCCAAGCAATCAACGTGCACAAGTACAAGGATTTTAAGATTTACATTTTCGACATCTTATACATTTTCCCTTTTTATTTTTACATTTTCCATTTGAGTCCGAGCCTTGTGTTTGGCATGCATAAAAATATGAGCAATTGCTGCTCGAAGGGGCCAGAGCGCAGGGCGGCAGCTGTGAGTATTTCGACTGCGAAGATAAATTTACCCCTGTTGAAAATCAATTTTAATTTGCAATACAGTTACAGCAAGTTATGCGGCAACATTAAATTTTAATAAAAGTCAGCTCCATTAAATAGACAAATAATTAAATGCACTCAATTAGCTTAAAAACAATCAAATTGTGGGCAACTGGCAAATATGCATCATTTAATATTTAATATAAAAGTTTTAGCTCTGTTTAAGAATTGTATTAATTTTACACTTTAATCACAGCCAATTGTAATTTTAATTTTTCTTTGGATAAGAAGTTTGTCTATCATGATGTACACACGCATCGAGTACAGCAATAAGCTGCAGCTTTTAGTATTCGAATTGAAGAACAAAAAGAAATGCAACTTGATTGAAAGCTGAAGCGCAGAGAAGAACAAAGCGCTTTGCATAGAGATTTGTGTGAAATAACCAGAGAATCAAAATAAAAGTACACTGTAAAGCGAAAAGTCGTTGATGTATGATGTTGCCAATTGTTTGAAGTAAATCAAACGGCTCTGAACCAGGCCTGTCCAGACCCGGCCCGGCCCGGCCCGGCCCGGCCGGCCAGGCCAAGCCAGGCTGTATACAGGATAAGCAAGTGCTGGCAGCAAAAGGCACAGACTGTGGTTGCCCCAAAAAGCTAGTGATTGGTGCGGCCGGCTGCCCGCCTCTTGGAGGTATTAGTGCTCATCCTGCTGCTCCTGCTGCCGGTCTTTGGCCAATGTAAACAGAGCGCACTGAAAAATGGCCAGAAATAAAGCAGACTGTGTGCCGTTTAGAAGGATGCGCCCCTGTCCCAGTGCTGACAGCTGCATTGGGGGGCAGGCTGGCCGGGCATGGGCAGCTGTCATTTATATTTCAGTGCCATTCGAGTTATTCAATCAGCCCGTTTATCGGGCCAACAGACAAACGGACAGAGCAGCTCCTTTGCTGTGGTCGGCTTCTCTGGCCAGCACAGGCAAATGGCCAAAAATTAGTGCACACATAAATCAAACTAAACTGCAAGGACTTGCTTTCCTTTACTATATTCGGTTGCCGTCTTATCGTCCATATATGCAATAGATAGCACGCTATCAGACCTTGTTAATGATGCAAATTATTGTACAACTTAATGCGAATTTATGGCTGCAGTCGTAACGTTTTACCAAATTAACCTGCATATTTTACAGCTCATTTAAAATGGGACCGCAAAACGTTTCGACACTGAATAATTTATGGTAATACCAATCACAGACGCAATACAAAATGAATTATACCTTACAGCAATGCACACACACACACACACACACACACACACACACACACACACACACACACACACACACACACACACACACACACACACACACACACACACACACACACACACACACACACACACACACACACACACACACACACACACACACACACACACACACACACACATAATAGGTGTGAACACATTAGCATACAAATCGGCCAACTTAAAAGATACTTAAGTCCACGTTGGGCATTCCTGAAGCATTTGTTTCACATAAATAATGCATAGGTAATAAATTTTCATAAATAAAATTGTTTTTCAGCAAAAGGGTTGCTGAATTTACAGAAATGAAATTTTGGCGTCTGTCTTGTAAGAGCTTAAATTTATATTTAGTTATAATACATGATACTTGAAAGGCTTTAGCCAATAAATTATAAGACATCTTAATGCCATTTTCGAAAAATTCGAAAATAAGCAAATTGAATATAAAATACTATGAAACAAAATTTAGGAACCTCATGTAATTACAAAAAAAAAGCAACAAAAATAAAGCTATGAATGGAATGGGAAATGGAAAGGTCGCCAAAGATATTACAAAAATAATAATATAATTTTTAAAATGTTAAAAAAAAACTCGAGTCAAGTGAGTTGTTTATAAACTTAACTTGTTAGGTCTAAAGTTTTCCTCTTCTAGTTATTTTTATTATTATAAGGCACACGCTTTAGGCATAGAATCAAACAGTTAGATAAAAAAATGATTTACTAGATTTATATATCTATATTTATATATATATATATATGCACATAAGTCTATATATAACTCTGAATAAAATGTGCCATTTAAGAACCCCAAGAGATCTAGTTTGTAAAATGCTGAAGAATATATTATTTAAGAATTTTCTCTATTTGCATTTTCAAAATTAGCACAATTTGGCAAACTGCAAACTTTGCGAAAATAACTGGGACAAAAACAGAAAAAAGTTAATTAAAACAAAAACTGGTAGCAGCGGGGGTGGGGGTGTTGTGTGGGGCAGTGCCAGTGTTGCCACAACATTAGCAGCCAAAAATCTGGCGCTCGAAATTTTCACATCTAAAACAAAATTAATTTTCCGAGCCAAGCCGGAGTTTGTTTTTAATTTTTTTTTTTTTTTTGCAGACCAACGAGAGTTTGCATTTTTTTGCATATTTTATTTGGCGGAAATGTAGCGCACGGCACACGGCCATGCACTCACACACACACACACACATGGTTTGCCCCACTGTGCGCCCCAAAAAGTATGCAACACGCAAATTATGCAACACAAGGCACAAAAGACAAACTTTCACTGGCTTTGGCAGATTCGACAGGCGAAATGAAAATTAATAGGAAAACAAAAAATATGACTAACAATGCATATCAGAGAGCAGAGCTCCGCACGTCCAGTCCCAATGACCGCAGCAACAATAAAGTAATTAAAAATTCAGCTAACAATCTAAGCGGAAACTGACCCCACAGCAGCCGCACCGCACCCCCCTCCCTGCTTAAGCCTAGTCATAATTTATAGGCCCACCCGCTGCATGCCTGAAAAATCAGCAGCTATTAAATATTAATTTATAGTTTTTAGTGCAAGTGCTTTACTATTTAATTGCGCTGTCAAAACCCGCTCAATTCCCAATATTATTGTTCAGCTTAAAAAAAGTCTTTTACATCAGAATGAATAACCGAATCAATTTATATCTAATAAGTATATATCTATTGATCTATCTGGTTCTTACTGTTGAATATATCTTAACCGATCCCAGTTTTTAATTTATTTGATTCTAACTGTTGAAGATATATTAACAATACATTAGCTAATATATGATCAAAATCTTAGCAGCATCGGCCTAATAAATAATTTAGAGGCAAGACCAGAACACAAATTGGTCTTTAATCTGATCGCGGGGTATATGTGAGTGACAGATATATGTCAAACCGTACAAATATCTAGAAATTAACATGCATTATGCATGCACGGACAACTGTAGTTAATATAATTAGTAAAGCTTTTTATAACCTTAACGATATGCATCGTGTACATCGTATGTGTAAGTATAATGAATTGTGGATCTCTACTTTAGTTCGATTAAAGAACGTTCAACATGCATCTTCTGAGCCATACTTTGCTATTTCCTATTTGTCTGTTCTCAATAATGCTGCCCTTATTCAGTTGCAAACATGGTGAGTTGCACTAAAAACAAAACCTATTATTTAGTTAAAATATTTCCTATATAAATATTGCATCTTTAGAATGCGGTCCGTTCACAATTTTAAAAACACAACTTGGATACTGTTCAAAAGTCAATTTTTGCCACAAAATCGAATCAGACGAATGCGGAATTGGCGAAACTTGTTGCGATACAGCGCCAAGAAATATATTCGAATAAAATATTGGAACAAATAGGAATATAAGCACATTTGAGGAAAAATCAAGTATGTGTGCATACAATATTGACAGAATATACATACAACTTACCAGTTATAAATTGATTTATGCACTTCACATTTTATTTATTTCTCGCCTGAAAAAAATTTAATTTAATTATTACATGTTTCAGAATTCATAAAAAAATATATATAATAAAATGTTATGTTCAATGCTGAATATAAAAAAAAAAAAATTTAATTACATAAAACATACAAAATAAATACAAAAGAAAAATGCCACACAAGTAAAATGCGGTCAAACGGGTTTCCGGCAGTCTGCTCAAAAGTAAGAAAAACAAAACCTAAATAAAATAAACAAAACCAAGTCAAAAGCAAACTGGCATCAAGTTTAACGAGTGGAATGTCTTTGTATTTTGTGTTTTCATTATACCCTATACCCATCTTAAGTATTTTAAATGGGGCATACTAAAGTTGTGCAAGTGTTTTGTAACACACAAGGATTTGCCATCATGTTCAAATAAATCTTTACTACTTTTTCTCTCTTCGAGATTCTATTTCATTAATCTCTCAGTTTCTTTATATACTGTTCTCTTTCTTTTCTTCCATTCACCATTTTCTATTCCTCAGATAGTCTTCATCTCTCATTCAAAAACTTCGCATTCCCGCTGTCCCTTTCTCTTTTACGCCGAATTACATACAAAAAATTATGAAAATCGCATAGAAAGGCGATATAAAGTAAGCTGCTCTCTTTCTCATCAGTCAGTCTACCTCTCTCTATGTCTCTCTCTCTCTCTCTCTCTCTCTCCCTCTCTCCCTCTCTCTCTCTCTCTCTCTCTCTCTCTCTCTCTCTCTCTCTCTCCCTCTCTCTGTCTCTCTCTCTCTTCCCTTTCTCTCTCTCTCTTTCTCTATTACATCCGCGGAAATAGTAAAATTCATAAAAATCACATAGAAAGGCGATTTAAAGCAAACCCCTTTCTTTGTTTTGTATACCCACTCGCTCCATCGTCCTTTTTTTTTCTTACTTTTTTTTGCCACCTTCTCTGAATCTTAAAACTTCTCTCTCTCTCACACACTCTTACACTCACATACTTAAAATCATGAAAATCACAAAGAAAGGCGTTATTTAGCAAGAATATTATGTGATTATGCTATTTAATGGATATTTTATTGAGTTTAAGTAATTCTAACTTAAACATAGGGTAGCTCTTAGTCGAGACTAAACAACTCTGGACCACTCATACTCGTCTTTTGTTTTTGTTTTTATTACCAGACGACAGCGCGAAAATCCAAACAGGCAAAAACCAGCTCAAACAACAACAACAACAACAACAACAAGATGAATCGATCGATCGATCGCCGGTGCGCGGAGTAAAATGATCTTTCTAAGTAGTTTGGGCGAGCGCGTGGCGAATGAAGGTGACGCATTCGGGGACTTGGCTATTTTCGTAGTGATTAGTTTTTAAATTAGAATTAGAATAAAGCAAATGCTTCGATTGTGAAGAGCACATCAAATGTTTAGTTGCACAGCGTGTGGACGTGAGGCTGCACAACCAAAAACAAAAAAACCAAAAAAAAATTTGGTTCTAATTAAATTGTAAGAAGGGAAAAGAATTATTTTTGACGCAAAATTGGGTCAAGTGCATAGTTTGTGTGGCACACTGAGCAAAGAAATTGTGAAACTCAATGCAAAGTGCTGGAAAACAAGTGAAAATAGCCAGAAGAAAAACAGATGCAACAGGGCAAAAAGTGGCAGCTGCAACAACAGTTTGAGCAGCGCTGTGTCGAGGTAGTTGCAGAAAGAGCATGGGCTAAAAAAAAACATTTATCAAGCGACATTTAATACAAAGTGTAAAAATTGTGTGATTTAAAACACACAAACAAACACACAGATTAACAGAACTAAAGTTTGGTTAATTAAATAAATTTATATAAACAAATATTTAATTACAGTTAGAGCAGCAGTGTGCAGCAAATAAAGGTATAAAACTTGGCTATTCACACCATTCACCACAGTTCACCGTTTTGGCCAGCAAGTGGCAACGCTGCTCACTTAACATAACCTCAAGTTAACAGCGCGCCTAACAGCGAACAATAACAACAATGAATCAATGTCTGCCTGTTAACGCAAAGATGTCGAAGGCGAAGAAGGTTTTGGATGAGGCGCGTGAGACGCAAAATCGTGAATTGGACCTCGTCGACAAGGGCCTGGTGTCCTTTGAGGAGCTGCCCGGCCTATGTAAGTACCCTGCACAAAGTGTGCAACAAGTTTTTGTGAAAATCAATACATTTAAACCGAAAAATCCACGCGAAATGCTGTGACGCCATCTGCGTGCGCCTAACAGAGCTCTGTTTGATGACGCCAGCGTCTAAAAACAAAATGCGCCAACAAAAAACTAAATAACTACCTGTAACTGCATTTAATTTGCTGCTTTTGTTAGTATGTTCAAAGTGTGCACTTTAATCAACAAATTAAATACCTTTTAAATGAATTGCAGCAGCAAACGCCCAATATTTATTTTATTTCACTTAAAAATAGCCACTGTGCGCACACTAACGTCATCTCGCTCGCACCTATGCCTGCTCACTGCAGAGCGGCAAAACAGCTGTTATGGGTTTTGCTTTGAGGCCAGTGGAAAATTTGCTGCATCTGTTGAATATGCAGCTGAAAACAATTCAACTGCAAAAGCACAGAGTGTGACGAATTTCAAATACCCTAAAAAATGGTTTTGCATAAAAAAACAATTTTCAAACGATTGTTTCTATGGAAGCAATATGATATAAATGAGCTTTGCTTATATATTGGGATCATAGTAAAGCCCATAAATACTGAGTTTGGTTTAAAATTTTCAACAGATTGTTTCCACGACAGCTATATAGTAAGGTATTATTATTTTGATCAAATAAAAATGTCAAGTTTGGTCAAGATATCTTTCAAAACGAAAAAGTTGATCATATACGAGATCCGGCAAGACTTAAGTATCGACACAAAGAACTTGGCACTATCAACCAGTCGATTTTTGGGATAATAATGATAAAATATAAATAATAATATTAGCAATTATAATGAATAATAGCATAGAATATTAACTTGTACTTACAGTCAACATGTCCAATATCACACGTCTGACGCTGTCGCACAACAAGATCAGCATTATTAGTCCCGGGATTGCCAATTTGCTGAATCTGGAGATACTGAACCTCTCCAATAACCAGCTGAGCGAGCTGCCTGTTTCGCTCTCCTCGATGCCCAAGCTGCGCATCCTGAATGTGTCCATCAACAGGCTGGGCAGCCTGCCGCGTGGCTTTGGCGCCTTTCCCGTGCTGGAGGTGCTCGATCTGTCCTACAACAATCTGAACGAGCAGGTGCTGCCGGGCAATTTCTTTGGAATGGAAACGCTGCGCGCCTTGTATCTGGGCGACAACGACTTCGAGTATATACCCAAGGAGCTGGGCCAGCTAAAGAATCTGCAGATACTGGGACTGCGAGACAACGATCTTCTGGAGCTGCCACGCGAGGTGGGCGATTTGGTGCGGCTGCGCGAGCTGCACATTCAGAACAATCGGCTGCAGGTGCTGCCGCCCGAGGTGGCACAGCTCGACCTGCTCAGCAACAAGTCGGTGATGAAAATGGAGGAGAATCCCTGGGTGAATCCCATAGCTGAGCAATATCTGTTGGGCATCAGTCATGTGATCGAGTATCTCAAGACTGAAACCTATAAGATGTGAGTCTATACATCGCATTTAAATCTATGTACATTGATTACTCACTAGACACCCTGTTTTTTTTTTGCTCCACCAGCATCTACAATCGCCACATGCAGGGCGGACGCAGCGGCCCGCCGCCGCCGAAGGCTGACAAAAGCAAGAAGGCATCCCGAGTGCGCGCATAGTCACCAGCTGGAGGCTCTACTGTACTTGTGTTCGAATTGTCAGGCTGCCACAGCGCAGCTAAATGTGTGTTTTTTCGTCTTAACCAAAAATATATGTTTTTTTATACTAATTTCTAAGTACTTGTATTTAAATATTTAATTTTGTAAAGTGCCTTAAATGTTTGCTAACAAACGCGAATAATAAAAAGTCAATAATTAAAAAGCATCTGTCAAAAACTTTAAGCATAAACTAACTATTTCAAAATGTATCAACTGGCATTAATATAGGATTAGCACAAGATCGAATAGCCTTACTTCAGAGGGGATTCGAGTCAGCAAAATCCATTTAAAATATATATCATCAATTTTGTACTCACCTAGGTCTGCATAATAAACAATTTAAATAAACATTACATGGAAAAATTGTTACACTAAAAAGAGGTTTTCTTTGTATTTTATAAAATAGTAGTTTTGTTCTTGTTTTTATTATCATTTCTTATGTTCATTCTTAATTTTTATGTGTTGTTTGTTTGTTTTTTTTTTTTTTTTTTTTTTTTTTTTTTTTTTTTGTAGCAGTGTTTTTAGCCTTAAGTTCAATTAATTAATTCATTATATTATATAATTAAATTAATAGTTAAATGTTTTTTGTTTTTGCATTTCGTCTTGCGTTTTGTTTTCTTCTTGTCTTGCGATAAACTAATAGCATAGTTTGCTTTGTTGCTCAATTTAAATTTAATACATATTTTATATATCAATTTAAGTAATTACTGTTAAACATATGTCTGTGTTTTTTTTTTCTCTTTTCTTTTTCATTGTTATGCAATTAAACTTGTTTTTGTTTTACTTAATTAATGCATCCTTCATTTTGTGTATTTCTTAGAGATTTTTCTATTTACAAGTTGGGTTTTTCTTGACGTTTAGCAAGAATGAAAAATATTCAATTTGTCAAATGAGCAGAGTTTAAAAAGTTTGTAAAATTGTAAAATTCATTTCCAATTTCAATGAACTTATTCAAAAGAAATACTCAAAAATTGTTAAAATCGAATTAAAACAGCAGTCAAAACTGTTGCCACAGTTATTAAAAATACTTTTAAGAATTCAACTGTACTTTAGTCAGTCAAGAACAAACCATTTATGGCCCGAACAGCAGAGCAGAGGAAGATGCGCCTGAAATGCGTAACAAGTACAATTTCAAGAGATTTCAAGACGAAAACAAAAAACATAAACTAGAAACCCTAATTAAAATACAACAAATACAAATTCAAATACAAATAGTGTGTGATTAATTGTTTAGCTAAGACTAAAGGAGGATATACATGCCATATAGAGATGAGTAACATTTAACATAATCAGTTGCTGGCTCAGAAACAGCTCATTAAACATTAAACGTAAAGCTTTAAACCTAATACAAATTGAGAAAATTGAGAAAATCAATGCTAAAATTATAAATAATGCATATATTTGTAATTATACGCACACATATGTGTTAATGGGAACTAAGGAATTTATTTAATTATTGAATTGCTTGCGTTATTCGATTCTCGCTTGTTTTATTGCCATTTTTGCGCTTGAAGAATTATTTGACAACATATCTGCATTTTATTTTTGCATATAAATGACTTTGGCAACAAATATTTTAAATTCTTTTTCAATCAATTCTAAATGAAAATAATACGATTGTTGTTTTTCTCCCCTCTTTTTTTTTTTTTTTTTTTTTTTGTTAGTTTACAAATGCAGTTTTGTCGGCTTTAATCAAGGTTTTGGCCCTTAGTACAATTAAATACAATTTAAATGCATTGCCAGCCGCTTAATTAATTTGCAGTTTTTCTTCGTGTTCTTCTTTTTTTTACAAAACCATATGTTTGCGCTTTGGGAAATGTAATTAATTTTTCTTGCCTTGGCTCTTTAGTAAATGTTCGACATTTAAGTATTTAAATATGTTTTATAAATATCTTTGTGTTGTTCTTGCGTACATTTCAATTTTGTTTTTATTCATGCTGCTTTGTAAATAAGTACGCACAATCATTACATTTATGTTTATGTATGTATATATATATATATATATATTTCTGTTTATTCACTATATATATATATATATTATGCAATCTGCCTTTTTAATTATTTATAATAATAATGATTTGCATTCTCATATCAATTAATTTAATCAAAAATATCGTTCATGTTTTTGTTTTAACCTTTTTCTTTGTTGGTTCATATGCAATTTTTGCTTTACTCTCTGTCTGTTTTTTTTTTCATCATTCAATTTATCAGCTTGTTTAAATAAAAATAATTAGCATAAAAATTACATTTACATTTAATTTGAGTTCATTTGATTTTTGTTCTTGTTGTTGTTGTTGTTGTTGCTGTTGCTTTTGTCGCTTGGCTTTTGGTATTTTTTGGCGCTCCGACTTGAATTTTGGTTGTCAAACTTTGCCATTGTTGGGCGCCCGCGTCGTCGACTCATACTGGCCACGCCCCAAAGCCGCATAGGCGTCGGAATAGGCGTGTTGCTGTTGTTGTTCTAGTTGTTGTTGTTGCTCTGCCTCCTGCTGCTGCTGCTGGTGCAGCTCCTCCAGCGGCTGTTGTTGTTGTGGTTGTTGCTCATGCAGCGATGTCGGTCGACTATAGCTTACTTGAAGCGGCGGCGGGGGCGCGACGCCTATATAAGATTCGAGTACATAGTGGGCGAGACGAGGGGATGAAAATACACAGGAAAAGTTGAATTAGTTTCTTGACTTGCTTGCTGTGGCGCCTGCTCAAGAGACAACCCTCCCGCCCCTTCTGGGCGGCTGCTTGAATTAGGCCATGTGCAGCTTATCGATTACATTAATACACACACACACACACACATACATTGCAAGTTTTTTAGTAGTTTTTAGTAGTGTATTGGTTTTTATAACTATGCTAATGAAATGCCTTCCAAAAACCACCATCAAAGTTAAGGTTTTAACAATATTTTAAAATTCTTTTCATCCCATAAACTTTAGTTTTGACGCTTTTTCATTTTCACAGCTTAAAAACTTTTAGTTTAAGAACTTAATTTAGGTAATATTTAGGTGTTCATTTGGAAACATATAATACAAAAATTATAATTGAATATAAATAAAATATATATATTATATTTGTATTTTTATATTTTGTATTTTTTAATATTAGTTCAATTAAACTTTCTCCAAATGTGTTATTATTTTTTTTAAATAAATACACTTAAAAATGTTTTATTTATTGCAAAATAAAACATAAATAAAAATCAAATAAAAAAAAATTAAAAATATTATTTATCCGATTTTTTAGCATTACTTATTGATTGGATTTTTATTAATTAATTTTAATAATACAAAAAAATGTGTTAGTTTTGTTAGTAGTTAGAAATATATTTCGAAAAATTGATATTTATAGTGCGCATGCAATAACAAAAACAACAACAATACAATATGCAGGGAAAACAATAAAAGAATAGGGGCACAAAAGGAATCAAACAATATCGAAACATGCGAAAGGAGAACAACCAACGAAATACGGCAAAAACAATACGATACGTGTTAGTAGAAACGTTGACCAAAAAATCGATAACTGGCGAAAATATCGATAGAAAAATAATAATCGGAAACGCTGCGTTAAAGAAAATAAATATCATACCAATTGCTTAGCGAATTCTGTTGGGGTAAAGCGTTTCGTGGAACGGTGGAAGTGGCACGCAAGCGCGTTGGGTTGGAGGCATGTGCTGGGTATTTAGTATTCAATATGGCATGTTTGAGGCGTTCCAATTCCACGCGTTCCATGCCCGTTTGTTTCTTTAGTAAACAATATTGCGACGTGTCTTGGCGGCGGCTGCGGCCGTTTTGTCTTTGCTGCTGCTGCGGCTGCGGCTGCGGCTGCTGTTGTGTTTGTTGTGTGCTTGTTGTTGTTGTTGTTGTTGTTGTTGTTGTTGTTGTTGGGCTGTGTCTTTGGCTTTGGCACTTTTGGCATTCTTACTACCACTCGCGCCCGTCGAGGGCGTGGCCGTGGCAGTAGTGTTGTTGTTGGTACGCGATGAGCGGGACTTATTGCGCGGTGGTAATTCTGAATTTTTGTTGTTTTTGTTGGTTTTTTTGAGCATTTTGAAAGAGAAACAAAAACACAAAAACGAAAAAGAAAAACGACAAATTACAAATTAAATGTGTGTTCGTGAAACAATATGGGATTCGAAACAGCAGCTCGCGCTGGACTACTTGGAAGACCCTAGGCGAGTGGGACACGCACCTTTCGGCGCATAAAACGCTTGCGGTTGTTGTTGCGGTGAGAGTACTTGTTGTTGTTGTTGTTGTTGTTGTTGTTGTTGCTGCTGTTGTGCATTTGCCGGCGGCAACGGCAGCGGCAGCTGAGCACGCGCCACAACGCCGCCGCTGCTGATGGCCGCCTGCACACCACCACCAATGGCACCCACGCCCGCTTGATCAGCTCCATACCCAGATCGACCGCTGGCCTGTGGGCGTCCGCTGCTGCTGGGCCGTGCGCCGCGTCCATCGCTGCGTCGCGCCTGATTGGCGGCCGAGCTGCGACTGGAATGACCGCCGCCCGTGGGCAGCGGAATTATCGAGTGCCCGCCCTGATGCCGGTCCCATTCGTGCGGATGCGCATTATGATGATGACCACGTGCGCCACCACCATGCCGTCCACCAGCGGCTGCACCGCCAGCAGCGCCGCCACCGCCCCCACCTCCACGGGGATAATGCTGCGCCTCGTGCGCAGGCGGTGGGATGCTGCGTGGTCCGGCTCCGCGCTGATTCGGATGACGCTGCTAGAGTTAAATTATAGATAAAATATTAGACAAAAACATTAAGTATGTATAAAATATTGCCGGAGAGTCGGACTTACCATTCGGCGCAGCGTATTCATTGGCGCACGCAGCGTCTCGCTGATGCGACGAGCGCGACGCTTCTTCGGATTGGAGCTGGGCGTGTGGACGGCGCAGCATTTGATGAATGCGCCCAGGACGACAATGAACCCAACGCCAATAAGCACCACCAGATACCAGTTGCCCGTGACCCACTCGGCAACGGTGAGCAGCGTCTCGCGATTGAGCAACAGATTCTTGAGCCGCACCAGGGGCCCGTCGGCGTCGACGGCGCGACACTTGAGAAAGACATCGCAATAGCCCTGGAAATTGTCACAGGGTGAGCCCGGCTGGAGACTGATGCCACCCGGCTGTATATTATATTCGGCGGCAAATTCGCTGGTGCTGCGACAGGTGGCCGTGTCGTTGCCATCCTGGCAGGCCAGCTCGCACAGCTTCCGCTTGTCCACGTGCGGCAGCATGGACGAGGTGAGGAAGCATTTGGTCATATTCCACAGCAGGCAGGGTGACCCGCTGCACTCGCCGCGTATGCACAGGGCGGTGCCATTGTTGCACATGGTCTTGTCATCGCGATGCCGCGGCTCCGGACACTCGGCGGTGGTGCCATTGCATGTGCTCGACCAGCTACACTCCGTCTCCTCCTTGCACTTCTGGTGATAGTGCGTGGGCACGAACGCGCACGAGTTGGCCAGGCAGCAGGGTCCCTGCGAGGGTGAGCACTGCGTCTTGGCGCGACGCTTGCAGCCCTTGGCGCTGGAGTTCAGCGACTGATCGTACTCGCTGATGAGACGCGGATAGCAGCAGTTGTCCTTACACTCCTCCTCGTTGAAACCACAGTCGCATTCCTCGCCAGACTCCACAATCTTGTTGCCACAGAAGGCGCCCTCCGAGGCCTTGAAGCAGTCGCGTTTCGTGTTGCCCACAAGCACGTCCAGCACATTGGAAATGTTGCGTATAGAACACGGTGAGAACTTGGAATTGTTTGGACGATCACCTGAGGTGGCGCTGGCGAACATAATGTAGTTGCCATTAAGTCCACCAGGACGGCATTCTTGCGGGTAGTCGTGCTGCAAAGCGAGCAATCGAATAGGTGAATTTAAGTATGAGGAACGATGGAATGGAACGAACATTGACGTTAAAAGTTATAAAAATAAAACAACAAATACAAGAGATTAATTGAAGTCAAGGGCCATTAGCTAAAAATTGTGGAACGAGGAAATATAACCCGAAATTATTTGAACAAAATAAAAGGAGATATGGTCGCTTAGTGAGTAATTTTTGGGTAGAACAGCGGAATGGAACACGAAATTTGTGTTCAACTGTGAAAAATCCAATTAAAGAAATTATGAGAATGGGACTAAATGAAACAGTGGAATTAAATAAATTACTAAAGTTAGTGAGAGAAGTCGAACTCCCTTCACTCTCCCTCCACACCATTCGTTTACTCACCGGAGATCCAAAATTGTGCCCGATTTCATGGGCAAGTGTCAGCTGCGATACTTTTGGTGGCACGCGACTGTTGTAGTTGACAAAGGTGATGATGCCCGTGTTCAAGGAGCGCTTGGTGCTCTGGTATTGACCACCCACAGTCTCCGTGTAGGTCTTGTACTTCTCGCAGATGCCGCCGGAGGCGCCAGATGCACTGGCCACCCAGGCCAGGCCCAAAGTGCCGCCCGTAAAATCTCTGCATGGGCAGAAGTAAAAGTTAACATTAAAGCTAAATATATAGTTTTGTTGTGAATCACCTGTAGGTAAATACATAGGCTAGACAAAAGTCTGAGTGATCCTCTAGCGAGTGGAGATTCAAAAAGTTCGATACGTCCATGTGCTCATTGCAAAAAGCATTGTGTGGCCCATTGTAGGCATTACGACAGGCTGAATCGTCGTCGATTTTTATGCGTTGCACCTGGAAAGAAGCGTTGTCAAAATACAGTGGAACAATAGTTAGAATTTTGAAATAAACTGTGAAAAACGGCAAGAAAGAAAAACATTTATATTAAGTCTATCTAATATTGTCTTAATTTAAAAACATTTCTGGACCTTCAGATTTTCAAATCCAGTTTATTTTGTGAAACGATTCCTAATTACTTTTAATAGTCAATTCTTTATGGACGACTTCTTCGCCGAGTCTACGAGATTTTGGATTTCAGTCTGTTTGATCCAGAAAAATATTTAATGTTAATGTAGGAACAGAGCCTGAGCTTAAGGAATTAATTTTATATTTTAGGCGTTTCAATAGCAGTCGTATATAATTTAGAATTGTTTCCCAACGAGTCTTCTTTTATTAAATGCATATTCGTAATTCCTCTATAATTTTTAGTTTATTTAAAAAAAAAATCGTTTCGAGTTGGATACTTTGACTCAAATTAAAGACCTAATAAAAGAGGAAAAATCTTTAAAGAGATGTTTAGGTCTTTAATGTAAGCTCTAGTTACAATTCCAGATTGTTTCACTATTAAAACTAAACAACTAGACAGAATTTCAATCCTTTTTGGAGAGAGCTCTGCTTTAAGGAGGGGCAAAATAAATTCATCCCAACTCGACTCAACTGCCAGCGACTCGTTTCTGGCATAATTATTGGGGCTGTTTGTGCTTAAACGTTTCCCTGACGAGGTACTGGGTCCTGGGACACGGCCTTTGTTCTGTGCCCATTGTGGGAAGGTGGGGCCAACGCTGTTGGCAATTGCCAACCACAGGGGGCGCTGCTGTGCACTCACCTCAAAGCGTATGTTGCGATGCTCGGTGCGTCCGTCGAACTTTGTGTTGCGGTAAATGTAATTAACGGCCGTCACATGATGTGCAATCAGCGATGTGATTTCCTCGCGGGTTTTCACGTCCACCTCGTACTTGCGGCCGCGATCGTGCTGCAGGGAGAGAGCGAAGAGAATATTGGGAAATTAATTAACAAAAAATAAATAAAAAAAAAATTAAAATAAAAAGCATTCGACTTTTAGGCGCGCGCGCGTAATAAAAATCTCAACCGCAATGCCACTGCGCTTGACATTTCTAGCAAACAGGCAGCCGCAGGATGGGCGTGGCAGACAAACAAACGACCTCCCGACCCCATACCAAGATTGCCCACACCAGAGCAGAGCCCCCTCACACACACACACACACACGCGCGCGCGCATACACAACAAGCACTCTTCAAATATATTTGTATAAAAATGCAAATTCAGCTAAAAACCCGTCGAATATTTTTCAGAAGTTTATTCGTTTTTATACGCGCGCGTCGAGAGGGTGGCTTTGCGGGATTCCGTGGGCTTGGGCCGGGGTGGAGGTGGAGCTGGGGCAGAGGGTCTATCGTCATCGCACCGCTAACGGCAGTTTTTGTTCCAAAATCAAAACGCCGCTGGGCTCAGTGACAACAACGAGTGAGAAAGAGAACATATTAAGGTTGTGGGCCAGCAAATACCCTGTAAACTGTAGTTTGAATAACTAAATATGTGGGACAAAGAGTCAGCAGAAATGTTTCTATTTTTCAAGAAAAGAGAAACGCTCAATTTTATGTATAAACTTTATAAATATATAAATTTGAATGGGACGAAAGCAAGTTTCAAGGCACTTTCCCAAAATGAGCATACCCTACGAACTCCATCAATAGAGTATAGAAAACTCGTCACGAACGCAGTGGCGAACGAAACAAATGCGCGAATTATGCAAAACTCATTGCAAATAAACAGACAAAAAAAAGAGAGAGAAGAGAGAAACGGGCTGAGCGTATCGCAAGAGAGTCGGGGACTGCAGGACGACCCTGACGAGGATGTTGACGTCGACAACATCGCGAACAATGCGAAAAAATGAACGTAAACATTGAGCACGGCAAAAGAATTGCTTGCGAACGAGAAAGCAAAGGGAAAGAGAAATGGCTGAAAAGCAAAACAGAGAAGCAGAGAGGAAGCTCGTGAGCCATAACGGTTGATTGCATGCGCTGTAGAAACCGAAGCAGGTCAGCTGATTGGTTGATTGCTTTGAAGACGCCGCAAAGCAGGCGACACCCGAGCAAATTTTCAGGTAGGAAATAACTTTACTGCAAAAAAAAAAACCACTTGAGCGCCCTATTTAGAAACTGGGGATGCTGTCGTAGTTGGCAAGTGCTTAAGATCTGCTTGAATTATGCTCTAAATGATTTAATGTGTGCTGAACTCTCGAGGTTATTGTCATCTCGGAATAATAATTATATGAAAAATAATTAAGTTAAGCCTGAATTTATTCTGAATAGAGATCAAAAGAACGCATCTTTGAGTATTGCGAGTGTCAACCTTTAATTCATCTACTTTTAAGAAAGAATTTTTGAATGAAAAACACTTTTTAGTTATAAATTGATGTACTATTAGAGTAAGTAGCTCAGCTATGCGACACCCAAAAGGAAATAATTTTGCTTGGATGATACAAATAAGGAAAGCATTTGGTCTAAGAAATATGTATAAGTAACGTCGAGCTATTACATTTACGACGAACTCTTGCTTTATTCTGATTATTCTCTCCGAAAATATGGTCCCACAATCTTTTTAAGCATAAACCAAAAATTCAAAAAATCTCTGTTGTGCAGTTTTTCCATCAAGATTCCTTAATCTTGAAAGCTGACTAACTTTTGCTTAACTTTCAGCTTAACCCAACTTTTCGCAACCTAACCTAACTTTCAGTCAACTAAAGAACAATTTTCACTCAACGTAGCGCATCACTCAATTTCTTTGCATTCGCGTTAAACAAAAAATGGCGTCTGTCTGACTACGCGCGCATATACCTCGCAGTCCACCTACCATTTCCCCCCACCGGCTCTGTTATTTCCCACACCATGGAAAAAAGCGTACTTCAGGCCCGGCCTTTTGTTTTATGCGCAAACCCAAAAGTGAAGCGTTCGCTCGTAAAAAATTGCAAAATTCATGGATTTTGTTTTGTGTTCTTTAAGCCACAATTCCCGCCACCCACACACCAGCTGCTGCTGCAGCCGCTTCGCTTTTAATTTGGCGCACGAGCTGACAGGCTCAGCCTCCTGCACTTGCCGGTTGCCAGTTGGCAGTGCCCAATTCCCCGTTCCCCGTTCCAGCCCAGTTGATAGTCAGACTTACATCGGCGATACCCTCGCGTATGTGGCGCCAAATCAATGGATCTGTTTGTATATACAGCGAGCAGGTATTTTTGTTATCCTCACGGCCACGTCCGGGGCCCGCCGAGCTGGTCGAACCGCTGGCATTGGAGCCACTGCCGCCATTGTTGCCGCCAGTGGCGCGACGCACACGCTCATGGACCAGCTCATGCCAATCGGCGACATTGGCCGTGGAGCCCAATCGACGGCCGGTCTCCGGATCATAGAATGCACCATCGGCAAAGTTTGCCTCCTTTGTATACTTCTGATGTGGAAATTTAAAATCATCATCGCCGCTGGCGTACTTCTTGGGAGGATGTGGCTGTTGTTGTTGCTGTTGTTGCTGCTGTGCCTGTTGTTGGGGACCAGCAGCCTTTTTGTGCTGCTGCTTCCGGTGCAGCTTTTGGACATCCTTTGACATGGGCACAGGCAGCTCCTCAACCGCTGAATTTTGTATGTTCTCCATCCACTGCGAGACCTCCTCCGTAATGCCGCAGCCGCCCACATGACCTGCAAAGCACAATACAAAAATAAGAAAAATGTTCAAGTTGATGTTGAGTTGAAGTTGAGCTGAGAGTAGACCTAAAAAATATAAAAATAAAGAATTTGTGGCACGTTTTCATTTTAAGCAAATTAATGCTGATGCAGCCGCAAAGGCAACAACATTTCAGTCTCACCTACTCTGGACCAGAGCCAAATAATTGTATTCAAAAAGAAAAATTAAAAAAAAAACCCTTTAAAAAAAAAGAAAATAAAGTAGCGCGTTGCATGGTAAAATTATTTATGGCGCACAAAATGAAAACCACGAAAATGTAATTAAAGCGCAACGCACACAGACAGAGAGACGGCGAGGGCGGGCGGGAAAAGTGGCCGAGTTGAAAGCAGCAAAAAAATAAAAAAATTAAATAAAATAAATACAAAATGTTAATGCAAATGCCAAAGTCAAATGTTTGATGGAAAAATAAAAAGTATTATATGCATTATAAAAGTGTTGCATACTTTTAGCGGCTGCTGCACTTTAAATGCATCCACGGAATGCATGTAAACAATTCGTACTTTATTTATATAATATATTTAATCGCTGCACTTTAAACGCATTTTCTTTTCGGCTAGCGGAAACAGTTAATAGCCCCGAGTCCGGTAATGAAAATTTATTGTTTTATTGTTTAAACACTGTGCGGTTCCACTTTACTTTTGTCGTGCTTTTTATTTATTTATTTTATTTTAAACTTCTTTTATCTTGACGCGCTTTGCACGCTCCGTTCTCCCCACAGCTGCAATTGTCAACCCAGGCGCTCAGGATTTTTTTTTTTTTTTTAAAGCTGCCCGCATTTTTATGGTTCCAGCAATTTACATTCATTTTACATATCTTGCCTGCAATATGGGCGCACTGTTCGTTCTGGGGCAGTAAGGCAATGTAGAAAGCCGCTTTAAGTGAATAAAATTTACAGCAAAAAACAATATTTAGCTAGACACCCGTAGGCGGTAAGTACTGTAAGTACTATGGTACAACTGAATTGTTTAAAAGCGGGTAGATATCAACTATGACCTTCACTCACATCAAAAACTAAATTTTAACTATTTTGTTTTTATTAATAACTCTTATCAAAATGATAAAATAAATAGTATTTGTATTATTCGTGGGCTTTAACAATTTTAAATTCACAAATAAAAGGCAATTTATAGTTTTTAGGCCATTCCAATTTTATTTTTTAAAAGAAATATGGCAAAATGTATTCCATACATTTTATCGCTTAAAATTCACTCCTGAAAAATATAAATTTATTTGGCAACCATTTCCATTCGTAAAAGCATATTAAAACAGCACTTTAAAAAATTCTCTTTGACTTTTAGCACGGATGCATTAATATTCTTTTTCATTCATATATATATTATTAAAGGCCCGTGCTTAAATCTGAGTTCGTTTGACTTTAAGAGACATAATCGAAAGTGCGCTATGCTAATAAAAGCTTCTTCTGACTGGGACAGCATTAAGAACTCAGTGCACTTTTCATTAAAAGTTTTCATTATTCTTGGTTTATACTTTAATTCCTTATCCAATGCTGGCCAGCTTCAACGAACCGTTAAAACTCATAACAGGCCACCCAGTTTTACAATGGGCCACTCGGAGTATATTTTCCCAACTCCCTAGTACGTATTCGAATGGGATTTCGGACCCGGGGCCATAGTGTGTACACACTGGCAACATTGCAATTTTCAGCTGTGCCATAAATTTTTATTTGGCTGACTGCTATTGTGTCAAGTTGGTCGCAAAAGTGGAATGGGGGCGGCTTTATAGCTGCTGCTGCTGCCATTATCATTATGCTTTTACACTGTTTCCCCACCTGCCCTGCCCAGCTCTGCACGGCTCTGCCCTTTCCTTCCATCCCAACGCACAATGCATTGTTTGTCTTTATTATTTCTTTGCGTAGAGTCCACGGCGTTGCCAAACTTCGGCAGGGACACTGTATGGCAACGCCGCGAAAAACGCGACCTATACCAAAGCGCAAATTGTACGGCAGGTGCTAAAGAGCAGGGGTGGAGCGGGGCAATCAAGGGGTAGCAACAGCTGAAGCAGCCACTAAATACATAACACTCGACAAGCCAAGAATCCGACAGCGCGCAGCTTCCGCATTTTCTTTTCCGCTGCATTTCCAACAGTCACACAGACCCTTTCCGCCCCTTCCTCCCAACCTCTCCTTGGGGTATAATTTGCATTTCAAAGGCATCCCTTAACTCTCTGTCTATCTTTATGCCCTATAAGCGAAACTGCTGTACAGGGTATGCGCGGTTATTAAATTATTGCAATGGTTGGTGAGACCATTTGGAGCATATCATTAGATTTTAGATGATCGGTATAATAATATTGAAAATACCATGGATGATAAAAATGATAATACTAATGACAAATGATAATGATAATGATAATGATAATAATAATGATAATGAAAGTAATAATGATAATGGTCATGTTAATGATAATGATAATTGTAGTAATAGTGATAGTGATAATGCTTATGATAATGACAACTATTGTAAGAATGATAATTATAGTTATATTCAGAGCCTAATCAATGAAGTTGAGTTACAAAAAGAGAGATCGATATAAATATGGAATTTAAAAAAATAATTATCATATTCAGGAATAAATAGCCCCCAATACAGGAATATTATTTCAATCTATCAAAGTAGATAAAATGATAATTATATCATTCAACCCATTTTACAGGGCTTCTCGTAGTCGTCCAGTATTTGTATGAGATTATACCAACTGTGTGCTCCCTGTATAGCTCTTTGTGCACCGCGGCATTTCCATTTTAAGAAGGGTTTAGGGGTTTCTGGTTTGAGAGCTGCTCGCTCATCTTACTCCAATGACCCGTTTTTATTTCGTTTTTTCTGCTATTTTTTTATACTCCTTTTTGTGTTGTGTGCTGTTGTTGTTGCTGCAGCGCCTTTACTTTCTTTTGGTTGGTTTTTTAGGACAGCTTTGTTGTTGTAGCCCGTCCATCACTCTTTGCGACTCCTGCCCGCTGTTGCGCTGTGCTCTTTGGTAAGGGCTTGCATTCAATCGTGCTTATCTGATGTGTTTGCCTGGACGCAGGCAGCCTTTGCCCAAGATGTTGTCTGATTTTCGGTCTTTATGCTGTGTGCTGCTTTGAGAGTGCCACTCGAGTTGGAAGCTGTCCGCCCTGCCCACGTTATCCTGTCTGTCTGTGTGTGTGTGTGTGACATTTTGTATTTGAAGTTATCGGTGTGTGTGTGTGTGTGTGTGTGTGTGTGTGTGTGGGCCATTTCAATCAACAGCTGTTGGCGCAGTTTTCTTCACATTTCATTTTTCCAATTTCTCTTTCTCTCTCGCCGGCTGCCACTCAAGCGTTTGCTCTTTGTGCCTTTTCGTTGGCACGAGCACACACATACACTGGTGCCGCCACACACATACACACACACAGCCAGCTGGAGGAGCTAAACCTGCCGGCCCATCCAACCCAATCCTTAACCGACACTTCAATCATATTTTGCTGCAGCGTCGCGACGCTCTGAGATTTCTTCACATAGATTAAAGTGCACTTTGGTGTTATCTTTGCCTGCAGTCGCTTCGACACCCAATTCAAACCCCCTATTCCATACACAACTCCTATGCCCCACTTGGTCCCACTTTCAAACTGAAGAAACTTGCACTTGTACAAGATTTTTTATATTCTGTGTATTCAGCTTTCGTTTCTTGTTGCTCCAATTGCACAAAAGCCACGCGCTCGACTTATGAATTTTACAACTTCCCGTTGCCAGCTCAGGCAAGCTTAGGGTTTGTCCCTCCCCTAACATGCTACTGCCAGGGGATTTCCAGTACAACAGCAGCAATAGCAACAGCGTCAGTCAGAGACAAACGGCGCTCAGACATGCAAGCGGCTATTCTAGAGGGGGAGGCTAGCGGGCGAGCTAGGCGGGTGGGCGGTAGGTCTTTTGGCCCCCGCCTGCTTTGCCCCATTCGGAGCCATTCAGGCCACTTGTGACCTCTGCAAAAGATGCGCAGCAAAAATGAAAAATAATCCCAAATTCAATTGCAAATGAAATTGAGGGCGAAAAACGCCCACAATACCCTTACAAAGCGCAAAGAAAGAAGAAGAAATTCACCCGCATACTATACAAGAAATCCCTACAGGCCAAAAACAGATGTTTTTGCAATTTCGACGCTTTAAACATGTAAAGAACGCGTTGAGCCAACAACAAGTAGCTCGCTGAACACTAAGAAGGAGCCACAGCTTCAATACCCATTAAATTATGTATTCTCAGGCATTTCTTTTTTCTCACCAAGTTTCAGAGAGCAGCAAAATGAATAGATATTTGGCGACTTAAAAATAAGGAACTACAATGGTCAATATATTCATAGTTTAAAAAATTAATAAATGACTATGATCTTTCCAGAGGAAAGTTTCCTTTTCATCTTATCATAACGATAAGAAATGCCTATCCTTTAAGTTTTATTTAACGTTGTGCTCTTTACTTGAACTAATTTATAAAAACTCATTCAATATATTAAAGAGTAAGATCTTGCTTATTTGTGTGTGTGATCTAAGCGAAACAGCAATAACATTTTAAGTTAATTATTCATTTTGCCAAAATAAATATTTCGCGATTACTGACAGAAAAATTCGTCATGTTTCTTGACAAGCTGCTTATTTCCATTTCTCAGAAGGCTTTGAAAGTATAAAATAAAAGTTGAATAGCTCACAAGAGGGCGTCACATGTAGCTAATGCCACAAGCAAAGTTCGAGGGCGTGCACATGAGCTGGGCGTGGCACTTTAGTGCGTATATAGAGCGCTTATGCGCATTTGTAAATGCTCTTGCGGTGTGTGTGTGTGTGCGAGTGCGTGGGTGGGTGTGTGTGTGTGTAAATACATTACATATAATTCTCAGTAATTTGCTTTTATTTTGCAAATGATTTGATTATTTTGTTCTTGTTGCTCCTTTTGTTTTGTTTACTTCGTCTCCGTCGTCATTTCCATACACATTTCCATTCCCACTTCCATTTTCATTCCCATCTTCATCATCATCGTCAGAGTGAACGTCATTTGGCAGCCTTAATTTGTTTACTTTGCAACTGTTGTTTTATGTTTGCATTTATATTATTATTTGTTTTAATTAAAAAATGTTTTAATTTATCCAGGCTTTGTTGATGCTGTGATTGCGTGAGTGCAAGTGTGTGTGAAAGAGATTGAGCCTTAAATGCCGCACAGGATCATGCTTAAGCGGCTTTTGATACCAAACCCGACATATATGTCAATTTGCTTTAGTAGCTTTTGCAATGTAGGAAAATCAAATGTTCATTTAATATTAAATTTAATCTTAACTCAGGCTCTAAAGCAAATTAATTTAGTCATAAGTCATAATTTTTAAAGAAGATATTTTATAAAATATATATATATTCTATAAAATTGAATGAAATCTATATTAATGTTTCCCCACTCATATTTAATATATTCTTGCATTACATTTTGAAGTCTAGGTAACTTCATAAAATTTATTCTCAAATTTAAGTTTAGTATAAAGTACATTCATAGAGGAGTTATATTTGCATATATTTTTAACTTCATTTAATAAAATCTGTAATTTCTGCACTAGACATAAGTTCTTAGTTGCTTATGCTTGTGCATTAGCATTCCTTTTATTGACATTAACTTTTGATAACTTATTAATTAAATTCATTTGCTTACTATTTTAAATTTCATTTTTCAATTTATGTTATTTTGTTCGCTGAATATGCATATAATATTTTTAGTATATCCTCCAGGGCAAATAAATTCTAACTTTTCTTTAAATAAATACCAAAAATTTCGTTTTGTTGCCACATAAAATTGGCTTCATACACGAGTTCTTCATGAAATGCTTATTGGAATTAATCATTTTATGACATTCATTTTAGACAGCATTGCGAAACTCTTGCTCGATGGGAAAGCGTTTTTTAATGAGTTGAATAATAAAACCTTAGCATATCTGGCTGTCTAATGCATATTTAATCTGACACAAATAAGTTTCCCATGAATAAACATATGAAAAGAAATGTGTATTCATTCAATACCAAGACACTTAAAAAACAGATGCCTCAAGAATCGATATTCGTTTCGTGTGGGCAAAACAAATCTTCAATTCATTTGCACAACGCCTCCAGTGTGAGCTATGCCCATATAATAACCTATGGATCCTCCCATTTCTGGGTATACTGTGTGAGAGCTTTGCCTAGGCACTGGAAGTGCTAGCAGCTATAGCTCTTCCTGTCGCCGTCACCTGCGCTTCAACACTTCCACATAAAGCCAGCCAGCAGCCAGGACAGACATCTTCCCCGCTGCCCACATGGCCAAGAGGGCCTCCCCCCAAGTACGATATTACGCATTTCGGCAGCGTCCGGCGCGGGTGTAGACCAACAAATGCGACGGACACGTGGTCAGACAGTCGGTTCTGGCGACAGCAACGACATCGCTTTCCGCATACAAATTAGTTTTTGCGGCTCAGACTTTAGTCGGACTGGTTGCTCTTCTCTCGGAGCTCTTACTCGTGGCTTGTGTTTTGGCATCTGTTTTTTGTTATTTTTGTTTTTTTTTTCTCAGCTTAAACACATTAATATTAAATACATAAAGATACAAATTCGTACATATGCGTTAGTTTTGTATGTAAATGCGGTAAACCTAAGTAAGAGCTGCCTTGGAAATATTTCTATCAGTCGCTTGCGGGCATACAAATGGCCCGAGTTAGAGATGAGCCGCTTACAATTAGAGATTACGTTGGATTTGCACGAAAAATGTTTAGGAATTGATATCTGAGATTTATATGTATTTCTGTGCATATATAAGTAAGTAGTAGTCACAGAAAATAAGTCAGTCAACAAATATTTATCTAAGAGAATGCGCGCTTTCGCTAACAACAATCGATATTTATCGAACCATATTGTTTAAGCGTTCGGGATAGTTATTACATTCCTATAAATAGTATCTAAAAGTTATTTTCTTCTTGTTAAGGTACTAAGGCTTTTATATTTCCCACACATTAAATTTAAAATGAATGGAAACATTGCTAGAGCATTTTAATATAAAATATAAAAAGCACGTAAATTAAGATCGCATGATCAAATTAAAAATAGTTTTAAAAGAACGACAAGCCAATGAAATAAATATATTCTTGATCAGCAACGACAGCCAAGTTGATTTAGGCATTTCCGACTGTCTGTTTCTACGTAAACAAGTCTAAAGGTTTCAAAGCTATCGTCATACAACTATGCCCTATATCATAAGCTGCCAAAGAAAGACAAGGTCGTACGAGAGGTTCTTGTATGAATAACTTGTTTGCTTATAAAAAATATCTTGACTTTGCGTATAAAATTATTTTTTGTACTGCAAAATGTTCTATTTTCTCAGATATTTTTACAAATCTCAGCATTTACGAGATTCACTATTCTTGCAGCAAAGTCGTAAGCCAACTGTCTACAAGGGTATTTTCGGCGATTCGCTTTATTCGACCTATTTTCCACATAATTAATTATTTATTGCATATAAGATATCGGGGGCAATGTATGATAATATGCTATTTAAATTGTGTTCTTTGCGACATAAAATACGTGCAAGATTTAAATCGTTTTATTTTTTTTTAATTTGTATTTTCATTAAAAAAAAGATAAATTTATCAACAAAAAAAGATTTATTGCTCTTCTGCCAATTAGCTTAGACTTGATAACATTTTTTGGAAAGCTCCCACATTTTTTTAATAACCACAAATGATATAGAGTAAAATGTAATAAAAATTCCAAAAATGACATTAAAACATTCTCTCTGTGCATTTTCTGACTGCTTAATTGTTGTAGCTGTTAAATACTTGCACCTGTCCCCGTATCCTTATCCAAGCTATTTCCATGCCTGCTTGTCACTCAACTCAAGTGCTGTACCAAAGATAAACAAGAATATTTGGGAGAAAACGAGCAAAATGTTTAGTTAGAAGCTAACAGCAAATGAAAATGGTAGCCAAGCAATTTGTGGTCATGCCAGGACAACGACAAGTGCGGGGGAGAAGGTAAATGTTCATACAGCGATGAAATGAAAGGACATCAGCTACGAGTCTCAGATACACAACTTTGACTGCGTGCGAATGATGTAGAAATAAGCCAAATCTTTCGACTCTATTCTATCCGATGTGCGTGTATGGTGTGTGGAGTGCGTGTGCGCAGGTGTGGATGTGTGTGTGTGTGTGTGTGTGTCGTTCACTAATTAACGACAGAATAATTTTCTATGCCATGAATGAAACCTGGCCCCCAAGAACAGCCAGCCGTAGTTCATGCTAAGAGTCTGGAATGGGAATATAGATAGGGGTTCGGGCTAAGGCTGAGGCTGCGGCTTGGTTCATGGAATTAGAAAAGTTCATTTGGCAGAGCAACTGTTTGGCTTTTGCCCCTAAATTCGACCTGCAGCCACCACAGCGACAGCAGGAACAGTTGCTTCGGCTGCCAAATTTTGCATGCAAGGCAAAGTGCAATATCAACAAGCGACCAGAGACTAACCATTGAGACAGCACACACACAAAGACAGAGAAAGAGAGAAATATGTCGACTTGTCGCACAACGTAAAAAGTTTCAATGGGACAAGTGCCTGGCATTGGACACATTGGAATACATGGAACATGGATAGAAGCCCGGAATTTTCAACCATGCACAATGCAGGCGCTGCTAATGCGCCAAGATAAGAAAGCAATGAGAATATGTGGAAAGGCCAATGATAAAGTGGGCAGAAATGGAATGTGCTCAAGGGAGTGTATTTGCCCAAACACACAAACATACTCGTGAAAAGTTCACATGTATTCAAATATTCATTGCATGCGATTTGACCGTAAAACAAATGAAAAATTGCGGTTTTATTTTCGGATTTGCCTACGCACACCCCAACTTCAAATTGTTAGTGAATAGTGAATGGTGAGTACTGAATGTTAAATAGTGAATAATAGCTCATCCTGTTTACGCAGATTACTCGCAGAGATTCGCCAAAAAAGTAGAATGGCAGCAGGAAATTTGTGGTTTATAGGCCTAGACACTGAGCAAAATCCAAATCAATTGCTAAGAGCCAGTCCCAAAAACTTAACTTGGCACTAAATTTATATTTTTGTCAAAATATATAAATTTGTAACAGAAATTTGATTGCTAAAATGTCTTGCTATAAACTAATTTAAATTCCAAAGAGTTGCACAACTTATATTTTGTTTATATATTTAAATAAAAATTGTTAAAATATAAAATGTAGGTAAGTTCAAGATTATCGTCAATCGTCGTAATGGAATACATAAATAAATAAGAACAAGAAGCAGAAACAATTTGTATTTGTATGTCTCTGAATATTTGAAGCAAAAAAGTATTAAGGAAATCATTTTTCATCATGAAAATTCTTGTAATAAATAAATGTTTAAGATTATCACATTTTTTTATTATTGTATAAAGTATGATAAGTTAAGCATTCCATATTACATAATATGCAGTGTAGTCAATTGCTTGTCAGAAGTGTTTGGAGATTTTTTGTCCATAAGTCATAAGTAAGTAATCCACTTATTCCACTTTCAACAAAAAATATTCCTGCAAAACGTCTATAAAAATAAATAAGCTCTTTGTAATATAAAATAAGATAACTTTACCAAAATACTTTCTTATTCCACAATAAACAAAATTAGATAAGAAACAACATAAATTACTATAGAGTAACTCAAACAATTGCTAAGCTGACAAACCTCAGTAAATTTTTCCAGGCCAGGTTGTTGCAGTGTACAACAACAAAAACAACAACAACAACAACAATAACAACAGCAACAACAAAAACAATAACAGCAACAGCAAAAGCAGTACTAGCTTCATTTCCTCTGCTGCAAGCCAAAACGGAAGCAACAAATATCATCAGGCCCAATTGCATTTGTGGCCGAAAAGTGGAAATATTTACTTGGCCCCCGGTTTTTGAATAGGAAGCGGAAGGGTGGGCGGGCCTTTGACGGTGTATTTTTGTGGGTGCGGCTGCAAGTTTGATGAAGGATACTTAGTTAGTGGACTGCCTTCTGGGCAAAACTAGCAGCAGACAAGTACATTAGATAAAAGCCAGACATACCAGCTGGCTGGCAGAAGGACTCACAAGGATGCCGAATGAAGTGAACTACAAGATTTCGTGTTTGGGAATGATAAAAGTGGTTTATGACTCGGTTTACGTTTCGGTTATGTCTGCCAGTACTCAAGCATAATCTAAAGCTGTTAACGAGCATTTGCCAAATAGGCACGGACTAAGGCACACTTCAAATTTGCACAAACACTGAAAATTCTCCAATTAAATTCAAGAATTTTGCATAATCGAGGGACGCAACAGGAATTTGTGATGACAGTCTTTTATGCAGGATTTGAATTCAATTATAATAAATTAATAATTATTATGATATGAGCTGTATATTAACAAAGTTATATAAATAACTCTTTTTTATTTCAATTGTGAATTTCATAAAGAATATTTATTATATTTTTGGTACATGTTCCTTGAAAGCTTGTGAATCTACTAATATAATGCTTCCTTCCGTCTAAGGCAGAATTGAAGTAATTACTTTCAGAATAGAACTATGTATACCTGCATTTCGCCCTATCCTAATAACATTGTATTGGGGCTTTTTTTTATAAAGGGTTTTGCACGTAATTGTAATTGTAAATTTAAACAAAGTACACCTCTAATTACTAACCGTTGAGATCCCTTTACTAAATTCAACATACATCTGCCTTAGGAATAAAAATCTGGCCTAATAAGATCAGGGTAAGCTCCACAACAATATTTGACTGCTAATCACCATATGATTACATGCACCGAAATCTATTAAATATTAAATACAAAATCTGAAATCATGCTTTTTTTTTGAGAAATGACATCATTCTGAAAAAACTCGATAAAAACAGTTTTTAGCTTGTTTTTCTATGCAATTGGTACAGTCAAGTCCTTGCAATAGTTGTTTTTGTGGCTGATGTTGTAGTCGTTTGTGCAACAGCAGCAGCAGCAGTAGTTAGACTTGCGTCGAGTCCTGTTTGTGTCCTTGTATCAACTATGACAACGTCGCCAGCGTTGTCGATGCTGTTGTCATCGTAGTCATTATCAAGTGCCCGACACTGAACACCCACCAATGCCCCGAAAATAACCAGTGAAGCACTTAAAAACGACCACATGACTGCCGCCAGCGGGTGCCCGACACGCCCCCATCCAACCATTCTAGCCGAGGGTGCACTTAACCGCCCACTCGCTCTTAAGCCGCCTGCCATAATCGATGGCTGTCTCAGTTAGTCGGAATGTGTGATTGCGTAAGTGTGTGCGTGTGTGTGTGTATGGGTGCAAAACCCCAGCAAAACCACAATTTTGAGTTCAATTTAAACAAGCTGAATGAAGTGGTCATTGCTGTTGTTCTTGTGTCTTTTTATTGATCATGTCATTCTTTTCGAGAGCTTCTCATGTTGTAGCTAGGCAATTCTCAGGTTTGTCAGTTATTAAGGGAGAACAGCTTAGGATAGACACAATTTTACTCCTTTTTATTTCGGTTAGTTGCAATGTAAGGATTACACATGCACAACATGGAATTGCGTATTTTTGTAAGAGGTTTAACTTGATTTTTGAGTAAGGGGCACAGAAAAAAAAAAAAAATAAATAAATAAAATAAAATATGCTTTAGTTTGTTGCTAAAGATGTATACAGAAAATTTGTTATAAAAATAAAAATTTATTAGCGAACATGCTTTCTTATAAGATTTAAATTCAAATTTATTTCATTTTAAATAATGTAAAATGTAAAGGCATATTTTATATTTATCTTTAAAACAGATTAGGCAACGCTCCTCTCAAATATTTCTGATCTGATTTACGTATTTGATTTTTCATGTTATTTTACTATTTAGCTCAAAGTCTGAAATAACGTCATTTTAAAGTTTTGAAATGTTTAATGTGATATCAGTTGTCCTAGGAGTATTTATTTATTTGATAATTTATTTCAGCTAAGTAATTTAAAATCGTATATAAAATCGCTTTGACTATGTTTTATGCGAAAACTTTCATATGTGGAACAGAAAATATATTAAACTTTAGTTGAGCATTAAAACAACGTAGTTCTAAAACCCTCAGCTTTTCAGCGATTTTAATGGCCACCGTTTCTCTAGTCCTAAGTAAACTAATACACCTGTATAAACTGCATGAATTGCGCCCCTCCCCACAACGTAGCCCGCCTGTTCCTGCAAAAACTTGCAGTATACATCATTTAGAAATAGGTATGAATATGGGCACGTTTATAAAAGTTTTTATCCTAGTGCCCCTTTTTAATTAAACTCAAACACATGACCCGTTGATTCCCCAAACACACATTGAGTTGCCACAGTTCACATATGCACACACATACACACACATGCACACATACAGACATACATACATACTCATGTATACGTCCAGTGGGGGGCATGGGGAGTTAGGTAGCCAACAATTTATGACCACTGCCAGCGGCTATGCTATACACATATAGACCGGCATCCACAAGGACACTGACGACAATTCAAACAGAAATTTAATATTTTAGTAGTTAAATTATTTGGCACTTGTAATAAAACAAACAACTTGCAGCTGCAGTCGCCTCGCTAACGCGCCCCGCGTCCCCTCTCCGGAAACTGCATGAAACAAGTGCAAAGTGGTAAAATGGAAAAGTTTTTGAAGCCGTTGCACAAACCGCATAACGGCGACGCCGAACGGGTTTTGGGGCGTGGCATGCCGTTGGTTGCAGAAAACCTCAAAATATTCAACAGCCTCCACTGAAGGATGCCCGTCTGGCAGCAGTTGCCTTGGCTGACCAAATGTTGTTAAATAGCACGAGCAAAATGTAAATATAAATTTTCAGCACAAGATTTATGCATATTTTGAAGCTCGTAAAGGCACAAGACAAGCAAATTTCTGAGCTGAGTTCAGTTTTGTTGCACAACAGCTGCCCCCATTCCGCCCTCCGCCCACCGCCCACCATTGCCTCAAGTGGCATGTGTGCTCTAAATTTTAAAATTATTTGAAATTGTCCTTGGTACGCTGCTGCAGCTGTCACAAGGACATGAACTGCAGTAGCCTGAATTATGGTGCAAGACATTGGCTAAAGTCTTTCGCTTGAACTTATGTCAGTCCAGTTCGTATTTGAATTCTGAGTGTGTTTGCGCGTGTGTGTGTGTGCGTATGCACAGTAAATCCAATTGGGCACATTAAGCATACGTCATGTACCACATGGAAATGTGACTCGACTGCCGGCTGGCTGGCTGGCTTCTTGTTTATTCTCATTGGGTGTGTAATGGGAATATTGCTTACAGAGACTTTAATAGTTAGGCATTTAAGACGTATTCTCACAGTTTCACGATGCATGAGAATATTACGCCATTTGCATATTGCATAGTAAAAACAGCACAATAATCCCTTGTGAAAGCGAGCAGGGAATTAACTATATAAAAATACGATATAGCACAAATAAATAGAAATTAAGTACCCTTGCATAATATTATGGTTTCTTTACTAACTGCAGTTTTTTTCTGAGTGTCTGACCAACTGGAAGCCGGTTTTCAAGAATTATTTGAATAATAATCATATTGTGGAAAGGTATAAAAAATTCAAAATAAATACGAGCCTTTCAAAAATTAGCTTGTAAAATATACAAATTTTAAAATATCCCAATAACAATATTTTGATGTTAAAAAGTGACAAAGTTACACTCATAGCATGTAAAATAAACTTCAAATTGACCATTCGTGACACTGCCTGATGGTCGCCCCCAAAAAGTATGCTACATTCGCCGGGCAAATAACACGAGCTGACGGAAATGAAATTGATGACCAACATAATTTCTTGCCGCATGCATTTTCCCGTATGCGCATTTGCAACCACCGTGGCGTATGCAGATTGTGGGCGGGGGCATATCCTGCTGTTAAAGGCCAGTCAGCACACATCAATAAATATTTGAAGCGGACGTCCCCGTCAAAATGGAAGACGAGCTGCAGGCTGCAGGCCTGTAAAGGATCGCTGCGCTTGACCCAACGGCAAACCTCGACCGCAGCGAGTAGCGAACGAAACGATTTTAGTGTGGAATGTTCAACAATTCAATTTACCGCAAAACTCGTTATTACGGGAGCCTGCAACGGACCGTGCAACCCCAGAGCACTCTCTACCCCTCCATATGTATATAGCCAAAAATGGTTGCCAACGGTGTTGAAGCCGTTGCCATATGCTGCTGTTTTCCATTGCCAAGTGCAAAATGTATTTAAACCTGTCGCCCCAAAGAACACCCCGCACCTCCCCCACACATGGTGCCATACTGCCTCTACAGCATTTGTTGTGGCTCTCACGTGTCTGTGTGTGCGTGTATGGACATTAAAATTTATGCAATGCAAATGTTAAAGTGTGTGTGCGTGTGTGTTTGTGTGTGGCAATGGCCCCAGCCCGCTTTTGTCTAGGTGCCAACACTGCAAATTGGTCCAAACTGGCCGGCTTAGACGTGGTTTGGGTGGTGCGTGATTCCCTGCACAAAATATTAAAATATTTAATATGAGAGACTGTGATTGTACATCCTTACGTGCCAGTGGTTTTTGGCATGCCTTAACAATTAAAAGGTTGTCAAAATTATCCAATTGGGTAATAAAACTTTCCACATTATTATTTGAGTATATGTTCTCTAATTATATCCAAGTTTTCAATTGAAATTGCGATTCTGCACAGTTAAGAGCTGATGAAAAATGTTCTAATAACAAGCTAGAAACTAGAACTAGAACTTGAAAATATATTTCTGCATTAAAAACTAGAGTATCGTAAGGTATTTATATGTTTCCAGGAAATGGTTCAGAATAACCAAATTTTCAATTATTTTAATACTCTCACAAGTTTTAAAGCAATCATTATGAAATCTTTTAGGTGTTCGTCGAATAATGTTCAATAAACCGTTATAAGTATAAAATAAGGCCCCAGCTGTATGCGGGACTTGCAAGATTCCAGGCATACACAACACCACACATATTGTCAATAAACTGAAAATATTGTCAATATGTAAAGTATATAAACAGCTATTAACAACAGCTGGCTGCAAATTGCTCATAATATGGAATTTGCTTCCAAGAAATTAACAAAATATATTAATATTCTGGAACTGGACAACGCCTATTCAGTTTTAATATGACTGCTGAATATAGAGGAGCTTTATTCGTTTCGGTTTCCGAGAATAATTTATAAAACTAGTTTTATCTCTTTTAATATTAAATTCTCAACAGAACAGTGAAATTGGTGTTTGGAAAAGTGCAAGAATATATAAGAAAAATTATTTTTAAATTATCTTTGAGTGTTTTCTAAAATATTTCAGTTTTTATATAAATTTTATAATAAAATGCTAAATTATGGATATTTGCTGACAATTTTTTTGCTGTTCACCCTAGATGAACTAAACTTTGAATCATCGGATAATAATGGCATGGCCGTGCCGGTTGGTTTCTTCTTTTTTTTTTTTTTTTTTTGCCAACTAAACAAAGAAAATTGTAAAATATATATATATATATATTTCAGTCATTGACCTTGTTTAAGGATATGGAAGGACAATGCAATACGTATTGTTTTGGTATAGTAAAACCCATTTTGCAGCAAACAAAGCAACATCAGTTCTCAGAGTTACAAGACAAAATCAGAGATCTATATACGGTCATAAAGAATACGGAAAATCAACTAAATGCCGTTCAAATCAAATATGGAGTCTGCGAGGATGCGACGAAAAACAGAGAAACTCTATCGAGAGAGCAACTGAATCGAAAGGTAACGCAGCTCACTGAGCTACAAAAGAGAGCAGATGCACAGGAGGAGAGCATAAAGAGCTTGGAGATTCAGTTGAGCAGTCTACAAAACCGTATTGGCATCTGTGAAGAAACAGTCAAGAATCGGGAAGTACAGTATGAACAGCTAAAGGATTTGAATGGCTCGTGTAATAATAGCAGCAAGGTTAAAGACGATCTCATAGCAACAAATAAGGCGCTAATTGATAAACAGCAAACCGCATTTCAAGGTGAAATGATTAAAATCGAACTTAAGGACCGACAAATAACTGAACTAGAAGCTCACCTTAAGACCAAAGAAACCATCGTGGCTGAACAGCAGACAAAAATTGGTTCGGATGCTTTAAAGATCAAACAATTGTTTGATAAAATATCTCAATACGTTGCACAACTCAAAAAATGTCAATCAACAAGTTGTCTGGGCAAATCTACCAATGTACATGTGATACGTGTGCCCGGTGCCGAGCCCTTTCCAGTATTTTGTGACTCAACTCTCGCCGATTCCGGTTGGACTGTTATATTGCGGCGTCGTGATGGTTCGGTCAACTTCAATCGCAATTGGACTGATTATACTTTAGGGTTTGGTGATTTAAGAGGAGAGTTTTTTATCGGACTGGAGAAAATTCACTTGATGACCAAGTCACAACATCATGAATTGTATATATATCTAAGGGATTTCGATGATGAAAATCGTTATGCACACTACGATCATTTTCAAATTGGTGAAGAGCACGAATTTTTTCGTTTGATGGCATTGGGCGACTATAAGGGAACTGCAGGCGACGCGTTATCCTCGCAAAGGGATATGAAATTTTCAACACCGGATCATGACAATGACAAGTCACCCAATAATTGCGCTAAGGAGTTCCGAGCGGGCTGGTGGTACAGAAAATGTTATTACTGGTAAATAATATTATTAAATATAATATTTGATTTGATAATGCAAACTTGCATTTCTTTAGTAATTTAAATGGACAATACTTCAATGCGAAAACAACAAATCAGTACGGCATCAATTGGTTTGCGTGGCACAAAAATTCTCTGCAGTTTGTACAAATGATGATCAGACCTAAGCCGCATTAATTAATTTTAATTGTAAAAATAATATATTTATTAAGTATATAGGCATTAAAAGTATTTGTTAGCATATTATTGACCCTTTTTTTTGGAAACAAAGGGTTCAAATTTCTATTCTTAAATGCAATTTTATTTTTACAAGAAGTTATCAAATTACTGCAATTAACGAAATATGTGTGGAATATACCATTTATTCCACATTAAATTTAAAATAAAATACTAGGGCAGTTTCCATATTATTTTGTGTGTGATTCCCAACATTTTAAATTGGTTTCTAGAGTAGAAGAAAATAAAAACATACACATACTTTGCAGGACAAATAAAAAGCATGCGACACCGAAAAAGTTCAGAGAAAATGCAAATGCAGCACAATAGCAGTTTCGGATGTTTGTTAAGTGTGTGTCTGTTTGCACAGACTAGACAAAAAACCCATTAAAAGCGACTTGGATTATTGTGTTTTTCACGCTGTCTAGAGCCCAGTAAAATTCAGTTCAGTTGAGTTAAGGCGTTGGGGCAACTGATGCTTTTGCCACGTTTTAATTTGCACAAACATTTATTAAATTTTAAAATCTAATTTGAATTTTCACGCCACACGCCGAGGTAGACGACGACGAGCACGACGACAACAAAGGGTTATAAAACTAAACCAAGTGTAACACAAAACATGAGGGAATATGTGTTGGAACATTGCTCGATTCGCAGATACTCTGCAACAAGGCATAAGCTAATAAAAGGGAAAAGAAAAATATTAACATATCGAATAAAAAGTATTTACTTTTTGTATCAGCTACGCCTAATTCGGAGGGAAATATATTAGATATATATATATAAACGTATTTAAACAATAGAATTGGCCGATTTTTCTCTCCAAGAGTCGGCTTTATACACTCCTCTGTTCAACCTAATGGATACAGGGTATAAAGACAACGGAGCATAGCGTGAACGACAACAGCAACGTCGATGTGAAGGAGTCAACGCCAACAGGATGGAACCGAAAGCAACAGCATGGAATTGATTATTGAGCGAGTGTCGGGAGTTGGTTCTGCCACAGAGCTGTACGAGGAGAGTGACTCCCGTGTATATGTGTGTGTGAGTGTGGGGGTTAAATGGTACACTCCACACGGGACTTAGGTGTCCTGCACATGTGTGTGGTGGCAGCCAGTTGCGCCCGGGCTGACGCAAAAGTTATGGCACATTGGAATGCAGTTAATATTCAAGGCCTTAGCCGCCTTGTCGTAGCTGCAATGCATTTCGCAATGTTGTTGACAGCGGCACAGCAAAAATTGCAACTGAAAGTTGCATGCATAAACAGCCAAATGCCACGGCAATACCAACCGATCCCAGGGCAATGCTGGGAGGCCTTTTAGCGTATTCCGCCTCAATGTACATTTTAAATGCACTTTTCTGCAAAAAGCGAGGTCTGCTATCTAGCCGAACATTTATTTGGGGCTCTGCTTTCTATTTTGTGGCATAGTTTTTGGGGCGCGACGCGCTTTGTGTGGATTATCAGCAGAGGCAATTTGCAAAAAGAACTATTTTCAGCCGAGTGTGTGCTTTGAAATCAGAAAATAAGAAGAATAAAAAAGAAAGAAGCATGGCGCTAAATTGTTGGGTGGGGATTACACAAATTGAGGTTACGTTGACAAATTGTAGTCTAATCGATTTACTTTAGAGAAAAGCAACATTAACTATTTATATACACATTTCGATGGGTTTCGTTAGCCTAAAATTCATAAAAGAAACTTTTAAAAAAAAAGGTGATCGAAGATCATTAATAAACGTTTTACAATAAAGCTAACAAGCTGTTATACATTAATTAAAAATCCCAGATTGTATCCCCGAATTCTACTGAAGTACGAAATGCATTACCAAATTGATTATTTGTTAATACAATTTTTAACTTGGATTTTGAGCCAGTTAAAAATGATCGTTTGTAAAATCAAAGTATTTTTACATTTCTAGGTTTAATAGTTCAATAGTTATAAATTACTTTTCAAAAGTTATTGTTTCCATGAAATAATTGAACATATAATATATACATATATAATATGTATTGAAAATCTATCAATAACTATATTAATTTATTTGTTTCTTTTATTAACTTATTTAATGAATAGAACTCCAAACTTTTAGTATTAACTTTGCTGGGACAAAGTTTTCTTTCACCTTGTGATAAATGTTATTAAAAAAATAACAAAGGAACCTTTAAGAATGGCAAACAATATAAAACTGAGTTGAGGAGTTGAATCATCTTATATAATTATATAAAATATAATGCTCTTCCGGTTCAGAAATTCTCTTAGTTCAATTCACATGTGTTGAATGCGCTCAATTTGAGTTTACAATTCACAGCAGAATTCCTCAATAGAACATTGTATCTGTTTATTATCATTCTAGCAATTTCCTACTTCCTTTGAATACCAATGAAGATAGAGAAATGTCATTTGATGCAGTTCCCATTACGGACTTTTATTGATGTTGTCTGTTTGAGAGCAGCTAGAACTTAACAACAGCAACAACAGAATAGGAGTACAGCTGCCACACATCATGCAACATGCCACACGCAACAACAGCTATAAAGTTTTGCAGCTGACAATGAACATGAAAACCATGCGGGCATGACGAAGGGAATTGTCAATTTGGCATGTGACACACACTCATATCAGCATTTTATTATCAACGTATAACTGTCAATTAAAACTGAAGCATAGAAAAAAGTATTCAACAGAATGTAATACAAATGCAAGAATAACAACTTAGTTTGGGTCGCTGAACAATAAAACACCCTAGCATTTAAGATAGATGCCAAATGATATATTTCTTTAATTCATTAATAATTATCTACATTACTTTCTTATCTTTATTAAAAACTAACTTGACTCGATTTTGTTAATAGAAATAAAATCGTAAATTGAATAATTTGTAACAATAACTATTAAAACCAAAGTTTTTTAAACGGAACAGATTGTTTCTATGTATAAAAGTTACGATTGTTCTCAAAGAGTTCAACTATTAATTCAATTCAATTCTTTTATGACACTTATACGATAAAGTGCTCCGATCCGGTAAGTTATACTTATACTTTACGTGCTCAAAAACGTCAACTTTAATGCGTTACCCATTTCGTGACAAAATAATAATACCCTCTACCCTAATTTCCTTTTTTTTTTAATTTTTTTCAAAACATTATTCTGACCGCTAGAAAAAAGTAACATGAAAAATTAGTCATGCGCGATTTTGCTGGGTCGGTCAACCCCATTAGAGTGCAAAACTTCAATTAATGCTGAACCATGTCGCTGGGGGACAAGCAGCAGCAGCAGCAACAATAACAACAAATACAAATGGTGTTCAGTGGATTCAATTAACCGCTATTTTGCATAGTGTTTGCAACAATCAACGCGCCACGTGCATCGTGTGGCAGCTTAGGCGCTCTGCGGTGTGCTTTGAAGCTTGACACTTTTTGAACAACAAATGCAATAATTGTGGTTGTTGGTAAATAATATTTAGCAGACAACTGCAAGAAAGGTGAAAAAAAAACCACCCACAACGCCAAAAGTGTTGCGTATGAAAATAATTGAAAAAGTTTATAGCCTGCAAGCTCTGTACAGGTAACTCTATCGCACGGTATGTTTATAATTGTTGTACTTGTTTTTTTTTTTTTTTTTTTTATTTTTATTACCTGTCTTGTGTAATTTGTGAGTTGTAATTGCTGCTGGCCTTTGACTCTTGCATTGTAATTATAAAAATCAAATGACCCGCCGCTAATAGAATGCATTAAAATGCAGCGTTTGACGACCCAATAGGGTTCATTTATGAAAAGCACAATAATAACATGTGAATTGTCATTAGTATGCCAATTTCTATTGGGAGTATCATATTCATTATGACTTTATTTATTATTTGGATAAGTTTTATTTAGAGCAAAAAAAATATATGTATACACTTTTAAGAAAGCATACGCTTGATTCTATAACAAATATTTGAAAATATTTTCTTCATTTTAGGAATATAATATTCAACTAATTAACAATGAAAATAAATAAATTGTTTTTCTTTTAAATAAACAGAATACTTGTTTTCTTGAACTTTTTTAAAAAATAAAGTGCTTATGCATTTGTTCATGCATATTCAATGTTTTTCATAAGTATTTGAGACACGCTTATTTATTTTTGTAGCTTGAGAATGGACTGGTTATATTGTAACAATTTAAGAAGGCAATTATCATGAGCTGAGACTATTTAAACAAACAAAATGAAAAAAATACAAAAAGAAAACATCCTTTTACAAGCCTGAACCGTGTTATAACCCGTCCTATTGTTATTGGTTCTTTGCCATATTTTCAGCATATTTGCTATTGCACAGTGCTTTCGATATTAGTCAACGATGCATGAAATCAGCGCTCAGCAAAAAGCATTGTACGTTTATATAAACAGGATTTACACGCAAGTTGACGCGATGTTGTTTTCGATGAGGACGATGCCATGGCGCACAATAATTTCCGGCATTTGATAACAACAATAACAATAACAGCAGAAACAACAACAATAACAACTACAACAACAGCAACACACACAGTTTGGGGGAGTTTGGCGATTGTAAACAAACAAATTTCATGCTACGTTTCACCGGAAAGTTCAAAGCCGAGTTGAGGGATGGACAGAAGTAAAAAGAACCCAAATTGACAAGCGGCCGGAAATACAGTGTATGTTGTTTATTTTTACTTTTTTTTTTTTGCGCAAAGAGCACATACACTTTCTGTGTGTATGCGTGGGTGTGTGTTATTAAAACGAATTGAAATCAGGCTGCCAGCCAATGGCCACGTTAATTGGCAGACATGAAGCACGCACATAATTGAAATCAAGTGCGTTGAGCAGCACAATAACCCTAGAAGAGAACATATATGTGTGTACATGGTGTACATGTGTGTGTGGGTGTGCAGCGGTCATCGCCGCACTGTGCTGCGGTTGGATGAATACATTTTGCATGCGTGGCGACATGTGTCAACTTCTATTAAGTTAACGCTGGTCATTCAACCCGCGCACTCGCCCAGTCAACAGTCACCCCGCTCGGATGTACCCCTCCCTGGTGCCAGAGTGAAGCCGCTGGCCATGTGGTCAGCAGTTTGCAGCAGTTGCCAACTGATGCGGGGAAAGGCTAAAAGTGTAACTTAGCCACGAGGCGTTTACTGCGCGTATAATGGAGGAAGGGTGAGGCTGGCCGGGAATACAGCCACAATGCGGACTAAAAGTTGAGAGCTGGAACTTGTCAAGCGATTTAGAAAAAACACTTTTAGATTAACGTGCTGCAAATGGCACCAAGTGTAGAACTCTGTTAAGTTATCTACAATGCTGCAGATATCATATATACTCGGATAGTATTTAAGCATCAAACGAGGTGTTGGCACGCTCGAATTGCAATTCGTATGCCACAAATAATTAAAAACAATTTAAAGAAATTGCAAGACTAGAAAAGATAACAGTTTGACTAGAAGTAAGAACTTTAAATAAGGTAAGTTTTAGTTTTAAATGATAGAAATAAAATTACTACAAAAATATGTTTAAGTTTATGAGACCGGGATTGTGGATTATTATTACTTGTATAAGAATGAAGTTTTTCTTTTTGCGTTCAAAATATCCACTAAAATATTTGATGTTGGCAATATGTAAACTGGAAGAAAGTCATTTCCAAGCTAAGTCAAGATATATGCTAAAACAAAATTGTTTTTTATACTGTAACTTTGCTTTTCATATTGTAATATATCATTATTATTGCATTATAATTTTTAATATTTATTATTTAATAATATTATAGTCTTTTGCATTGTTAAAAACTTTTAAAAGCAGGTCAGGGGCTCAGCTTATCTAGAATATGAAATATTTAATATTTTCGGCGGATTTTAACAGATCAAATTATTCTGTGAAAATATACTTAGCATTAGGATTAACTTTAGCTCTTGCTAACATAGCCAAAACGCTACGTTTAACTACAAAATGTATACAATATGAAATTCGAATTAAAAATTAATTTCAGTTAACCAACTGGCGTTGCAAAACTGGTGTTGCTAATCGGTTGTTTACATTTATACGCCAATAGTTTTTGGGCGTGGCAAGCGCCCATCTATGTATAAATAACCATAACGTGGAAAAGAAGTGCAATAAAACAAAGTGGCATAAATAAAATGAGCCGCATTGCATTAATGGCAGTTGCAGGCAACTGCATAAAGCTGCCACGGCCAATGCACTCGAGTAATAAAACTAGGGAGCGAGCCCACAGGGGCCAGTCTTGGGGCGCCTGCAACGCGACCAACAATGTGGCAAGAGAGAGAGAGAGGCAGAGAGAGGTAGAGAGAGAGCAGGGGAAAGAACTGCCACTTGAGTTGCATTCTGTTCGGCTGTGCAAAAATTATATTACAACAATGTGTATAAATTGTGATTTCCATGCAGCATTCAAGTGGCAAGTGCAGACTGCAGTCCCATAATGGAGTCAGTGTGTGAAGTGAGTGTGCGAGCGCGCGAGTGTGTGTGCGTGTGTGTATGTGCGTGTGAATTAACCCGTGTAGTGTGTGTGGGGGGAAGCGTCTTGTGTACGCTTCGCTACTTGCCAACTGACTGGCAGTGTGTCAAGCCCAAGTCCTGCACAGTTGGATTGGAAGGGGCTCTGTGGCAACATGCGTGTACTCGCTTGGTTGATTTCAACACACGCATTCAACACGACGCGCCGCACACAACCCAACAATGTAATCAAAGTGGGCGGCAAGTGGCGCCAGCCCCATTTCACTCTCTCTCGCTTCTTTGGAGCAACTGCTCATTTCTAGCACAAAGCTTAATATGCTGCTAAATGGTATTAAATGGGGGAGAATGGATGGTCGGACGGACGGGTCGAAAGGGTGCCAAAGGACTGCACTACATATTTGATAAGCTTGCAAGCGTAAACACCTCGACATAGTTTTCTTTTCATACCCTGTACCCATTCGAAATGCTTATAAAGGGTATAAGCAAATTCTAAATGTACGTAACAGGCTGACGAAATTATATTCGATCCAGTTTCCTATACTTGACGTAAATACCGATGTCAGAAAATACACATGAGGACGATAAATAAATCGACAAATGGGCGGCCATATAACATATCATAAAAAATATAAACACATTCGCAGATCAAGTTTATTAAATATGTTCATTAAGGCGCTGGGTCTCTTTAAAATCGACAAAGATCGATATCAAGAGACGAATTTCTGAGCATATCTCGAGGTGTACACATATCATGTAAATGTTATTTTTCTGAAACCTAATCGTTGCACAAGATATTAAAGTTTATTTATATTTTACTCAGGAGCAGATATGTTGCCATTGTGCTTGTACATAAATAAATATGAATGTGTTTACCGACTGTTTGCAGGGTAATTCAGACTCGAGCACACACTACTGACTCCTACTTGTTTTTTTTTCTCATACTTTGTTGCGTGCGTGCCTGCCGAGAGAAGCTAATAAAGTTGGACAGTTTAAGACGCTGGTGGAATGGCTGGGCAGCAATTAAGCCATAAAAGGCACTAAAAACTGGGTAAGTAACTGGCGGGGTAAAAAGTTGCGCTTTCGGTTGCTGTGTGTCAACAAGTGAAGCATGGCAACAGCGCACTTTGCACTAATCGAACTTTATGTGCTGCTCTTTGGGCTAAGATCCATGAACTTTTAACGCACTTTGGTATGCTTTCGTCCACTTTTTGCCTTGTTTCAGCCTTGGCCGCAAGTTTTTCATAATAAATTAGAAACCTTTAAAGTGAAACCCCTTAAAAGTAGTAAAAACTTTCAGAGTGTAGACAATGCAAGTTTATTAGGCGAAATTATTTATTGATATATTTTTATTTCTCTTGTGGACAAATTCAACATTAATTGGAAGTTCAACAGCGATGTAAATATTTCAACTATTTCACTGTTCCTTAATCACAGTGCAAATTGGCAAGAGCGCACTTAATTACAACAAACAAATTTTAATGAATTAAATTCATTGAATTCTAATATACACATGTCATATTAAATTGTTGTGATACCCTTCAGTAGCTAACAGATTCTCAATTTAAAGTGCCATTTTATTGATATGTTGTAATGTAGATCAAATATGGCGCTGTTGCCAAGCTTCACTATATGTTAATTAGCTGAAAACATTGCCGGAAATTAAAATATTGTTATTAAGCACTCGAGAGGAGTACAAGTCCTCTATGACAACTGAGAGAATATGTTAAATTATCAAATATTTCCAAAATAATTGTATTAGCGTTGCCCCACTTTATTTGACACTGTTGCCACACTTCACTTGTTGTCAATTAAGTGGAAACGCTTTATAAATTCAGCCCGCAGAGCTCTATTATTAATTCGATATTTCAATTCACACGACAGTCACAACAAGACTTTTAATTAGGATGATTTATGTTGGGAATTTAAACCATTTTGACATATTATTTCAAGCTGTTGTCTAAACACACACAAAATATGCCAAATAGGCGCGCGCAACCAAAACGGGACTAATTAAATGTAACACATTTCTCCTACACTCACACAGCCATACTTGTATACAGAAAACTAAGTTAAACAATCAGTTAGAATCAGTGTAAAGTGCATCAATCAAATGCAACAAACGGCAACAAATGTCGCCCAACTAACAACAATTTGAGAGCGGCTAAAATGTAAGTGGCTTTTGTGTAAGCTCATTAAAATGATTACACCCAAATGCACACACACGCACACGGCACGCCCACAAAATTACAAACACACACACACACGCACACATACATAACTCTACTAAATGCGTCCGCGACAATAGTTGTGTCTATTGTTGTTGTTGCCGTCTGTCAAATTGCATGCAATTTTTGCAACAAATTTCCGCGAGCACTAGGGGTAGTCCCTCGCACATCTGCCCCACTGCCTCTTGTTGTGGTTGTTTAGTTATGCATTAGATTTGTTTTTTTTTTTTATTTTCTATTTGCCACGTTGAAGCTCTGTTATGGCAACAACTACGTTTTTTTTTCTGTTCAAGGCGGGCCACGCCTTTGTCGTGAACGTTTACACTGTAAGTGGAAGCTGTTGTTGTTTGCACAATGCCAACAACGATGTTGCATGCACAATGGTCACATGTTGCAGCAACTTTCATTGCCAGTGTCATTGTTGCCGCAATGTTGCCACTGCTTGTGTATTTGTGTGTATCAGCTGTGCCTCAGTTTGTTGCAAAGTTGCATAAAAGAATTGACCATTCAAGTGGCAAAGGGTTTCTTTTTTTTTTATTTGCATACATGACTGCTTTGTTACATGCCGCTGCAGCTGACGTTTGCAGGAGATATGTTAACAACAACGTTGCCAAATTCTAAATATATATATATATAAATATGGTTTTCTAGTGAAAATAACTTAACAAAGTAACAGAAAATTAGCCGCAGTTAAAAGAATTTTAACATACAAAAAAAATTACAAAACTAAATACAAAAACTACAAAAAATCTGTGAATGTCATTAAAGAACTTGTGTGCTGTTGCCACGTTTTAGTAGTTAATATTGAGCGGTTGTTCAGTATTCAAATTGCCAGGTATTTTAGAAAATATTCGTTAAGTCAGTAACGTCTTATATATTTAAACATAGGCAGACATACGTTTGGCTCCCACTAGATCTATACAATACAATCTATTCATTTAAAAATCAAAACTAGTTGTTTTAAAATAAGTTGTAGTTGTTTTTGATATACCGCCGAAATTTAAGTAATGTTGCCAAACTTCAATATGCATGGAAAACGTCCATTTCGCTTAATTGGATTCGTTTAATTAATTCGTTTTTTTTTTTTCCATATTTATATATATTATGGACATACAAAATAATATGCTTCATCCATAAATAGAGCTTATTCCGCCTGCTGCTAGCATTAAAGTCGTAGACATATTTTAAATAAAGGTTAAATTGATGAGAGTTTTATTTCTTCTTATTTTTTCGCGTTATTAGCATAAAACTAAGACTCATTATTTCTTCTCCTTTTTATAATCATTAAAGGCTTCTATAACTCATTTGACTAAATCCCACTTACGTTATTAGCAAGCCTTAAGATATTTTGATGCTTTTGAACAAACTTCAGTTGGTTAAACAAATGTGAAGCACATAACGCTATTTATACAGCTTCCCCCTTTGACAATTTGACAAGTTGAGGCCGCTTTCTGGGACGATGTAGACCCGAAAATTATTTGCAAGCACTTGGGACAGACTCAACTCAACTGTCAAAACTGTAGTGAAATGTTATCAAACACTTTCAAGGTTGACTCGGGCAAAAAAAAAAGAAAAATACAAATGAAGTCTTTACTTGACACGGCATATAAATCATATGACAACGCTTTTCATATTTTTCTTGTGGTGTCGTTTCTGTACCTTATAATAAACGTGCAAATTTTTCACATTAAGAAAATTGTTTGGACTTTCGCTTGTGACTTACCTTCGCGCACATTCTCGTAGGCATCCTCAACGTGTGACTCCTTATAGATAATTGAGTGGAAATCAAGTTCGTCCTGTGCACCGGCAGCATTTTTATCCCCATCCACAGACTCATTTGTTGTGGTGGTCGGTGAAATCATTGTCGTTGATTCTGGCTGCTCGGAACTGCTGCGTGGGTACATTGGGAATTCGCTTGTAGATGTGGTTTCAGCATTTTTATTTATGAACTTTTCTGTCTTATTATCAATGGCAGTTTTTTTGTTGTCTAGTGTGCTGGTGGACCCCGTTGTCGTCGAGGACAATGCAGTTGCGGTGGTCGTCGTCGTCGTCGCCGTCGTGCGATTTGTGGGAAAATAATGTTTGGCATGTTCAACATAATAGGCATCACGTTCCGTTATAATTTTACCCTCGAATACCCCATTGTGTATGGAACCAAATACATAACTATTACGATCCCCTATCACTTCGCCCTCATAGATATGATCCGTTGAGACATCAATGGGGCCGTTGCTATCATAAAACTGGGATAACAAATGAATTCAGATTATTATTTTGAAATAATTCCTATATGTTAATAATACTCACGTCTAACTTATCACTAAATGTATTTAAATCACGTTTTAATCTAAGATGGAAGTCTCTTCCATGTGCTGCAAACTTTAAATGTACAAAATGATCTTTGGTCACCGATCGACGCGCTCTAATGTGACTAGCTCTAATGTGCTCATGATCATAGTTGAGTGTTTCATAGTGGGATATGTATTCATTAAGTCGTTCACGACCTGTAAATAGCAAAGAGCGAAATTAATAATATATTATTAGTTAAAGGAAATTGATATATAATTCTTTATTTTTATTTTAATTTATTAACCTTGTAAAACAATAAGATGATTGTATAATCTTTAAATTTTTCTTTAAAGAACATTAGAAATATTCTAAGGTATTTGAAGTGCATTGAATATGTACTTGAGAAATTATGTACGTTTTATATATTTTGAAAAAACTGCAAAAAAAAGTCAGCTTTAAGCTCCAAAAATTATACTTAAATAAAAGTATTTGTGAAATATTTATATGCTTATTTTAAATAAGATATTCCATAAAAACAGCATTTATTTATTAAATATTTATTAAAGTCAAATTTGTTTTCTAAAATATATTTTAAAACAAGGAAATCATTTTCAAAATCCTCTCTAGAGAGATTTTAAGCCGTATTCACATTTGTTAACATAGCCTCTTCACATGTAATATTGTGTTTTTTATAGATACACAATTCCTGATTGCTTCACAAGCATCTAAGGTGTTAGTCTACCAATCAGTATTTTATATGCTTTCAACCTAGCAGACTCTCATTTATATATATATATATATAGGTAGCTGGCACATAACACTCCATTAGGCAATCTGGCACGCCCACACTTAAGCCAGCGAACGAGCAACAACCAACAGGCAGAACCAAACTGCGCACAAGTAATGCATTTATGAGTGTATGTGTTGTCTGTGTGTGTGTGTGTGTTGGTAGGTGTGTGTGTGCGTGTGTGTTTGTAAATGCATTAAAAATGTTGCACAAGCTGCTGGCAAAGCAGATATATGTCTTTCCCTGTGTTTGTGTGCGTGTGTGTGTGTGCGTCGTTGGCTTGGGCTCTGCCATTTCTGGTTTGGTTTCCAGTCCATCTGCCAAAATAAATATGTTTGTGTCAGGGACAAGCTCCACTTTGGCACTTTTACACTTGCACTTCAAGTTCGACAGGCCACGCCCACAAAAGTGTACGAGTGCTGCTGGGCGACATTGAGAGTAACTGCAAAAGTAAAATGCATTACAAGAAAATGCATTGCATACACACAGGCGCCACACTCACACCCATGCCCACACACAGTCAGCAGAACAAGAACCAAGGCTAAAAGCACAGCCAGAGACAGAGCAGAGCCAGGGCCAGCACCGGCAAGAGGGTGGCTTGAGGGCCGTTGGCCCACTTTTACAGCCATTAAATGCTATGAAACGTTAAAAGTATTAAGCGAATCAGCAAACGAAGCGCACAAAACAGAAGCTCAAATAGCAATGAAATGCAGCAAACGTGAGGCATTTCGAACGATTTTTGCTGCTGCTGCTTCTGCTTCTGCTTCTGCTGTGGGTGTTCCGTTCAATGTTGTTGCAATTTCCAGTGTGCCCGTTGCGTTTGTCGTGTGCTTTTAAAATGTAGCCAGGGCCGAAGCGGAATGTGGAGTCTGTTGCGCCAAGCAGCATCCAGCGTTGACGTTGTGTTTCAATTTCCGGCCTTCAATTAATTTGAAATTGCGGCTAGCCGATTTGAGCTGGGATTCAGTACAATTGGAATTGGGTTTACGTCAAGATTTATTGTTGAATGCTGATGATTGTAATGCCATTCTTATAGACAGCTACTATGTCAAACGAACCAGAACTTCGAACACAGCAGAAAATGTGGGAGTAGAGAACATAGCAAAAGTGTGAAATTTTAAAGAATTGTTTAATGAATTATTACAAATAATTTTAGATTTTGGAATATTGATGATTCAATACGAATTTAAGCTTGTTAAAACGTTGACATATGGCATTTGCAAATATTTCCCTTTTGTCCATAAATTTCATTACCATTTTTGCATATTAAAAGTTTTCATTCAATAATTATGGATAAATACATTTGTAAGATGTTTTCTTTTCACTTTAAAGCCTTTGACTATTGCCTAGGGAAATAAACCGCCAACAAATAATATTAAAACGATTTCTATTTAATGCATACTTAGTTGTTTATTTACGCATTTGTATCTGTTGGGATCAACCACAAAAGCCACAAATTCACTAAAAATGTCAGCCGAAACGAACTAAGTAGAGAACCTAATCCGAATGCCTCAAATATTTGCTGGCAATCTAATAGTGGTGCCTTAAATGGGCCACAGATCCAAGAACCACATCAAATTATCGGCAAGGATTAGCAAAGTAAATACAAATGAAAAATTGACACAAGCCGACAGCTGGGGAAACTGAGTAAAATACCAGAAGAGCAGATAAAATTCAATAGGAAAACTCAACGAAGGGTATCACAGCAATCACAACAACAACAAAAACGACAATTACAACAATCTGCACATCAAGCCAAAAAGTTTGGGAATATTCAAACCAAAGTAGAAGGTTAATTGCGTTCAAAAAACCGCAAAAATCGATAGGAAAATGAATTTAACGTCAGAATAGCTGCGGTCAACACAGATACAAAACACAACTATAGATACATAACACATATACATAGATGCGGATACAAGTGTACAGTCTGTCTGGGTTTTATATACGTAAAGAAAAGAAAGAATGGTGAAAATGCATTTGCCATGAGTAGGGAATTTTAATTACTTAAAATGCGCCAAAATAATGAAAAATACGCAAAAAGCATGCAGTTTGGTCGGAAACTGTTTCGGGAGGGTGCTGATGGCATGTGAAATGCGGGCGCCACCAAAATGAATGCCAGCAAAATGGAGGATAATTTCCTTAGAGAAAAAAACGTTAAAGCAAACAGCCAACGGTCTGAAGAGAGGTAATTAAACAGAATGCTTGAGCAAACTATAGACCTATAATTTTTTGTTTGTAATACCCTGCTGCTACCGGTAAAAGTGGTTGAATCGGATATAATTATATTCCCCGATTAAGCAAAAAATTAATATTCGTCAGCCGGTATCAAGTAAACAGTTGAACAAACCTTAACTATATTAATTACTGATCATTAAGAACCAATTGACATATTTACTCGTTGCCAATGTCAACAATCAGTAAGTAAATCAAAAACATCTGATAACAAGGCTTTGTATTTCAGGCGAAAATTTCGACATGTATTTAATTCTCAAAATTGTGCACAATGTTGCCATAAAGAATCATATAAATTTTAAAAATATACAACTTAACAGCACACTATTCAAAAGTCTTTGGAAATTATGGGAATCATGGAAGAATATAAGAAACTTGAAATTTGCACGATTTCGGCAATGAATTATTATAGATATATCCGAGACAAGATGCTAATTACAAAAACTTATGAGAAATGCCGAGAATTCTGATAATTTAATTTTCTACCATTTAAGTACCTTACACTAGACTGGAGATTGAGCCTGGAATCACTTTGACAACTCATCTAACAAGGACCGTTTAAATTACTTAATTAAAATCAATAGAAAGAAATAGCTTACGGTATTTAGAAGTGAGAGGTTACATTCTGTTTATTGTATGTATGAGGTACATAACTGTAACGAAATTCCATATATTAAATTTAAGAAATTTTAAATGTTTTTACAATCGTCAATAAGCTGTCTCGGCATTGCATATAATATAAGTTATGATAGCTGAAACTCAACCTGAACTAAGAAACTCGAAACATGCGAGTCAGTGCCACAAGTGAAACCATTTATCAAAAGAACTTTGGGGCTTGCCCAAATGTATATGTATCTTATCTCAGCTGCTAGCTGAAATCGCTCTTGCAGCCTGTTGCCTGCTTCCTACGGTGTGCTGGCCCGTTTTTTATTTTTTCGGCTAGCTTGTGGCAAGCAGCTGCACATTTGGCCCACATAAGAAACGAGCTGAAAACGACTTTCGCTATTAACTGCTGCGAGGGGGAAATGAAAAAAGAAAAAAATTGAATATGGCAAAGCGTTTGACCAACATCGGAGCCAAGCAAATGAAAAACAACTGCAAATAGCCAAGGCCCGACAATTGCCCGACTTTTATGGAAAACAACTTTTCTTTTTTTATTTTTTATCATTTCTCTCAATTCTTACCCTCTCTTTCTCTTTCTCTCGTTTTCATTTGTCTCTGGTTTGTGCTCATCGATAACACAGATAAAGTATTATGAAGAAACCAGTTTTGGCATAGATCTCGCCTTGAATTGGCAAAACTGGTGAACGCTTCTCTCTTCTTTTCTTTCTGGACTCAGATTGGTTGCCTTGGGCGCCGGCTGCTGAACAGTTGATTGAAAAATGTTCAATCAGCTACCGCTGCCGACCACAAAAAAACATTTTCTGTGCGTTCTAATGGGCTTGCGTGGGAAGCAAGAGAGCGCATCTCCAAGCACATCAAACACACTATATAATCTTGTTTAACATAACCCAGACCCTATATTTGTGGTTATCCTCAAAATATTACCACTTGACTAGATTATATTGCTACTTTAGTAAAAATCTATGCCAAATTGAATTATTGCGAAAAACACCAATTTATCAATTTAAGTATTTTGACCAAAGTTTCCACCTTAACCGCACGAACCCAAAATCGGACCATATTCTCATTTAATAATAAGATACGAATTTAATTTTAAATATATTCAGGAATATTTCTTTTACACATATAGAATAAACAGTCTAGAATGTTTTTATGTTTTTATGAATATTAAAAAGTAAATTTCCCAAGCGTGTTTAATATTCGGCATCTCAAACTTAACTTTTCTTTCTGGTCGATTTTCTTCTATTTTTTTTTCACTCACTTAAATTCCATTTACCCAAAATTCTTGATATGTCTTGTCCAATCGATCCACGTCGTTTTGTGTCAGGCCAAACGAGCGTTTAATGTAACCACATCGAGAGTGGAAAATTCGTTCGATGTCCGCGTTTATTCATTTTTAACTGCATGTGTCATATACTCAGCACCCACAACTTCTGGCCAGCCTCCTCCATGCTTTCCCTTACATGCTCAATGATGATTCAATTTGGTTGCAGTAGCTCGCAGAAAATGGGCTTAAATGCGCTCAAGTTGAATATTTTAAGCTGTTGGTCAGCATTTTGGGTGGTTATATGCTCATTTTGATTGATAGGCTTAAGTCGGTTTGTGTGTATATGTGTGTGTGTGTGTGTGCAATTTCGTTAAGCTGATTTCACTTTGAGCGCTGCCTGTTTTGTTGCTGCACTTTTCCAGTACGCCACGTTTTAGATAAGACTTTCCCCCCAGAAAATCCTGGCGTCGGGCATGCATTGAGATTCGTTTTTGCTTGGGCTTCTACAGTCTGAAGTTGATGGATGATGTGGGCACTGGCTTTGCTATTCGTTAATATTGCCTGCTTTTTGGCAATTTAAAACTGTTTTTGTGGTTTTTCAATTTTTGATGTATTTCTAATATGATTACAATTTTGTGTGTTCTGTGAGCAAAAGAAACTAGTAGAAGCTTTTCTGTCGTTATATGTTAAATACGCTTTCAGCTTAAAATACTCTTGGTATTTCGAAAAAGGCTGCAAATATATATATGTTATGTATTTCGTATCAAATTTTACTTTTTATTTATCATAGCACAAAACCCGTGTTATTTTTAATTATTAATATTATTGGCAAGTATTAATAAATATATAAGCATTATGGGAATAGTAAACAAATATGACAGTAGAAAATTATATTAAAATAAGAGAGCAAACTCCAGAATATGAGCGTAAGCAAAAGCAATTGCCACAAAATAGCTGAGTTAAATTTTACACAACTTTTGCAGATATTCATGCGAATTTCGCTTAAAACTAAACAAACAATTTTACCAAAGCAAAGCTCAAAGTTTTGCACAAAAGATTTTAGTTCGTTTTATTGCACATTTTCAGAACCTTATAAGACTTACGTCAGGTCAGCTGACTGACTCCAAGCATAAACAAAGGACAGATTCAGCTGCCCCACGACTCGGAAACTTTTAACGCTAACGAAACGTTGGTTAGAATGCGGTAAAGGGGCGGATTGACCGCAGCCGCAGCGAAGTAAGCGTCGTTGTAGCGATGTAAACCACACGAAGGGATGTCAAATAAAATCCAAGAAAAGTGCAATAAATCACGTACCGCTGCAATCATTTTATCAACGCCAAGTTTCTTACAAAATAAGCTTGGCTAAGAAAAAAGCAGCTAAAACGGGCACTAAAAATGCTCAAAAAAATAACAGTAAATTAAAAATAATTTACTTAATATTTGCAAATAATTAGAAAATGAATACAACCTTAAAACTTTTCGTATTTGAGCGATTTTTCAGTCAGAATTCTTAATCATTAAACTCCTGTGGTCTGGCATTTTGCTTATAATTGTCATTCCATCTGATTTTGTGTTTTGCCTTTTTCTTTATACTTTAATATTTCAATTGCGTTGTATTTTCGATATCGTTTTTTTGCTGCGCAACGATTTAAATTTTTGTTGTTGGATTTATATTTTATTATCAGCAAAAGCTACAGAAAACATCCAATCAGATGAAAATTTGCCTTCAAGTTCACCATTTCGTGGAATGAAAATGAATCAATTGATTGCTGCGTTTTCTTTTGCATTCTTATATTTATTTTATTTCTTATATATTATTTTTATTTTTTTCCAGCATGAGCCGATTTACATGTAAATTGATGGGGCTGCCGACCTCACGCACGTGCCCAGTAATTCGAGTACATTTGGGAGGGGCATGTAGCGCGAGGGGCGCATTAAATTGGAGGCAAAACTTCTGAATAAATAAAGGGTGCACACTCGGTGATTTATAACGAGCTCTTGCAAAAACAAAATTAATATTCTTGTAACTACACAGAATATTAATTATAAAATACTTATATGTTATATGGAAAAACAGTCATCATGTTCAACAAACGCATGCATATTTTTTGCCAACAAGTATTTTTAAAATCATCAAAAAGTTGAAAACGCCAATTACTTCAATAGTAATTTCGCTCTTATTTGCGTAGACAAATAAGTAAACTGGAGTTAATAACAGATGTTTCGATTCCGTAAGGGTTACAATAATACTTGTGCATATTTCCGCTTTTGATACCAGTATAATCAAAAAATTTCTGATTAATTTGAATTTCAGATGAGCCTCGCCTCTATAAGCGAGCGTCGGAACGCACAATCTACCAACACACTTATTGCATTGTACAACACTTGACAATGATGTGAAAAGTCTCCTTACTAGAAAACATGTTGTTGGGAGGATTTTCAATTTTTAATATGGCCTTGCACTAAACTAGCAAATTGTGTGCAGGAAAATACCATGCTGACATTGTTTGCACTTCAGAGTTTGCTGCATATATAAGTTCACAGTCACAATAGAAACACAACAGCACAACACCTAAACGGAAAAGGTAACAGCAAGGATGCGCGCGTGTGTGTGTGCGTGTGCATGTATGTGTGGAGTGCATAATTTGAAAAACCTCCTTGAAAAGCGAAAAGCAAGCAAATTGCAAAGTCACCAAGGCCTAAAGATGTAAGCAACTGACAAAAGACTTTTATGTTCCACAGGCTGATATACATACATGTATGTGTGTATGTGTGTGCACATATATGTGGCTGGGAGTCTGTTATTTTATTTTTTATGGAAATATTTTCCACTCTCGCAGAAATGCTTTCAACCTCATCAAGAGCTTGTAGTACTTGTACTGATTTAACTTTTATTTTCGCTTTTTGTCCATAATTTCTCTCTCTCCCTGTCTTTCTCCCTGTCTGTTTTTCTCGTTCTTTCTTTCTCTCCCAAAGCGCATTAAGTCTTTAGCTTAAAGGCAACAGCAACAATCCAAGCAAACAAACAAACAGGCAGCTGTAATAGCAGCAATTACAACAGCAAAGCATTGCATACACATAGGCGCGCACATAGACACAAATGTATATGGAAGTATACACACGCACACACACACACACACACACACACTTGAAAACATGACCAAAGACAAAGGCACATTAGTAGCTGCTGCTGCTCCTGCTAGAGTGGGCGTCTCTCCAACTCGTTCTTGGTAGTTCAACAGCCTAGTTTAAGCATGGGTGAAAAAGTGGGAGGAGGTCGGCAGAGTTAGCCCCAAACTAATGCAACATCAAGTAGCCCTCACATGTTGTGTGCTTAAGGGGCGGTGTTGCTGCTTTAAGCTGCCCAATTTGTACGCTGCTTAAATATAAAATCCTATGGCACATGTATTAGCTGCAGCACAGCTGCCAGGCTATATGTACATACAGACAACAACTCACAAGTCTGAGGCTTAGAGTTCAGTTCAGTTTACGTGGCCAAAACCATTAAAGCGCCACATTAACCTGGTTAATTGATTGTCAACAGCCAAATAAGTAAAATTAAAGAAATAGAGAATTTTACGATTTTTTAGTCTAATAAAATTTACTAATATGATATTTCATAATTTCTTATTAATGAATATATTTTCTAAAGTTTGAATTATTGCTTTTATTCATATTACTAAAAAAAAAAATTGTATTACAAAATCAAAAAATATACGATTTAAGACGACTTTGGCCTAATCATCATTTGGCTAAATTTAAGAGGCTTCAGTTGCCATGCATTCCAACCTATTCTTTTCCCAGTAAGTCCAACATCTTCCGATGTGTATCGTCCATTTAAATTACTACAAAAAATAAAAAACAAAAAAAAAACGATGATAGATAAGCTGGAGTTCCAATTAGATAATTGCGGAATTGTTCACCAGTTATAACAGTCATAAAACCACCATCCAGACTCGTAACTAAGAGCACAGTGGCCCGTAGTCACATCATTATCCTGATCTGGTGTTGAAAAGTTTTTGCCCTTATGATACTTGAAGGAATCAGCAACATTTCCGGTAAAATCTCCAAACATTTTAATCTTATACAACTCTGTCTCGTTGCCAATAACAAAGTTACTGTATCGAGCATAACGGGTTTCATTTTGAAAGTCCTCCAGAGATATATATAATTCGTGAGGTTGCGATTGGGTCAGTTTATGTAGTTTCTCTAGTCCGAAAAAGAACTCGCCACGCAAATCCCCAAAACCTGCCTTGTAATCATCCCAGCCACGGTTAAAGTTCACACTGCCATTAATACGGCGTTGAATAACGATCCACCCGCTTCCGGCAAGCTTCGAGTCACAAAACACGGAGAATGGATCCATATCGGGTACCTTAATCGAATAAACATCACTTGATTTTCTTAGGCAGATAGAGACTACAGACATCGCTTTGCACTCTGAGAGTTTCGATTCAAGATGTTTGAATTTGGCAACATTTAATTCATTTTTTTCGTGCTTCGATCGTGATATCTTTAATTCATCATCTTTTTCAGCGATTTGGGAATCTGCCGACTTAACTTTGGATTCCAGATTGGTTATGACAACATCATTTGAGACGAGTTTTTTCTCTAACAGTGCAATATTGCTCTTATACGCGGCAGTCAATTCGATTTGTTGGGTCAATTGAAGTTCCTTTTGCCTGATTGTTTCCCTCAAATTGAATACAATCGCCTTTTGCTCATTGATTTTACTTTCTAATTCTGCGAATTGTTCTTCCTTTGCTCGTATAGAGGCTGCGTAGCTAAGAAGCGGTTTAACCACTTTATAGCAGTAGGTTCCGCACTCCGAATCGTTTGTACACTGCGTTAAACTTTAAATTAGACTCCAAATAATTGTCATTACATTTGCGACACCAACCGAGTCATTTGTCGATACTCCATTTGATTGAACTAGTAGGGGCATTAATAAAACTGCCCATAGTTTCAAATATATTTCCATTTTCAGCTAATTAATTTGAGATTTGCAACCGTTGCACAGCGTTAAAAATTATAAACTGACTGAGACCTGTTTGCGAATCAAACCAGGAAAACCTCTTTGGTTATTTAAAGTACATAATATTCACTCAAGCATCAATCATTGCGTCAATAAATATAATCAACGCATTGCATTGTAGTATTATCAGCTCAATATACTTGATCACGACTTTCAGTATATTTCTGTAATATTAATTGTATATTGTTCAAGAGTCAAAGTTTATCAATGTTTTTGCTGTGTTGGGCAGCTTAAGCAGGATGCATGTTAAGCATCAATAGCCGAGTCGATCTAGATATTTCCGGCTGTCTGTCCATTCGACCGTCTGTCCGTATGTATGAACGCAAGGATTTCATAACCTATATGAGCTAGAGACTTCAAATTCGGAATGTAGGTTCCCCGAGTCCATGCGCAGTACAAGTTTGTTTCGATAACTGACTCTGTATCCAAGCAATCGATAAAAATCGATATCGAAATACCGTATAATTTTAGCTAGAGTTACCAAACTGTTGCTTCTTGAATTTGAGCCACAATTTTAATCTTGAACAATAAGATGTAAGAAACACAGAAGTTATTAAAGAAAACGTGTTTCGGGGGGCCACGAGCTTGGGGCAGCTAGCACAAATTGCAAGAATTTCTGTACACATGTACACACACACATTCACGCGCGTATTTGTTGAATTCTATAGGCAGCATTGCAATTGCGATTGTATTGCTTCTTGTGCTATTTTATTCGTTTTTTTTTTTTCATTAAAACTCAATTGCTTGTGTGGCTGTTGAGTAGAGGCAGTTGCAAATAGCGTGGGCAGTTACGAGTTTATGTCCTATCGAGGAAACACTATTTTTTTTCTTTTTAATTTATATTGAGTACTTTTTAAGCAAACTAGCCTCTTACTTGTTTTATAAGATTTATTGACTTTATTTGAAATTTCTAACATATTTATCATTTGCCCTATTGCATGTATTTGTCCTTTATTTTATAATGTAATAGTTTGTCATTTGAATAAATTAACACTGAAAAATCGTAAATGAAAAACATTTAACAAGTCATTTACAACATTTTACGCAGCCAAACGAAAACAGAAGCGAACAAACACAAAAAGATTTCAGTTGCCGTGAAAAGTAAATCAGCTTAAATGAAAATAAAAACAACAAAGGAGTAAAAGCCATATGTTGGCAACACAGCAGCAAAAAAAGTATGGAAAACAGTCAAGAGTGTGACGGTTGAATGTCCTGACTTTGCAATACTCTGCTCATCATTTTTGGGCCAAATATGAGAGAAAGTTAGTTATAATAGTAATAATAATAATTATAATTATAAAAATAATAATAAATAATATCAATTTAAAATTAATAACAATATAATTGTAGAAAAAATAAACTGCGTCAGTGGGCATGGAAAAACTTTACACCTTTATAAGTTCACTTTTAATCGGAAAAACTACCCTTTCCTTTGCTCAAGAAGAGTGTGTTTTTAAAACATTTTAGTTAATTCATTCTGCCATAGGTTTTTAATATGACTTGTAAATAAATGAAGTTGTTTAAGTAAAAATAAAAAAGGGATTTATATAGCCCATAAATCGCATTACGGGTTTTCCTTATGGTATAAAAGGCAACTTTTAAAAAGCACCTATAGGGATCTTACTACATTGGCTGTATAACAATCCCCTGCTCTGTCAGTTTAAATCCTAGTTTATTCTGTTTTTGTAGTGCACACAGTGTATAAAAGAATTTTATTTAACTGAATTGTAGTTTTTATGCCAGCCGCATTCGAATTAAAGCTGAAAAATACTTGTCTAGCATGCGTGTTATCCTTTTATATGTATGTCACACAGATTTGTCCACACTTCGCGCTGTCCTGTTTGTGTGCTTGTCAGCCAACATATTTCTAGTATTTATGGCAGATGATGAGGGGCACGAGCATGCTGTGCCCGCCCTCTATCCGACAGTGTTCAAGACTTGTTTATGCTTCTTGTTTTGGCTGCTGTGGCTGTAGCTGTGGCTGCGGCTGCGGCTGTTGATGCTGCTGTTTTAGCCAAAAACTCATTTCGATAATGTATTTTGCAAAGCCCTATACCGAGGGCCAGCCATACATATTTTCATATTTTTCGTTTTTTCTGTTTACCGCATAGAAATTTGTGATAACAAAATTAGATATCAAAAACTTTGCCAGAGTGCATAAAAAATGAGCAAAGCAATCAGAGGATTATGCGGCGTATGCGTAATGAGTAATGAGTGCTGGCTGCCATAGCGTATGCGTAATATTTTTTGGCGCCCTACATTACATCACGTATGCCTGCCTCGAAGCATTTAAAAGCATTTTTCGGTTAACGTTGAGCTTAGTTAATAAGCCGCTCAAGTGTTGCGTGGCTGAGTGTGTGAAATTTGAAAATTGGGTTGCCTGATGGAGTGGCACACATGGTTGGGTGGTTCCTCGTAGCGGGGGGCAGCATGAAAATTAGACGGCTGTCTGTGAATTTCCTTTGCAACAGACTGTGCGAGGTTTGGCGGGGCAGCCTGGTTGAGAGCATTTTGCCATTAGGCTCTGGCTGTCAATTTGCATAAACATGACTGAAACCTTGCCAGCTTGCATCAATTTACTTATTAACAACTGACACGAGGTGCAGAAGTTCACATAACATTTCTACAAAATGTACAGAAAATTATCGATTGCTCTTAGAGATCGAAATGGGGGCCACATGAGGTTAAGAAAAGGCTGTTTGATACGCTACTAAAATATTATATAAAAGAAATTTCGATACATATTTTGCTTGTAAATGTGTAAATATTATGGTCAATATTATGGAATAGTTGATATTTAATAAAGTTCCTGCTTGAGCTTGGATTGCTGCGTACTTAGGTTAAAGTTAGCGATAAATATCTGTCTATACTCAATACGTATGCTTTTAAATATTTTTTATTTTGATTCTGCTTTGAAATAATAATTTTGTTCTGTAGAATCTGTACTCAAAAATGTATGAAAAAGCCACTTGAGCAATGATTCGTTTTTTGAAGAGGATGAATTCTTAAATAAAACTGAGTTTCTTTCAACTTTTCGTCTCATAGAATATTTTAAAAGACAAAATAAACGCTAACTGAACATGTTTAAAAAAGTTTAAAATACTACTCAATATATATATACGGACACATACGTCAAGCACTATTAGCTTGTGGGGGGCTTATGTCCTTAATACCCAATTGACTTAAAACCAACAAATTGCAGTCTTAATGCAGCTGCAGCACACTGTTGGCTCTTTGCTTGGGTCACAAATAATTACCATATTAAATTCGCCAGAGTTGAGCAAAACTTTGTCCGACATTGACTGCAAAAATAATCAAGACAAAGTTGACCGCTGCCGCACCCTTACCCAAAAAAGCTGCATATCGAGAGATAACACCAAAAGGCAGACGAGAGACGCCGAGAGCTCCCAGTCGAAGGCACTATAGCATAAACCAGCCAATAATCTGACAGAACTAAACTCAAACCCCAAACCAAATTGGGTTGGTTGGAGAATGGGGAGGTCGAGGGACAGCAACCAACTGCAGGCAAGTTGGCGACAAAGCCGTTTCAAAATAAGTAAAGCGACACAAGACAGACAGTTGGACAGGGTTGGGGCCAAAAGGCGCTCCTCAAAGCAGGCAATAGAAAAGTTTTTGCCTTGTAATGCATTACAAGCAATTTCACTTGCCAGAGCCACAACAGCTCAGACCAGCTAAACTTCGGGGCAAAACTTCAGTTTAAAGCAATGCGAGAGTCAACGAGAAATGTGGCAATGCCACATCCATCAGCACAGCGCTGTTTGTTTGTGTGAGCGTGTGTATTACAATAAACTGAAAACAAGTTAAAAAAAGAAAAATAAATAAATAAAATAAAAGCGCTTCGTTTAGTGGGCGTTACATAACTGGGTCAGCAGCGACATGGCTGGAAGGCTTGCCATGTTATTGTTTAGCCAATTGCAATTGTTAAGGATTTTTGATAGGGCCGGGCTGGGCGTGGGTTGTGTGTTTGGCTTCACATGTTTATTATATTGAATTTATGTAGTGCTTTGTATGCAAGCGACGTTTCTGCCAACCAAATGACAAGCCCAAAACTCAATCCTTGTCGCACCGCACCTCACCGCAGGCCAACAGCCCGAAACCGTAATCCCAGCAGTTAACAAAGCGAATGAAATGAAAATGAAAATGGCGGCAGTTGCAGTTCGGCTCGTGGCTTGCATGTGTGTGTGCGTGTCCGTGAGCATGTTTATCTGTGAGTGTGCGCGTGTGGTTTTCAGTGCGTATTCGCTTTGTCAACGCTTTTTGGGTCTTCTCCCTCAGTCGTTTGGGGCACGTAATAGGGGCGAAAAGCAACTGATTCTGCTACGCTGCCAGCATATTATGCTTTTTGACCGAGATTTTTCAATTTGCATGAATATGAACAACAGTTATTAACAACAATGCCCAGCAAAAGCTGAAAATGAGCACAAAATATAATAAAAAAAAAGCAGCCACAGACACAGATTTCATTTATAATTGTGTCGCTAGAAAAAGGCAACCCCTTTAATTACTTAACTTTGAATTAAAAATTTAATTTTTAACAGCAATGGCTTTTACGTACAGCTTTGCATTATGTTAAATAGCTGTGGGTAAATGTTATGTAAATGTTTATTTTCAAATAAAACCTAATGTTATGTTAAACAGAGTAAGCTCTTGGCGGTCTGTGACTAAAATTCTTGTAACAGCTATTTATTTTAAACAAATATATTAATTTCGATTAATTTAATTAAAACTTGCCAATTTTATGCTCTAATAAAAGACTGTGTAAATATAATTGCTGTCAAGATTCAAATGCGTACGTACAAGTAAAACTTAATGCTAACGTAAAACAAACACCAATTCAAAAATTTGCGGCAAGTTTAACAGAAATGCCATTTTAAACAAATTCCTAACAAATGGCTTAATTCGACTATCAACAAGGACTAGCTGAAGAATTTGTTAAGATGCCCTTAACTGACCAAATGCAAAATTCCATTTACCAATGCAAGTAAAATAATACAAAAACAAACACTGACACATAGACATATATGAATTTGTGGAAATCTCAAGCAAATAAACGGATAGAACAGCATTTCATTTAATTTGGCAGAAATTTAAGGCATTTATCCAAAAAGTAATGGACACGGTCTTAGGCAACAGAAAGCTCAAATAGCCCGAACATAGTTGGAAGGCAACGGCCATAGCTGTGAAAACGACAAAAACAAATATGACAAGGACAACAAGAACGAACACAAGGATAGGAAATGCAGCGATGCAAAATGTTGAAATGCCAAAGCTTAAATTGCAATTAACAGAAGCGTTGAGCAACGATATGAACTGAATGTTTGATATTATCCTGCGACATCCTTTTTGCTGGTTCACTTGGTATTTATATAATTTGCCCGGCTGCAGGCAAAAACCAACTGTCTGTACAAACTGTATCCAGGCATATCTGTAATCAATATTTAATGAATTTCTGCTGCCTGGACAGCAATCAGAAATTATTAGACATAATCAACAGCAGGCCAAGCACGAGCCAAATTAGTGCTGAGAAATTTGTCTTCATCCACAAGACAAATTAATTAAATTTTTCATGCCTTGTGATATTGCAAATTGTAAATTGGAATAAATTGCACATCTAAATAACAATTTATTTTGTCAACGTGTTATTACATTTTAGCTTTGAAATGTTTTATGCACAAAATTCTTTAAATGTTCAAACCAGCAAACAGTCTTACCTGATGCAACATATGCCAAAATTAGAAATAAGAAATACTATGAGAGATGCCCAAAATATTAGTTCGTCTAATAATCATATAAGTTGCCATTATTAAATACTCAAATTCTAAATTTCTTTAATTAATTTACAATATAATAAATATAATATAATTGTGGTTTCTATATTGGTGTTTTATTAATAACCAAATGGCTTGTGCAAAAAAACAATGATAGCTAAGTATATGAAGAAATTAGCCAGCTTTTCCCGGGTCTAATTAAAAATGGTGGAAATGCAATTGGTACCGAAGTTGTTTGCATGCTTTGACCCAACCTCAACGATAGAAGCCCCTTAAATAACCATCCCGCTTCATTCACTCAAATTTTTCATTTAATTTGAAAAAATTATATAGCCATAGCAGCGGCTATGTTGTCGACTTTAAATTTCATATTCTTATGTTCAACAAGTGCATCGGTCGCATTGCCAGAATATTCGTCAGGAATTTTTGCAGACAACCTTTCACCAAATTTACTACTTTCGCCGGTGTTTCCAATTTCCTATCGAGCCACAATGTGTCTTTAAGCACCTCAAACAATCGTAAAATGTTGCAAATAAAGTCATCATAAAAAACACATTCTATCGAAATGATAATGTTGCTGGGGCGCCAGCTCGGCCCCACTCTGCCATACCCAGACCAAAGAAGGTCACTCGAGCACATACGCGCACATACTTTTGTCCCTGGCCAACGTGGCGTATGAGCAATTTTAGTGTGTCAGGATTAGCACATCATCAGCGGCAACGGCGTCTGGGAGACTGCGTCTAAACGAAAATTTCTATTTATGCAAAAGATATTTCGCCAGCCCAAGCCCAAAAGGACCTTTAACCTTTTTTTCGTCTGCATAAATGCGGGTCAGTAGTTGGCAGGCCAAACAAATGGCGGAGAAGGAAATATATAAAGTAAAGTAAAAAGGCACACGAGCAAGTAAAAATAATCGTAAATTGTTAACAAAATACACGCCTCTTTTGCCATAGACACGGGCCAGGCCCCAATCCCCATGTCGTTTAAAGCCACTTTAACCCTTTAGAACTGAAGCGTGCGATTTGGGTTTCTGGTTCTGGTTTTCGGTTTTTGTAACCAGCCGTGCACTTTGTTTATTTGTTGGCCGAACAAACCGCAGCGCGGCAATGGAAGGTTGGCGGGGGGTGGGGCACGCCTTCAGCGGGTCAACAGACACGGTTAGCGAGCACATATACACACACACACAAACATTTAAGCACACACATACACACATCTAAGCTGTGAGTTTAACTTATGGATTATGGGCGTGACTCGCGCAAAATGTTGAGATACCAGAAAAACAAAACAGTTGCCTACATTTGGGCGTCAGAAACAACGGCATTTAAAAGCCCCACAAGCCAAATGACATTAGCATACTAGTGTGTGCGGGTTGCAAGCAGCTACTTTATTAACCAACGTCAAATATTTAAAGGATTAATTAAAAAGTATATATATGGTATTTTTTTGTTTTTATTCTGGATAGAATTGGCTCGAAATTCCGGGTAAAGAGACAGATGGGGTATATATAGGGGCCACGCTTTTTCAAATGGCCAAATTCAAAATCAAATGAAATGGTCGTGAAAATGTTACGTTCAGTTTTTAAAGCTACAACAAAAATTCCATATTGTAGTTTCCATTTTGTCCTTGCATAGCTTTCTAAATCGATTTATAACGTTCCGTTTGATTATTTAGCCCTTTTCATCAAATATACAAAGCAAATATATTTCCCAAAACTAACACATTGAATTTTTAACCATATCACACAATGTCCGCAATGCCTAATGAATTTTTGCTGCTTTCCGCTTTTCACCAGCATGCAGCAGTCCTTGCCCCAAAAATAACTTAATCAATATTTCAATTTGGCAACCCAAAAAAAAAAAGGGGAGAAAAAAACAAGCAGGAATAAAAGGAATAGGAAAACTTGTGCAGCCAAATGCTAACTAGTCAAGCAATTAGTGCTGGTTAGGTTACTTTTTGGCTGGGTCGATCCCGTGTCCATAATTGTTACGCGCGGCCCACATCCGGTGTTGTGGCACGCCCTCCCGCCCCCTCTCCAGACAACAACAACCTGCAGTACTCAGCGCCCAATTACTGCCACACCAGTTGTTATTGTCTTTCGAGTGTGTCAGTGTGTGTGCGTGTGGGTGTGTGTGTGTGTGTGTGTAGCCCCTGAGGTCCATTGTCCAGGAGCAGTTTCTGCAAAAAAGCTAACTCATCGCAGCGCTGTCCATTCGATTGGTCGCTTCCATTGCAGCTCCATTGATTACGGAAATAACGTAACGCTAAAATCAAACTAATCAGTTGAATGATTGGCGTTTCGCCCAGCGTCCGACGTTGACAGCGCACACACAATGGTGTACATTGATCGGCTGCCCCAAGCAAGCCCCCCCCCCCCCTCGCCTCCCCCTTCGCGCACAACGCTTACAGGACCTTTCAAATGAAAATTGTCCTTTTTTTCAAGTTGCGTCCCTCACTGGTTTTTCATCCAACTTTGCTACCTTTTCTTTTATGCTGCGCTATTCAGGAACCCTCTTCCTCTTTCTCCCTGCACACCGTTTGCCGTTAAGTTCTTTTGTGTCCAGTGCTGTTAACGAGTTTTTCTCGCTGAGCCCGGGCGCTCATTAAATGTGTGTAAGCCGTCCTTTTCGAGCTGGTTCTCCGCTCGGCTCTGGTCGACATTTAAATTACTTTATAGCTGCCTTCATTTAGTTTATAATACGCCGATTTGCTTGGCCACTTTTCAACAACGTTTTTCCTTTCCTTCTTTTTTGTTTCTGACAAGCTCTCTTTTATTTTATATTTTCTATTTTCTTTATAGGCACAATTTTCTGGCCACTTTTAATTTGTCGCAATTTGAATTTGCTTGGCGTTAATTATACGCCATGTTGATGAGAGTCTTTTCCCTTCTAATTAATTTTTTTAATATTTCTATTTCAAATTTATGCCTTAGTTTGTACAAAAGCATGTATCAAAGAAAAGTTGAGTCATATATATAATTGGAACGTAATGGACAACATTTATACAAATATGTGTGTACTTACACAAATACGTACACCAGTGGCGTTTTCTTAGCCCTAAATTGTAAAGAAGAATTCCTACATAACTTCTGTGCTTATGATCCGATTCCTATACAATTTTCAGACCTTGAAAATGACACTTTAATGAGTGTATACTAAAAGTAAGGTGCATACTTGTGGAAAGGGGAACAAGTTAAAGAAGAAAATTGAGCGAAATTCATATGCATAAGATATTTCGGAACGTTACTATTTCAAACTCTTAATTCAACACATATATTGTTTCAACTGGATGCATCTTATTCAAACTTGCTCAAGCAAATTGAATACAATTTTGTCTAAAATACACCTGAATAGTGAAGCAACATTTATAATGAGCTACAAACCAAGACAAACGACTGTATTTCAAGTTAGTGCGAATGTAGACAATAAGTTTTCCTTGAGACTAGCCACACAACAAATGCTTTTGAGTGTGTAAGGAAATTATTATGATGTTTGTTAATTTCAATGAAACACCGGTAGATAGACAGATAGTTAGAAAGATAAATAAATTGATGTATAGATAGAAATTATGTAGTTAGTTGTATTGACAAAGTTTTAACAGGCTGCGAGCATGCAGCACAACATCTATCACAGGCAGTCAAGCAAATACTTGGGGAAACCATGCCCGATATTTACCTTCTTTATTACATATTAATAACGTTTAATATCACAATGGTTTTGTGAAATGCTTTACTTGGCAAATAATATACATTTGATTGAAGAAAACTTAGATTTATGTAGTAGTCGCAAGCATAGGTGAGCGGGAATGGGTTCTGGAAAGCATTCGGTTGGGCAAATTAATAGGCAATAAATATATTGTAATTCCACCAAATGGGAATGGTGCGGACTCCAATTCTAACAGTGGCTGAAATCAATATTTACCCAAGAGACATTAAGTGGGCACATGGAACTTATGTTTATTTACTTGCTGCTTAGTGCAAGCAAGGTTATTGTTTTAGAGAAATTTTAAATTTAATGAGAAGCTTTAACAATAAATGTTAATATAAAACATTTTCAAGAACGAAATACGTAACGCAAAATATACAAAATATGTGCATTGATTAGAAAGTAGAAACCAAAGTGCGAATATTCAAACAAATATCTTTGGACACTTTTGATTCATTTTCTCCGTTCCGTTCCAGAGCACAAGGCAAATCAACAACAAACAATTGACTTTTGTTTAAAAAGGAGCGGCGAGGAACAGGGCAAAAGTTGTTTGGGACTTTTGGAAATTTTTGGGTTACATTTAAGTGGCACAAAAAGTTCCTGTGGCAGCTTCTACAGCTCCTTGGATGGAAGTGGCAGCTGTTGCAAAACTATTTAATAGTTGCACGTTGCAACATTTGTAAGCCGAACCGAACCAAAAAGCAGCAGCTCCAACTACTTGTAACAACTATGTTGCAGCAGCAACAATGTGACATGCAACAAATGTTCAGAGCGAAAATCACATCTCCGAAAAAGCCAGAAATGCCTTTCAATCACAGACTCTGACGGAATGCAAACTATGCCAAAAAGGAGCTGCAGCTGCTTTAGTCAAGCAAATTCCCGCAATTGGAACTGGTACGAAAAAATTCCAACAAAAATATTAAAAATGAGTGAAATATTCACTCAGCAGTAAACAGACCACAAAAAATGATCTAGAAACAAGAAAATAACTAAAAAACTTTTCTCAATTTTCATTTTTTATTTTATTTTATTTCATTTATTTCTGAAATAAACAACAAAATGACAGAGCAGCAGCAACAACGGCAAACGATGCACATGAATAAAGTTTCAAATGTGCCCGGGCAGGCGAAAAGTTTTGTTTATTTTACTCAACTATTGTGCGCAATGTTTGTATTTTTATTTCTCTCACACCCGCTACCACTCCCACTTTATATTGTTTGGCATAGTTGTAACAGGATAGTGTTGAACAACGCCAGTTATTCAGAATAACTGGGTCGTAGCTAGTAAGCGAAATGTCCACTAAGCGTAAGACGACATGAAATTGTTGTCAACATATAAAATCAGAAAATATATATATATATATATATATATATATATGCAAAGTTAATTTAAGTTGATTCCAGTTTTTGTCCTGGTTTATACTGAAGTTAGCTGCGCTTTAAATTTGTGTTAAAATATTTCATATAAAATCTTTAGATTTTTATAATCCGGAAGGTTTAAGTAATTGTTTAAATCAACTTTTTTGTCCAAATTATATATTTTTTTTATTCATGTTTTGGTATTACGATTTTAGTTAAATAGTGTTAAATTGACTTTAATCTGTTATTGTATCTGTTCCGTTAAGCTTGCAATCCCTGTTGGGAAATTGCGTAAGCTTCTGTTAATTAATTCTTATATTAATATTAACATCTATTTCTTTACTTATTAATGACAAAACAAGTGCCAACGTAGGTATGTATTGAATAAAATATAAAAATATAATAAACTTTAACTTTAACGTTAACTGCAAATGCTAATTCAACTGTTACTGTTACTGTTACTGTACTTTTTCAATACAATACTTCTTTTCAATAGAAAATGTATAAAACTTGTACAAGAATAAGAAACAAGCCGCTTAAACCCACTTGACAAATAACCAAGTAGAAAAGTCACACACTCACGCTCACATAGAGAGATATGTATGCATATGGAAAATAATAAAAGTTGTCACCCGCATTGGGTGGATTGTTGCCTGTCGTCATTGTCTGAAATAGAGTTGTCAACTACATTCAAAATGCAAAATATATGTCTACACATGGCTCGCATTTTCATTGCTGTGCACTCGTGTATTTGTAAAGCAACTCCCAATTTTGTGCAGTGCTAGTGTGATCAAAAAGTATCAACAGCTGTACACTAAAAGTTAATTTATATGTTTGTTGTCGTTGTTGTTGTTGTTGTTGGCCAGGAGGGAGTTTTGTGGGTTGCTGATGACAATTCAAGCGCGTTGCCAAACTGTCAAAACGATTGCAAAAATCTGCCGCACAATTGAACTGTAAAACTTTGCTAATTGCTTGCCGGACTTGCGGCTAGCTGAAACTGAAATATTGCAAACGCATAAATAAAAGTAAAAAAAAAGTAACTAAATAAAATAAAAAAAACCTTTGAAAATAATGGGAGCAGTTATATAAATGCTGCAGTCTCTGCCTCCTCTTCCCATCTGTCAATCTCTTTTACGCTGAACATCCATTTTTAATGAACTTTAAATAACATGAAATATTTAATATATTTTTTGCTGTTCGTTTCGTTTCCTTGCAGCCTCGCCCAATGTTCAAAATGGTGCCTTGTCAGAGCTGTGGACAAAAAATGTTGCAAATAATTGAAGGGCATTTTTTCTAGGACAACTACGAAACGGCTTCCATGTGGGTCATTGTGTGGTGTTACATGATATGTTAAATAAAATGCAAGCACGTTTGCGTAATTTAGTTCCCGTTGACAGTCACATTTTAAGCCTCCAAAAAGTAGGCTTCGTAAAATGTATTTATTTACCTTATATTTCTACACTTATCCATTGAATAGAGACTGTTGATAGCTAGAAATTATTCTACAAGTTCCGCAATATATTCGATTTTTTTGTATCAACTAAGCTGAAGATAATTACATATACATTTACCATAAATTATTAATTTTTTAACATAAATGTATACGTTATTGAAATCTTATATTTGTGAGTTGAATATTAAATAGTATTTTTTCATAATTTTTTAGATATTTGGATAGTAACTATTTGCAACGAAAAATAATGTAAATATATGTTTATTAAAATATCATGTCGTATATATAATTATAAATATATAAATAAATATTACATATATTGGAATAAGCTTATCTGTTAGTGTTAGCTTAACAAATGGACGATATTGTTTTTAATGTAAACTGTAGAAAATTGGCTGTTAAAAACACTAAAGTGACGCCAGACTACAGACAATTAAGAAACTTATCAAATTACAAGTGTATACATTAACAGCTGCGTGAAATTGGAAAAAATATCATCTGTTTGTGTATTAGAAAATCTAAATCGGGATTCATTGCCAACTTTCAGCCAAGTCAGATTCAGTTTGGAGCCAAGGGTTGACGGTTGAAATAGATTTCTTGCGGAAATGAAAAACTTGTTAAGCTACGGCTTTGTATTAATCATTGCTGTGCTCAAAAGGTCGGATAGTGAAAATAATTCGTCTGCGGTTAACAATGAAGTACAACAAAAAAATTTAGTTTCATCTAATATAAGTAACATAACGATTTTTTTATTTTAAGAAAAGCTACTGGAACAAAAATACTCAACATACTGTCTGGGTACGGAACAACCCGTACTTGAGAGCTCGTACACAAATAAAGGCAGAAGAACTGTGGGAAAAATATTCAAATATGAAAATAAGAGTTGGAGTTTGCGAGCAAACGGTTAAGCATATCGAGTTTCAGTTAGCACAACAGCTTCTCAGGACTGAATGGTGCGAGAACGTGACTCGATCTAGAGACCACACGATTGAGTTGCAGGATACGTTTATCGATAAACTGCGGTTGGAAATTAAAAACTTAATTAAGCTAAACACTCAACTGAAAGAGAAACTGGCTGAGTATAAAGTAAAATTGAAAGAATCACAATCATCGAGTTGTATAGGTAAATTGACCGATATTTACGAGATCAAAGTGCCTGGCATCGAATCATTTCCGGTGCTCTGTGACTCGAGTTTGGCCGGCTCCGGTTGGACTGTCATACAGAGGCGCCAGGATGGAAGCGTTAATTTCAACAGAAACTGGGACAATTATCGTCACGGATTTGGTGATATGCATGGGGAGTTTTTCATTGGACTTGAGAAGCTGCACATTCTTACCAAGTCGCAAACACACGAACTATATATATACCTTGAGGACTTTGAAAATGAACAACGTTATGCCCGATACAGTCAGTTTATGATAGGCGGCGAGGAAACTGGTTTTAAATTAATCTCGCTCGGTTCATATTCCGGAGACGCTGGCGATGCAATGAAATGGCAAAGAAACATGAGGTTCACAACTTCTGATTCGGATAATGACAACAACATGAATAATTGCGCTTCAAAATGGAAATCTGGCTGGTGGTTTGACGACTGTTTTGTTACGTAAATATTTAAAATTAATAATAGAACAAAAATAGTAATAATATTTAAATGTTCTCACTTTCAGTAATCTAAATGGACTATTCACTACAAACGCAGTTAATTTATCTGAACCTGGAATTAAGTGGAACACATGGCATTATAAATCTCTGAAATTTGTTCAAATGATGATAAGACCAATAATGAATTGATAAGGTTGAATACAATAATCAAACAAATTATTGTTCGAAAATATAGATATGTGCTTTGTTTTAAGAAAAGTTATTCCTTTCGTATCACTTGGGTTGTGTACTAGCAGCGCTTTTAACCATATGTAGTAGAAAAGGAACTTTGATAGATATTTGCATAACGAAACAATAAGCCTTAAGTGCAGCTACCTGCTCAGAATGCCATGGCGAATGACTGCGAGTGCATGCCACGATTGTTGTTAGTTTACCAAGCAGCTCGAATCGGGCGTTTGAGCACGGAGCCATAAAATTAATATAAAAGTGCACAGCACTGACCTGCATTCCAGCTAAATGTGTAAAGTAAGTCGAAACTTCAATGGAGTCGCAACGGAAATGAACAAAATTGGTTGCAGCAAAAGAAAAGCAGGAGGAATAGTTAGGGCTAGGGCAACTGATTGAAGGCAGCCATAAGCCAAAGCGTATAGAAAGACTTTTTTTAGAAAACAAGTAATCCAACTTAGACATGAAAATAAACAAAACCAAGGAACAAGTTTTACCCGCTCCGTACTATCGCTTGCATTCGAACTATCGCTCATAGGTAAACAAAGCCCCAAGTGGAAAAGTAGTTGGCGACGCACGAACAACAGCACCCACATGGAGGCGATGAGACGACAACAACAAAACAACAACAACAACTAAAACAACGTCATTGGCAAAGCAAAGAGCAGTATTCCTTGTAATTAATACCCTAGACACCCTAGACACTATACTAAACTGTACAGAACGAAACTTTTTATTGTATTCGAACATTTAAAAGGAAATAGAAGTTTGCAATACAACTTCTAAAATTTTTTTTTTATTTTATTATTTTTTATATAATTAATTTAAATACTCAAACTATCATAGCAAAGAATTCACAATGAACAAAATGCATAAAAAATTATAATAATATTATAATAATAATAATTACAATAAAAAGAATAATAAAATTGATCTCCTCACATGCACAATAAAATATTCCTTTAATTCTTATTTCTCACTATTTCATAACTTAACATCACAACAGCATTAAATCCAATATAAACAGAAGTCGCAAAAAATACAAAAGAAAAAAAATGTTTCATACAACATGAAACAGTCAAAAAGCTCAATTGAGACCGTATTAGGAAGTAGCATGAAAATGGAAAATATAAGACAACTTGACGTCGACTTCATTTCATGATTAAGTTACCCATATCGATTTCCTTTCAACGGACTTTATGATGATGAAAATGGAAGCCGCAGGAACTGAGCCTGCGGTTGTCAAGCAAGCCAAAAGCCAGACCCCAACATGTGCAGCTGATTCCCGGAGTCGACTGACTCACTGACTCAATGAGCCGGCGCCATTGTCGCTCCATTGAAAACAATAGCTACCGTCTAATGCCCAAAGAAAGGTTGCAAAACATGAATAAATTGTGCCGGCAATGTAATTGTCGGGTAGCATCTTGGGTTGGCTGCTCCCCGTCACACAAGTTGGGTAAACAAATAAAGAAAGCCACACAAGAGCTGAGTTCAATGGCACAGTGGGGCAAAACTTATGCATTAATAATGTGATAATTTGTGTTTAAAGTAGCTGCTCACGACAGACAAAGTAACTAATTTAATGGTAAAGAATGGCAATTGAAAGTGTATCAACAAACTTGTTTGACTCTTTTTTTCATTAATTATTTTTAGTATAAATTAAACAACATTCGTCTTTGAAAATTATTTTAAAACATATTCAGGACACAAAAGATGTCGACTTATTTTTCCCACTAATTCCTTTCTTATTTTCTACATTGTGTTCACTTAATCCATGAAATTTAAAAATGCAAAGAATCGCTCCCGTATCAGCCAATTTAAGTAGTTAAATATATATTCAGTAGTCAGCATTATTTATTATTTATTTCAATATTTTACTTGCTACGCAGCTCAGTTAAACCAACTGGGTGATGATTCGACTGAAAGCAAACAATATCAATATTTTACATAGCAGGGCAGCCGTTGAGTACATTAACATACCGATATGTATGCTGACTTACATAGTTCTCCGTTAGGCAAAGCTATTTTATTTTTCAATTAATTTTTGTAGTATTGGTATATATTATGGGAACAATAAAAAATGGAAACAATTACTTTCACCCTTTAAAATAACGTACGTGCGATAGCTAAAGAAAAATATAAATGTACTCATATCAGTTAGCTTTTAAATATTAGAGAAGCAACAGCTGCAAATTGAGCAGCTTATATACATGTACACATGAGTATAAACACAAGGCTTCATGGCCGGTTCGCGCTCAAAAACAGATTCAGTCTTCTATTGAACTTGACTGTGTGATGATCGTAATCGGGTATTTTCAATAAGCATGAGTTCAGAATTACAAATTATTTTAATAGCGTGCGTAGTCATTTGGATATTAAAATCAGAAAATCATCAGAAAAAACAGGAGGAGCCAGTGAGTGAGGTTCCCAATATGCCGAAGGTAAAATCTAGGGAAGATTTTATCAAAGAAATGGAAGAAAGCTGGTCAGCATATTTTGTGTATAAAATAAAGCCCACACTTGAACAAACAATGAACATACAAGGTTTACACCAGCAGATTATGGAGCAAGAGGAAATGATAATAGCACATCAGAAACTATTAGGAGCGATGCAAACCAATTTAAGTGTCTGTGAAATAAACAACAAGGCTAAAGAAATGATAATTGATCAACTACTATCTAGAGTTTTGCTAAGCGATGCAAATAAACTGGTAAAATCCTTTAAGTCAAATTGTATTGGTAAATTGACCGAAATTTACGAGATAGAAGTGCCTGGCATCGACCCATTTCTGGTGCCCTGTGACTCCACTTTGGCTGGTTCCGGTTGGACAGTCATACAGAGGCGTCAGGATGGAAGCGTTAATTTTAACCGAAACTGGGCAGAATATCGTCAGGGATTTGGTAGTCTGGATGGAGAATTTTTTATCGGTCTTGAGAAACTGCATTTAATGACCAAGTCACAGAAACACGAGTTATATATACATCTTGAGGATTTTGAAAATCAACATCGTTATGCCCGATACAGTGAGCTTCTGATAGCTGACGAGGCTGCATCGTATATGTTAAGGATTCTTGGAGAATATTCTGGCAATGCTGGCGATTGGTTGACCAAACACAACAACACCATGTTCTCAACTGCAGACATGGATAATGAGTGCGCCATGCGCTACGAATCTGGCTGGTGGTATCATAATTGTTCTCATTGGTAAGCTTTTGCAATATTTAACAATTTCCAGTACATAAACTTTTTTAAAATTTGTAGTAATCTAAATGGATTATATACTACGAATGAAGATCAACCTGGTATAAAATGGAATTCAATTTCAGTTAAATTTGTTCAAATGATGATTCGACCGATAGAAAATTAAATGAGATCTAAAATTTGGCAAAATTGTTCAAAAATCATTTAAATAAACGATAATTATTAAACTATTTATTTTATTTTTTTAACATACATCATTTTATAAACAAAGCTGCAGCAGTGTAGCTGTGCAGCTGCATTCGAGCACAAGTGTCATACTGCGTTACAGACAAACGAGCCGCAGCAGGGAACACATTCAAGCCTGCCCTACACTCCCTTCCACACGCCAGTCACATGATGTAGGGAATGAGCTGACGCACAGTCAGATAGCCCTAGCGACAGAACGTGCCAGTGTCAGACTATAAGTCCGAGTATATTTAATATTGGATCTCATGGCGTCGTTTCATATTCCTATTTACAATATATGCTATAAGCTCACACATATGTTCATACACACTCACTCACACACACAAACAGCTCGTCTTGTTGGTTTTTGTTAGTTTGCTCTTTTCGAGGGCACAACTGCCCTGAAAATGTGGAATGCATACAAATACATATGCACACATCAATATAAATTTGTATATGTGGAATGTGTTTTTTTTTTCAAAGACTGCACATAAATTCATAATGTAAAATGGATGGCACTGACAGCAACAAAGCCGCGTCGAAATTTAAACACATAAATTTGTAATTTATATTTGCAATATTCGTACGCTATGCCCGGGGCTTGGTATCAAGGAAATTACGGAGTAAAATTCGATGTAAAAAATGATGGTGAGATAATATAAACAATCAAATATATTTATGAAAATTAAAAAAGCTACTCTTTTTTAATTAAACTAGCGCTCGAAAGATTTAAAAAATTTAAAAGCTATGCAGAGAACAACTTGACTTTGTTATATACTCTACACAATTATTAACATTTTCTAGATTTCGAGAAGCAAATATTGATGCTCTTTTATTTATTTATTTAGAAATATGACCATATATATTTCTCTCTTGCTCGCTCTCTCTCTAGATTATAGGGAACTTAAATCTGATCATAGTTAATAAGAACTGATTTCGCAAGTTTACTATGAAATTGGAAATTTAATAAAAATTATTTATTTTTCTTTGGGTTTATTCAATTAGGTAGAGTTTTATTATTATGAAATGGTATATTTGAATGGAGAATCTTGTTAACATAATAAATAATTGGTATGATCTCCGATTAACAATAGTTTGCTTGAACTGGGGATTGTGTGCCTCGTTCTTTACCAATTAGGTATATAATATGAATGCACTTCGAGCCTTTTTAAGTCTGGAAAAATGTGCGATTCAGAGAGCTGTGTGCATATCGAAAAGTTAAACACACAATTTTTGTATATAAAGGCATATAAATAAATAACATACTAGCGAAACCAAACCACAGACAGGATTCGACCCTCTTTCTCTCTACTTTGAGACGAGCATGGAAAATGAAATCAATTATTTATGCATTCATTTTGTAGCTCTTTTATATTGATTTAATTGCCACACAGCATCTGCAAGAGTCGGTGTGAGTAATTAAATAATAATTTTTGCTCGTATGTATTTGTATACCCTGACAGATTGCTGTTTGCCCGCCCGTTTGTCTTTTGGGACTTGATTATGATGTCCTTTAAATGAATGGCTTTTGGCCATCGATCAGACCGCAAGCCCGGCGTTCCTTATTCCCTATTTGAGGGTCTCAAGGGTTCCTTTAAATATTGACAGCTTGTGCGTAACCAATTCGATTTGTTTTAAATAGTTGTTCTATGTATCTTGGATTTAAATTAAGACTTTGTCAACAATAGATGGTTTATCGAGAAATAATTAAATTATTTCTTTGAGAGAGTGAAAAAATGAGCTGAGATGAAGTCTCAGCTTTAAAGGAGCTTTAATTCATGAATTTAAACATGAACATTAAAAAACAAAAATTCAGATATTTTCGAAAAATCAAATGTTTATATTCACCATACGCTATTTTGCAAGATTATAACCAATTTGTATTCCATTAAGGATCGAAAAGCTTACCTATAAATAAACCGAAATAAATATGTGAATATTAGTATAAATATTAATGCAATATCATAATTTGTTAAAATAAATACATATTTCCTTAGGCTCAATGCGTGTGTTTATAAACTATCAGAACGTTCACATTTAATTGATGTTTGTTATTTTTCTTATAAGCTGTCTTGTTAACAGTTGAATTTATACATTTTAATATATTTATTCCATATATATTCTTGGATATATATAAATTTAATTTTAACAATTTAGACATTAGAATTATTATCCAGGCCAATACCCAAATATTCATTTTTAGCGCAGAACCGTAAAGAAAATGCGCGGCATGAAAAAATATAAAATAAATTGAAGTGAAAACAAAAGCAAGGGAAACAAATATGACCAAGCCAATGGCTAAAATGGGGATTGGGGCGCGAAAAACACCCATAAATAAACAACAGGTATAAAATGGACTTAAGAACGTAAAAGCAGAGCGCGGCTATAAAAATGCATTTTTTTTTCAGGCCAGCCTAGGTCGCACACACAGAAATAAAATAAATAAATATATGTGTGTAGAACAGCACAAAAGCTGCTTTAGTCAGGTAACAAATGTTTATGCAATTTGTTTAAAGGCCTGCCGTGTAAATAAGTAATATATGAGCTTGAGCCGAAAGAAGAGTGCAAATTTTGCACTAAATGCAGCACACGCCCCCACACGCCCTTCCCAACAAAGGGGTGAATTGTGCTATTTTTTCGTTGGACAAACACGAAATTGCAATTTAATAACATATTCTTGTGGCAAAATGATTGCATTTTATTACGGATGAAGAATATATATATACTAAGCGGACTTACAAACTTAAAATACCCTCTGGAAGGGTATATATGTATAACGAATATGGAGCAAGTGCAAACAATTGCAGACTTTCGCCATTGCAGTGCCCCATACCATTTGCATTTCCCGATCCCGGCCACCCTTTGCACACACTATCGTTTCTTATTGCCATTCTCCTTGCCATGCAAAAATGTGTTCCAAACTGAAATTGAAAGGCAGCTCTCGTGTGGGCGTGGCCCGCATTACCCCTTTGGCGGTGGCATTTTATTGCCAGCTTTTGGGCGTGAATGTGTACAGCGTTGAGAAACTGCCAGCTGCCAGTTGTGGAAAGAATTATGCCTGAAGTTGGCCCAAAGGGTGGAAGGAATGGTAACACCAAGTCCACCCACCAATCCCCAAACAAGCAACTAACGTTACCAAATAAGTCAATTGGCAGAATGATTTAAATGCCAGCACATCCGTAATGTCACAAAGGGCATAGGCCAAAAGCTAACTACGTGAATTTTTATACAGTTGTCGCTCGAACATGAAAACCTCTAGAAATTTCAATTTTCAGAAATAAGAATTGTTCATAATAAGACGTTTTAAATATAATCGTTTTAATTGTAAAACATATTTGGTAGTATTGAGTTTTGATCTTTTTCAAAACTCTTCTTAAATCATAAATAATGAATGTATTTATTAAACTGTTTGCCTAACTAACTGACAGTCGAGGCCATAAGGGCTAGGAAAGTGAGACGCGGTATTAACAAATTCCACCCGTAATTGTGGAAAATTGGCGAAAAATCGGTTAAAAGCAAAACTTTTATTCAAGTTCTTTTTCAGAATTCAACGTTCCTGAATGAAAATCAGAACCAAAACTTATTTTTGGACTTCATTTTCAAAGGTAAAGATGAAGATTCTGATTTAATAAATATTTTATGCTCAGCAATATCGAGTTTTACTATCGTACAAAATAATATGATGGAATATGAATTATTAAAATATAGCACATATTTGCCTGATGTTGGATGAGCTATTGCACTAAAAACAAAAGGTTTTTATTTTTCTTTGAAGTGTTACATTTATCGAGGGACCTCTGTATAATAGCAATAATTTCAGTGGCATGGCCATTGCCTTAAGAATTTAATGTCTAATTTCCTTAAACCCATTTAATAGAGTCACGCCCATGACTCGCCCATCGGCGGAATTCTCAATGCAGCCGCATAAACTGTGAGCTAATTAACAACAACATTTTCGCATAGATATAATGATAAACACATCAACAGCAGCAGTTAATAGGGGGCAAGGGCTCAGAAGACAGAGAGGACGAGGCTGACAAAATCCATGACAAAATTTAATGTGTCAGCCCCGACATAAATTTTAATGCCAAGCCCTGGTGTTGGCCATATACAACATACCCAGCCCATTTGGTCCCGTGTCGCAGCAGTCAAAACAAATGTTTGCCAGGACAAACAGACAAGAAGCACACAACAACAAAAAAAAGAGAGGGGGATAGAGCGAGAGCAAGACAGAGAGAAATGCAAATGCAAATGCAACAGTAACATTGCAACAGCTGCTGTTGCAACCACCAACAAGGCGACTCTGGCTGCTTTAGGTCGACACTTTACACAGTGGCACAAGCCATAATCAGGACAAGTGTCCTGCTGCAACAGCAGCTGCTGCATGCTGCATGCGGCATGCTCCCTGCTGCATGTTGCCAGCAAGCTGCATTATGTATTATTATTTGATGCATTTTGCATAGAAGGCAAAGTCGGGCTGCCCTCAATGTGCCTAGTGACATTATGGAGTAACTCGCGGGGTGGGGCAAACAAAGACGAAAAGCCAGCAAATCTGCAGGCAACGCTGGGACTTAGCCTTGAGCAAAAGTTGAGCGCACGAGCCTCATGATTTATGCACGTGTTTAGTGTGAAAAAATGTACATTAAAAGCAAAAAACCCAAACACCACATACCACACCATACAGCACTTCTTTGCTTTCCCCCGCCTCCCCCCTAGAGAAAGTGTTGCCAAGAGAATGTTTAACACAGTTGCGTGGAGGCGTCTCGCCGGGCAGGCAGGAAGTGAAAGTGTGTTAGAGGACGCGCATGTGTTGCTCCTGTTTGCCTGCTGCTCGTATTGGTATTGAGGTCACTGGTCATTATCAAGATGTTGCCAAAGAAATGCCATAAAGTGCTGTCCTGTCACTAGTCCTTGTTGCTGGCGATGGCTGTCGTCAGCAGCAGCAGCAGCAGCAGCGCACCATTTGATATGCAAGGCAGATAAAGGCCAGCGCGCATTCAGCGCCTGGCCTGGCCAAAAGCCAAAAGGCTGCCTACAAATGGCAGGGCAACAACAAGGGGCCGGGCACACAGGGGCGTGAAGAGCATAAAGTTGCTGAGCAGCACGCCTCAAGTTGTCTGGAAAACCAACAAAACCAACAATATGGAGATGGCAATAGTTTAATGCCGGCACAACTGCAAGTGAGCTTCAAAGAAAATTGTTGACTAAGCAGCATCTTTAGCTAACAGCGAGTGTGCGATTGTGTGGGTGAAAGGTTTTGCCTTTCACTTGTTAGTAGTGGAATTAACGTGTATAAATCGAATGTCTAGCTAATTTGTTGTTTTGCGCACAGTTCTGGGAAGTATAAGCTGACAATGTGCGTCTCTCATTTAACTGAGATAACTTTGTCGATGCACATTCCTCACATTTTTCCATACAAAATACTTTCCCATAGCTGAACAATCCAATTACTGAACGCGGAAGAAATATTGAAATAAAATGTTTTGGCTCAAAATCATAAACAAGATTTTTTTAATATTTGTGTTTCTTTGAGAAATTTGGCACAAGCCTGCGCTTTTAAATTTATTCGCCTTTAAATTTTCAGTTAAATAATAATAAGTTAATAAAAGGTGAAAGAATGTGATAAAAACAATTTAATGTCCAACTATCATAGCACGTTGATAATCCCTAAAAGAGAGCCTGGAGTATCAACTTTTCGGCTCACGAAAAATGAAACCCAATTAGTTGACATTTTAAGCAAACACATTTACGTTGTCTGCTTTCTGTAAGCTAACAATTCTGGTGCTTATACGCTAAGAATAATGGCCCAACAGCTGGCAGCTGTTGCAGGAGCTTGGCCTCCCGTTCTTTCGGCTAAGCACTTAAAACTTTAATTAGCCACCAGGCTCCACCCTCATCCGGGAGTATAAAAACGACAAGAGGGCGCCTTGAGCCGCTTGCCACATGCGAGTAGAAGAAGAAAAAAAAGACTTGACTACACTTTGATATAATTAGCGGCATTAGCCATTACGTAATTTTAAAAATTAATCAACCAGCCAGAGTCGACCAAGCAGATTGTAGTGCCAATTATTGGCCAAATCAACTGAAGGCACAAGACAGTAGGCGTTAGTATTGGGGGTGGTCGTGAGGGGCTGGTAGCGTACTGCTAACCCAATTAGCACTTAACACATGACAGCGACAGCCTAGGTAAATAAATGGCAAACAACAGCTCAATTGATGGTTGCAGCACGTGTCCTGAAGCTTCAACGTTACGTTAAATGTTTTCGCAAAAGCCCAAACACTGAAACCCCGTCCAACTACCTTACCCCACACGGCGGCAGAGGCAAAGCGACTTTCAATTTCCCAGGCAGCCAGCCAAAAAGGCAGTCGTCAGCGAAAGGACCAACCAGAGGCAGCAGCAATCGCAGCGAAGGCAACTCTGGAAACTAGCACAAGGACGTGTGCCGCACGACACACACACACACGCAAACCATATACACACACATAGGTATATCCGAAGCCACACACACGCAAGCAAGCAAAGCTCAAGTTGCCACTAGGTAGAATACTCATACTCTACACCACTTTGGGGGCACTTCTTTCTTCGATTCGGTGTATGTGTCTGTGGGGTGGTTGGGCGCAAATCTTAGCGCTCAAGTAGCGTACGTGATATGCGCGTAATCAATATTTACACACAACTTTACCAAGCCGAGTATATGTGCTAAAAATGAAAATGTAAGACAAAAGTTTAGCAATTGGCAGGCAATGCCGCATATATCCATATATATATATTGGGTTGCCATTTGGGTAATATCATGCATATGGCATTTAAAGAAACATATTTTATTGCCACAGAATTGAATTAGTTTATGTGCGCAGTTCGATGTGACATCTGAGAATTGCATAGAAGGCTACACAGCCAGAGCTCTACGAAATTGCAACCAAACAAAGAAAAACAAATTATATATGTATATATACGATGAATTCCAAAGAATATAGTTGCAATTCGAGCATGGCTTGGCTTATTTTTTGAAGTAAGCTAAAGGTAATTAGATATTTGAATTGCACATTTTTCCTGCTCTGACGCCAAGTGTCGGACGAGTGTCAATTATCAAGAATTCATAAACTGATGAAAATCGAATTTAATAACATAAATGCAAGAGAATTCAACCAGTTATTTAGATAGAAAAATTGGATATCAAATAGAAAAATTGCAAAACAAATAGAATAAATACGTAAAGTATAAGACAAACAAATTTGTATATAACTGGCATAGAATCATTCTTGACCCATCAGTAGAGGTACCGCGTGTATCTAAGGGACAAGCATGGAAACCAGCATATTTTCTTAGACAGCGTTTGTTTATTATGATTGGCGTTTCTTGCAATGCGAGTTGCAATTGATAAATATTTAACCAATTGAAGAGTCAGTTGTCAGGAAATGTGGTGGTCAAATAAAAGTGGCTCAGTTAAAATGTCTTTAAGCTATAGCTATCAATGATGTAATTGCCTTAACGACTGCACCCAGCGCCTTGCCAAGGATATGCTGCCACCATGAAGCAAATGCAGTTACTTTGGCACACATTAAATTTGGTTTGATTTTTGGCGCAGCTGCCGAGCCAAGGAGCCAACGGTCTTCGCCTCAACCATCCAAACAGCTGAGCAAACAGACAGCCAGACAGTATGGGGCAGTGTTGGAGGGGTTAAGGAAATGACTTTTAGCACAAAGGAAACCAGCGACTCGATGCCAGTCGCAAGAGTCCTGTACGGCAAACTTGAGCCAACCAAGGGGAAAATCAAGTGGAAAACGTATATTGTGAAAATCAACTATTGGCAGGCAGCTGTCAGCCGCATGGCCAAAACGCCGTTCAAACAACGAAAACAATGGCCAAAAACGCAGCTCAAAGACGCCAAAGTTGGTAGCATAAATATATGAAAACCAGTCACCAGAGAGTATCATGAACAAGAAGAACACGAAGAAGACAAAGAAGGCACTATTTATGACAACATTACATTATGAGCAGTTAAATATATCCTACATAGTATATATATATATATATATATATATATATATATATATATATATATATATATATATATATCTACATTTATCAAATTATCTAGCTTGTCTAGCAGTTTCTGACACTGAAATGCCGCTGGCAAAATATTTGCCAAAATCCAATAAATTACACAAAAGCCAACGTCACACACAAATCAGACCAGGCAAAAAGGATTGGTATTTAAAGCACCAGTTAAAGGTGTCAAAAAGCTTTGAAGTGCAATTTAATTAAATCAAATATATACAATTAATTAATGTAAAATACATGAGCGAGCTATTGAGGTTTATTCATTTATGTATGTATTCTTAGGGGTTTTAATATTGTATATCAGCAATACAAAATTGAGTTAGTTATTCAATGTAAGCTTTATGTGGGGAGTATATTTATTTCATAGGGATTCTCAATGCTTCAGTGATTTTCACATTGCAAGTATTGTTTTACCGAGGAATAGGACAGAAAATATAAGGATCTACTTGGCGATAAAGCACAACAGTTAAACTGCGGTAAAACGATTTGAATGCATGAACAAATTTCGTATAAAAAACAGCCAGAATTGTAAATATTTTTGTAATATAACAAGCAATTGATTAAAGCTTTTCGTTTCTATATTGTTTGCCTACTTCCACTTCATATTAAGATTTCTTTTGAAAAGAAAAAGTTGGCATTTACACACCATAAAACTCTTTTGGGAAACGCTTTTATAAATTTTACAGAAAAATGTCTAATTAGAACTTTTGCGCGTATTTGTTCCGTTGGCACTCACAAAAGGTGCAGCTGTCAAAGTTTTTTAATTGGAAAATACTTTAGAGTGAACCAAAACCGTTCTGTCATATGCACTTAGGGTGTGTCCTGGCTGGCTGTGCTCAATCGGAAAAGTTTTGCGAGTCAAGTTTCAATCAACTTGATTTAATTTGCAGCATTCACTGTTCGTTTTTGCCTCTTAATAAAACATGCGCGCAATTCATGGCAAATATTATTATCATATTAGTAACTCATCTGCGAACTTGGGTCATGAACTCGATTCATTGCAGCAAAACTTCATCAACTTGGCCAAAAACTAACAACAGGCTGGCAAAACTATTGTGTTAGCTTTCTCCGAGTCATGGAGAACGACTAGAACCGTTGCGAGTGCGGTTTTGGGGTTGAATGAATGTTGATAAAAACTTTCGTTGCTGTACTGCCAACATAGTTTCAACATATTGCCGCCACCAACGCTGCCACCTTTTGGCACAACAAACAAAAACACGAGCTCGGCGCCCACGAAATACAAAACAATTTGAATGAACATACGGCTGGCGGATCAAAACTTTGTCCTTGTACCCGACAAGGCGACTGTTGACGAGACAACAATAATGATTACTGACTCCTCGATGGCTGTCGGCCATACAAATATATATACACTTTCTACAAACACGGCCAGTTCTATGGTAGTGCAATTCCAGTTAGGCTATAGAAAAGAAAACTTTTGCTCAAAACTAATAAGCTTATGGAAATATCATAAAGACAGCGCAGACCATCGCCCAAAGAAAACAGAACTAATGGCCCAAAGTTCTGACAATGACATCAGCAACTCAGATTGTTGCAAAATATGTAATTATTATATAAATATAATCAAGAGGCTGCATAAATTAATTATTTGTTCAACGAAAGCCTGGGCTTGCAGATTAATTGAACTTAGCTTAAACATGAAGAACATTAAAGAAATAGAGTCTTAAACAAAGTGGTTAGAGGGAGAGGTGATTCGATTACAGTTATTAGCAGCAGGTCGAACACTTAAGTTGCAGCACTAGGAATAATGAAATACAACAAGCATTTAGTTGTGCATTATGCTTTAATACAAACATTTCCATCTAGTTCAGCTTGTCGAGCTTAACTATGATTTAATTGAGTTTCGGTTTGTTAAAATTAGTAAGAATACGCCGTAGAAAAACATAATATGGCAACATAAGTATACTTCATAAAAATTTACTTTAAGAAAAGTATTCTTAGTTTAATTAATTTTTATGTATTTCTCAAATAACCTTCCTACTATTTTGTTTTAATTAAGTGCTTGGTAAATATTATTAAGAAGCTAACTTTTTTTATAAAAACAATTTTTATGAACTCAGCTCATATCAAGCAGAAATTTTTAATCAAAAGCCTGAACTAAAGGTAAATTTTTAATCATCCTCTACAGACTGTTGCGAAGATTGTTCTATTACTTCGTTAAATCTTAACAACCTGTGCAAAATGTAACTTAACCTTTTGCTGAACTTGGTAACCAATGTTAACACACCCGCCACATCTTTGACCCCATCAACGGACCGCAGATGAAGCCGAGTGCAAAATTGCCTTGCAACACTTGAAAAGTTTATGCAGTGCTCAAGTGCAACATTAATTGCTGACAGTTGTGGCAGCCACTTCTGAACGAGATTTGTAATTAAAAGTAGTGCCCGTACCACCCTCCCCGAAAAAAAATCGTTATAAACTTCTGTTGCGCCAGTTTGTCTGATTTAAGGCCAATTGCTGTTGGAGGCTGTAACGCCACTTGCGCTAATAACACACAATTTTTGGTCCAACAACTTTTCCTCTTGATGGCCACAAAAAGTGGCAACGCAATCTGCTCCTCAAAGCGCAAGATGCTGTCGCTGTTGATGCCAATCGGGCCAGCAACTATTTCTTACAACTTAAAGTAGTTGTGGAACAGCCAAAGGCAAACAGACTCCGCGTTAAAATAATATACAAATTAGTTTTTAATTAATTTTTAAAGCACAAGCTTTTTGCACAGATAATCAGAGTGTTGCCAAGTGCCATTAGCAACAAAATCTACAAGAAAGTCAGGTTTCTGTTGACACAACTTGACTGCAGGTGCCGAATTGGCACACCTTTGTACGCAGCTTATCAAAGGGAATTCCTCTTCAGTCATACAGGGTACCAAAAATAATTTCGATTTTTGAACAAGACTCTTTTGAAAACTTAATTACCTTAATTACTTCAGCATATTTAAACTACTTTTTAAAATTATACAAAATAAACCTAATCAAAAAATAATAGTAATTTAAATAAAATGAATTTGGCTTTCATGGAATTTATTAATTCCTTAATAAACAATTAATTTTTGGCAAATTTTTTCTTTTTATTAAATATTCTATTCAAATATTTTTAAATATATATATTTAAATATAAATATATAAATATATTTAAATATATTTTAATTTTAGTTACCTTTTTGATAAAAACATAAAACCCCAAGATCCAAAACAATAACAAAAATATTTCAAAATATTATTTTAAAAAGAAAAAAGAAATTAATAATAATAATATATATATATATATATATATATATTAATAATATATACTATGCCTGTTCTTCTGGATTTCCAAGTCATTATTAATGCAATATAAGTCTATAATACCAAATTTATAATTTACCTGTAAAGAGAAGATGGGAAATCATTTGTAAGAAAATTGTTATAAGCAGCAAATGGATTGGTTTTTGTTGTTTTATTTATTGAACGGCTTGTGAGGACGCTTTTGTCTTCTCTCTCTACTTCTGTTTCTTTAGTTACGTAAAATATATGGGTTGCCAACTATATATAGTTTGAATTATAAAGAAAATACGAATTTTTACCATATCCATTTATATGCACTCTCAATTTTAAGTTTAAATCACTCGTTAATTTATAAACTATGAACGAGCGCTTATTATTTGAGTCTGGCCATCGTTCTTACTTTGTTATTGCTGACCCAGCTTTCTAGCTGATGTTGTTTCTATCCATGCCCGTAGTCGAACTGCCATTTTACGTATACATATTTCATGGCAATAGGACAGAACGTAACCAGGAGCATCGCTTTGCAACTTATAATTGGATTTATGAGCAGGCGGGCAAAGACAACAAGAGCTGCGGAACTAAGCGAACCAAACTGAACCGAACCCCAACTAGCAGACCATCCATCTACATAAGCCATCTCTGGCGAGGGTATCGTAAGTAGCCGTTTGACGATGCTCGGAGCTCTCGTTAAATGGTCGCCCTGGCAGCAGAGAAATTGTCATCGTAGTCGACGGAAACGGAAATGCTGGAGCGCAGCAAAAGGTAAAAACTGCATGCGATGCAAGCATATGAAAGAAGCGTAAGAGGAGGAGAGGGGTTGAACAAGACACTGTGGTCACTTTGCTCAGCACGGTTGCTGCACCAGTTTGTTGCAAATTAATCACTGGGGCATTTACTTTATTTATTAAATAAAGCTTTTACATTGTTCAAGTAATGGCAGGGAATCTAATGAAAGTGGACGTTGTACTGGTGGCACCGTAAAGGCTAATTGTCTAAGCAAATGCCATCACATCACATACAAAAATTTATTTATAGATCTTCAAGTCAATTAAAGCAATTTATCGTTGAAGAAAAAGTCACATTTTATATATCAGAAAGATCAAATGAGTGTGGCATTATAATATGACGATAAATCGGCTTAGGATTAGTCTAAGCTTAGAAATATATATTGTTTGCATGAATATTGCCTCAATATGAAAGCAAATAGTACAAGCATTTGAAGCATTTCACATCGGTGACTCTCATGACTATGAACATCGGATAAAAGGGCGGAAAAGAGAGATATATGTAAAAAGTGCTCTTAAGAAAAAAAGGAATGATATAGCAACAAGCGAATGTGGAAGATAGAGTATATGATCCAAGTCCAAAAGCTGTTTTAAACAGTACAATAAATTAACTAATAGCAATAAAAAGTTTAACGCTTTGTAAGTCAGACACAGAATTAAGTCCTCTTTTAATATATTCCATGATTAACAGTCATGCTTATTAAGTAACCCTCTGCTTAAAAGATTGTACGCACAGCTCTTATCAGCAGAAATATGCGACAAAGCGAGTAAATAAATTAAAAATAAATTTTGAATACATAAACAATGCGTAAATAAAGCAAACTTTATGGTATCTGGGTGGAGAGTGCGAAGATAAATGTAAATAAATACTTGAACGAGATTTTTACTCTAATAGTGAATCAGCTTTATGCGACAGAGATTTGTTTCATTTTTATATTTTCTTTCTATTATAAGTATGTTACTTTTTTTTTTGATAATAACGTTGACTACAACACAAGGCGTTGACTGTTGAAGTGCTGTGAAGCAGCTTTCTGTCGAATTGAGGGTCTGAGTTCTTACCACTTAGGTGGGTTGTCTAGCTGCTGTTGTTGTTGCCAGCTTAACACCACCACCAGCGGCAACAGCAACAACAACAATAACAACAACAACTGCAACCAAATACAAGCAGCAGCATAATAAGAAGCATGTGAAGCGAAAAACAAACAACTAAAGATCGCACAAGCTGCTTCTATTGTTATACACTTTCTTTTATAGAGTATATGAGCTGAAAGTATATGATATAACCAGTCTTTGTTTACGCAAGTTGTCAGCGCCACAATGAAGCCAACTTATTAAGTGTCGCAAGTTGGCAGTTTTTCTAAGTTGGCAGCATAACGCTAAAGAAAATGCATTTGGACAGCCTATAATTGCATTTGAAATCCACTTTGGTAATATTTTAATACTAGTTAGCAGCACTTAGGCTTAACTTGCAAACTTCCAAAAATAGTTGGCAGCTCTGATCAAATATCTACACAGCAGTTTACAGCTCTGGCCACATGAGTTGACTGCACAAAAAAGTTATCTATTCTCATATATATCGACAATCTTCTCATATTTTAACACTAGTTGTAAATATAAATTTGTCCACAAATAAATGGGTGAGAGATAGCTCAAGTTATATGTACATATTTATATATTGTTGCGTCCGAGCAAGACCGGGTAATACCAGTTCGTTGTTGTGTACATAAAACGCAGCGTATATGCAATTCGTTGCAAAAAAAAAAATGCACGTTCTTGCTTGCATTGCTGTGTTGTGTTTCAACGTGGGTGTCGAAGCGCAACATGGTTAAGTAAGGGGCGTGCCAGGGGGTTGTGTGTGTGTGTGCTCTGAGTTTAAAGCAATGGAAACTGGGTTAATAATGTCATTTACTGCACTGGAGGACAGGCAACCGAACGAAAAACGACAACTTGGCAACATGAGCCCAGCGCGTTGGGCATTAGAATTTAAAACTTTGTATTTAAGCAAATGTCATAGAAATAAATGCTAATTGCAGGAAGTTGGCAACAAACGTTGTTGCTGTTGTTGTTATTGTTGTTGTTGTTGTTGTTGCTGCTGCGACTAATGCTGTTGTCAATGCAATATGTTGTTGTTGTTGTTTTGTTGCTGACGCTTTTAAGTGCTGTTGACAAAAGGCTAATGCGATTGACATTTTGGGACTATTTTGTAGCTACCATTGGTTGTGTGTGTATAGGTGTGGGTGTGCGCCTGTTTGTGTGTGTGTGTGTGCCTGCCGGGGTTTTAGTTGCATCATTAGGCACACAGCGTTGCTCTTGTTAATTTGCATGCCTCATAGTCAGTCTTCCAGCTTTGTCTTATCAGATTTGCTCACAATTTCTAGTCTTTGCCAGAGTGACTAGACAAATAGTGAAGACCTTGTTATCAGTCAGAGCAAATTGTTTTATGTTATGCATACAAACAGTAAGAACCAACTAAAAAATAACAAAACCTTCTATCGACTGTAAGTTGATTGATAATATCTAGTTTTATATAATAACTTATTTCGGATAATAGGTACAAATAATGTATAGTTTTTATAGTTATGTCATCTTCAAAATAGACAACAAAAATATTTGTAAATTCCTTACTTTTGTCTCTTTATTATTCAATTGTTTCAATACGGGTAGAAATATTATACTTTTTAAACGGTATGGCAACGCTGCGATCCCCCGAACATAGTTTTTTTGCCTCATGTTTATACGCACTACACATTTTTTTGATGTACGTGCAAACTTTACGAAGGAGTAAAAATATGTGAAAATTGTGCTAGTTTTTAATTAACTATTGTTAAAGGTGCTCGTACCTGCAGTTGTTGTTCGAAACTTACAAGCTATTGCACAATGTAATTGCCATGAACACAAATGCATCTGGAGGGATTGAAGCACTGAGGACCTGGGCTTCAGTGTTGGGCGGGTTCCGAATTTTTGTGTACGTTATGCAAATCTTGGCACAAACAATATACTAAATATGTATATACTGCTTTAAAATTCAGATAGCTTAGGAGCACTTTTCATTGCATTTTGAACAATATTAGAGGCAACAACAGCAACTGCAAAGTATTTATATTTATCTAGAGCTTAGAAAGAACCAACGCATATGCACTGCAGCATATTCTATAACCCAGTTTTCACATGCACTGGCAATTCTATTGATTTTTCCTTTTGGTTTCTATCATTTGCATATTTGATATATGACAGCGTGTTCTGTATCTGTTTTTTGGGATTATTCATTATTTTGTGACTTTGAAAAATGTTCTTAGGACTCAGTTATCATAAATGTAGCTAAGTTTTGAAAAAAATAAAATAAAAATTCACCTAACACAAGAAAACGTTGTTTAATATTTGATATTCAATTATTTAATGAAATATATTAATTGACCATAATTAACGCACTCTTATTAACTTTGCCTCCGCTATCTAATATGAGTTGCCTGACTTTTGCATGCGTCATAAGCTTTGCCGCAAAGAGATAAAAATAAATCTGTCTGCATAATCAGGTAACTTTTTATTTTGTTTACTTTACGTACAACATTGTAATAAAATATATATACTTTGTTGCTTAGAGTTTTACACTGATGATTATTTCTGTACATTTTAGGGGATTTCTTTAAATCTCTTTAAATCTCACCACGCTCTACTTTATAAAACCCATCAAACAGTTTAGTAAGTGCTTTTTGAATTCCAAGTTTTCTCGCAAGTATTGTTAGTTCTCTATTTTTTTCATTAATTTGGGAATCTGCAGATTTAACTTTGGATTGCAGATTATTTATGAGAACATCATTTGAGACGCGTTGTTGGTCAATTCGATTTGTTGGATCAGTTGAAGGTCCTTTTGCCTGATTGTTTCCCTCATCGCTTTACATTCGGAGAGTTTCGATTCAAGTTTCTTGATCTTAGCAACATTTAATTCACTATCTTCATGCTTATATCGCGATATCTTCAATTCTTTATCTTTTTTAGCGATTTGGGAATCTGCCGATTTAGCTTTGGATTCCAGATTGGTTATGACAACATCATTTGAGACGAGCTTTTCTCTAACAGTGCACTATTGCTCTTATACGCGGCGGTCAATTCGATTTGTTGGGTCAGTTGAAGGTCCTTTTGCCTGATTGTTTCCCTCAAATTGAATTTTACACTCTAACTCTGCGAATTGATTTTCCTTTGCTGGTATAGAGACTGCGTAGCTAAGAAGCGGCTTAACTTTATTGCAGTAGGCTCCGCACTCCGAATCTTTATCTCTCGAATGAGACCCGTGTGCGAATCAAACTAAGAAAATATTTTTGGTTGTTCCCAGTACATAATATTCACTTAAGTCACTTAATCATTGCGTTATTAAAAATAATCAACGCATTTAGATGACAGTTTTATTATCAGCTCAATATTTTTGACCGCGACTTTCAGTATATTCCTATTAAATTAATTTTGTATTGTTTGAAAGTCAATGCTTATCAATGTTATTCGTGTGTTGAGCAGTTTTAACAATATACAAAATAATAAAACGTCTAGTAGTCTAGAAAAGAATGAATAACCTTATAATATAAATTTCCTAGCTACCGGGAACAAAAATGTTGTTGCTTTATATTTACTTATTGTTTCGTTCTTTTTTTTTCCAAGAATTCACTTTAAATTGTTAATGAGGCTGAGCGTTTAGCACGTTTCCAGCGCTTCGCTGAGCGCATTAACTGCTACACGTCTCAGACCCAGTCACAGTCTTAACTCGTAGTAGAGAACTTACTCATACATAAATGAGAAAACCATTATCAAATGGCGGCGTTAATACAGCAACAAACATAGCAACAACAACAAACAGCTGGCAAACTATGCACATCCATGCCCATGTCGAAGCTGTTGAACAAATCCATGGCATATCCGCAACAACAACAATGAATAGCAAAATAGACAATGCGCGTGAGGCATTCAAAAAAAAAAAAAAAAAACGAAATGCTGAAAAAGTTTAGTGTTCTTTTTGCGAGCGACTGACTTTAGTAAAATGTTTTACATATCGAAGTTGGGGCAGGTGCTGCACAGAGAAGGAGTCGCCTTCACACAAAGCACATTTATAATGAGCATATTGCCAAAGTAAAGCGCAACGGAAATGAGCACTGGCTGGAAGAACAAAACAAAAAATACTCAAAGTACAATGGGCCCAAAAAATAAACATATATCTTAATCAAATGTTAAGACTCAATACATTTGAGTCGTATTTCTTTAAAGAACAAACTTGAATTCAAAATAATATTATCGATAAAACTATTTAAACATCTCGATTTATTTAAATGCAATGTTATTTCATTTTAAAACTGAATGGTCGAAAGCCAAACAACACACTTAAAGAGAGTGAAAACAATTGCCGCTTTCGAGCTACGATATTTATATATATAATGAGATATTTAAATATTATTTTTATTATAATTATATTAGGTATATTAAATTATATTAGTTATATTTAAAAATAAAAAAAATCAGATATGTTCATCATTTTTGAAACCTATTTTTAGTCCAAAAAGAACTTTTCAACATAACATTCACAAATATCAAGTGGGTTTGTTTTTAAATACTTGAGATTAATTAAATTTTTATTTTCTTTTTCTGTGCCTAGACTTTACAACAAGTTTTGTTGAGAATCTTGAAATAAACACAAACACTTTTAATTAAAAGAGTTATGCTTTTTTAAATTTATTTTATTTAATTAATATGACAACAAACTTTTTAATTATTATGATTGTACAAAGGGGAATGCGACTCGAATACCACGATAGTACAAAGACTAGAAGTCAGTGATATTTCAAAAGAAATGTATTTTTGAGAGTTCATTACTATATCCTATATTTTAAATAACAATTTTTTAGAAAAAATTAAAATTTATTTCAGTGCATGCGAGTATTTGTGACGTTTAAGGATATCTGAAATGTTTTTGAAAATTCACTTAAGCGAAAAGCGACTAATGGAAACACTGTACGCCACATTTGATAATATTATTTCGTTTCATGCCCATTGTTTGTAGCAAACAGTTGAAAACTTTTCATTATGCTGATGACTCCGGCATGCGCCATGCTACAGGTATTACTAGCGCTGTCTGAAAGTTGAGAACTATGAGTACGCAGTCGGAATTGTCGTTGTCGTCTGCAAGTTGGCAATGGTAGAGTTGGAATGTTGGAGTTTTGGCGACGATGCCAACGATGACGACACTAGCAATTAAAAATTTGTTCATTACGCTATGGGGGAGCACACACACACACACACACACACACACACTCGTACACCAGACAAACACGTTCACACGCATGTAAAGTTTGGCTCGTCCACATTTTGGCAGTCAGAATGGGAACCACGAAACTTATTAATTTCACAATTACAAAATAAATTGTGAGTGCGGCAATTAATTTGCGGTTAGCAAAGATACACAATATGCCAAAGTCCCCCCATCAACGGCATCATTAGGCGGCGTTTGTGTTACTTTGCGTGAACGTTAATTGGAGGCAGCCTAACATGGGGAAATCTGGAAAACACTGACTGACCAGCTCAGGCTGAGAGCCAAAAGCCAGCCTATGCCATAATTGCTGTCGATTGTTTGCCAAAAATGAAAATCAAGAAAATAAAAATGGTTTAAGTGCCATTTTTGGAATAGCGAAGAGTAAATACCCTTGAGAGTGCTTAAAAGGTTTTGCCGAAAAAGGAAAGAACAATTAACTTTGGATTAATAAAAATATGACTATGGAAAACATAAATATATTGTTTCTATGTTGATTGCCGTTTACTTCTCCAAAAACTATATGATATAGAACTTCGATGCTTATATTGTTTATTTGTCTTTTAACCATATTTTGTTATTTCTTACTTAAAATCGGAATTATATGATATAGTAAACTTTGCGTTTATGGAAACCAAGTTCGATTGAATAATCTTGGTTTAAATATTTTTAATACTTTGTTAACCATATTTTGTTATTTCTTACTTGAAATCGGAATTATATGATATAGTAAACTTTGCGTTTATGGAAACCAAGTTCGATTGAATAATCTTGGTTTAAATATTTTTAATACTTTGTTATGTACCTAGTCTTTTCAACTATGAGCCCATTAACGCGTTACAATTTTGGTGACATATTTGTTATACCTTCTGCAAAAGTATAATATGTTCAACGAATCGTAGCGCCAAGTGCCAAAAACTTTGAAAAATTGTTTGGTTGTCTTCCGAAGGCGTCTGGAACTGGGACTCGGATTACTTTACAGGGTCTTCAATGTGTCGCGGCGTCTTATACCGCTCTCTTCTATTCCCCGTACTTTTTTTCTTGCGCAGAAATTTTCTTAATTTAAAATTGAAATTGGGCTGCAGCTATTATTTATACCGCTTAGAAAAAATGACGTGGGCTGCGCATAAAGTTTGCAATAACGAGAACGAATTACTGTAAATTATACAATACATTATTAATTTTTGTTTATAAGTATTATTATTCATATTATTAGAAAGTTGCATACTGTAACTTACTATTCTTATGTTGCTATTGTTTACCTAGTATTACTTATTATATTTATATTTATTTTTATTTAAATTTAAATTTATTTTTTGTCTAATATTTTATTTAGTTTGATGTATATTACTTTAACTTTGATTTCTTATTTGCTTTTTACTTTTGCACAATTACTCGAGCCCATCTCGCACTTAAAATGTCTAGAAGGTCTGTGCACTTCCTTTTTTGGCAGAGTTTTTCTCAACTTTTTGGCAAGTGGCCTTCATTCATTTTATGCGCTTGCTATTTGCACATCTAGCGCATAAATCAAAATGGATATTACATGCGCATAGTTATGGTATAGAGGAGGACGGCATTTTAAAGTGTCATCAAGTTAATTGGCGAGGAGTTAAGTTGAAGTAAAAATCTTTACGCCGCAACCCTAAAGCAAAAGCCAATCTGGCGTTTGCAACTACTGTGAGCGGCAGCCAGAGCATTAACATCAAATTACAAAAATAAATAGAGTACATTCCTGTTGTTTGGTGTGACGGGGTTCAGACCCAAATTTATAGGTGGCATAAAATGAGCACAGACAATGCCAATAACAATAAACGCAAATAATGTTTATGGCAGCGCTAAACAGGCTGCAGAGCTGACACCCACAAGCCGAGGCAAGGAGAGACCGCACAGGGATAACAACTATAGATTATGTAGCCCATTTTAGTGAACAAGAACAAGAGCTACAGAAACAACAACGGCAAAATAGCCGGGTTATAAACTGTCCCATCGTATGGCCGCCGGACAATGCGCATATCCAGTGTCGGACCGCTTTAAAAGGACCTCAAACAAAAACAACAGGCCCAGGTCCAGAGACCATAATCGTCCAGCCGGCTGTGGCTGTTTTTGACAAGCTGCAAATACCGCAGGCTTTTCCAAGGCAATGTGGCACAAATAACTATGAAAATAATTATAGATGGCGATCCCAAAATACCCTCAATTATATTAAACAAGAGACAACAGGAGGTCGTATGATAGATCTATGTGAATTAAGAGAAAAAACATGAATAAAGAATTAAATACGACACTTTTACGAATATAACAGAAGCTAAATCAAGAATTTGAATAATTCTACTTTATATTAATCAATTGCTATATTCCAAATAACGTAATACTACACCTATTGTGATTAGTATGATTTATTAATTGTTATTATTGTATTATTATTGTTTGGTAAAATTAAAGAGCTTTGTAATGTTCTTACAACCTGCTACGCACATTACAGGGTATTTAAAAATGAAAGCAGGGCTTAATACTGATATGACGAAAACAACTCAGAAAGCGGCAACAAAATATGGTATTAAAAAGGAAGTACGCTGATGTACGTGCAATGCAATCAATGGGGCTGCCAACTTGTTTTTCTACCAAGTGTTTGTGTGCGTGTGTGTGTGGTGTGTGTGTGGCATACATGCGGGCGCCTGGGCTGCTGTCAGTAGGGGCTCGATAAGGAGCTGTACCAACAAGGCAATACAAAAACAGTTGACGGTTTCAATTCGATTCGTTTAGAGCCTTCATATTATTAACGTTTCACTAGCCACAGTTATGGAATGTCAATGAAAGAGAGAGAGAGAGAGAGAGATAAAGAGATAGAGAGCGAGAGTGAGCGAGAGAGAGAGAGAGAGAGAGGGAGATAGAGATAGAGAGAGGGAGAGTTGTATGCAAAAAGAGATAGATGGGCCATTTCTTATGCTTTTCTAACTTGGCAGCTAGCTTGGGTAGCTTGTCATGTAACACGTAACGACATTTCAAATTAACGAAGCATGAGATTTGATTATATAAACTGTGACAACCAACAATGACGACAATATGTTGAGTCAACTACAACAACAACAACAACGCACACGCACATCACTTCAGAGCTCTTCTCACCACGCTGAAAATTCTCATCATGCTCCTTTATTATTGTTGTGCGGTTGTCAACGCCGTCATCCTCATCAACGTTGTCTGTGTTGTCCTCTTGGGCTTGGACCATTTCCCGTGCTCTCGGCTGTTGTTGTTCTTGTTCTTGTTATATTCTCTAGTGCCTGGTTGTCTGTTTATTATTATTGTGATTATAAACATCATGACAACGGCCGAGTTGTGTTAGGTGTTGAACGCTTATGTGCAAAGCAGCGAGATGTGGGGCTAAGAAGCCAAACACTGCCAGAGACCTAGAATTACGGCTACCCTTCATAATTCTTCAAAGAGCTAAACAAGGCTTCATAAATAATGCAGAGAATTTTCGAATGGATTATTACACACTTCTTATCTAAAATAACATTCAAGCTTAAATACAAAAACAATATAGCTATCTATTTATAAGATAGAAAATGTTGTTCTTAGTTTTTAAAAACAATCGATTTACGTTTAAAAATTCAAAAGCCAGTAAAATATGTCAATTCAATTCGTAAATAAATAGGTGGAATTCGAGTATTCTCAATGTGCAAAATGTTTCGAATAATATCGAAAATATGTTTAATTATATTTTTTCGATATTTGTCGAACAATTTTTTCTAGCGGTAAGATTTACAAAGCAGCAAATAAATATATGTCAACTCGAAAAAAATTAAATGTAATAAAAGAGGTTTGAAATTAGAAGAATAAATAGAGATTAGAGATTATAGAATAATTTAATTTATTCACAGGGCAGCCTTCAATATTTCTTTAATTTTAAACTTAAGCATACTGAACTCTATCTAGAAGTAAGATTTTAGCTAAACAAAATAAAAACAAAAGCTCTAAGTTCAGTCGTTCCGAAATCGTTCAGATAGCTAAAACAAATTAGCAATAATGATTTATCAGGCCCATTTATTGTATTATTTATATCATGTAATGTGCAATAAAAAAAATTCCAGAAATATCCTCATCAAATAATAAAAATATCATCAAATAATATAAATACTTAAAGCGTCATTTTGTTATATATAAAACGACATTTTTTATCAGTTAATCTCAACATATTTGAATTACAATAAGTAATCAATTATATTGCGTTCAGCTTTGACAAATTCTTGGCAGGCATATGAAAAATAATATTCATTCAATTACACTCATAATTGAAAATTATAAAAATGTAAACAAATATATATACATGTAAATATATTTTTAATCATCTTTTACACTATCAATTCCAATTTTAATTGTTACCTTAGAAGGCGCTTGAAGCAATTAATTAACGATTAAAAAATAAGAAACTTTTGTTAATTAGTTTATACTGAAACAAAAGCAAAAGATTACGTCTTAGTTATCAGATCAAGTGTGAATATGTATATATATGTATGTCTTGATGAGGCGTTATAAAATTCCTTAATGAAATGAGGTTCTTATTGGACGTGTTTTATGACGTTATATTTATTTTTTAATTAGAATATCAAAATAGGCATTTAAGAAAGTGGCACAAAAAACAAAAAATCACGCTTAAAATTAAAATCCGCTAAACAATACAAGAACAATAACAAAAGTGGCCAAAACAATGAACAAACAAAGAGCCAAAGTACTTGCCCCATAGAGCCATAAAAAAAGAGACGAAAAATAAGAATGCTTTTCGACCCAAAAGCAAAACAAATTTTCGGCATGTTGCCATAATTTAGGCAAAATGCGCAAATAACACACCAGGCTCATACACACACACACACACATACACATATATATCTTTATAGACAACAGGCTATTTTTCTTTTTGGGCTTGTGCATTGCCAAACTCTCTTTATAATAGTCTGCTGGAATTGGAAATAAAAGTATAGCACACAATATATTGACAATCGTTAGCCATTAAAATGCCAAAGCATTAGGCCCTTTCAGCATTTTTTATGACCCGGCCTAGGCATGCGGCAAGTTCAAGGTAACAAATTTTGCGAAAACAAAAACCGATATGTGATTGAACGAGCAGAAGTTATTTAATATATGTAGCGAGTGAGAGAGAAGAGTGAGAGAGAGAGAGAGAGAGAGAGAGAGAGAGAGAGAGAGAGAGAGAGAGAGAGAGAGAGAGAGAGAGAGGGAGAGAGAGGGTCAGCTGTGCTGTCGACCAATTACCAGGGCTGAAGCTGAATTTGATGTCACATAGCTAGACTTGTCATTTGTTTGTTGCCAAGGTAGCTGCTGCCATGGGCAAGTAATTGGCCCAAAGGTCGAATGTCGAGTGTTAAACGCGCCAGTTGACTGCGCCTTACACGGAGTTGAGCAATTTGCCAAGTTACGCTCTCTAAGCTTTGCCAACTAAATATATGTAGTATGTAGGCCATAAAAGCTCACACTTGCGAAATTTATTTAGTACCCGTAAAAAAAAAGAAGGTCATTTGTTTAGTTAGGTATAAAAATATACACAAATAAATTAGACTGCAAGACGCTAATTAAACAAAAACAGAAACAAACAGAAATATGCAACCATATTTATTTTAATATACACAACTTAGGCTCGACTCGAAAATATCCTGCACACAAATCAAACTCTTGAAGTAAAAATATCAAAAATACCAATGTCAAAAATTAGAGTAGGGTGTAGCCGACTGCACAATACGCTCACATTTAGCCTTTGAACAATTTAATGCTTTATCCGAAGAACATATACTTAATTTTGAGTATATCCAGCATAAAGTCCCTAAAAAGGCAATTATTACCTATGAAACAAATTATTTTATTTAAGCTTTAGCTGTCAGCGACCAATTAGAGTAAAAAATCTGCTGTTACCCAATATTTAAAGCTGTTGGAAACAACCAATTTGAATTCAGCAATTGCTTTAATTGGGTATTATTTTCAGTTTGATTAAAGCCTCTCGCTTCAGTCTCGCTACTAATGAGAAACGAAACTCGGCCGCATTATATTCGTAATCAGGCTCTTTTCCTCTTTCGCTCTCGGCCTGTGTCGGTTACTAAATTAATTGCATACAAATTATTTAATAGTAATAAACATAATAAAGAAGAGTATGTGCGCCAGTAACGATCCAGCAGATGGTAGTGGAGAGGGAATAGGGGAGAGGGGAACGGGTAAAGGGGCTCAGTGGCATCAGTAATGCCCCATGGTAACGGCAACAAAAATGCATAATGAGCATTAAAATGCTGCGGGAAAAACAGTATGCGGAAAATGAAAATGCAATGGCAGTGCCAGGGACGTGTCCCTGCTTCGATGTGTGTGCGGGTGTGTGTTCGAGTGCATTTGCTATATAGCTTGCATATAACAGGATTATACAGCACACGCATACATATCTGAATGGGTCTAACCAGCCAACGCAGGCTTGGCCGTTCATGTATTGCTGCTACTCACGTTCTATTTGCTTAACATTCTAAGCGAGTCCTTTTCATTAGTAAAGCGAACAAAAAATGAGCCCGGAAATTATAGTTTAACATGCCGAAATCTATATACACTTGCTACAATAACTATTATTAAATAATTTTAAGCTAGTTGCACGTTTTTCAAGAATATTATTCATGTGAGTATTCGTTAAGAGTCTTTTGAATATAAGGATAACAGTTTAGCAATTTTAAGGCTTTCTTTATATTACATATAATATAATTTGACAGTTTGCATATTTTGAAATAAACCTTTTTGTAGAAGATTCATTTAAGCAAGCAACATTTGTTTATATAATGATACTTGTCACACCAATCAACAAAGCCTGCATGCCATAATTGTGAGGTAACATAGCGCTCAAATATGGGCAAAGGGCGTTCGCTGGGAGCGTACTATACTAAAAAAAAAAAAGAATTGGCGCATATCAAATTGGAAATAAAAAGCATAGAGTGCAGGCATAGAGGCACATGAAATAAAATGCAATTGCACTTTGCACAAAAGTTCAACGCATTCAGTGCTGGTCCGATGCCACCCGTAAGCCCCACTTTAACACACCCCTTCAAAACCTAGAATTCAGTACACAGACCTTATACGGGAATCCGGACTATTCGTAAAACTGGAAATCAAAGCGCAAACGGCAACGGCAACGGCAATGGCAAACTCACAACTCAATGGCGGAAGTTTGCATTTTCGCAACGAATTCATAATCATGTTGAATCGTACTGGCTAAAATTCCCCAGCTCGCCACCAACCCCCCTTCGTAGCTTCCTCTTTCGCGCACACATCCACAGATACACAGATACAGATACAGATACAGGCTATGCCATTTGCCATGTTAGCTAAAGCACAGTTTATCCTTTTTGATTTGCAGCCTGTGTGACTGGCAGCGGTGGGTGGCGAGCGGTGGGTGGCGGCGGGTCGCGGTTGGCGGGTTGGATTGCATGTTTTGGCCGCTGCTGTTGCACTTCACTCTTCAGCGACTGAGTAGTAAATATTATTTCGTTTCAATTCAAATAAAAAAATTCACAAACACACATACACACACAGATACTCCCTAACACACACACATACAAATAGCTAAACATAGGAACAGGCACGTATGCTGAAGCGTAGCTTGTGTTTGCATTTGTTAGAGGGAGGCGAAAAGCTCCCGAGCAAGCCCGATAAGGAAATACCCTCTATCGAGCTCTGAGCGGGAAATTCCGTTTACTCCGCACCGAACAATCTCAGGCGAAATCGGGCTCCTCTTTCCCTTTACTAAATAATAAATTCTTCAACAACTTTTCTGTTTATTATCTGACGTATATGTAATATTCCGGAAACTAAAATGGCGTTCAAAGGTATGCATATAAAAAACATTAAAGTTATATGTAGACATATATAGACGATTTTGGGTAGAAAAAATAAATAAAATAAAATAAATCGACTTAGTTGGAAACAATTCTTGTGTATGCAAAGAAAGAACTTAAGTCCTTAGCTCACATACGAGAGCCTTATTTCCAAAGTGCAAGTTTATATACTTAGTTTCCGAGCTCTTATAATCAACTCAACGCTCGCAATGATCTGCTTCTAGCTGTTACCTACATTTACAATAGTCCACTATACCCTTTTACGATTTTACAGGGTATAATATAGGAATATAAAACTGAGTAAAACCAGCTCAGACAAATAAAAAAAAAATGGAGAAAAAACTTGAAATAGCCATCCGCCAGTCGTTGATATTTCAAATGAGCGGAAATTACACGTTGCAAAAATATGAATTATTAAATTTTCGCTATGAAACTGGCAATAATAAAAGAACTAACAGCCAAAGGGACGCGTACGAGGTTAGCATTTTGCCAGCTCTCAATTTTATACCCTACACACATTAAAAAAGATATTATGCGATGAGAAAACATTTTGTGTCCCTCTGATGCATAGAGTTTTATTTCTAAAAGCTCGACTTTATTTTTAATATTCTATATATGATCGAAAAGGACAACACAACCTTGTGCTATTAAGTGCTTTCACAAATTGGGACTATTGAAAGATTTATAATTTTTTTAAGGGTATTTGAAAGTCCTTTATATTCCAATTTCTTTCCCTGTATGTGAGCGCGAGTGCCTGTGTGCGTTTGTCGATTTTCGTGCCGTTGCAAAACTTTGAAATCTTTATTATTAACCAACACTGGCGCTGGCTTATGGGCTTACATGCCTCTTATGCGAGCGTTACTTATGCATGCTAGGCAAAGTTTAAATGTATGGCAATAAGGGCTAGCCTGTAGGATTTAAATAAAAGAAGTTTATAACTAATCTCGTAATGCAAAAAATATATGTACAATTTCAATGAAAAAGTGAAGACCAACCAAATATATTTTGCAACTGGAATTAAGTTATGTTATACTTTTTCTTTTTTTTCGGATTTTTTAATTTGAATGATCCAGTGTTCAACAAGGGAACTATATTCAAATACTTAAACTGACTTTTATAAATATTATGTTACTTATTAACCTTTCAAGTTGAAAGCTTGAAAGGTTAGTGCAATTCGCGACAATCTATTTATATTTGGTAATTCAGTTACACATTAAATTTAAACTCATCATTCAAACTTAAATCAGCCAACTGCAAGAATATGTTCCCATATATACATATATATATATATATATATACAATTTTGTGAATTTCATAGCTGACACAAAAGGTATTTGGCGAATTTCACCTAGTTTCAAACATTTTTGCCAGTTGCAAAGAAATGTTAAATGGAAATGCCTTTCAGAAGGAAAACAGCGATATAAATATCTTCCAAATAACTCTGCAAAAACTCAACTTGAAAGTGTGTGTGTGTGTGTGTGTGTGTGTATGTTTTGGATAGGTTGAAATACGCGCTATCATATTTGCCACACAGACACATAACTGTTCGAGCACGTGTGTTAGTGTGTGTGCTATATCCTGTTACAGGAAATGACTGTCATGTTGTCATATTTTTCAGCATTTCGCACCAAAATGCATGCAAAGCTGACAAAGCTGAATAGAAAAAAAATGATATAGAATAATGTGCTGGAATTCAATGGGTTAAGCATTTGAAGGATGTTTTGTAATTCCAACGATAAATGGCGCTATTGAATGTCATAATCAAAAGGAATTTAGAAATGTTTTAAGCGTTATCGGCTTAAATCGGGGCTTTGGTAAAAATTGTTGACTTGATTTTCCTTTCGACAGGTGGGGCACAAAAATCGGTAAGTTTTGAATACCTAATGCTTAAACGTAATAAAGTTTAAAGTGTAAATAACTAACTATATGTTCTCATATATATACATACTATTTTAGTCACAAGCTATCTCAAAATTTATTTGAAAAATCAAGTTACAAGATAGCTAATCGTCCGATTAATTAGCTGGTGAGTAGCATGTCTTCAGTAATCTAGGAATTACCTTTATATAAAAAATTGAATAATGTTTCATTACGAATAATGAATATAATATTAAGACAAAAAAAGAAGTGAGGAAATCGAATTCTTGTCAATAAACAAAATTTCCTGCCTTATTTGTATTTAAGAGTTAAGCGAAGCAATTTTATACAAGCTCCAAATAATTCATAATTCCCATCGTATTTTCAATTTTATCATTTTTTATCCATTTTTTACAAAGTTGCCCTAAATATGTTTATATGTATATACATATCATTTACTTAAGTTGCTTTTGTTTCTTCAAATTATACCACGCCTTCAAGTGTGCAATTAGATTCTAAGGCTTATTATAATTGCTCATTAAATGCTTAGCAAACCCAAACGAAAATGTATCCCAACAAAATTTCCAATTATCCTTCGAGGTTGCTAAATTAACGCAAATTTCTGGCTAAAAAAACGAGCACGAAAGCCATTGGGAAAAGTCAAGAGAGCAAATGGCAAACGTTGTCTGACCTTTAAGCATATGAGAACGGGAAAAGATTCAGACTCTAGCAGTCGGTTTATCCAACCTGCATAATTTATGTGGGCGTGGCTGTTAAGGGAGGCGGCGCATACCAACAATTTTACATCATTAAATGCCAAATGCATCATTTAATTTGAAATTATAAAAGAAAACAGAAAACATAAAATCCCACTAATAGAGAGGGGCCACAAAGCACAATAGCGATTATTTATGTGGCCAAAAGAAAAAAAAAAAAAAAAAAGGGAAAGAGAGAAATAGACTGTGAGGCAAAAAGAGAAAGAGCAGCGCCTGACAAACTGGCAGTCGCCCGTGTTGTTCTTGATAATAAAACAAAGTTTTAACGTCGAGTCTCCAAACTCCAGCATCATATTTCTCGTATCTTGTCTCTGGCTGCATTTTTATGAAATACGAGTTCATTTTTATCCAAAGCCGTTGAGAATGGGCACGGAGCTCTGTGGAAAATGATGGCAACTCACCTGTAAAGAGAAAATGTAGCAGAAAACAAACATTAGAATAGGCAGTTAAGTATATTTGATTAAGGTTTTATGTCTGGGCCCATTGTCTGGCTAGCGAAAGGAGCCCAGGATGTGGCAATTAACGTTGTATAAATAATTGAAAACTGTTTGCATTCTTTATAGCCTTTCTCTGCTTTACCCATACAAGACTAGACTTAAATTGACTACGATTTGCCGTTCAGCTCTCGAACCAACTGATTTAAAGGCGTGCAAATTATGAAATAATTATTTTACAGGATCTTTATAATTACTGGATATGTTACCCACTTGAACTACGATAAAGTTACTGCTTGAGCAATTTATTGAAGGCCTTGGAAACTTGGCTGACTAAATGACAGTCTGCTTAAATGACTTAATAAGAAACGGACTAGCTTCTGAGTTAACTAAGCAACACACAGCCTAAACAGTATAAACTAACTAAAGCTACATTTTTACAATAGTTTCCTTTAAGAATAAGAAGAAATTTATCAAAATTTTAACTTCAAGAAAAATGTTTTTTTTTTTTTCGTTTTCCGAGATAGAATTCTGGATAAAAAAAAATAAGTTAAGCAAATGAAAACCGAAGTTTGAGTGTAAATACCACTAGACATTGCTCTGACAACCGTAAAGGACATGCACATACGTTTTATTCGAAATACTTTTTTTAAAGTCCATTCACAAATGCATCAGAGTCGGAGTCAAGAGCTTTACAACAGCCGACTTACTTTACTGAGCTGGCTAAAAACTATCTCATCATCAGTTGAATGTATATTATCTATGATCGCTTCTATAGAAGGACACGAACGAATATTTGCACTATAAGCATGTCATCTGCTATATGCCAACAAGGGTATTTCATATTCGGCATTCTCGCAACTCTTTTCTTTTGCCACTTTTTCTAGTTGCCAATTATCATGGGCAGGTTTTTTTGCACTCATGTATTTAATCTTTGTTGCCAAGGCTGGTAAAATCTATTTGTGTCACGTTGCCAAGTGTTGCACCATGCTCGAGCCACGTTTTCAACTGACACACACGCACACACTCTCGAGCGTGTGAAACAGTTTGGTTGTGCGAGCTGTTGCCAGTGGCACAGCACAGGAAGGAAAGGAAGTTACGCCCCTCGCACACATTGAATTATGAAAATTATAAACAAATTAGCCATACAGCTAGGATTATGTAGTGCGGCCTTGTTGTTGGAGTTGCATAAATTAGCGCCCCTCAAGTCGCAGAGTCTCAGCCAAACTCGCCCCTCACCCAATTGTAATCTGTGCTAAATCTGCTTGTAATATGTTTAAAATAATTGGAGCATTGGGTATTAACGGTAATAATAGCCCTTAGCTAACTATTTCGAGTCCGCCAAGTCGGTTGGCTGGTTAAGTGTCTTTAACTGCGGCCCTGGTCTGTGGATTAGCATAACAAATGCAAATTATGATAATGACATATCAAATTTACGCTTGTGTTAGCCCTGACATAATTCAGAAATTTTGCATAAAATGAATTCGGAATAATAAATAATACTATAGGATTTCAGAAGCATAGTACACTTTCTCTAATGCACTATACTTATTGTATTTAATGGAAAACGATAACAGAAAATAGTTGCCTACATTTAATTCCTTAATTCCACAAATATTAATTTTAAATCAAAAATTGGTTTCAATAAAAAATCCATTCGGACTTAGCCCATGTTTATATAAATCCCTTAATTCTCAAATTTATTCGTGGAATTTTATTAAATTATTATTTAATAACATAATAATTTAATAAAATTGTGCACAAAATGTAGACATCTTTAATCTCAGACTCAATATAGGATTGTTTTTTATTTTTATTCATATTTTCAAAAAAAGTAAAGGAAATCACCAAATAAATTACCAAAACCTTTATTTTCAAACTGTTAAGAGAATTATAAATTAAAAGAAACTTTAATTTGCGTTTTATAAATTTGTTTTTCAATTTAACTCAATTTCAATTTCAATTTAACTCATCTTTTTAAAGAGTGTTTTTTAACAATAAGTTGATCATTTTATCATTGCTAGTTTAAAATATTAAATAAAATCAGTATAACAATTAATTTATATAGCGCATTCAATTGTTAAAAGTATGAAGTTAAATCTACATTCGACTTTTTTGTTCACATATAACAAAAATGAATTAAAGTATAAATATGTTTTTGAGAAAACTAAGATCAGAATATGCTGCGCTTCACACACATTTTAACCAAATGTCATTTGCAGCCATTGAACACAGCGACCTGCCCACGCCGCAACGCCCACGTGACAGGTGCAATCACGTGCGTGTCTCGGCCAGCAGAGACCATTAAACCGAATGTTGCATCAACCTGGTAATTAAAGCCATGCGCGCCGCAAATGTCAGTTAGCTGCCAGCGGTAACAGCAGGTAACGGTACCAGAACCATAGAAACAGGACTAGGAACAAGGACGTGCCAGCGGTCGAAGGCTTTGCTGGCCCCAAACTCCCCGCTCAACTGGACTCAACTCAGGGTGACATGTGTTTGTGTGAGTGTGTGTGTGTGCGCGCTAGTTAACGCTGTTGTTGCCTGCCTCTGGGACCTGCAGCTGCTGATTGCGCTACGTGGCCATAACCGGACCACGGCACAAGCTGTGGCACGCATAAAATGGCGACGTCTTGCTGCATTTCATTTACTGCATCGGTTACGGCAACTGCAACTGCAACTGCAACGGCAACGGCAATAGCAATGGCCCTGGCAATGGCGATTTCAACTGCATTCCGCATTGTGCATTGTGAATTGTGCACGTGCATTGTGAATTGGGCATTGTGAATTGGGCATTGTGCATGTGCATTAGCGAGCACAACACAGGGCGACGCTCAAAGAACGCCGCCCGTTGGGTTCGCCCAACGTAACAGAGGGCTTTCCTGTGCGCACTCTGGGGCGAAAGGTGCATTTACTTGCGAAAAGTTAAAATTTTAAATAACATTTATTCTAAAAATTTAATATATTTTTTTAATACAGCCAATGAATAATATGTATAAGAAATATTTGTTTTAACTCGGAACGGTAACCAAGGGTGTTTAATATTCGGTGTGCCCAAATGACCGACTTTATATATATATAATTATATAAATATATATATATATATATATCAGTTCCATCAAGTCTTCTGATTTTTCTCATAGAACAACTGATCCAATATTGATTCGATTTTGCTTCTATGTAGGTAGCATTAAGTAACTAAGAAACACTTTAACTTGATAAATCATCTAAAATCCGTAATTAGAAATAAGTCGTGAACATGTACGGAACTAGATCAGAACTCGTTTCCCCAAGCGACTCGTTCGAGATGATTGTCAGAATTGTGTAACCTCTTTAATTGTCATGATATTGGCAATAAATAAGATTAGTAACTAAAATCTTACATTGGTGAGCCCCACGTTTAAACTGAAGAACTTGTCTTTTAACCGATCATTTCTATAAAAGCTTTATGAGATAGCAGTCCGATTTGGCCATTTACAACATATGACAACATCCGTATGATGTCGGAGATGTCGCTTGTATGTATTACACATTTCATGGCTTTATTAAAACACCCTAAATTAACAAAAAACAAGTAAGAGGTTCTTGTCGGGAGCTCCCGACTAGGGGATACCCTGAACCATCTTCTCCCAACAGCAAATGCATATATATTCTATTTTATAAGCTATATGTCAAGTTTGGTGACTATAGCTCTTATTATTTACCAAAATTGCTCTTATAGGTTCTGAGATCCTTGCGTTCATACATACGGACGGACGGACGGACGGACGGACGGACATGGCTAGATCGACTCGGCTATTGGTGCTGATTAAGAATATATACACTATATGGGGTCGGAGCTGCTTTCTTCTTATATTGTGTAAATTGAAATAATTGTACTTCACCTATCACTAATTAAGCGATATACTGTATTATATGCTTGATAAGAAATGAAAAATATATAATCAAGAGCTTAGCTTATTTGATTTACGCTCAAGTAAAAACAGTTTTGAACCATTTGCCTAGATCGGCGGATCGAACTATGAATTCCACGACATGTTCAGCAAAATTCAACATAAAATTCATTATGTTATTATTAATATTTGCACTAGTGCAAATGTGTTATGGCAGCGATAAGGCTGAAAGCTTGGTAAGTTTAGTTTTTGTTTTAATGGAAAGTTTATTAATAGCATTTTACAGAGCTGCGCAGCAATTAAGGAGTTGGATAGGCAGTGTGAGACCTATTGTTACCGCGTGGTAAAGCCGCTCCTACAAGGCGCATCAGACGCTTACTTAAAACAACAAGAATTTTCAAAATTACAGACACAAGTTCATGAAAAAGAGATCATAATCAAGAACATGCAAAAGGAGCAAGCCGTTCTGCAAGCTAAATTCGAAATTCAAAACCTCTTATTACTTTCACATAAAGATAATTTAGCCTCCAAAGATGTCCTAATCAAAGGCCTGAAAACTGAATTGAAAGAATTTCTATACACTAAAATCCAACGAGCTGCACAAATAACAGATTGTAAATCGACGACTACTATAAAGATCAAAGAACTGGAAGAGAAGCTAACAAAATGTAGCTTTGAGTCTAGAGTTTCCAGTTGTTTGGCCAATAAAACCGAAGTACAAGAGACTAAGGTTTACGATTTGAAAACCTTTCCAACGCCTTGCGATTCAGACTTGGCAGGACCGGGTTGGACCGTTGTCCAGAGGCGTAAGGATGGCAGCGAAAACTTTAATCGGAGCTGGGACGATTATCGTCTAGGCTTCGGCGATCCGCAAGGAGAATTCTTTTTGGGACTCGAAAAGCTGCACCTGCTTACAAAAGCCCAACCGCACGAACTCTTTATATATATGAAGATCTTTGAAAACGAAACAGCTTACGCTCGCTATGATAAGTTTCTTATAGGCAATGAAACTGAATCGTTTCAAATTAAGTCCTTGGGAAAATATACTGGGACTGCTGGCAATGCCCTGAGAGCTCATAATGGCATGAAGTTTACTACAATTAATCGCGATAATGATCTCTCTGAGTTAAATTGTGCTTCTGAATGGTCGTCCGGTTGGTGGTTCCGTAAATGTCTCATCGGGTAAGAATAAGCTTACACCTATTTAGTTTTACACATCACAAACAGTTCATTATTCATTTTGATTTCTTCGATTTTTCAAGTAATCTGAATGGTTTATATGGAGATACCTATAAAAATTCGGGTATCAAGTGGAATGTCTTTAAAGTTAAGAAAAAAGCTTTTTTTGTACAAATGATGATTCGACCAAAAACCACTTAAAATGTAATAAAAACAAAATTCTACAATCGAATAAACCGTTCAAAAAATAATGGGTAACAATAAAGAAATGACATATTCGTTAGCTCAATTGCAGTTCTTAATTTCGCTATTACGAGAAAGCAATAATGCATATTTTGATATATGTAAAGGAATAATTTATGTTAATTTAAATTTTGTAATGAGATTAAACTCTTAATAAAGTTTTGTCTAGTGCATATATAAAGTTATACCACTGTGCACTGGACAGCTGCTGTACTCAACTTCCGGTATGTGCGCATTGTACACATATACATATACACTGAGCAATCCGGCAACCTGCTCAACATGTTAATGTGCCAGGCGTCCAGCAATGAATCCCCCACAGCCGCTTGACTTCTATTAGTGGGCTGAGTGTGTGTTGTGGGCAGTTATGCAAGTGTGAGTTGAATACGGGAGAGTTCGGTTCCAATATTGCCGGTCAGTCCCACAGTCCGCACTCACACATACGCAGTTGCAGTAGCTGTTACGGATGCTGTTCCCTTCGCTTTTCTCAAAAGTTCATTTTGCATTCTTCGCTGTCAGCTGCTCTTTGTGCTCCGTTTTTTTTTTCTTCTGTTATTTTATTGTACTATATTTTTTTCTTTTGCTGCCATTTCTATTTGATTTTATTGCTTTTGTCTTGCTATATGTGTACATATATTCGTTCGAATGTGTTTTTTTTTTTCTGCTTGTTTTTTTATGACTTCTAGGGATTGAGTCCATTTCATTTTGCTATTCTCTGTGCCTGGCAGATGATTTGACTGGGGTATTAATAAAATATCGAATAAAGTCCATGGAAGATGATGGCTTTTTAGATATGTGTTTTTGCATTTAATTATATAATCAATTTAATGTGATGCATTATGTGATATTCGTATATTTTTATCATTTTATCATTTAATAAACAAATTTCATAATATATTATTTTTTAGATATTAAAGTGTTTTTGAGTGTAGCTCGATGAGCTTTACCCTTGAAAAAATAAAATACTATAAATAATAGAATTTTATCTTATCACATATACATTCACAGGGTAACCCTTAGTCGAAAATAGCTCAAAAATCTAGTTGAATTTGTATATTTTTTATAATTTCGAAGCGAACTTCCAGTACCAACCAGTTACACGTTGACAACAGCCACTGAATTGGGATTTCTTATCAGTTTAATGCGCTTCGAGAGACTAGATGTTATGTGTGTATATGGGTGTGTGTATATATGTTTGTAGTGTGTAAGAGTGTGTGTGTGTGTGTGTGCTGCTATCAGTAAAATAGAAGCCAGTCAGACGTTAAGAAATGTGAAATTTGTATCAAATTACCGAACCAAGCAAATATTGTCTATATAAATTTGAATGTCTGGTCTTTCGAGTTGCAAATAATAGTTTTAACAATGCCTTTCAATAATATGTCAAATATTTTTCAGAATAAAATTGACAACGGGGCTCATGGCATTGCATACATTTGTACATTTGTCTTTTAATAGAAAATGTATTTAATTAAGCTGAGTACTGAAAAGATTAAAGTCTTCTCAGATAATAAATGTCAGCTTATTATATTATTGTATTTAGATACAAACGTAATAAACGTCAGTTTATTATATGGTCGTATTTAGATACATATATTCTATTATTTACATTTTGAGATAAGGAAATGACTTTCACAAACTTTGAATTATAAAAAAGGCCGAAAATATTTCTTAAATTCCTAAATATATATAAACATAATTATTTTAGCAACAAAGACAAGCTTCTGCTTCAGAGGATATAGTAGGAAGAAAAATATATCTATTCTATTCATTTTCTTTGTTTTTAAAAATTCATTTCATCGCAATATCGAATAAAATCTACTTGAATTTTTTTTACTATTACCAATCGAAAATTAAATATACCAATTCGAAACATATTTATTTTAGGTTATGTAAAGCTGATTCCTGTGCAAAACATTACGTAAATTGTTTATTGATCAGAAATACTTTCCAATTACAAGTAATTTTCCAGTAAACAAACAACGCTTTCAGTTCTCAAGAATTCCAGGGAAAAAACAAGCACATTATCGTATTTAGCATTCGCATCAGCTTGCAAACTTGACATTTGAACTGCAGTTCCAATTAAAACGAAGAAAACAAAATAAACAAAACACATGTCAAAGGCCCTAATTAATCGAGTTCATTGCCTGACCAGCAAAAAAAAAAAGCTTGTCAAGCAAAAGTAAAAAAAAAATAAAGGAAAAGAAAAGAAAAAGTTTTACAAAAATCAAAAGGCGCAAATAAAGCATCAAGACCGAATGAAGTTGACGCTGATGACCTTCTCTTAAGGTTCAGTGCCGGCAGCGATTTATGCAACCCGGCAGGGTGTCAGAGAGAGCCCTGCAAAAGGCACAAGCCTCGTAACTGACACCCTGTGAAACCCAACAGCGCCCCAAGCCGCCCACCCGTGCCTCGTTCCAGCCGCTACCCAGTGCGCCTGCCAGTCATGCAAATGACAGGTAATTGACCTCATAAGGCACACAGCGCGAGCGGGAGAGAAAGAGAGGGTGCGAGGGAGTGGCAGCTAAGTGTGCGATAGATGCAACAATTTTTACTTTCCATGTGTTATTTGATGTATGTGCAAGTTGGGTACGCTCCCCTTCCCATTCCCGTCTCCACTCTTAAATGTGAGTTGTGTGTTGTTCTTTGTACATTTTACTTTATACATATTTTTTTTACACCCTACCAGAGGGTAAAGTAAAGTCCACAATAAAAAAAATGAATATAGAATGTTAACTAATTTCCCAGTCGAGTTACATAATTATCATATGACACCGATTACAATTCTTGTGGTAGTTATTGCACACGTCAATATCGGCAAAGTCGGACTATTATGTGACAATGTTACAATAACTAGGACTATAACTATTATATAAAATAATTCTAAGATAGTTAAGTGTAATTCACTCAGAGCCAAGGGCTAAGGAAACCTCATAATAAGTGGAACATTGAAAATTAATATGAAAAATTATTTGCTTTTTATATTTTGAAAAAAAAAAAAGAAACTAAACAGTTATACATTAAATCGAACTACTTTCTATATATGATTGTTGCAAAAAACTACGATACATACAAATTGGACACAATTTAAAACGTTTTTTTTTTTTTAAGAAATTTTATCTTATACAAATGCTTTCTGCCTGAGAGGGCATTTAATTGTCGGCATGTCCACAACAGCTAGGTGATATTTGTTACTTTCATTTTTTCTCGTTTTTTGTTTTCGCCCATTTAAGTATAATTTTGTAATTTTTTTTTAGACATTTGTCACGTTGCTTTGTACGTGAAATTCTAAAATGTTAATGTGCCAGACGAGCGGCAACTTATTCTGGTTCCGCTGGGTCGCTTTAAGTGCGTTCTTATATCTGAAGCAGGCCTTAATGTGTAGCCCACATTGGGAAATGTGTTGTGTGTGGGAGTTTGTGGGAGTGTGTTTGTATGTGTGTGGGTGTGTGTTCGAGTGCGTTTGTGCCTACAACTTCTGGTTACATTTTCCATATGTGCGTTTTCTTTCGGTGTGGGTAAACGAGCAATTGCGATTAATTGCATTTGATAAAATGCCATTAAAAATTTTATAACAGAAAGTTGCAACTTGTTGTCTTCCAACAAATCTCCCAATTCGGATCCCTTCCACTTAAGTGTAATTTTTTCTTTTTTTTTTCTAATTTGCACAAAAGTATAAAAAAAAACGACATCAAGTTACGTGGGCAACTTTAAAGAATACTCAAGTTTTTTAATGTGAGCTAAGTTTGAAAGCAAATTTCAAAATTACCGTTCATTTGATCTTGATCTTGTTGTAAAACAATTCACATTAAAACAAGTAAGAGGTTCTAGTCGGGAGCTCCCGACTAGGGGATACCCTGAACCCTCTTCTTCCAACATCAAATGCATATATATATTCTATTTTAGAAGCTATATGTCAAGTTTGGTGACTCTAGCTCTTATTATTTACCGAAATTGCCTAAAAAACAGGACATTGATATCGATTTTTATCGATTGCTTGGAAACGGAGTAAGTTATCGATTATCGGAAACAAACGCGATCTGCGCGGGAGCTAGGAGCACCTACATCTAAAATTTCAAGTCTCTAGTTCTTATAGGTTCTGAGATCCTTGCGTTCATACATACGGACGGACGGACGGACGGACAGACAGACGGACATGGCTAGATCGACTCAGCTATTGATGCTGATCAAGAATATATATACTTTATGGGGTCGGAGAAGCTTCCTTCTACCTGTTGCACAAATACAATATACCCTTACACCCATTTTTAATGGGTTCAGGGTATAAAAATCTGTTTTTTGAACAGCGTCTGTCAAGCGGAGTTTCCGCCTAATTGGGGCTTGTGGAGTAAAACTTAAAAATAAAGAAATGGCTAGACAGAAAATATCTGAGCCAGAAGGGTGGAGCATCCGTTGGGAGAGTTAACACTGTGTGTACATATCCATGAGTGTGTGTAATTCGAAAATTTCGCAACATTTCCGATTCATTTGACATTCAACAAATGTTCCAAGAAATTGTGATATATTTCAACAGCTTAAAGAAGAAGAGGGAACATGCAAACTAAATCCAATCGCCATGAATTTATGAATTTTATGCGTGCTTATCAGCAAAACATGCCGCTGGGCCCAGTCCGAGTAACAACAAGAGCTAGCATAACAATGCCAACAACAATGGGAATAATCGCAGCTTCAACAACAAATGTGCGTGATAGAACGCGTAGGCAATTCGAGTCCAAGCTCAGAGAAGGAGGGAGAAAGCGTGAGTAAGAGCGTGAGTGGGAGCATGAGTTAGAGTGAGCGCGATAGTGGGAGCTATAGCAAGAGCCTGAGCGGGAGTGAGAGCGTAAATTAGAGAGCGAGCGTTAGCCCGAGGTACGAGCGAGCACACAAACGCAAGCGTGTGTTTTTGTGATGTGAAGCTCAGAAGCGAACAAGAGCAAACGAGGCGTGAAAATCGCAAACAAATCGTAAAAAGCGCAACAAGAAGAAACGAGACAACGGGCAAAGTAGTGTAGAACACAAACATGCACACATATGCATAGACATATACAAATGTATATGCAAATCAAGCGAAACAATAGCGTACGCTGAGGAACGGATTAAGAGAGAGGCGGGAGACAAATGATTCATGGTCGTGTTTATCAACAAACACGTTTCATGAGTTGCCTCAGCTGCGCTCAGCTGCCAAAAGGAAGCCAAATGCTGGCCATGCGACGGCACACACACTCACGCGCACACACAGAAGCCAAAACCAAGTCCGCAATTTCACGATGCACGCACACACACTCGCACACCCTCATACATATAGAACACATACATATGTCATATGTATGAGTGGGGCTCAACGTTGGGCAAGTGCAGTGGAACTTGACACATGTTTCAAATGTCATTTCGTTTTGTCATACATAAATATCACGCATTTTCCTATATATGTACATATGTATGTACCCTGACAAACACAGATACATAAGTGTATACATACAAACAAATGAGTGTACATCCAGAAATATATAGCAGTCGCTAATCAAATGCAGCTGACGTTGTTTGAACTGTAGCCGAGCCCACTGCAGCTTCAATTCGTGCGTTGTCGTCATTTGTTGAGCGAGTTTTTAGAGTGGACCTTATTACACGGACTAAAAAATGTTTACAATCGTATTAATTTACTACTCTGTTAATTTTGTAATTAGCTGAATTGTTGCTATTAATATTTGTGCTTAGTAACAAGACATTTTGGTCACATACTATTGACACAGATTAACAGTCTACCCCATAAAATCGTAATTTTTAATAGTTAACAAGAAATTGTATTTAATCGCAGTTCACTGTATCTAAAATATGAGTTTGTTATTTGTAAACAAAACTCAAATAAATTATTATTACATTTATGGGAACACGCAACAAACTTTCAGTGACTGTCTCTTAACACTATTAAACTGTATTCAGTTATGAACTAAAGACTATAGTATAACGAACAACTTTTCAAGTTCATGCTTTCGAGTTTAGAGGCCACACATGGTTCACCCTGTGATTATTTAATACTCAGTGCTGGCCGGTTCACTCTGTTTATGAGTCATTTGGGCAAAGTTGCAACGGCACAAACTGGTTGGAGTTAACCGAAATGCAAACACACTCGCAGCTGTGTGTCGTGTGGGGCACTCTGGGAGTTAAGTCTCAAGTAATTCATATGAATTTTATATGCAATTGCATCAATCTCAATTATAGAACGCCCGAGGGCTCCAACGCCCAGTGCAGCTCCGTTTCCTGATATTGTGTGACATGCAATATTAATAATGGTTTTTATTTAGGTAATTGCTTTGCATCTCAAACTCAAAATGCGGCAGTTTCATTCGGGCAGGTGAGCTTGCCTTTTATATGCATGCAGTTGCCAGCAATTTGCATCCTCGACTCGTACAGAGATTGGCAACACTTAACGAGCCAGTCAAAGTTCAATGGCCACAAGCTGAAGGACAAGTTTGGGTCAGTTGCTAATGCAACATAAAAATAAAAATAAAAAAACCAAAAGGTTAAAGAAAGAAGCGTATATACAGATAAGAAATTTGGAAAAACGAACCAGCATAAAACGTATCTCCTGCTGCTGCTGTGTGGGCGACCATAGATAGATTGGCTACGATACTTATCAGCCAGCTGCAGCAGTCTGTAGTCAGAAATTCATCAATTAAGACGATGCAGAAGAGAAAGAGAGCGAGAGCGAGAGAGAGAGAGGCTCAATGGCTTTGAGTTGATTGGAAGGTTGAACAACGTCAAAGACAAGAAAAATCAATTTAAATGATTACGAATTGAAGGAGACAAATAGTCAGCAGCAGCAGCAACAGCAAAAGCAGCAAAAGCAGCAGTAGGCAGGCTAAAGACAACGACACAGCGGGGGATAAGTCATAAAAATGACTTACTGTAGGGAGAATACACTGAAGATTTCTAACAAATAAATGTTAAAATTAATAAATAAATATATAAATCCTATATTTGTTCATCTAATTGATCCAAATAGAGCTAAACTTTACCTTATGTAGTGTAATAATTGTGTTACTTAAAAACAAATTTTTTTTATATATGTATATATTTTTTTTTTTTGAGTAAAAACAATTTTTTGACATTCTGTATATAATTCCTGAATACTTTCGGTACTCGGCTATAAAATGTTCGATATTATATTTTATATTTATTATGACTAGCAAATACTTTAATATAAATTTCGCGGAACTGAGTAACAAAAAATTGGTGCTAATGAAAATTAAATATGAATCTTTTTATTTATTGTATCGTTGTTTTGGTACCTTCAAAAATAAACATTTAAAAATGCATTTTTTTCTCTAATATTCATTCTCTATGAATATAAATATACGTATAAGCGGCTGACAAAAGTATTTGAATTTATATATAAATCGATAAGGATTATTTTGTATATTAAGCATGTATGACTAATTTATATTAATTAATACAAAATATTGCGTTGGCTTATGGATTTAAATAAGTATTTATCAAGATAATAAGAGATTTACAATATTACCAAGATAAATATATTGTAAGCTCATACTTTTTTGCGCTGTGTAATTGCTTTGCTCAGCATAAAACAAAACTAAAATCCGCATATGGAATACGCCCAGCCCGAACACACGAGACCCAAACAGACAAACAAATTTTAATTTCTCCTATGCGCTCACTACAAAAAAAAAGAGAGGAAGAAAACCCTCCTAACAGACCCTCAACATATTGCCATGTCTCAATTCTCGTGGTGACTGACTCAACTGTTCGACACTCGCTTCATCTTTATTTCATGTTCCAGACTTAATTTCGCCTTTTTTCCAATTTCAGTTGTTGTCACAACTGGCAGCAAACGATTCGTACTCGTCGTCAAGAAATGACAATGAACGAAGTTCCAACAAGAACTCTTTCGAAAAAAAAGAAAAAAAGTAAAAGAAGAGAAATCCTTGACTCCTACATCTGACACTTTGAGTATTTGCGCCCTGAACCCCTCGCCCCTCGCCGCTGTCCCCTAGCATACAACAGCGACACTTCTGCTACTACAAAGACGATGAGAAATTCGCTACAATATTTTTGTCGGTCATACCGATTTTTTGGTCTTTCCCTTTACTTTAACCATGTTGCGATTTTTTTGGTCTGGTGAATGGTATTTTGAATGTAATACCATGCTTGTAATACTTATATACGAGCAGCTAGTGCTCAGTTCTCCACTTCCCAATTAAATGTATAGCATTTAAGTCAATTCGCATTCATAAGCAAAGTGTTAAGTTCAAAGTTGCAGGCGCCTATAATCGAGTTTATACTTGATTGGAACATTTGAAAATAAATAAATAATAAATATGAAAATATAAGAATCAAATTTGTTGTCAGACTCTCTGAATTTGGAAATTGCTTCATGCAGTTACTTTTAAGGAATTAATGTAATATAATACACTTCCAGATACTGCATTTTTGTGTACTATAATATAAACTTTCGACAAATTGATTGTATTTTCATTATTTATTAGGCTTTGAAATTGTCTACTTCAAGAGGTTTGCAACAAAACATTAGATAAACTTAATTGGTTATTATATTTACATTTATTATTGATTTTATTTAAAACCTTTTTTGTATAAAGAAAACATTTTTATTTATTTTTGAATCATACAAATGAAGAGCTTTGGTACTATAAAATATATATTTGTTACATGTATTTGTATGATTAATTAATGTTTTTTGTTTATTGATATTACAATTTGTGTGTAACTGAATTTAACAGTTTAAATTAGTTCAAAGACCCTGGACAAAATCAATACTTTTCAGAGGTTATGAACTATATATGAACAATAAGTAAAGTACGAACCTCTTGAAAACTTTTTATACTCTAACTTGATATGGTCCGTAAGTAAAAGATAATAAATCTCAACAAAGTGTAGTCAAACTTCGGTATTATACAAAACGCTAAACATTTTTTATGCTGTGGGTAGCGCTCTACCTCTGAATTAAAAATGTAGGGCGTCTTGAATAACAGATTTTTAGCTTTTGATTGCATTTGGTGACAACATTTTGCGCTCTTCACTAGACCCAAAACAAAATAAAACAAAAGAAAAAGCGACTAAAACGAATTCATGAACTGGCGACAAAAATTAAATTCTACGGATTCGAAACGCAAATTGAAATTGCAGAGGCATTAACGTGACTTTTGTGGGAGTTTTCATTTGACTTTTCCAATTTTTATTGGCTTTGCGGGACAAATTGCAATGGCAAACGAAAAGGCCGACAGCGTAAATGGCTTAAAATTAGTACACAAGAAAATAAAGAGAAAACCCAAATCAAGTCAAACAAGTAAGAGTTTCTAGTCGGGAGCTCCCGACTAGAGGATACCCTGAACCCTCTTCTTTCAACATCAAATGCATATATAAATTCTATTTTAGAAGCTTAATGTCAAGTTTGGTGACTCTAGCTCTTATTATTTACCAAAATTGCCCAAAAAACAGGATATCGATATCGATTTTTGTCGATTGCTTGGAAACGGAGTAAGTTATCGATTATCGGAAACAAACCCGATCCGCGTGGGAACTAGGAGCATCTACATCTCTAGTTCTTATAGGTCCTGAGATCCATGCGTTCATACATACGGACGGACGGACAGACAGACAGACATGGCTAGATCGACTTGGCTATTGGTGCTGATCAAGAATATTTATACTTTATGGGGTCGGAGATGCTTCCTTCTGCCTGTTACATACATTTGGATTTTGCACAAATACAATACATCCTTATACCCAATTTTAATGGGTTCAGGGTATAAAAAGCCCAACTTCGTAAAAATCGGATGAGATTTGACCAAGTTATGGGGGTGGTAATTTTTGGCCCATGTCTATATACGAATCTTGGGGTAAGACTTGGACATGAATTTCGACTAAAAAATCTGTGCTCAGATTTGAATGCCTGATTAATCTAGACGGAAAACCATGAAGAAAAATCCAAACTTCGTGAAAATCGGATGAGATTTGACCGAGTTGTGGGGGTGGTAATTTTTGACCCATGTCCATATACGAATCTTGGGGTAAGATTTGGACATGAATTTCGACCAGAAAATCGGTGTCGAGATTTGAATGCCACATTAATCTAGAGGGAAAACCATGAAGAAAAAGCCAAACTTCGTGAAAATCGGATGAGATTTGGCCGAGATATGGGGGTGGTAAATTTTGACCCATGTCTATATACGAATCTTGGGGTAAGATTTGGACATGAATTTCAACCAAAAAATCGGTGTCGAGATTTGAATGCCACATTAATCTAGAGGGAAAACCATGAAGAAAAAGCCAAACTTGGTGAAAATCGGATGAGATTTGGCCGAGATATGGGGGTGGTAAATTGTGACCCATGTCTATATACGAATCTTGGGGTAAGTTTTGGACATAAATTTCGACTAAAAAACCGTTGTTCAGATTTGAATGCCAGATTAATCTAGAGGGAAACCCATGAAGAAAAATCCAAACTTCGTGAAAATCGGATGAGATTTGGCCGAGATATGGGGGTGGTAAATTTTGACCCATGTCTATATACGAATCTTGGGGTAAGATTTAGACATGAATTTCGACCAAAAAATCGGTGTCGAGATTTGAATGCCACATTAATCTAGAGGGAAAACCATGAAGAAAAAGCCAAACTTCGTGAAAATCGGATGAGATTTGGCCGAGATATGGGGTGGTAATTTTTGACCCATGCCTATTATACGAATCTTGGGGTAAGATTTGGACATGAATTTCGACCAGAAAATCGGTGTCGAGATTTGAATGCCACATTAATCTAGAGGGAAAACCATGAAGAAAAAACCAAACTTCGTGAAAATCGGATGAGATTTGGCCGAGATATGGGGGTGGTAAATTTTGACCCATGTCTATATACGAATCTTGGGGTAAGATTTAGACATGAATTTCGACCAAAAAATCGGTGTCGAGATTTGAATGCCACATTAATCTAGAGGGAAAACCATGAAGAAAACGCCAAACTTCGTGAAAATCGGATAAGATTTGGCCGAGATATGGGGGTGGTAAATTTTGACCCACGTCTATATACGAATCTTGGGGTAAGATTTGGACATGAATTTCGACTAAAAAACCGGTGTTCAGATTTGAATGCCAGATTATTCTAGAGAGAAACCCATGAAGAAAAATCCAAACTTCGTGAAAATCGGATGAGATTTGGCCGAGATATGGGGGTGGTAATTTTTGACCCATGTCTATATACGAATCTTTGGGTAAGTTTTGGACATAAATTTCGACTAAAAAACCGGTGTCGAGATTTGAATGCCACATTAATCTAGAGGGAAAACCATGAAGAAAAAACCAAACTTCGTGAAAATCGGATGAGATTTGACCGAGATATGGGGGTGGTAAATTTTGACCCATGTCTATATACGAATCTTGGGGTAAGATTTAGACATGAATTTCGACCAAAAAATCGGTGTCGAGATTTGAATGCCACATTAATCTAGAGGGAAAACCATGAAGAAAACGCCAAACTTCGTGAAAATCGGATGAGATTTGGCCGAGATATGGGGGTGGTAAATTGTGACCCATGTCTATATACGAATCTTGGGTAAGATTTAGACATGAATTTCGACCAAAAAATCGGTGTCGAGATTTGAATGCCACATTAATCTAGAGGGAAAACCATGAAGAAAAAGCCAAACTTGGTGAAAATCGGATGAGATTTGGCCGAGATATGGGGGTGGTAAATTGTGACCCATGTCTATATACGAATCTTGGGGTAAGTTTTGGACATAAATTTCGACTAAAAAACCGGTGTCGAGATTTGAATGCCACATTAATCTAGAGGGAAAACCATGAAGAAAAAGCCAAACTTCGTGAAAATCGGATAAGATTTGGCCGAGATATGGGGGTGGTAATTTTTGACCCATGTCTATATACGAATCTTGGGGTAAGATTTGGACATAAATTTCGACTAAAAAACCGGTGTTCAGATTTGAATGCCAGATTAATCTAGAGGGAAACCCATGAAGAAAAATCCAAACTTCGTGAAAATCGGATGAGATTTGGCCGAGATATGGGGGTGGTAATTTTTGACCCATGTCTATATACGAATCTTGGGGTAAGATTTAGACATGAATTTCGTCCAAAAAATCGGTGTCGAGATTTGACTGCCACATTAATCTAGAGGGAAAACCATGAAGAAAAAACCAAACTTCGTGAAAATCGGATGAGATTTGACCGAGATATGGGGGTGGTAAATTTTGACCCATGTCTATATACGAATCTTGGGGTAAGATTTAGAAGAATGAAGAAAACGCCAAACTTCGTGAAAATCGAATAAGATTTGGCCGAGATATGGGGGTGGTAAATTTTGACCCATGTCTATATACGAATCTTGGGGTAAGATTTGGACATGAATTTCGACTAAAAAACCGGTGTTCAGATTTGAATGCCAGATTAATCTAGAGAGAAACCCATGAAGAAAAATCCAAACTTCGTGAAAATCGGATAAGATTTGGCCGAGATATGGGGGTGGTAAATTGTGACCCATGTCTATATACGAATCTTGGGGTAAGTTTTGGACATAAATTTCGACCAAAAAATCGGTGTCGAGATTTGAATGCCAGATTAATCTAGAGGGAAACCCATGAAGAAAAATCCAAACTTCGTGAAAATCGGATGAGATTTGGCCGAGATATGGGGGTGGTAAATTTTGACCCATGTCTATATACGAATCTTGGGGTAAGATTTGGACATGAATTTCGACCAAAAAATCGGTGTCGAGATTTGAATGCCACATTAATCTAGAGGGAAAACCATGAAGAAAAAGCCAAACTTCGTGAAAATCGGATAAGATTTGGCCGAGATATGGGGGTGGTAAATTGTGACCCATGTCTATATACGAATCTTGGGGTAAGTTTTGGACATAAATTTCGACTAAAAAACCGGTGTCGAGATTTGAATTCCACATTAATCTAGAGGGAAAACCATGAAGAAAAAGCCAAACTTCGTGAAAATCGGATAAGATTTGGCCGAGATATGGGGGTGGTAATTTTTGACCCATGTCTATATACGAATCTTGGGGTAAGATTTGGACATGAATTTCGACCAAAAAACCGGTGTTCAGATTTGAATGCCAGATTAATCTAGAGGGAAAACCATGAAGAAAACGCCAAACTTCGTGAAAATCGGATAAGATTTGGCCGAGATATGGGGGTGGTAAATTTTGACCCATGTCTATATACGAATCTTGGGGTAAGATTTGGACATGAATTTCGACTAAAAAACCGGTGTTCAGATTTGAATGCCAGATTAATCTAGAGAGAAACCCATGAAGAAAAATCCAAACTTCGTGAAAATCGGATGAGATTTGGCCGAGATATGGGGGTGGTAATTTTTGACCCATGTCTATATACGAATCTTGGGGTAAGATTTGGACATGAATTTCGACCAAAAAATCGGTGTCGATATTTGAATGCCACATTAATCTAGAGGGAAAACCATGAAGAAAAAGCCAAACTTCGTGAAAATCGGATAAGATTTGGCCGAGATATGGGGGTGGTAAATTGTGACCCATGTCTATATACGAATCTTGGGGTAAGTTTTGGACATAAATTTCGACTAAAAAACCGGTGTCGAGATTTGAATGCCAGATTAATCTAGAGGGAAACCCATGAAGAAAAATCCAAACTTCGTGAAAATCGGATAAGATTTGGCCGAGATATGGGGGTGGTAAATTGTGACCCATGTCTATATACGAATCTTGGGGTAAGTTTTGGACATAAATTTCGACTAAAAAACCGGTGTCGAGATTTGAATTCCACATTAATCTAGAGGGAAAACCATGAAGAAAAAGCCAAACTTCGTGAAAATCGGATAAGATTTGGCCGAGATATGGGGGTGGTAATTTTTGACCCATGTCTATATACGAATCTTGGGGTAAGATTTGGACATGAATTTCGACCAAAAAACCGGTGTTCAGATTTGAATGCCAGATTAATCTAGAGGGAAAACCATGAAGAAAACGCCAAACTTCGTGAAAATCGGATAAGATTTGGCCGAGATATGGGGGTGGTAAATTTTGACCCATGTCTATATACGAATCTTGGGGTAAGATTTGGACATGAATTTCGACTAAAAAACCGGTGTTCAGATTTGAATGCCACATTAATCTAGAGGGAAAACCATGAAGAAAAAGCCAAACTTCTTGAAAATCGGATAAGATTTGGCCGAGAATGGGGGTGGTAATTTTTGACCCATGTCTATATACGAATCTTGGGGTAAGATTTGGACATGAATTTCGACCAAAAAATCGGTGTCGAGATTTGAAAGCCACATTAATCTAGAGGGAAAACCATGAGGAAAAAGCCAAACTTCGTGGAAATCGGATGAGATTTGGCCGAGATATGGGGGTGGTAAATTTTGACCCATGTCTATATACGAATCTTGGGGTAAGATTTGGACATGATTTTCGACTAAAAATGGGTGTTCAGATTTGAATGCCTGATTAATCTAGAGGGAAAACCATGAAGAAAAATCCAAACTTCGTGAAAATCGGATGAGATTTGGCCGAGATATGGGGGTGGTAAATTTTGACCCATGCCTATATACGAATCTTGGGGTAAGTTTTGAACATAAATTTCGACTAAAAAACCGGTGTTCAGATTTGATAGCCAGATTAATCTAGAGGGAAAACCATGAAGAAAAAGCCAAACTTCGTAAAAATCGGATGAGATTTGGCCGAGATATGGGGGTGGTAATTTTTGACCCATGTCTACATACGAATCTTTGGGTAAGTTTTGGACATAAATTTCGACTAAAAAACCGGTGTTCAGATTTTAATGCCAGATTAATCTAGAGGGAAACCCATGAAGAAAAATCCAAACTTCGTGAAAATCGGATGAGATTTGGCCGAGATATGGGGGTGGTAAATTTTGACCCATGTCTATATACGAATCTTGGGGTAAGATTTGGACATGAATTTCGACTAAAAAACCGGTGTTTAGATTTGAATGCCAGATTAATCTAGAGAGAAACCCATGAAGAAAAATCCAAACTTCGTGAAAATCGGATGAGATTTGGCCGAGATATGGGGGTGGTAATTTTTGACCCATGTCTATATACGAATCTTGGGGTAAGATTTGGACATGAATTTCGACCAAAAAATCGGTGTCGAGATTTGAATGCCACATTAATCTAGAGGGAAAACCATGAAGAAAAAGCCAAACTTCGTGAAAATCGGATAAGATTTGGCCGAGATATGGGGGTGGTAAATTGTGACCCATGTCTATATACGAATCTTGGGGTAAGTTTTGGACATGAATTTCATCCAAAAAATCGATGTCGAGATTTGAATGCCACATTAATCTAGAGGGAAAACCATGAAGAAAAAGCCAAACTTCGTGAAAATCGGATAAGATTTGGCCGAGATATGGGGGTGGTAATTTTTGACCCATGTCTATATACGAATCTTGGGGTAAGATTTGGACATGAATTTCGACCAAAAAACCGGTGTTCAGATTTGAATGCCAGATTAATCTAGAGGGAAAACCATGAAGAAAACGCCAAACTTCGTGAAAATCGGATAAGATTTGGCCGAGATATGGGGGTGGTAAATTTTGACCCATGTCTATATACGAATCTTGGGGTAAGATTTGGACATGAATTTCGACTAAAAAACCGGTGTTTAGATTTGAATGCCAGATTAATCTAGAGAGAAACCCATGAAGAAAAATCCAAACTTCGTGAAAATCGGATGAGATTTGGCCGAGATATGGGGGTGGTAATTTTTGACCCATGTCTATATACGAATCTTGGGGTAAGATTTGGACATGAATTTCGACCAAAAAATCGGTGTCGATATTTGAATGCCACATTAATCTAGAGGGAAAACCATGAAGAAAACGCCAAACTTCGTGAAAATCGGATAAGATTTGGCCGAGATATGGGGGTGGTAATTTTTGACCCATGTCTATATACGAATCTTGGGGTAAGATTTGGACATGAATTTCGACCAAAAAACCGGTGTTCAGATTTGAATGCCAGATTAATCTAGAGGGAAAACCATGAAGAAAACGCCAAACTTCGTGAAAATCGGATAAGATTTGGCCGAGATATGGGGGTGGTAAATTTTGACCCATGTCTATATACGAATCTTTGGGTAAGTTTTGGACATAAATTTCGACTAAAAAACCGGTGTTCAGATTTGAATGCCACATTAATCTAGAGGGAAAACCATGAGGAAAAAGCCAAACTTCGTGGAAATCGGATGAGATTTGGCCGAGATATGGGGGTGGTAAATTTTGACCCATGTCTATATACGAATCTTGGGGTAAGATTTGGACATGAATTTCGACTAAAAAACCGGTGTTCAGATTTGAATGCCAGATTAATCTAGAGAGAAACCCATGAAGAAAAATCCAAACTTCGTGAAAATCGGATGAGATTTGGCCGAGATATGGGGGTGGTAATTTTTGACCCATGTCTATATACGAATCTTGGGGTAAGATTTGGACATGAATTTCGACCAAAAAATCGGTGTCGATATTTGAATGCCACATTAATCTAGAGGGAAAACCATGAAGAAAACGCCAAACTTCGTGAAAATCGGATAAGATTTGGCCGAGATATGGGGGTGGTAAATTTTGACCCATGTCTATATACGAATCTTGGGGTAAGATTTGGACATGAATTTCGACTAAAAAACCGGTGTTCAGATTTGAATGCCAGATTATTCTAGAGAGAAACCCATGAAGAAAAATCCAAACTTCGTGAAAATCGGATGAGATTTGGCCGAGATATGGGGGTGGTAATTTTTGACCCATGTCTATATACGAATCTTTGGGTAAGTTTTGGACATAAATTTCGACTAAAAAACCGGTGTTCAGATTTGAATGCCACATTAATCTAGAGGGAAAACCATGAGGAAAAAGCCAAACTTCGTGGAAATCGGATGAGATTTGGCCGAGATATGGGGGTGGTAAATTTTGACCCATGTCTATATACGAATCTTTGGGTAAGTTTTGGACATAAATTTCGACTAAAAAACCGGTGTTCAGATTTGAATGCCAGATTAATCTAGAGGGAAACCCATGAAGAAAAATCCAAACTTCGTGAAAATCGGATGAGATTTGGCCGAGATATGGGGGTGGTAAATTTTGACCCATGTCTATATACGAATCTTGGGGTAAGTTTTGGACATAAATTTCGACCAAAAAACCGGTGTCGAGATTTGAATGCCACATTAATCTAGAGGGAAAACCATGAAGAAAAAGCCAAACTTCTTGAAAATCGGATAAGATTTGGCCGAGAATGGGGGTGGTAATTTTTGACCCATGTCTATATACGAATCTTGGGGTAAGATTTGGACATGAATTTCGACCAAAAAATCGGTGTCGAGATTTGAATGCCACATTAATCTAGAGGGAAAACCATGAGGAAAAAGCCAAACTTCGTGGAAATCGGATGAGATTTGGCCGAGATATGGGGGTGGTAAATTTTGACCCATGTCTATATACGAATCTTGGGGTAAGATTTGGACATGATTTTCGACTAAAAATGGGTGTTCAGATTTGAATGCCTGATTAATCTAGAGGGAAAACCATGAAGAAAAATCCAAACTTCGTGAAAATCGGATGAGATTTGGCCGAGATATGGGGGTGGTAAATTTTGACCCATGTCTATATACGAATCTTGGGGTAAGTTTTGAACATAAATTTCGACTAAAAAACCGGTGTTCAGATTTGAATGCCAGATTAATCTAGAGGGAAAACCATGAAGAAAAAGCCAAACTTCGTGAAAATCGGATAAGATTTGGCCGAGATATGGGGGTGGTAAATTGTGACCCATGTCTATATACGAATCTTGGGGTAAGTTTTGGACAAAAATTTCGACCAAAAAATCGGTGTCGAGATTTGAATGCCAGATTAATCTAGAGGGAAAACCATGAGGAAAAAGCCAAACTTCGTGGAAATCGGATGAGATTTGGCCGAGATATGGGGGTGGTAAATTTTGACCCATGTCTATATACGAATCTTGGGGTAAGATTTGGACATGATTTTCGACTAAAAATGGGTGTTCAGATTTGAATGCCTGATTAATCTAGAGGGAAAACCATGAAGAAAAATCCAAACTTCGTGAAAATCGGATGAGATTTGGCCGAGATATGGGGGTGGTAAATTTTGACCCATGTCTATATACGAATCTTGGGGTAAGTTTTGAACATAAATTTCGACTAAAAAACCGGTGTTCAGATTTGAATGCCTGATTAATCTAGAGGGAAACCCATGAAGAAAAAGCCAAACTTCGTGAAAATCGGATGAGATTTGGCCGAGATATGGGGGTGGTAATTTTTGACCCATGTCTATATACGAATCTTGGGGTAAGATTTGGACATGAATTTCGACCAGAAAATCGGTGTCGAGATTTGAATGTCAGATTAATCTAGAGGGAAACCCATGAAGAAAAAGCCGAAATTCGTGAAAATCGGATGAGATTTGGCCGAGATATGGGGGTGGTAAATTTAGACCCATGTCTATATACGAATCTTGGGGTAAGTTTTGGACATAAATGTCGACTAAGAAACCGGTGTTCAGATTTGAATGCCAGATTAATCTAGAGGGAAAATCATGAAGAAAAACCCAAACTTCGTGAAAATCGGATAAGATTTGGCCGAGATATGGGGGTGGTAATTTTTGACCCATGTCTATATACGAATCTTGTGGTAAGATTTGGACATGAATTTCGACCAAAAAATCGGTGTCGAGATTTGAATGCCACATTAATCTAGAGGGAAAACCATGAAGAAAAAGCCAAACTTCGTGAAAATCGGATGAGATTTGGCCGAGATATGGGGGTGGTAATTTTTGACCCATGTCTATTATACGAATCTTGGGGTAAGTTTTGGACATAAATTTCGACTAAAAAACCGGTGTTCAGATTTGAATGCCAGATTAATCTAGAGGGAAACCCATGAAGAAAAATCCAAACTTCGTGAAAATCGGATGAGATTTGCCCAAGTTATGGGGGTGGTAATTTTTGACCCATGTCTATATACGAATCTTGGGGTAAGATTTGGACATGAATTTCGACCAGAAAATCGGTGTCGAGATTTGAGTGCCACATTAATCTAGAGGGAAAGCCATGAAGAATAAGCCAAACTTCGTGGAAATCGGATGAGATTTGGCCGAGATATGGGGGTGGTAAATTTTGACCCATGTCTATATACGAATCTTGGGGTAAAATTTGGACATGAATTTCGACCAGAAAATCGGTGTCGAGATTTGATTGCCACATTATTCTAGAGGGAAAACCATGATGAAAAATCCAAACTTCGTGGAAAGCGGATGAGATTTGGCCGAGATATGGGGGTGGTAAATTTTGACCCATGTCTTTATACAAATCTTGGCGTAAGATTTGGACATGAATTTCGACTAAAAAATCGGTGTTCGGATTTGAATGCCAGATTAATCTAGAGGGAAACCCATGAAGAAAAAGCCAAACTTCGTGGAAATCGGATGAGATTTGACCGAGTTATGGGGGTGGTAATTTTTGACCCATGTCTATATACGAATCTTGGGGTAAGATTTTGACATGAATTTCGACCAAAAAATCGGTGTCGAGATTTGAATGCCACATTAATCTAGAGGGAAAACCATGAAGAAAAAGCCAAACTTCGTGAAAAGCGGATGAGATTTGGCCGAGATATGGGGGTGGTAAATTTTGACCCATGTCTTTATACAAATCTTGGGGTAAGATTTGGACATGAATTTCGACTAAAAAATCGGTGTTCGGATTTGAATGCCAGATTAATCTAGAGGGAAACCCATGAAGAAAAAGCCAAACTTCGTGGAAATCGGATCAGATTTGACCGAGTTATGGGGGTGGTAATTTTTGACCCATGTCTATATACGAATCTTGGGGTAAGATTTTGACATGAATTTCGACTAAAAAATCGGTGTTCAGATTTGAATGCCAGATTAATCTAGAGGGAAAACCATGAAGAAAAATCCTATATCATATATACATTCTATTTTAGAAGCTATATGTCAAGTTTGGTGACTCTAGTTCTTATTATTTACCAAAATTGCCCAAAAAACAGGATATCGATATCGATTTTTGTCGATTTCTTGGAAACGGAGTAAGTTATCGATTATCGGAAACAAACTCGATCAGCGCGGGAGCTAGGAGCATCTACATCTAAAATTTCAAGTCTCTATCTCTTATAGGTTCTGAGATCCTTGCGTTCATACATACGGACGGACGGACGGACGGACAGACAGACGGACATGGCTAGATTGACTCAGCTATTTATACTAATCAAGAATATATATACTTTATGCGGTCGGAGTTGCTTCCTTCTGCCTGTCACATACACTTGGCTTTCGCACAAATACAATATACCCTTATACCCAATTTTAATGGGTTCAGGGTATAAAAACTATTGGAAATTCATCGTCAAGTAGTTTCGTTGCTGCACGACATTCGACAATTGTGCCTACACCGCGTTATCGGCAACTCTTAATTGCTGATATTTAATAAAATACACAATAAAGCTAACTTCCGTTAAATAGACTTAGAATATAAATAAATATAATTATTTGTCATTTTTGTATCTGTTTAGCAACATTTTATATGCGCACTTCTTTAATCACAAACTCATTTCACGCACAATTCAACATTAAGGAAAGCGAAAAATATTGTGTTCTCGGTAATTATGTTGTTTTCACTACACGAGACCTCATATCCGCTCGGGAGATGAGGCAGGGATATGCTGGAGACTGCCTCCAAGCATTATCACACAAGCTGCTAATATAGACATTACAAGCAGTAGACACGCCCACACAAAACACGCACATTAAGAACACACACACACGCAAAACTTAAGTATGCAGCTTAATTATCAAAGAAAATCCCAGATAAAAAAAATAAAACATACTAGATTCTTAACTAATGAACGCTAGACAGTGGACATTCAAACGACGACTAAGACTAGACGAAAATCAAAAACAAATAATTAAATCTATATATTAATATGTTTGTCCTGACTGACTGACTGACCGACTGAATGACTGACTGATTGATTAAGATTGATGGAGAGCTAGGAAGCTGAAATTTTCAGTGTAGTTACCTTATGTACCGAGGTGCACGATAAGATGGAGCTACGGGAAATTACACACGCATGTGTTGCAAAATCGCAAAAAACGTTTGTATACAACATTTTCGTTTATCATTCATACGATCGGCTTTAAAATCATTTTCAAAGATTTTTGTAATATTTTACACGATGATGGGCGGCAAAGGACGGGTAAAAGGTTTAAATAATAAAAGTTTATTCTTCAGCTTCGAGATTCTCACCGCAAAGCGAACATGGGCGAAAGCCGTTGGTTCCAACACTTAAATTGACAACACCTCGGTTGACAAAAGTCAATTATTATTATTATTTAGAGAAAACGTAAAAAGTTTCATCACATTCGAAAAAAATATTGCTAAGAATAAGTGAATTTTGCATATTTTTAAAACGTTATAAATTCTCAAAAACAATAATTGTTTACAAAAATGATATTTATTATAAATTTTGAACTAACAAGGACTATAATTAATTTAAAATATATATATTAATGGCTGCTTTCTTATTTTAAGGTATCATGAATATATTTTCAGGTCTCATAAGCTTTTAGAGCGAAGAAAATAAGTTACCATATATTTTTGATTGTGATTGAAATGTTTTACACATTTCTACTGAAAATACAAATAACTCATCTTTCTCAGTAAACAACCTCAAGAACTGATAATTCCTTGAAGATACTTAAATCAGGTTTCTTTGTTTGATTCGCAAGCAGGTCACAGTCAGTTTATAATTTTCACTGATAATTCCCTGAAGATACAAAAATCTGTTTTCTTTCTTCGATTCGCAAATAGGTCTCAGTCTGTTTATAATTTTTACTCGTGTGCAACGGTTGCAAATCTCGAATTAAATGAAAATGGTAATATATTTTAAACTGTGGGCAATTTTATTAATGCCCTTACTAGTTCAATCAAATGGAGTATCGACAAATTACTCGGTTGGTGTCTCAAATGTAATGTCAATTATTTAGAGTCTAATTTAAAGTTTAACGCAGTGTACAAGTAATTCGGAGTGCGGAACCTACTGTTATAAAGTGGTTAAACCACTTCTTAGCTACGCAGCCTCCATACGGGCGAAGGAAGAACAATTCGCAGAGTTAGAAAGTAAAATCAATGAGCAAAAGGCGATTGTATTCAATTTGAGGGAAACAATCAGGCAAAAGGACCTTCAATTGACCCAACAAATCGAATTGACCGCCGCGTATAAGAGCAATATTGCACTGTTAGAGAAAAAACTCGTCTCAAATGATGTTGTCATAACCAATCTGGAATCCAAAGTTAAGTCGGCAGATTCCCAAATCGCTGAAAAAGATGATGAATTAAAGATATCACGATCGAAGCACGAAAAAAATGAATTAAATGTTGCCAAATTCAAACATCTTGAATCGAAACTCTCAGAGTGCAAAGCGATGTCTGTAGTCTCTATCTGCCTAGGAAAATCAAGTGATGTTTATTCGATTAAGGTACCCGATATGGATCCATTCTCCGTGTTTTGTGACTCGAAGCTTGCCGGATGCGGGTGGATCGTTATTCAACGCCGTATTAATGGCAGTGTGAACTTTAACCGTGGCTGGGATGATTACTGGCAGGTTTTGGGGATTTGCGTGGCGAGTTCTTTTTCGGACTAGAGAAACTACATAAACTGACCCAATCGCAACCTCACGAATTATATATATCTCTGGAGGACTTTCAAAATGAAACCCGTTATGCTCGATACAGTAACTTTGTTATTGGCAACGAGACAGAGTTGTATAAGATTAAAATGCTTGAAGATTTTACCGGAAATGTTGCTGATTCCTTCAAGTATCATAAGGACAGCAATTTCTCAACACCAGATCGGGTTAATGGAGTGGGTGGCTGTGCTCCTTACCACAAGTCTGGATGGTGGTTTAATAACTGTTATCGCTGGTAAACAAATTGTTTATGTTAAGACCAGTTTTACCTATCATTTTTTTTGTTTTTTTATATATTTTTTTTATTTTAGCAATCTAAATGGACTTTATACCGCGGAAGATGGGTCAAGTACACCGAGAATTGCTTGGATTGATTGGCACATGAATCAACTTAAATTTACCCAAATGATGATCAAGCCGAAGTCTTATTCGTTCATTAATACTCACTAATGTTTTTTGCAAACTCTCTTTTCTTAAATTTCATAGCATTAATCGCATTAAATTAAGAAACCTAGACTTGTGACCTCAAACGAAAAGCAAAATTTAAACGTGTTTCATACATAATTGTCTGATAGCTCGTTGGGAAGTTGCTTCACTAACGTTTTTAACATTGATAAGAATTTCAGATATTCAAATTCGACAGTTGTAAATCTTAATTGAACTATTAAAGTGGAAAAATGAAAATTGTATTAATACAAGCGAGCTTAGTTGCAAGAATATTTCGGCTAGCTTTTGAATATTGAAATAGTAGTAATAGTTAAAGATTCCCTCGTAAAATTTACGGATAAATCAAACAAATAAAAGCTATTTTATCAGTTTCGTCTCTTTTTTTTTTAATTATTTTAGTTTGTTTTGGGTTCGTTGTTCGAGCTCATCTGTTCGCTTTGATTCGGTCCGTTGAAGCGTTCGATGTTCGTTGCACCACGTTGCGTGTTATTAACCCCGGATGACAATGCATAATTTGGGATAAATGTTGGCCAACTATAAGATGCATTCGGAAAGAGAAACTGAATGTGCAGAAATTTGATTTTTTGAATTTTGAAATCGGAATTAATTAACAATATATACGCTGGATTATTCAATATGCTTTATTAATTATTAAAATCGATCGAGAAGTAGACCAAGTGTTCGACTGTTTAAAATACTTTTATTTTGAATATTTACTGTTTGCATAAATTTAATTTTTCCATGTTTTTTCTTTGAACTTAAACAAAACAATCAAACCAATATACACCGTAAGTAAAAAATATGAAAAGGAACAACCAGAAAGGAAATGCCAAGCAATTAGTTAAACATAAGAATAGATGATGCCAACAATAAACCGCAATAAAAAATGCAATTGACATGACAAAAAGCAGCCTTTCAATACAAAGCCATTTATGTTAGTACCAAGGAAGATGAAACAATACAGAAAGACCGGGATTGTAGAAGGTTATCAGGCAATCAATGCCAACAGCAAAATTTTGTGCCAAGCAAATTTTTAGTGAAAAAACAACAACAGCAACAATAACAACAAAGTGGATTACAATCCTAGTATATGCAACAGACTTTAGTTAAGCCCTGCCCCTAGACAATGGCAAACAGCGAAGCAGTAGCAAAAGGACTCGCATATTTTCAAGGATATTAAAAGCAAGTTTATCAGCAAACAAAATGCATGCCACACGCAGCATGTTTTTCAGCTCTAGTCACCGTTGCAGTCAGAGTCGCGTATCCGGCTAAAAGGCAACGGATATGAATATGCCCGAGGGCTATCAGACAGCGTAAATGAGCGTGTATTGTAGATAGAAATTGCTTCGAAGATACACAAGCATACACGAACACGCAAAAAGCACGGCACAAGAAGCGCTCAAAAGACAAACAAAACGTGGCTAAATGGCAGCTCTCCACATTCCCCTCGGTCCAATCCATGATAGCCACAGCGTCTGCTTTGCCACTGATACGGGCAAATCTGTTTGGGCGTTAAAAGTACAAACTTCTTCACAGACACCCAACCCTCCCACCCGCCTTGGAAAACACAAACACACACACATACCTACAGCACAGCAAAGTTTTTCCAGAGCTGTTGCTTAGTATTTGTGCTGAATCATAATGACAAGTATTGATGCAATGATGATGTTCTTGCATTTGCACAATTTCACAACTCCAGCGTGACTATAGATTTTAAACAATTTTCATAAAAAATATTGCGCAAGGTTCTCTATAAGGTCTGAAAGTAGCCCGTGTTTAAAATTATAAAACGCGAAAACTTTTAGGGATCATACTTTCAAGCTATATAAAGGTTATGTTTGGCATTTCTTTTTATCCTATCTCAATTTTTACCCTATTCAAACGTCAATTCTTTTTCTCATTTTGTCAATTTCCATTTTACTGTCCTTTCTCATAATATCTTCACACTCAAACTATTTGAGAATTTCCTGTCTTTTTCAGGTTTAATATCTCGAATCATTTTTTGATTTTTCTCGTTTCCCTCCCTTTATACTTATAAGCGCACGCCAAACAGAAATTATCTGAGATCTAAGTATATATTAATATTAAATATCTCGCTTTAACTAATATTTTATGAATCTGTATTTATTAAATTAATCACTTTCGGGAACAACCATAGCAACAACTAAATATGTAAACTTCATATCCTTAATAGTCCCCGTATTTTCTATTAACATGAAAGTTTTATAGCGTATAGGGTTAACACCCAATGTCCCGAGGGAGGGTCACAGTAGCACCTTACCTATAAATCGCTCTTGCAATCGAATTCCAATGACTTTCATTTATCTGTGGGCTGGGAGCTGGCTGTAACCATTTCTTCCGCTTCATATTGCAAATCTACGCTTGATGCGATTATGGGCGGGGGACAGCAACAAAAACAAGAGAGTGAAGTGAATCCGTGTGCCCTCAAGCGGTACAAGCACTGATATATGTACCATAAAACAGAAAGAAGAAAAAGTAAAGTGCAGACTATTGGTACTGGTAGGGGGGAGGTCATACCACGACCAGTTAATAGCATTGCTCGTCTACGCCCACGCAATCAGTGGAAACATTTTTTACGTTTGTCGAGATACTTTTTAACCCATGCAGAAACACATAAAGACAGCGAAACATGGTTATGCAGTTGGCCAACTTGTTGTGATACTGCCAAAGGGCAAAGCAAACTTTTCGCTGGGGCTCTGCAAACTACCAAAGTCTGCGATTTGGGTTTAGCACTGAACCGTTCCATGTTCAGATGGGTTGCGGTTCGCTGCTCTCACACTTTTATGTGTCAAAATTACTCAAATGGAATGGGGAAAGTGCTTATGTAAGATCTTACCCATAGAACTGTGTACAATATATCAAAAATTATTTGTAATATTTGTGGTAAAATTATTATTATTATTATTTGTTAATATAATTAAAAAGACAATATTTAAAATGTCGATTTTTCTTCATAGCCCAAAAACTGCAATTTCACTTATTTTCCACGCCTATAAGTGGAATTTATAAGCTTAATTTAACAATAAAAATATAAAAGTATCAAATATAATTCATATTCTGAAATTCAAATATTTATGCCTTATTTCAGGGAATACAAAACTTAAGAAATGTTTGCATACAAAACTGGCAGTCTTATATCCCATAGCCCTTGAATTCACTTCATGTGAAACAAAATAAGCTAACTTGAGCAAATGCAGGCAATTTTGGGCAACATTTTGGGCCACTGCCCACATAGTTTTCAAGTTAAAGCCTCAGAAAAACAAGTGGGTGGCCAAAAGTTTACCGATTTAACCAATTTTCAGCAGCAGCCAAAGCAGCCCACAAAAACCATTACATTGACCGCAACGGGACAGGAACAACAAACAGCAGCAGCTGCTGCTGGCTGTGAACGTTGAAACTGAAGCTGAGGCTGAGCCAGGTCCGGAGGCGTGGCTACAGTTAAACCAGTTCAATGTACAGCGCGCTGGCCAAGTAAAAACTCATCAAACTATATTTTCAATAAATAATGACAGTGAACTGCCAGGGCGGTATGGGCCGGCTGAAGTTGGCCTCAGTGCCGGCCATTTTGCTTCTGCCAACAGCTTCATTGATTTTGTGCCATTGTAGGCAGCCAGCTACTCGAAGCTGGCGGGCAGGCGCGACAGTGAATCATAAAATAAATATAAAAAAAGGCAACAAAAACAAACCCAAGCCAAAAATGCGCGCGTACGTACATTTATGTATATTCCTCTGTGTTATAGTATGTGTGTGTGTGTGTGTGCTGCCACGCCCAGTTACCACGCCGTGCATTATGCAGCAAGCATTTGCATGTGTGGCAACAACTTTGGCAGCACCAGCTCCTGCCTTACCCCACCAGGCCCGCTTCAATTGAAGCCAGCCAGACGACAGACGGACAAGTCAACAACGCAACCTGCATGGACTAGCGGGACTTACAAACGCCTGAGACGATTGCAAAGTTGGCCCTAACAACACACTGGGACCAGGCTATTAGAACATTCCATGAAAAAAATATAGTTACTAAAAAACAAATTATTTACTCATTTTTCAAGACAGTAACTTATATTAATCTATTTCCTAAATAAATATATTAAGCAATTTATTTTAGTTCACTTCCATGTGAGGACTTTTATATTAACTATAAATTCTTTATTGAGGCATGTTTCCCATTTTTTATATGCCAAGCAGCTAGTTCGAATTTTAATTTGATTTCGACTAATCTCCCACTGTACCTGCATTTTTTTTTTTACATTTTGTCGGCACATACGTGTAATAAATTGCACTACAGGGAGCATTCGCAGCCTGGTTGGGGGAAGTGCCGGCGTGTGAATGGTCCAAGAGCGCAGTAAAAGCTGCACATGGAGTTTTTCCGGCCGACATTTAGCGGTCTTTCGGCATTTTCGGCTAGTTTATGGGCCTGGCCCAAGACCGAACCCAGAGCCCCAAACATACAGCTGCAATTTGTTGGCAGGCAATAGGATGTTTGTATCTATTTTAGCATAACAAGACTTTTTGTTGGCTTTGTTTTTCTTTTTTTGTTACAACTTATGCGAATTATGGTTATAATTTATATTATATATAATTTCTACATTCATTTGAACGTCTTAAACAATTTATGAAATTGTTTATATTAGTAAAAGTGATTAAACAAAAATGCTTCCGGCTGCGACAATGTACGCGCTATGATTTTGGGCTCGGTCAAAAAGGATGCTCGAAAAATGTTTATTGTTACTATTATTAGAAGACTTTATGCGTAGTCCGACATTCACATATTTCTCTACTTAAACCTTTAACAATTTCTCATTGCGCTCTTAAGCGCATTAAATATTTGAGTTACGAGTTTCTGCTTTATACAGAGACAGGCACCGCCCGCAAGACTACCCAGTCTTACATTTGAGTATGTTTGCTTGACAAATTTATGGTTAAGTGAGTGCACACAAGTGCCTTTTTAGGGGTAGGGGTAGAGGGAACTTGCGAGACGTTTGCCATTAAATTGCATTGATAGTCGTAATGTGTCTGGCACAAGCTCGTTGCTTACCTCTTTCAACTCCGGAAATATCTTTTGCGTAGCCTGCAAGTAGAAAGAAAAACACAACTTTTTAGTAAAACAAAATAATATTTGTGGTATTTTTTAATTTTAAGCTAAATGTTAAACGGCACAAACAAAAATGCAAATCAAAAAGGTCAAAGCCCATGTTCAAGCAGCCCAACCCAACCACGACCAGAAAAAAGAAAGGGACTACCCGACTTCACCTTGTGCGGCCGACAGGACTCAAGAGTTTTGGGCGCACAAAACCTAAAGTATTCAAATTAAAAACCACTTCAGTGAGTAAACTGCAGTCGGGAAAAATGTTTCCTTCACGACAGAAAAAAAACTTGACGGAAACCAAAGTTTAGAATTGAGAAAACTCGGTGCCTACCCTAAAATTTAAAGTGCACAGAAATTTTAATTCTTTACAAAACTCTACTAAAAGCGCCACCTTTTTTAGTGGAAATTATAATTTTACTTGGCATATTTAAAAGAAGAAACGAAAGTTTAAAAAAGGAAGCTTATATAACTATATAGTTTATTGAGCTCGTCTATTTAATGGACAACTAAGTAAAATATTCACCTAAAACATATTTATCATATTTAAAAAAATTCTTTATCAAGATTCTGTATCTAGCTACGGTTTTTTGTTTTTTATTCAATATTCGTATTTTTTTGGGATACATTTTGGTACTCTTGGTATTCTTGGTACAATAAAATGTGTAAGTGTTCGGTGAAAAGAGCTTCTGCTTTGAGTTATTAATGGTTTCAGAAACATTTTATAAAATGTAAATGATTAAGTTTAGAGTAAAATATTCTAAAAATGTTAAATATATACCATAATTTAACGTGACACATAACACTTGCCGCGATAACTTATTACTCAGTGCAAAAATTACAAACATATGATTTATCAATAAGTGCAGTAAGTCTATCAATTTTTAATGGAAAATTGCGATTAATCAGGCTAAGTAATATTTAAAAATAAAAAACCAGCGAACAGCGATTTCATGAATATTTGATAAGCAATTGTGAATAACTGGGAAGCTTTCCCTGATTATAACAGCACCTTGGTATATTCAACACCAAGGGATGGGATGGCATGGGATCTTAAGGTTGGGTGAACTATTCCGATCGCAATCCACAAGCTACGTGTCCCGCGCCTCTGATCACACTTATTCTAGTTTAATATCTATATATATATTCTCTTGATCTATTAATATAAAAATATATACATAATAATCCAAAATAATATATATACAAAATTTATATGTATATTTGTAATGAGACTCTAAGCTAAAATCAAAATAATAATAATTATAAAAAAATAATAATTTATATTAAATTAAATTCTACCAATGTAACTTTTGTTACACAAAATTTGCTTTTAGTTTAATCTATAATTTAACGAAACTCACATCCTCATCAAATTTCAGCGATTTCTCTTTTATGGCATGCATAAATTAATTTAGGTAACCTTCTCTTGTTTTTCTGCACGATGCACAGTATTTTGTTTATTTCAGCTGGTTAAACTATTATTTTTATTTGCATTTTGAATTTGAATTTTTCGATTTGGTTTTTGTTTATTTTGTGCACGTCTAATTAACGCTAAGTTCACATTTGCATATAACACAAATGTTGCGGGGTAATCGGGTGAGGATGTTAGGCAACAATGCACACAACAAATGAAAATCAGAATGGAATTTTGCTTTAATTGCAAAAAGCCAAAATGTAAAAACTATTTTGCACAATTTTTGGAGCAGGCGGAAGAGCAAGACGTGTTTTACAAATTACCACGAACTAAATTATTGTTATCTCTTCATGTTACCTCTTGTTGTTGTGCTTGTTGTTGTTGTTGTTGTTGTTGTTGTTGTATGTTTTGCAACATTGGCCAAATGAAAATTAAATAATATTAATAATTATTAGTTATTATACAATGCATATGTATGTAAGTGCTATTATTATTTATTCGCATAGGCATGACTCACGCGAATTAATGCATTGTCGGTTAATTGACTTTGAATGTTTTATGGAGGCTGCCGCCGGCCAATTACATTTTGCCTTTGCAATTGGCGAGTGTTAAAAATGACCACACGAACTTGTGCAAATAACTAAAAATTATTTTTGCTAATTATAATCAATGCTATCAAGGTGTTATCAGTTGTTAACCATTCAACAGCATGTGTGTTGCGTGAGAAAATGAACGGGTAAGCAAACAAACAAATATTTACGATATATTAAGATGTAATTGTCTATCGTTAAATATCGTTATATATTCGATAAATTGAACATATTTAAGAAAAATTAAATTATATTTAAAAAATTAAAGAAAATAATAAATTAATATGTGAAATAAATATATGTAATTAATGTTCAGGTACAAATATTAAAGTAAATTTGGTTTCAATATTATATATACTGTACTATATTCTCATACGAATATATCGATAAGTCACTCGATTGCCGATAAAATGATTGCTACAAATTATTTGAGCATTGATTGCTACAATTTATTTACTAACTGTTTAGATAAACTAACATACACACACTTACACATATAGACAAATTGTACATAGTCCCTTTTGTCAGAGTTTTGCGTGCCTTTGCCCACATTTTTTCTCTTCACTTGCTTTTCATATGTGCACTTTCTTTGATCCTTTGATCACACACAGGATAAAATGACAGTTCCACTCATCATTTTTTTCCATTCCTCTCTATATGGCCCACTCTTTCTCACAAACACACACACACACACACAGATACAACAAACTGCCAACGGCCATAAAATCTGTAGCTGAAAAACTAATTCATTTCAGATTTTAATTCATTAGATTTTTTCTTCCTTTTTTTTTTTAAATGGTTGCGGCCAGGAGAACGAGACAGTCTTTTGTCTCGTTGCCTTGCTGGCATTTTAGCTGCGGGCGCAGCCATCAACCCCACCAGCCCCCCAACCCTTGGTTTTTAAAAAACGATGCCGACAAACTGCATACAAAAGCTGCAGTAGAATGTCAAAGTGGTATGCAAAAGCTGCCATGGTATGCGTTGTATCATGTGTGCAGCTGTGTGTGCATCTGTGTGTGCAGCTGTGTGTGCGTGTGTCTGAGCAGTAAATTACTAGTAAATCCAGCGAGTGCACTCAAGCCCCCATTTATTTTAAATGCCAGTCGCTAAGTAATTGAATCAAGTTTCTCCAGCTCACATCCAAAAAGTATGCAGCCCAACTTTAAGCGGGAGTCTAGTCTGAAGAACAACTTTACAAGAACACAAAACTCCTCGATGCTTTTTTAAAAGAAAAATATATGTGCAATTAGTTTAAATTGTTTTAAGTTTTTGAACCTAATGCAAACTACAAACACCAATTTATATTATTATATTTTAGTCTATTCATAAAGTCTGACTAGTTATATATAATTTCTATATATTGAAACATTTGTTAAAACTCCTGTATTACAACTGTCTTTTTACACTCAATTTGACTAATCAACTCTTATGCACAAAAAATAAAGAGAGAAGAAAAACAGCGACTTAAATAATTCAACTTAACGCTTGAGAGCTGGCAAACAATTTCCTACATCATTTCACTTTTTCTCCATGTCTCTCAGACTTGCATGCGCATATTTAAATTAGACGAGGACGAGACGAAAAGTTGAGCAGCTGCCAACTTCATTTCCAATGCAATTTAACTAATCGTGCATGGCAAACGAACAGTTAGTGCAAATATATACGTACATGTATGAGCAGAGGGGACCACATTGCGTATACGCAATGGGAAATGTGCAATGTGAAGCTGGCGTTGGTTTAATTATAATTTACAAGGAAGTATATGGATGGTGCCGATGAGCGGGTGTGTGTGTGTGTGTGTGTGTGTGTGTGTGTGTGTGTTTGTGAATTGTCCCATGTAGCATGCGTGAGACATTCATAGCTTCATTAATAATAATTGTTGAAATTCCATAATCATGTAAGATAATGCCCATATGGGAGAGAATGGGAGAATGGGCTTGCCAGGCCATTTGGTCATCTGCGCCTCGTAACATTTACTTTAAAAAACGTGTGGCAGACAATGTGAAAATTATAAAATATAAAATAAAATCTGAAATCATCAAGGCAAAGCTGCACGGCCAGCAGATACCCTGTTAATTGTCTGATCATTATCTGAAATGTAAAGCCATTTTAAACACATTCAAAACATTGCAATTTGGAATTCGACAGTTAGTCGAGATACGGACTAATTATCGATATCTACATTGACTCGTCTATTAATTCATTTACTTTATGAGGCCGTTAACGTCTCCTTTAATCTGTTACCTACATTTGCACAACTACATTATACTCTTTATTCAGGTTACAGGGTATTTAAAAAAATAAGGAATATGTGTGCCATCGTTTCGGTCGTTGTGTTGCGGTCTCTGTATCGCCTCGGAGCAGCTGTGGGTTGTAGTTGTTGGTACGCGTTGTGTATTGTAGCTGATGTTGTTGTTGTTGTTGTTGTTGTTGTTGTTGTTGTTGTTGTTGTTGTTGTGGTTGTTGTTGTTGTCAACGTTGCCACAATGGCAACCGACTGCACATTGCACAAATGGCGTGGAAATTAAATTGTATTAAGTAATAAATGTTTAAAGCTTGTGCATTGTGCAATGTTAATGTTTATTGAGCAACGGCGGGGGAGCAGAGAAACTATGCAGTTGCGGCTGCTTTTCCCTTACGCTGCACAGTGGAACAAGCACATATAAATAAGTGTCAAATATAGCTTATGTAAAGGCTGTTTAGGCTGTACCTAAAGTCATTTTATTATATTTTATAAAAATATAAAATATAGCAAATTATTAAGTAGTAGTATACAATACGTATACCAAATGGAAGTTTGTTGTTCAATAAAATAATTCTAAATACTGCATTCGAATTTTATTTAATATTGTTATATGGTTAACAGAGAAACTGTTAATCTAATGTACATTCATTTTGCAAATAATTATTTTACTGGCCTTGTAATAATTTATTCCCAATCTATTTAACAATCTGCGCCTGCACCACTATGCAATGTCTGTGCAGCTGCTCAGGGCATTAGCTTAATGCTTTTACTGGCCCAGACACCAATTTGGCTTTGCCGAAGCCCATGGAGCAGATGTGTAGAGCAAATGGGTATTTCAATTGTGTTCGCAACCTCTCAATGTATTTGTTGCTGTTTAATCGAGCATTTTGCTGGTAAGCGAAAAAATACATTATTTTTCCAATTAACTTGACTAACTAACTTGCATATATTGAAGCGATTGTTTATTTAATTAGTCTTAGTCACACTTACAACCCTCGCTGTATTAATATCGATGCATGTTTGTCAATATTTTGTCTCGGTAATTTTCTATTAATTTAAAATTTCTATCTTTATCGATGCATGTCATAAAATTGGCATACCTGACCAAACGTTTGCTCATTTAATATCTTACTAATAATGCCATAAATTCTGAAGTAATGTAATTTAAATGAACCCAATCCACATTTAATATATATGCAAGCAACTTAATTGTATTATTGCCAACTCTAGATAATCGTTCGATGCGGTTTTAAATCTCTATTATCGAACGGCATTTGCGTCCAAGAGTTTTGTTGCTTTTGTGGTAATTTGAGACCGCACAAAAACGGATTATAAATCAATTGCAACCCCTTTGGGAGTACAACGTTCGCCAAGAGGGCAACCTACCCTACAATTTAACCCCTAAATTGCCCACATAAATAATATATTAATAACAGCCACTTGAAATCGTGTGCCCCAACAGCAAAAACAAACCCACCAACAGTCCAAGCATGACTGGCACAGTGAAACATTTTTGGAGAGCACACTTCAACAGCAGCCGCTGCGTCGCGTCGTGTTGCGTTTGGGTCGCTTTATTCTCATATTGCAGAAAACAAAGGCATAATTCAATTAAGCTTTTCCATGATGTACAAAGCCCCGACCGAGCCGACTAAAAACAGACAGTCAGAGCGACAAGTGGCCAACTGAGAGGCACACACAAATAATTGCCTTATAAAGCAAAATACACAAATAAAAAATAAAAAATAAAAGAAACCTCGTTTACCAGAAAACAAAACGATTTTTTCATATATATTTACAGCCAGGCGCTCGACCAGAGCGAAAAATGAAAATCGTAGCCACGAACAAATCAGATTTATTAAAATTTTCAGGCTTGACTTACATTTTGGGTCATGAACTATGTGAAACGTAATAATAAAAAAAAAAAACAAATAAACATTGACCGGAACGTTTAAGAGATTGGCCAACATCTGCCACAGAAACTTGAACAAAAAACTTATTTTTGATATATAATAAATTTATTTTTCTATATTTAACAAAAAATTTAGATATAACTTTAATTTATTGTGTTTTTTCTTTGACCTGACTGTAAAGTTGTTAGTTCTGGCTGGAATTAATATGATTTAATGAAGGGATGCACCTTGGCAGCTCGACAGGTATTCTTATAGATTAATTCGATTTATAGATGAATTGGATTTTCAATAAGGAAACAAAAATTATTCATGAAAATTCACTTGTAGGAATCGCTTGGACACTCTCTATAAAATAAAACACAACATGCTAAAAATGTATCTAAAATTTAAACAATGGAAGAACTAGCTTGCATTTTTTAATGAATTTGCTAAAAACAAAAAAAAAATAAACTACTTTCCAAATTTGCCAAGCATAACCACAAGCGCTCAATCATAAGTTTTAGGCAATTCTTCATGCTTTCCCTCATGATATAGAAAATCTTCCTGCCATTGAATACTATTTTAAGCTGACCTGCTAAGACAATTTGGTTTCTGTGTTATGACAATTGCGCTTACCGAATTTAAACTCCTTAGCTCATGTTTTCTTCAAGGATATGTCCCAATAGACTTAAAGCACACACAAAACCATTTTCTTGACCTCAGTCAAAATTTGTTGGTAGCGCGTTAATCTTGATGGTTTCGCAATTTGTTGCTAATGCCATTTTTCATGTACAAACAAAAAAAGATGTTAATTATGATGAAGCCACGCACTTTGAGAGGAAATGTCAGTCAGTCAGTCAGTCAGTCAGTTGAGCTTCGGACTCGGTTCGTTTGGGTTCAGTTTTGAGTCCCCTGCACATGGCACATAAATCACATTTAAATGAACTGAAGCGTGCGCCTGGCTGACTTTGTGACGCTGTTCCCCCCAACAATTGTTTGGTAATCGTTTCGACCAAATATTTTATGCACATGTATGCGCTACATACAATATACTCTATATAGAATGTTAAAATAAAGGGCAAAACTAGAGTAAAATGGTTTGCCGGCTGCAATTGAGCGAGCGCTCCCTTTTTATGGTATTGTTTGTTCGGTTTTCTTTTTCCTGCGCCTATTTAATTCACTTTATCCTTTTTTTTATATATGCATTGTTTGCAAAGTTCAAATAGAAATGGAGCGACAGAGAGAGAGAGAGAGGGAGAGAGAAGTGAGAAATTGAGATGGCAATGCAAAAAGCTGAATCCGATTTAAGCGAATTTACATTTAAATGTCGGCTTTGTCAAGTCAACCAAATTCCCGAAACCAGAATAAAGTTTAAAAAACAAACTAGACAAACTCACATACAAAATCCCATGTTTCAATAGTTTTGGCTACAATTTTCTAAAAAAAAAAACTACATTTAGAGCTTAGTCGTGTCATATAAGAAAATTGCATATATAAACAATTGTATATGGCAAAGTCTAACTGTCAGATTTTCCTTTTACATATATTTTTGATTACAGAACATGCAAATTTAGTTCGGTTCTTTTGTTTTTTAGCTGAAATTTTTCTGTTGATCCATGTTAAAACACATTCATACAACACATAGTTGAAGCCATATTGAAGATTTGTATGTCAATCCGCATGCAAATGCAATATATAAATAAAAGTGCCAACAAGTTATTGATAGAGCAACACATGAAATGTATTCATATTTATATATGCACATACATATCGGCAAGTAACTGAGTCTACGGTTGTTGATCAATATCAAATATTTGTTAAATTCAACGAAACGTAAATAGATTAATATATGTACATAAAATACGTAATTGTGCACTGTGCGTCGATTTTTTGCAGACACTGTGCAATGCCACTAATTGCCAGTGCGTCAACGGCGTCGCTGCTGTCATTGACTTGGATTTTCCACAAAAACCGGAAATTCGAAACCCCAAATAGCAGCAGAGACGACGAAGAGGCAGAACACAAGAGAGAAAAAAACCTGGCCGTGAAGGGTAGCAAATTGTTAAGAACGCGCTTCCACCACGGCCTTGACACCATGCTGAACATGTGCGTTCGCACTGAGGCAAGCATTTAAGCCACACACGAGCGCCTCAAGACACATGCGACCCGACCCGCTCTCGCATTACAATTCTCAACACTCGACACCAACAAATTTATAACTCAACTAAAATTGCTAGTCAAGCACAATTTTATAAAAATGAAATTTTAGTAGCTGCGACTCGTGTTCAATTCGCTGAAACATCTGATTAAATCAGTTAGCAAATGAAATAAACGCAATAGCATAGATATCACTGTGTTTGTCGAACATGAAATACACTTTAGATTAGAACAGATGTACTATACAATTTGTATCGTAATATATGATCCGATATTAACAATAAAATTTCGAACTATTCAAATTCCAATATCACACACAGTTGTCAGTTTCTCGAGCGATTTTTCTTATGGCAATTGTACTTACTTTTATAACTGGCAGCAAAAGTAAATTTTTACTTCAAATGTCATTTAAGTAGCTTCGCTAGGGTATTAATTGATATATCCTGATCTATGTATACTTTTTGTTATTTTGTATATATTTTATTTTATTTTATATATAAATTTGTATTTTATATTTTAATTTATATATATTTTACATGTTTTATTTTATTTTATATATATGTTATTTTTTTATTTTTTACATATTTTATTTTATTTTATATATATATGTTTAATTTTATTTATATATATATATATATATATTTAATTTTATTTTATATATATATTTAATTTCATTTCATATATATTTTATTTTATTTCATAAAAATTTTAATTAACTTTATGTATACTTTATTTTATATTATATATATTTTATTCTGTATTATATATAATAAATTATACTTTATATATATATATTGATTTCATTTATTTTATTTATTTTTTATTTTATTCCATGCATTATACATTTTCGGACAAACTCATAATACTCGCTGCGAGCTTATTAAATAATGGAATTCCGTTGGCATTTTTGAAAAGAGCCCGAAACTTAATAAATTTCCCTCTCTTTAACCCTTTTTGTGGTTTGGCCCTGGTTGATTGCCGCTCGTTAATCAATTTTATGTAAATCAAATGAACATTTTTCGACGGGGTGAAACGTTTTGCAGTTATTTTGCCTTCATATAAAAAGCAGACGAGGGGCGCCGCCATAGAATGAAATATTTTTGAAACTTGAAGCTTATCGGAAATTATTTTGCAAAATTGAGCCAAACGCGACTTTGCAAATAGAAAAAAAAAGGGGGAGACTTAGAGCTGATTGATAAATCTGGATATAAAATGGATTAAGCTGAAAGTGAAAGACATTTACAATTTCTTAAAGCTAGATAGATATAAAGATTAAACATGGAATTTAAATATTTCAATGAAATTTCATTTTACAAATGTAAATCGTACATTAAAAATGCCCAGAAATTTTTTATTTACGATAGATATCTATAATGGTTCACCTTTTTGCCGAATCCCAAGAATTCTCTTAAATATGCATAGGTAGGCAACACAAATTGCGTTATCGATGGGTCGCAACATTGAAAATATTTTGCCACAACTCACGGAATTGAAGTTGGGGTCGAGGTTTGACTTTGGCATAACAACCGCAGCCACAACAACAACAACAACAACGACAATTATTATTAACAGCAATCAGTTGTGCCGTGCTATGCACACAATGTGCACCCCAAGGCGAAAGGAAGACGACAAGCAGACACAAACACAGATACAGATGCAGACACCGATTCCGATTCAGATACAGATACAGCCACAGTTACAAACACCGACGCAGCGGTAGACATCCGAGACGATAGCTATGAGCATAATGAGCAGCATTAAAACTAATGAAAATAAACTTTGCCACACAGCTACAGACAACGCAGCAGCAGCCTAAGAGGCAGCAGCTGAAGCAGCGGCAGCCACACAATGCCCAAAAAAGCGCGCAGCACAAAAAGTCGACGACTTCTCAGCAACAGCAACAGCAGCAGCAGCAGCAGACAATAAAAATAAAAGCAAAAATGCCAAAAACAACCCCCCAATCCCTTCGGTATCTGCCAGCAGGCATAACCCCAAGAATAAGAAAATTGCGAGACAGACACAAAGTGGAAAACGCATAAAGGCGAAGGCAGCAGCCGGAACAATGAAGTGGCAGCAGGCAACAACAGCAGCAGTCCAAAAAGAAATAAAGACGAATTCTTAATGCCCTATATACCTAAATAATATAATAATATAATTCAGAACAAAATTATTTAAAGAGAAGAGCCATATTCGAGCTTTAAGAAAGCTTTACTTTACAATTTGCAATCCAAAATCTTTATTAAAGCTCTTTTTTAATACAACAAATCGAGCTTAAAGGGCTATTTATCTTATTCAATTAAATGGAATCAAAATTTTATTATTGGCTCTATAAAATTTAAAACATTTTGGTAAATAAAATTACAAGAATGCTTTCAAAGCTTTAAGAGTTCCATACACTGTTACCAAATACGTTGTCCAAAGCTTGGATAAAAACATTTTATTTTATTCGCCTAAAATATTTGCTCACTATAATTTAGTTAATTTAAACTTGCAAGTGTCAATAATAATAATAAAAGGCTTTGAAAAATGTGTTCAAAATGGCAAATTACACTTAAAACAACTTTTGATATACTTATAGCATTTGTATGGTCATTAAATATGTTGCAATAGCACTATCTGTCCGATAACCCACAACATCTTCCATTGGAAAGAGTATTTTATGTTAAAAGCCTTGGCGTAAAGTTAAAGATACACACAAGACGAGCAGAAGATACATTGAAAAGCAATTTTTTTTTTGTTCTTATTTGTTGATGGAGCCAAAGTTTTTCCGACTGCACGTGAAACTATTTGGCGCCAGTTTACGTAAAATGAAAATGAAATACATTTATTAATGTGCCCCTCTGCCAGGCAAAAGCCAACAAAAAAGTAAGAGCCTGGCTGTGCACCTTGTCGTATCTTTGGGCCAACAAAATGTATCTGTGTGTGGCACCAAAAATAAATGCACATAATTTGCCGTGTGTTAAATGAAAGTCACCAAACAGCTGTCTGCACTTTAATGCCAGATATTGCGTGAGGGTGGGAGGGCTGCGATAATGTGACTGGTTCTGGCTTATACCCTGTAAGATTCAAGGCTATTAATACAATGGAAATCAGTAGAACATTTCTCAAATATTACAAAAGAGGACAAACAATTATTTAAAATAAATAAAAATGCGACATAGAACAGATGAATAGACAGAAAATACTAAAATAGTATTTAAAAAATACACGAAAAAGGCCCAAATATTATTAACAAAAATAATTGAAATAGATTAGAATATAAAAAAAAAATTATATTAGTTGAATTGTTATGAAATTATATCGAAATCGATGACATAAAATAATTACTGTCTGATAAATAAATTGCACATTTTTGCGTTCAAATTATTAATACTAAATAAATATATTTTTCTATATTTTATATTCTATAAGAAAATTAAAGAAAAATCTTAATCTAGTTATCATTTTTAAAGTCGTGGTTTTATTCTATTTATAATATTATTTAAATTATTGTATATAATTAGCATATTTTTTCTTGAAGTGCAGAACAGCGCATTTTGTAGTCGAAGGACATTTCAGTTTCCTTTTGTTTTTCCCGGAATTTTCTCAGTCACATTTCGCATTCGCATGGCTATGGCTAAGAGTCTGTGCATAATGTATCTGAATCTGCGCAATGTCCAATGTTTGTTTGTGTTTCTCGCTTGTAACTCGACTTGACTTTCATTATTTACTCCCTTAGGCCGTTGCCTTTTTCTTTAGCTGGGAAAGTTTTTTGTGCCTTTGTCTGCTGTCTGTGTGTTTGTTAGTTTGTTTATTTGTTTATTTGTTTATCTGTGTGGCTTGTGGCTTGCCGCGTTGCTTTAATAATTTAATTAAATTTTTTCGGCATTCTTTATCCGAGGCACTTTGATTGTTATTGTGGCCATTTGGCATAATGAGGCGGCATAATTTGCACATAAAAGCTAATTTAGGCGCATTTTTAGTTGCCAGCTTCCTTATTGAATTACGTAGAGCTAGCCCAGATACACACTCGTTGGGTTACCTCAACATAGCGCAGATTTTTGCCACACTTCCCATGAAAATGAAGCTAAATTCAAATATGGCAAACGGACCCACGGGCACTGTAACTCACCTACAAATATAGCTCAATGGCAACAATTCCTATCGCCTTGTAGGAGCAATCTGTATCTGCAATAATTTATTTTGCGCTTTGGGCTAACGGAATGCCAAACAGCAAAATGGCAAGTGGAAATGGAGCTTAAAAATCGATTAGGGATTGAAATGTTGCGATTTGAAAATGCGTTAGGACTACGTCAAATTAATTCAAATAAATATAATCTCCTTTCATTCAATATTTAAGTCTACAATTTGATTTTAATACAGTTTTGATTACGTTTAGGATATATTCAAATTTTGTCATCTTGAAACCTCAGAATCGAATACAAGTTTATGAACTATAGAAATTTTGTGAAACATTTGATTTTATGATTTTTATTCTTTAGAATTAAAAAAACCATTTGATTTTTCTAAGAGACCTAAAACAAAAGACTATATTAAAGACTTCTGAACATTAAGTCCTTTTGAACAAATGTCTTAAGAACTCAATAAGATGAACCACTTTTCAATTCAAGGCAAGTTTGATTATGAAAAGGGAAGCATCAATGTGATGAAAAACGTTTTATTGCAAAAGCTAGCTTAAAGGAGCCTGGAAATGCTCTGCTATAAAGGAAACCAAAACAAAAATATCAAGCTGAGCTCTAGGCAACTAAATGGAATTCATGCCAAAATCAAATGCGTGGTTATTTATTATAGCCAGCCGCTTTTGGCGTATCTGGCGTTGACTTAGTAACCGCATTTACGCATCCTGCGACACTTAATTCAAATCCAATTGCCAGGATAACCAAAGCAACGCAGTTGCCCCTTTTATGTGCGCACAAGCCATGCAAAAATAAACGAAAAGAAAATATCACATTTCGTGGGGGCGGGAGGTCACAGAGCATTGCAATTGTGAGTCGCAGCAGCATTCATCCTGTTACCTATCACGGCTAACGACGCACACGTGTAAGTTGTTGCCCCCCCTGCCAGAACCCTTCCGGTTAAACATTACTTTTAGAGCTTGTCAGGCGTTTGGCAGCGCTATTTAGAGCAAGTCACGCCCTTTTATTAAAGCCACTCATCAATTCTGAAGCACCACCCGAAGCGCTTGACATGATATGCAGCCAGCTTAAGGGATTTATATAGCACAGTATTCAGATTTGTATATCATATATATATAGTTATATATATATATATATATATATATGCATATGTGCGTTACAATAAATGTCAACTGGCATTGCATATCGAGTGCTGACTGTAACACATTTACAGCATAGCTGGCGCATGTATCTGCCAGATACAAAACAAATAGCTGCAGATATATTGGGTTAGCAGTCAATCATACGTGGAAATCGAAAAGAAAAAACAACGCAGGAAATGGGGTCATAACAGCAGCTAGAAATGGGCGTGCCCCAATGGGCGGTGGGTGCGCTCGTGTGTGTGTGTGTGTGTGTGTGTGTGTTTGCTCTTTGTTACTCGGTTGCACTTGACACGTACCGCAAATAAAAACAAGAAAGAAAAGTCAACTTCGGCTCGCCGAAGCTGAAATGCCCTTACCAGTAGATAACAGTGGACGCAAAGAAGTTGGCACTTGCTTAATTAGGAATTGTCGAGAAAAGGGAATCAGTTACAGCTATATGTATATATATATTATCTACAGCAAACGGAAAATATTTGACTAAAGTTCACAAAAATATCGAAAGACGCGAAATGATTGTGAATAACTATATATATTATATATAAAATATCTAAAGGTATATGAATTAGGGTATTAATCGCATTCTTAAAATGTAAAAAGTTTGTCTCAACTGAAAGACAATCGCCATTGTCTTCATTACAGGGCTGTCCCCTCCCCCCAAGTCCGTCAGCTCATATGTGATTTATGACAAATTGCCAACGCCTTACACGATGTATATCCATATCGGACACATACCATATAATAAACATTTCTTTAAACGCAATTCACCAGCTGCTTATCAATAAAAAAAAATGATGAAACGGCAGCTGCACTTCGAGATTTTCCCTGCGGTTTGCCACATTTAAAACGGCAGCACTTATAATCGCCTGTGTGTGTGTGTGTGTATACTTATGGCAATTAGTGTATAAGCTGTATGTATAATTGCATGACGCATTGGCAATGCCAATTCGTTGACTTTCTAATCAAAATTTCAACTACAGTTCAGTTTTTCATGTTATTTCTATTGATTTTATCAATGACTCAAGCTTGCTATCTATATCCCAAGATTAGTACGCAGCAATCAAGCAAAATAATAAACGAAATATCAGAAAATATAAATAATGCTATAATGTACAAAACATGATTAAAATTCAAGCTCTTATTGGATATATATTTTGTGTTATTAACAAATGAGAAGTTCCCGAAAAACTAAGATTTTCAATTCCTTGTGAAAAAGAAGAATCTATTTTTAAATCTACATTCAATGTTTATTATGATTGTAAATAAAAAATGTTCTTTTAATAAATATATAAAAAGTCAGATAGACATGTTTTTTTTCTATTCAACAATGTATTTTACTTTTTATTTATAAACTATAAATTGGATTATCATGTAAAAAGCTTGTTGAATTTTGTGTTCGAATAAAAGTTTGTTCGCATTTAACAGCGTACTAGGCCTTCGATTTGTAATACCTCAATTAGTCATTGAACTTTAATCTGAGCTCATAAAAAATTAATTCTATTTGTACAATTCATTCAAGTTTGATTTCCCACGAGTCTGAAAAAAAAATAAACTGCGATTACATGAAAATTCGCTTTTGCTTTGTTTTTGCTTCGCTTAATTTATGCGAACTAAAAAGAAAAAAAAATTGTATATAATTTATGTCACTTGTGTATTTATGTATTCAGGCGTTTGATTACAACAAAATGTGCTCAAATTTTTTTTTATTTATTTATATTTTTTTGTTGTAATTAACAAGAGCAAATAGAGTTTTGTTATTAATAAATGAAATCGTTTACAGCAATTGGTTTGCATGCGTTATACAAATAAAATACTTTTTGCTTTTTATTCCAATGAATCAATAAACGAGTGCACATAAATGAATGCCATTTCTTTCATTAGAAATAAGCTAAGACCGATTACAAGCTCATCTGAAGTTCTTTGATTTGAATCGACTTTTCATACTCTTGTCTTCTCGCCAATTTATTCATCTTCAATTTTTCAGTCAGTTCCCTAACATTATTCCCGGTGCTGGCACTCGTGTCCATTTTAATATCTGCTCCATGTTCTCTTTTAAAGCGTTTCTTCAGCTTTTTTATGGTCTCTCCAAATGTTTTGCAAGCTGTTTGAGTATTTTTTTTTTGATTATTTACTGACTCAACCCGCACAAAGAGCAGCAAAATGAAAAGAAATAAAAAGTTGTCTTTCATTTCAATTTCTGGTGAAATGGTTGATTGTTGTTGTTTATAATTCCAAAGACAAACACCTTAAGAATTGGTTCTCAAAAAAGTCAAATAAAATTGCTTTGTTTGTTTTGATGAGTTTTACTCAAAAAGTCTGTGCAAAGTGTATAAAGCGCAGGATTTGTGAGTAATAAATAAATAATCATGAGTTAATAATAATAGTTTCGATTGTTAAATTTTCCATGTTTCGTCATCAATTAGCAAATGATGCAGAATAATTCATGATGGACAATAGAAAACTTCATTTCAGAAATGAGCGACAAAAACAAAATCAGAGAGAAATAACGAAAAGAAGGAATAAAGCGACAGCAAAAAGTGCCACCAAAAAAACTTGAAGCCAGGCCGATAAGTAAAACGAGTATTTGCGCTTAGTAGTTGCTGCCGTCTCTATCTGTATCTGTATCTGTGTATCAGTATCTGTATCTGTATATGTATCTGTATATGTATCTATATCTGAAACTGTTGCTCTTGCTGTTTGTAGTTGTTGCGCTTCCGCAGTGGCCGGTCACTTGGTCAAGACTGAGGCAGAAGCAGCGGGGCAAATAACCGCAGTCGAAGACGAAGCCAGTTGCCAGATAAGCGGAGCGTGTGAGCCAAAGACCAAGCTGCCGGACGTATGTATCTTTGTATCTGTATCTGTGTCTGTATGAACATTTTGTATCTGTAACTGTTGCTCAGCGCATTGTGATTGTTGGCGCTACACCCATATGCATAGATATGTTGCTCTGTTTGTTTACTACGAACGCCGTCGATATTCAAGACGTTGACCCTTGCGTTCGATCCAACTAAAAACATTTCGTACACAATGCGAAATTTTCTTTTGGTGTTTTATGTTGTTTTTTTCTTCTTCTTTTTTTAGATTAGCCGGCAACAACGAGTGGATTAACCGGTTTCCACTTGGTTTATTGTTAATGTTGTTGTCTCCGTTGTTGTTGTTGTTGTCTCTGTTGTTGTTGTTGTCTTGGTTGCTTCACTCTGCTAATTAGCTGAGTAGTTGTGGTGGCTGTTGTTGTTGCTATTCGGCCAAGAGCTGCCCGCCCGTGTTTTGTAACGCTTAAACCAACAAATTAAGGCAAGTGCCTTTCAATTGCCATACTATCTAATTTGTTTAGTATTTTATATGAGACTGAATTGTTTCAGAAATCTATATCTATATCTATATCTATATCTATATCTATATCTATATCTATATCTATATCTATATCTATATCTATATCTATATCTATATCTATATCTATATCTATATCTATATCTATATCTATATCTATATCTATCTATATCTATATCTATATCTATATCTATATCTATATCTATATCTATATCTATATCTATATCTATATCTATATCTATATCTATATCTATATCTATATCTATATCTATATCTATATCTATATCTATATCTATATCTATATCTATATCTATATCTATATCTATATCTATATCTATATCTATATCTATATCTATATCTATATCTATATCTATATCTATATCTATATCTATATCTATATCTATATCTATATCTATATCTATATCTATATCTATATCTATATCTATATCTATATCAATATCTATATATCTATATATATCAATATCTATATATCTATATATATGTATATCTATATATCTATATATCTATATATCTATATATCTATATATATATATGTATATATATATGTATATATATACACTTCTATAATTTCCCCTCCAACCATTACCACTTGACTGTGCACAACAATTACAGCTACACAAAAGGCACAACAATACAGATAGAATTTCGGGGGCTGTGGAACTGAGGGCGTTACGAATGCCCAAGACCCATAGACAATAACATTGAAATAAATGCTCAATCATGCAGAAATTAAGTTAACATTTTCATAAAAGCAGCGCACAGTGCAACAAAAATAATTACGCACACGATGAAAATAAGGGGAAATGTGGGGTGGGATGGTGTGTGGGCGTCGCCTTTTCGGTACTCTTATAATTTTAGTACCCACTTTCCTAATTATTTGCCATTGTCCTTTATTCTTCCTTTTTCACAAATGGCGACTGCATTTAATCGCTTTAACTTATTTGTGTGTGTGTGTGCGCGCCAGAAGAGATTTATGGTTGGAATTATTGGGGTTCGCCCATATGGTTTATGTCGGTGGAGCTCTATTGAATTTAATTCGCATTTTTATTCACGAGTGTTAAAAGTGTATGCTTGTATTTTATATTGTTATATTAAGCAATATGTCGAGAATTCTTTGTGGACTGAGCTCGCCTTTTTGAGTGGGCAAGCATTTATTGACTTACAAGTTTGTATATTTGTTGGGTATCTTTGACTCTATCATACTGCATAAGCCTCATATACATGTTATTTTGGCCATCTTTAAAAGTCCGAACTACGCCCATTGATTTTCCCCGAATAAGATTCTTTTATTTACAATTTTCCTAATTTCAGTTTTAGTATTCTTAAATACAAAAAGAGTATTAAACAGAACAAGTTTGTTTTCGAGTCACAGAACTTTGTTGCAGCAACAAAATTTACAACTTTGAAAACGTGCTCGACAATGCTTTGAAACTCTTTGAGTTGAAACAATGGATACGTTTTGTTCGGCCCGCAGGTGTCAAGGTCTTGACAATAGGAACCAGTTGTGATCACCAGCTAATAAATATTCATATACCTATACATAGTATATATAGTATATATTCCAGCTAACAAAGCGCAAACTGTGTGAAACTGAAATTCACACAAAATGGACTTTAAGCAACGCTTTGAGTCATGCAAGAGTTGTAAATGCGGAAATCTTTTTGGACGACAACTTGAAACAGTTTGAGACGACCTAAAATGATATCGCACAGCTGCGATCTTCAAATTATCGCTAAATCGATAATTATATCGATTTATCGACTATGCTATAAAATTTAAATTAAAATTTCAATTATAGGGAATTTTGGTGAAGGATAAAAACAACTCAAAAGTATTTAAAGTTCGAGGCATCTAATATTGATTGATATTGATATTGAGCATCGATAGAACTAGCTCATCGATATATATATCGGTTAGATCTAATACTTAAGTATCTACTACAAGCTTTACAATATAATGTGTTAGGGTAGAAATATTAGCAAGTGTTAAACTGGGCTAAATATTATAAACATAATTCAATCATTTATAGACATAACACTAATACTCTGAACGTATATATTATTTATAATAGCAAAGGGAGCACTCGATAACAAATTAAAGAGAGATTTTAAAGAGATTTTTTTTTTAATATAAAAATAATTAAAATGTTTAAATGTCCTATAAAATAACAAATAATTGGCCTAATTTTGATCAATTTTTTATCTAAATAATACAAATAGAAATTTTTTTAATGGGATATTGGAATAAAAGATTCCAATTCAGTTCGAATTTATTGATATTTGACAGGAATAACAATAATAATAGCTATAATTTTTATAAACATTTAAAACTCGCATAACGGTGTTTTGCGAGTTTTTGCCGTAATTGGCAGCACTTATAAATTCCAATTAGTTTGGCAGCACTTACCATTTACGATGATAATGAAAATGATCGACATGAAAACCATATTTAATCCACATGTTGATGACATTATACGCAAATGGGATCCAACGTGTCGAAAGCTGTGAAATCCTTAAGTTTTTACTTGTTTTAAGTATTGGCAGTAGGTTTTTTTTTTATATATATATATTAATTTTTTGATCGTTTTGCCGAATCTTAACTAACTGCAACTATTTTCCATTTAAAATTTACTATTAATATTTCGCACACACGCACACACGCACAGACATTGGCCATAAAATTGTACGAACACTTTTTGCACGCACGACGGAGCGCCCACTTTATTATTATTATATTTTTACTATTTTATTTTTATGATTCTTTATTTAAGACGATTATATTTTAACACCCGTCACGTACACTGCCAATTTATGTGTATTATGATTTACGATTTTTATGCATTACTTTTCACTTTTTGCTTTTATATTTGCGCGTAAAACATAAATGAAAACAAACCGAAAAACCGTATGAAAAAAATTTCGCAACGCGTCCAAAACGAAATTCACAATTTCAAATTATTAGCGGTGTTGTTGTTGTTGTGTTGTTTTTGCCAGGCGCTGTTATTGTGCTGTAAAATAAGACGAACAGAAAGAAGTAAGTGGGGAGCAATGAGAATGCAGCAGCTGTTGCTTGCGTGAGTGTATTTCGAGTATTTATGTTGTTCTTGTTGTTCGTGTTGGTCTCAAGTCGGCGACTAAGCGCGTTGCGGGAAAGAGACCGACAACATAAGCAGTGAGCCTTTAAAATCTTGTTCACACACACTCAGATCCACATGTATTTATATTTATATTATTTGCGGCTGTTTAAATATTTTTTAAATTCGTATTGAATTAAAATAATGCACACAAGCGTTTTCCCCCTCCCCCTCTTCATAAAACACACAAGCCGAAATGCTAAGCATAAATACTTGAAAATAAATCACTCACAAACTCAACTCAAAACGCACTCAACATAACTGACTGAGCGCGCGCACAAAGGAAAAACTCAAACAAATAAGCGTGAGAGCAGGTAAACGAGAGAGCGCACACTCACTGCAATTGCATAGAATTTTAATGTTATTGTTGATTGCGCTTGTATTTTGTTATTGTTGATGCGGCGGCATAAACAAACAAGGAAATCAACACAATAACACATAAATAGCAACCGCTATAAACAAATATATTTATTAAAATGTTTGGCTTTATTCCAGTATTTGGTTTATTCATATTTCATATGCATTTGACAGTTTTGTGGTGCTAATTAAATGTTGTTTTGCCGCGGTTCTCATTGCCTGCTTCTCACAACACACACACACACACACACCAACGCACATATTTTTACACACATGTACACTCACACTTGCATACTTACATGTTTGCTTATGCTTTGTGTATGTTGTTCTCTTCTGTTGTTGCTGTTTTTGTGCGCGCATTAAATGCGTTGAAATGCAGCCATTTTGTCTTGCAATTGGCACTCACGCTCTCCGGCTGTCGCGCTATTGTGAAATTTTTGTGAGTTGCAAGCACAACAATTGCTACGATAACCGTTGCACATTCATATTATTGGATTCTATTTAGCGCTTTTATTAATTTGTTAAGCCAACACATGCACACACACACACTCACGCGCGACGCAACGACGAATCACCCACGGCTTTTTTCCGAGATTTTTTCCGCACCGACGCACGACCTACCCGTTCAATGGTCTTTTTTGAACTCAAGAGCGAAAGAAGAACACAAGCAGTTTACCCTCCATCTATGTTATTGAACAGTTGCCTTTTTGAGTTTAACAGCAAGTTACCACACTGTTATGTTGGAGAGCATTACAGCTGTCGCCTATCGAAATTATATTGTCTGCTGTTTGCAATAGTCTTTAATAATAAAATGGGTGCTTAGGATGAAATTCATTTTTGTATAAGTTTAAAACAAGCTCTAGAGCTTTATGGGCATTAATTAAAGCTACAATAAGTGATCTTTCAGGGCAAATTCTTATGCCGTTGGCGGCATGTTTGGCTTGAATTATTTTGGTAATTTTCATGAACCCGCCTGCGGTCACACTACAACTGTCGAACAACTCTGTTAGTATTAAACAAAAACTTCGAGCAGCTTGGCGTTGCATTTTAATAATTAAAAATAATAAACTAAACGCTTGTGCTGTTTTAACAAAATTATTGCCAATTAAACTTCAACGAATTACAAGATGGCACAAATTTGGATGGACGAGGAAAATGCTGGTGCACACAGTAAGCGATTGGCACCAACTGCATTTGTTATTATTTTAAACAATACAAACTATTTAATTTCTTGCTTGGCGCGCAGTGCTGCCCAGATCGGCCCGCAAGCCCATGGGCGACAATACGCTGCAGCAATCGGGCAAAAAGAGCGTCCTAAGCAAACTGGACAACGTAATGTACAACAAACCGAATCTAACGCCATTTAAAGGCGCCAACACAAAATGGCCCCTGAGCTGCGCGCCAAAATTGTCGCTGTGCAAGGAGACGCTGCAGAAGCAACATCGCAGCAGGCAGCACGACAAGGACTCGCCGCAGCTGTTGGAGGCGCACTTCAAGGCGCCACAAGTGAATGTTGCCAATGATCTCTATGCCAAATCTGCCGATCCCGCCAATGGATTTGATCTATTCGACTATATGGATTTTCCTACTGCGAAATGCATGCAAAACTGCCAGAAACGTGAGTTTGCCCTTCAAAATTGTCAGAATTGCAATATTACATAACACAAAACAGAGTTGTCCTAGAACTAACAGAATTTAGCAAAGCAGTGTTGGCAATTCAGCCATTTTCTAGCTGTATTTGGCCGTTTTTCACTAGTCAGTTATTGATTTAGCTATTTTTGGTTTATGTGCTTGGAAGGCTGATTTAGCTGTTTTTTAACATTGGATTCAGCTTGTTTTCGGCAGTCGGTAGCACTGAGAACGGGAGAACGGCGTGCAAGATACCCTGTAATGCTCAGAACCCGAACCGGTTCATGCAAGTCTTTAATAAGTGTGAGGCTAATTGGGACAGAGGCTAAACTATTTAATAGGCTGATAAATATTACAACAAACATAACTCTACGATTATTAATTGAGGAAAGATTGATCAGCAGAAATCAACTGGAATAGGATATCAGCCGGACACCAGGAGCACCAGGAAAGTTAATAATCAGGCATTGTTTCTAGATTCAGTTATGTCTTGATAAATTGAGTACTTAACCAAACTCGAGCATAGAAGGATTTTGGATAGGAAAGGATTGTCAAACTGCTTGGACCATCTCTTAATGAAGCCCAGAACAGTTCTGACCTTATTGACGACAATAAATAAAAATAAAGTCGAACTCAAGTTCAGGATGAAGTAAATAGTCTACGCTTCTTAGCTTACCTTTAAAAAGCTTTAGATAACAGGAAGTCACATCTTTACAAAATGACCTCATGTCGTACATTAAATACCCTGGAATCCGCTTGCTGGATTTCAGCTTGACATCGAATTCAAATCGTCATCATTCATACGCTATTCGCCTTTTTAGCCATATCTCGAGAGTGCTTGGAACCAATGCTAAATGAGGATTTAATAGCAAAGCTACTGAACAATTCACTGGACACAGCAGAGGAGGAAACTGTTTACGATGTGCCCGATTATCCGGATCTGGATGCTGATATTTACGCGCTGAAGCCTCGGGAATATAATAATATACACGAATCTGAGAATAATTTAGCTGATATATTTGAGGCCAGGCTGCCAGCAAACATATTTATGTCGGACTTCGAGAAGGAGTTTTAGGGAATTTCCGCCTTCGTCAAATCATGTTTAGTGCTTAAGCTATAAAAATATTGTCCGGAGTACGAAATATTTGTGGTTAAAACCAAGTCTAAAGTTTGTCAACATATGTATATAGAATTAAAATTTGTATTGTTTCTGACCAAACTTCTTGATTAGCTGAATTCTCTCTCTATTTTTATTTATTCAACTGCAATCCAGCTTAACTTGAGAAATTTCAGTTAGAAATCATTCAACGACAAGCTTTGTTTTTTCTGCTGATTTTCAACGTAGTTTTATAAAGAGGATTATATCTGTAGATTAATGCTGACCAGCTATAAGCTTTGATGTTAATGATAATTCTATTTGTATCTTCTGTTTCCCAAGATTAACATTGATTGCTTGAAATCGCAATATAATATATCCTCATTTCAATGGCATTTTTTCAATAACTGCCTGAATATGTTTTCATATTTTTAAATTTCATATTGATATAATTTTACAAAAGTAGTTGGTATCCAAATCTAAAGAGAATTTTACCTACGGAACCCGACTACCTTATCCCACTTACAAAATTTATCTAAATAAGAGAAGAGTTTGGTTGCCTCAGATAAAAAATGATCAGGACAGCACATTTTTAATTAGGAAACATTTTATAAGCATATAATTGGATGACCTTTAGTTAGAATATAACTAAGTATATGCCTGCAAGTGTAGTTCATCTAAGCAAGCCCGACTACTTTTTGCTTTAGAAAATGTTAACGAAGATTATAAAAAATATCCATATGTCCATTAGAGAATTTACCTAAGGCATCCTGGCTTCATTTTTCACTTTATATTTAATGTTTCTAAATAGAAGAAAAAGTTTGCCGTAGATAAAAAATATCTTTAGGTAGTCCGAATACTTTCTTCTAATTTATAAAAATAGGAAAAGGGCCACTTAAGATATTTTTACTTAGGGTAACCCAACCATATTATTTGATTTTAAAAAAAGAACATATATGTCCTCAATTGTGTGGAAGGTTTCAATATCTAAATCTAACCCGACTGTCTTTAGTTTTCGAGCCCTTTCCCAACTTCATAAAGTAATAGCAAGTTCCGTATTATATGTAATGCCATTGTATTTGATTAGTTATGGACTTGGCTTAAATCAAATGTCTTGACTTTTCGCTTAAATGTTAATGTTAGGTCAGAGGATAAACAAAGGATTTGCAAACAAATTTCATACTGGAAATATACAGAAAATAGGCTTACATAAATAAAAAACAAAGAGCGGAGCGGACGGCACACAACAAAGGACTCGAGGAGGGGGAACAACAACAGAGACTTCATTGGATTGTTAGATGGATTTTAAAAATCCACTACAATTGGAATAATACCGCGCTCAGTAGAGCCAAATGTGCTCGAGAATGCCATTGTCCAGCTGATTGGCGGGCAGAGCCTTCAGCGTACGCAATGTCTCCATATAGAAGGTCAGCTCGGAGGTGACGACGCCGTGCTGCGGCCCACCATTATTATAGATATTCAGCTTGAGCAGTTGCTCCCGCAGCTTGTCCTTGAAATTGCGATGGACCACACCATAGATTTCGTGTATTTGCGGTTCCGGCAGCACGCCCGCTATGGCCTCGTGCAGCTTAACCAAATGCCGTGAGATGTGGCGAAATGTTTGCGATGGTATCGGCGGACGTGCATCCCAAGCCTCCAACTGTGCGGTAATACGCTCCGAGACAATGCCATGAATCTTGTGCTCGATCTCCTTGATATGACCCTGATAGTCCCGCTCGATGGCCTCGTATCCGCTCATGCTCTCGAAATGCTCACGCAGACGCGGCAGCAAATACAGCACCAGCTGCAGGGCACGCGACACCAGCGCCAAATTGGTGCTTGTTATGGTCTTCAGGCCGGCCACGCGCATCGCTCCGGCGCCAATGATCAGCTGGCAGCTGCGCGAATTGAAGCAGCGCAACAGGTCCACAACATTCCGTGCATGATAGCTGGCAAGTAGCGGCAGGCGGTGCGCACTTCCGCCATACTCGTACAGCATTTGGATGAGCAGAAGCGCCACGCCTACCAGTGCAAAGGGCTGTTTGCCCTCGAGGAGCAGCACAGGATTGCCGCTCACGTCGATGCCATTGTTGGTCACCAGACTGCCGTCGAGTGGCGCCTGTTTGGCATAGTCGCCAGCCGACATGCGTTCGATAATGCGCTGGAATTCATGTGGTATGTCCACCTGACGCCAGCGTTCCTGATCGAGGAGCAGCGCCAGCTTTTGCTTTCGCTCCGCATGAAAGCGTTGTGCGTAACGTGATGCCTGCACCTTGAGCGCCAGCTGAAGCGGCACGCTGGGCGCATTGCATATGCTCTGGGTGGCCTCACAGAACTCCTGCACCACCTGCGTCAGTTGGAGCAGCTCCTGCTCGGTGGCCGCACAGCGTTCTAGGCTTTGCGGCGAGACAATGTTGGCGCAACGCTCATGACAATAATGGCAGACAGCCTGGAGTAGCTGTTGCAGCTGGGCGCTGAGCAGCTCGTGATGCGCAGCGCTCAGAAAGGCCTCCGAGTCGATCAGATTGACGGCATGCTCATGCGGACTGCTGCCGCCGGCGGCGGCGTCAGCTGTTTGCTGCATTATCGAGACGACCGCCTTAATGCGCTCCAGGACGGCGACCAGAGCATGGCTGGCACGCTGCAGCATGGCCAGCCATTCGGCCAGGGTCAGCTCCAGCGACTGTTCGCCGGCGCCGGTCAGGCAGATTTCGTGATCTCCGCGCGACAGCAGCTCGATAAGCAGCTGCTTAATGATCGCCCGTATGGTGGCAATGGCCTCCTGCTGATAGCTTTGGACAAAGCCAAAGTTCTGCTTGCGCAGCAGGCCCATCACAATGGCCACCAGTTTGTCCTCCTCCGCGCAGACGCTATCCGTCTCCAAATCGGCGTCTGTCAGCGGACGATTCAAGTCTGTTGCGGCATAACGCTCGAATTCCGTGGTCAGCATCTTGTCAATGAGCTTCTCCATTTCGCCCAGCTGCATGGGCAGATGCTTAAAGCAGTGCACGCCCAACAACTCGGCGGCCAGTATCTCCTGGGTGGTGCTTATTAAGTCCAATGCGGCCACATAGTCCTGAGTGCCCAGGAGTAGCTGCAGCATTGGTTGCGTCTTGTGCACGGTGGCCATCAGTCGAAGTTTGTCCAGCGTCGCATGATAGTGCTGCCGGCGCTGCGCAAAGCGCATCACGCGAAAGCTGTCCACAACGGCGCTGCCATGCAGCTGGGCCAGAGCGGCACGCAGCTGACGCACCTGCTCCGCGGCCTGTTGCATTTCCGCCAGTATGGCATGCTGTGTGGTCATCGCATGAAAGAAGGCCGCCGACTTTTGTGCCACCTGCTGCGCTATGCGCACCTCCACAATGTCCAGATAATGGGAGAGCTGCTCCTGCAGCTGCCTGCCCGTTTGCTGGCGCTGCACAGTGCAGCTGGCGTTGTCCTCGCCAGCCTCTGGCTGCATATAGTTGGGAAAGACTTGCGCAAATGTCGCCGCATGATGAAGCTGCAGCTGCGACTTCAAAAAGATCTCCGGCACAGGCACACCACCCAAATGCTCCGGCGTAGCCGTAGTGGGCGTCAATTGTTGCTGCTGCTGCTGCTGACGACGCTCATGCCATCGATAGCGCTTGCCAATGCTGCCCAGATAGACAGCGAAATCGGCGTGCGTTATGTCCGGCAGACGTGGAGTGCTTGGTATGTGCACGCGCTCCACAAAATGCTCGCCCCACTTCTTGGTGAAGAGATTGCTTTGCTTGCCACGCTGCGGATCGTTCAGCACGGCCGGCAGATTCTGTGCCGCCGAATAAACGCCCCATTCCGGGGGCAGCTCGCGCGTCTGCTGGTTTACATGATACTTGGCGACATGTGCATCGTAGTCACGATCCGAGACGCCGTCCAGCGGCAGCGAGGCACACACTCCATTGAAACCATAGCGGCACACAAAGGAGCCGCCCTCCCGCGTGCAGTGCCGGCTCCGCAAATGGCTGTTGATTAGGAGTTTAAAGATTTGTCTCAAGTTGAACCGAGGCTACTTACTTGACGAATTCCGCGACGCTTTTGAAGTGCTCCCGCGTGCAATAGTAGCAGGATTGCCAGCTGGGCGCGTTTATGTTAAAATTGGAAGCCGATGCGACCGATTGTTTTCGCTCCGCCGGCGAAACATGCTCTGTCGCAGCAGCGGCCGTTGTTGTTGTTGTTGTTGTAGTATTGTGCTGCGCTGTGGCCATAACACATGCTGTGCGTTGTGCCAACTTGTTAAGTGCCTAGTTTATTGTTTTATATATAAAAAAAAAATTTCTGCCGAATTCTCGCCGCAAACGTTGACGTGTTATGTCAATATTTGTTTTTGCCTGTCGACCCGTCCATTGGGTGTTTACGTTGCATTTTGGCGCCTGGCCATCTTTAGCGCGTTCGTTTAATAATTTCAAGCTGTTAACGGCATAATTTTTGTAATTTAAGCCTTTTCTGTTGATATATGCTAAAATTGAGCTAAATGTAAATGGAACAATATTATGATGACGTGCTCCAGTGTTGTAAAGTGTTTTTGCGGCGGCGGCGGTGCACGTTCCAGCTTGCATGACATACAGCCGTCGCACGAAGCGACCGCAAAAGGAACATATTGATTAGCCAAATATAATCATTGGCTTCAATAAGCAGCTACGTGCAGCTCTTTTGACTTATCAATCAACACGTCAATTGTGAAGAGTTATTATGCTAACCCTTGTCACAGTCGGCTCTGTTTAACATGCCAATGCGAGCATCAAGCATATCGTAACGTACCGCAAATACTTATAAAGTAGCTGCGTTTTACAGCACTGAACGCGTGTCGAAGTCAAGAAGAAAAAACAACCTGCAGAAAATTTTCAAAGGCACACAGTTCTCGCGCGCGTTCATTTGAATTGGGGCATGCCCCGTGCGGCATCCAGTGGGTGATAATTACAGATTCAGCTGACTTCAACTGGTTACGGCAAATGAACGATGTGGCCGTGGCGCAATCGTCGCCTAAAGTTGCTGCTGGTCTCGCTCGCCTGGCTGTGCAGCGTCGGCTGGTTGTATTGGTACATAACCCGGGAGAAGGAGGACATTCGCGGTGCTGTGCCCGAGCTGCTCTGGTGGACAAATGATATGCATTGGGCCTACGATGAGATGCGCTACTGCAACTTGGAATCGTGCCGCGTGACCAACAATCGCCAGCGATTGAAAGAAGCTCGTGTAAGTGAAGGCGCGGCTGCTGCGGAAGTTCACGTCCGGCTCTCGTTTATCGCATTTGTTTTGGCTTGCTTGCTTTACAGGGTATACTCTTCTATGGCTCCAATATGAAACCGCACGACTTTCCAATGCCACGCCACCCGCATCATCTGTGGGGTCTGCTGCACGAGGAGTCACCGCGCAATGTGCCCTTTGTGCCGCACCATGAATTTCTGCAGCACTTCAACAACACGTCCACATTCAGTCGACACAGCAATTTGCCACTGACCACACAGTATCTGCCGCATCCCAGCGATCTAACCCAAACGGACTACTATATTCCGCACTATTCCAAGCAGGTTATTCAGTTTAACGAGCGTCTAGCCTCGGTGGTTTTCCTGCAAACCGATTGCTATACTATGTCCGGGCGCGAGGATTATGTGCGAGAGCTGATGCAGCACATCCCCGTGGACTCGTATGGCGGTTGTTTGCGCAATCGAGATTTGCCCGAGAGGTGAGCGAGAGCTAAATATATTCAAATTAGCTCAATCAGCTGAAACTTAACTGAATACTGCATACTTACATGGAGTTATTTCCTTTTAGCCTTCAAAAGGACTATCTCAACAATTTATATTCGGATGCCTTGCTGCGCTTTCTCTCCCGCTACAAATTTATGATTGCCATTGAGAATGGCATTTGCAATGATTATATAACCGAAAAATATTGGCGTCCACTTATCATGGGCGTCATACCCATTTACTTTGGTTCGCCCAGCATACGCGTATGTTTACTAAACTAGAATTGACGACAGTGTTTCGCATTAATTGAACTGTTTTGTTTCTGCAGGAATGGCAGCCGCAAAACAAATCTGCCATTTATATAGACGATTTTGCCAATGCTGGCGCACTGGCCGCCCACCTGCAGCTGGTGGACAACAACGAAACCGCCTACAAATCCTACCTGGACCACAAGCTGAAACGTGACAAACCTGTTGACAATCCCATGCTGCTGAATCATTTGCTCACGCGTCGCTATCAAATTAACCACGAGCGGCAGAACGAGGAGCAATCGCTGTTTCATAAATTCGAATGCCTCATGTGCCGACAAGCTACGTCGACCGTAAAGCTGCGCTCGGCCAACGGGCAGCACTACAGCTGCCCGCTGCCGCCAGTGCATGCCCCGCTGGAGCGGCTGAAAGAGCCCAAATATGCGTCCGACTGGCGCTCAATGATGAACGTGGGACGCTGTCAGGCACTGCTGTTAGACACGTACTTTCGAGCGAATTTTAGATTCACAAAGGACAAGTTTGAAGCGCAACTCGCCGAAATGGTTGAGCAAAACTTGTGCAATTAGGCTTAGGCCGACCACCTCAAGGGAATTTTTATAGAATCTATCTAGAATCTATAAGCCATAATGTACTACATAGTAGTTAGTATACTTCAGGAACCGATCTCAAAGATTTGGGAGTGCGATTACAAAGTTACAAATACAATGGCCAGGCCATAGTTAAATTCTTATTCGCCTCGGTCTGTGCAAATTGTAAATATTCCTCTTGGATACAAATTATTGCATATATAACTTTTACTACGAGCGCTTTAGTGGCATATAATACCAAAAGCTTCATAATTCATCTATCATCCTCATCATCTATACACACACACACACACACACACACACACATCATGCAAATATGTGTAAGTATTTGTTTTTTAGCATATAGAAACACGTATTCAATTGTCATTTTTATTTTTATGCCTTAACAGTTATGGCCAATGTTATATATGCATTTGAATACCTAAAATAGAGCATAAATTGGAGGCGATGCATACCCACGTGAGTTCTTACATAAATTTTTATTCAATTATTAATTGTATACCTTGGAAGAAGGAATCATAGTTTCGTTTCAAAATGTGTAAGGCATTAACAATCTGTGATTCCAGCAGCAAGAGCTCAGACATGTCTGTCCGTCTGTTCGTCTGTTCGTCTGTTTCTTTGCAAACTAGTAACCGACTGTCATAGGAAAAATCGGTCGCAAAGTCGGTTCTTGTCTGGAAAACTTTGTTTATCAAGTGCTTTTGGCACATATGAGTTTCACTATGCTCCTCAAACATATGCTGAATCTAATTGGCATCGGATCACTATATCATGTAGCTACAATAGGAATGAAATATAAAAAGAAACGAACGTAGAATTTGTTTTGTATGGCAAAATATTCTGTTTTTAAACATATCTCTACCAAACTCAACTTTCCCGAGCTTCATAATTCTCCACACGTTTTCGCAAAAAAAGTAAGCCACATATCGTCTAGGGTATTTCGTGTTCTATCTTCTTTTTCTTGAAATTAATTCGACGCCCAAGCCCGAAGGAACAAAAAACCCACGTATGGAATTCGAACTTAAGGCCCCTTGTTGTCAAAAGTATGTGAATCAGGCAAAGAATTTATTTATTTGTTTGTCTTTGACGTGCGCTTTACATTTGCCAATGCATCGGCGTATTAACTTCCTTCAGTTGTCCCATGTCCACGATCCACATGCTGCCATTCTTCATCATATCGATGGCCTTGATAATTTGGGTAGCTACCTCCTCGGGCATTTGACGCTTGGCGCTCTCAATGGCATCCACCAGGGACTCGGAGTGGTCCCAGGTGACATTGTCGCGCAGATTCATCATCATCTCAGTGTTGGTTAGACCCGGGCACATGGCCATAAACATGATGCCAGTCTTCTGATAGATATGCTTGTCGCCCATCGAACGGGTGAAGCCAATGACGCCGTGCTTGGCTGCTGCGTAGACAGCAAAAGCTGGCGCTGGCTCCAGGCCATAGACGGAGGACATGTTCACCACCATGCCGCCCAGGCCCATTTGGGTCTTGTCCATATAGGGCATGGCCTTCAAGGTCATGTGAATCATGCCCATCTGGACAGTTGGGTGAGTTGGAGAGATGAGTTGAGAGACGACAGCATATCCCTATTGTAACTTACCAAATTGATGCCAATGGTCGTCTCTACATCTTTGTCCAGCAGCACATCCTCGCAGTTAAGGAGCACATCAATGTTGCCCATCGCTTGGCCCATTTTTTTCATAGTCTGCTCAATGGACACTTTGTCCATGAGGTTGACTTGCATGAACATAACCTTCACACTGGGATTTTCCGCCTGCAGCTTCTTCATCATCTCCACATTCTCCATGCGATGCACTATGCCAAGCATTTTAAGCTTCTGCCGCTGCATCAGCTGGTGCAACAGCTGGAATCCAATGCCGGTGAAGCCACCTGCGTACATCACATTCTTGCCCGTCCAGTCGTACATCTTTGCTGCTTATGATACAGTGTTCAGGCCCACTGCGTCTTTTATAGGCTTCTCTTTTCTATTATTCTGATAATGCCCGTCAGCCTGCTTTGGGTCTCAGGTTTAGGTCCTTAGGTCAGCTGCATTGGTCTCCGACCAGATGTGCGCTTTGTTTTGGCTGCTACTCAGATTAGACTGCTCTCCGGTTCGTTGGCTTTTTGCCAATTTCTTATCAGAGCCATTAACAGAACTTAGGGCGAGGTTTAATACTGTTGTGCACCTTAGAAACCGATTAATCTAAAATCTAATTGGAACGAGTGCTTGATGGGATAATGCAATAAATATGAATGTTGCATCACAATTCATTTATATAATTATTGTAAATTAAATTTAACTAAACATTAATTAAATTCCAATCGGATAAGTGTGAATTCCTTAAGACTCTTGAGCGGGAATTCGCATGATTCCGAAACTCTCGCAAGTTGCGATGTTAATTCTAAGTTCCTCAATAACTGCCGGACTATTGCAAACCAAAGTCTCGCTTCTTTCTCTAAATATCTGTTCTTTTTGGATAATTTTCTAGTAGAATTTATCGAATTTTCGGTTAGATGTATTAGTATCATTTTTTTCTATTCATGGACCTCAAATAACGCAATAAGGTCTAAAAATATTTATTTGAATATGCTTTTTTCTTGAAAAATTGATTCCTTGGTGGAAATGGGAGTCAAAGATTTGGTTGGTGACGTTTCGCGCTCAAATTCATTTTTAAGGATCTATATGAAAAGTCATTTTAGACGTGTTTCACACTTATATAAAAATATATTTCAATTAAATTAAATAATTTCATAATTTATTTACATAAGCTGAACATTTTCTTATACGCTTAAATGCTACTGAAACGTTTTAGACAATCACAGATGTTGATAAAATGAAACTAGCTAAATTTTGAGCCACAGAAAATCATGATTTCGTTCAAAATAATAAAATTGACTTAATCTAATTGTGGTGGGGCATTCATATGAGTATTTCACTAGTTTCATATTAAACGAATACTGGGGTTGGAAAATACTCCGAGAATATGAAAAGCCATTCCTACTGAGTAGAATAAAGGTAGTAAAAAGAACCTTTTCATATATCTATCAAACTTTATATAGGTTTAGAAAAGGTTAAATCTTTTTGAAGTGATACAAACTTTTTCAAATTTTAAGTTGGCAACGCTTCATGTTAATGAAAGTTTGAAATGTGCATCCATCTTATTACAATCATTTTTGCAAGCTGGCAACACTGAAAGAGCGCGCTAACACTAATGTGACACGTTGGTAAAATGAAGGTCACATTTTAACAGGCAGATAATTGTTCTTGCTGAATTAAAGCGATTGCTTAATTTAACAGCAGCCCTGCACAAAGTGCAAGCCACACTTAACACTAACATGTTGATAAACTGAATGTTATATTTTAACAGGCAGATATATTAACCTATTGAATTCAAGACAATGTTAAAGTGATCGTTAAATTTAACAGCAAACTTAGTGAAAGGGCTTTAGTTATGGGAAAATGTCGTACACAACCTAAGCGGAAATTGCGATTAGAGTTGACTTAAAACTGGACAAGTGTCATGATAGCATTGGGTTTTAGGCTCTGCGCTCAACGCATGCTCACCAACTGTAGCATTGTTAACATGAGGATAATAAATGGCAAACCCGTTGCCAGGTTTCTGGCTGATGTGTCTCTCGTGGGTGGCGCTGAGGTCGTTGGGATGCCAGGAATATCAATTGGGGGCGATGTTTCCAGATTCGTACGGGAATCGGGCACATAATCACCACAGGTGGGAAAATTACGAGGCACAGGTACCATTTTATCGTCGTCACCCACTTTTATAACCAGGGCCATGCCGATTTCAGCATGGAATTCGATGTGACAGTGGAAGAGCCAATAGCCGGGATTGTAGGCCTCAAAGCGTATGATCGTATAACCTCCATCGGGCACTGTGACCGTGTCCTTGACAGGAGGATTGATCAAGTTGCGCTTGAGCAACTTAAACTGATCCAGCTGCTTGATCTGCATGGGGATAATACGAATATTATCAAGGAAGACTTAAGAGTTCTCTTCTCAAGCCCACTTACCATTTCGATGGTCACATTCTCGCCAAGACGCTCCAGTCCAACGACACGGAACGCATTGCCATGCAAATGAAACGGATGATTGGCATAGAAAGTGAAGCCCTCGTCCACAATGATCAGCTCCACGACAGCATTCAAAGGCACCTGCAGCACATGATGGCACTTGCAGAACTGCTCCCGACAGTCGATGCCCTGCTGGGCGAGTGTTGTCTCATTGCAGAAGAGCTCGTCGGTCAGCTGATGGCGTTGTGGCAGCAGTGCCACCGCGGGAAACTTAAGTGAAATGTGATTCAGCTGTGGCGTATACAATATATTCTCCTTGGTCACATTCGTGTCCATGCCGTAGTAGTCGCTGTAATGGAATTCCGGATTATCCTTGCGATAGAAATCGTAGTACACAAAAAACTTATAGTCTGCCTCTGGCTTCAGTGTGTCATCATCAATGCCGGAGACCTTGTCGTATATGGGCAATGCCCTCATCTCGGCCACCGTCTTGGTATCCGTATAGCCGGGACCACGATTCATCACATTCAGCTGAATGCCCGTGGCATTGTGTGCATAGCCCAGCTCAGCGCTGGGCTCAGTTTCGGCAGCGCCTTCATAGCTTAATATGGCCACCTGGAAGGCTGAAGTGAATCTCTCGCTGCAGTCCATGAGACCCTTGAGACGCAACCAATAGTTGCCCACCTCCTGATTGGCATTCAGCACAAAGTCGAAACGCTCTCCCGAATAGGTCACTATGGAGCCCACTTCCATGGCCTCAATATCATAGCCATCCGAGTTGATGGCAGTCAGCGTGTGATTATCCACAGATACCTCAATCGGGCAGTTCAGATACTCGGCGTTCACGATGCGAAAACGATACCGAAAGCCCCTTCGCACATGATATACCTGATGTGGTATCTGCTCCAATGGTATCTCTTGCAGATTGCCGCGCCGCTGACGCGAATGGATAACCGGATCGGGCATCGACCCGCTGCCGTTTGCTGTGCTGCTGTTGCTCTGCATCTGCACCTGTCGCGCTTCATTGGACAGCAATTTGACCAGACTTGGTGGCGTTGGTGCTGCTGAAGGGCTTTTGAAAGCTATTTTGATTTTATTGATTTGGAATGGAAGAAGTGAAAGAATTAAGCTAAGCTTAAGCAGAACAATTGACAAATATTTAATGGGCTCGCAATGCTAGCTGAGATCAATCCGTCCTTTGCAGCGTCCAAATTAGGCTAACCCAAATATTTTTGAAAAAGATTAGCATAAAGAATTTTATGCTCCGTTAACGAAGTAGAAAGACCATATTGGCTTGTCTGTCCGTGCACTTTAATTAAATTCAGACAGTCTGACACTACATAGTTGGAAAAATTGGTCTGCCATAAAGCTGATAGCTCGACAATCGGCACGCAGACGTCTTCGAGATTTGAAAACAGTCAGATAATTGTGTACTATGACCAACTACAGGTCAATTTTTATCGAGTCAGCAAGTCTGGCCGAGCAAGCAATATACTCGGCCCGACTTTTCGTACTTGTCTCTAAAATAAACAGAGATGAATAGTATAAAGCTAATAGTATAAAAACTATAGTCAATACTCTCTTGGGCGGACAGCCAAAAGTGCGGCTTGAGATAAGAAAGTCCGGATAAAAAGGGTGCCCGCCTTAAAGGAGTATCCGTTAGGAGGGATCAAACTAATATATGTGGCAGTGCAAAGGATATATGAATTTGTGGTGCACCCGTAATGGGATAATCGATAATCGTTTTAGGCAGATATTCGGCAGCAGTCTAATCAACAAATTTTTTTTGTCAAAAACATAATTTAAACTGACTTAAGGGTTAACAATTCTCGGACTGAGCATAGCAACCCGCATCAGAAATTGTGGTCGAGCTGGGAGCTAGAGTCATAAAGTTTGGCAGATAGATTACTGAGGAGCTTCTGTTCAGAAAACATACGTGGTATATATGGAAATAGAGAGGAAAGGAAGAACTTCATTTAAGAGCTAATTTAAAGCTGTCTTGGGCACATGCCAAAGGGTTTCAAGGCATAGTTGGAAATTAAACACTGATTCGCTTACCTGGCTGCACAGGATCCCTGCTCGATGCTGCCGTTAAGTTTAAGTTCGTTGGAGTTAGTTTGGTCATTTTGAGTGCTTCGTTTGGGGCTTCCGTGGGAACCGCCTCTGCTGCCATGCGATGCTGTCTCTTCATGTCCGCCCAAATGCGATTATAATAACGACCACGCCCATTGATGAGAATATTGTGGGGCTTATTATCGCCGCGTGAGTGATGGTGATAGGCAAAGATGCTGGCACCCGTATCGTGTATCCAATCCTGGACAACCAGCACATGCTCGCTGAGATCAAAATCGTAAAGGCCGCCATGAGGCTCCGAGTTCTTGGGGCGGCGTATAATAAGCGACCCGAAGACGCCATCGCCGCGCTGCATGCCCGTGTGTGAGTGCCAGAAATGTGTGCCCGGGTTGTCCGCCGGAAAACTGTAGCGGAAGGTGGCATGCGGCGAAATGGGACACTGGGTTATGTGCGGCACCCCATCCATATAGGGCGTCTTCTTCTGATGCAGTCCATGCCAGTGTATGGTGGTGCTCTCGCCCAGCAGATTGTTCTTCACATCGACCACAATTTGATCGCCCTCGCATACCTCAATCGCTGGCCCGGGCATCATGCGATTGACAACGGTTATGCTGCGCTCCAGTCCATCGCCCATGATGCAGTGCGGCCGCGAGCAGTCTGTCAGATTCAGCGGGCAGTCGAAGCAGGCCTTCGAGAAGGTCTGATACCATTCGACGACAAATGTATAGTGGCACGTCATTGGCGCAGCATCCACCTGGCAATCGCGTACGCATGGATGCTGGCGATACCATTCGGCTGTCCAGATATCTTGCGTCTGCTCAGTATTAGCCAGCTCCTCGATGCGCGGCGATGCCAACGGCCGACAAACGAAGCAACAGCTATTCCTATAGATACGTTCCGGCGGGCAACTTGGGTCGATTGGCGGACAGCTGCGCTGGTAGCTATTAATTGCAATTTCGCCATTGTCCCGGCGAGCGCATTCGAGTAGCATACAGTCGGCATCGTTGTGCCAGGACTCGCCCACCGCATACAGGGTATTGTTGTGCTGGCAATGGGTGCGCACGCATTCCCCGCAACAGCTACCCGACGTTTTTCGCAGCTCGGTGCCCTGCAATTTATAATCATCTGATGTAGCACAGGTCGTGGAATATATTACCCGTACTTAGAAAAAAATATGAAGCTTATAAACCCCATTAGCTCAAGTTTCAGTCAAAAGTTAACATACGCTTGAAAATAAGCCTTAGTCATTAGTTTAGACAGCTGTTAACGACATTCTTGCCTAAATGTTGTTAAAGCTAACATTCACTTCATTATAAATTATCAAGCTTGTATCTGTGAGCTAATCTGTTAGTCAGATCTAATGCAAAATGCATCTAATTATAATAAATTTAACACGAACTTCTTGATATTCCTGTCTAACATATTTTAATATTTGCATTTTATTATGTATAGCCCTACAAGTAGATGTTATAGGCAGTTAGTTATTCATATTCAGATCTTATCTTCTTGTCAAAGTTAACATTTACATCATGTGGCTCTCAAACTGTAATGTGCAGTGCTTCTAAACTGATCTGCCGATCACTGTTGATGTTTTAGGCAGTCAAACTATCTTATTTGCAATTCAATCAAACATAAGCAAAATATAAATATTAATATTCCTACAAAATATTTACAACTTCAAACTAATAATCAGGTGTAACAAACAGTTCGCTGACCCTTGAAAATTTAGTTAAGTTTAACTTATCAATTATTTTTAAGTGTTAAAACGCGCTGTTGATATTTAATCTGAATATTTTCCATATAACAATTCTAAACACCCTCTGACACTTGGTTATTGCATTTGCTTGCTTAGATCATAAATCATAACTGAAAATCAATTAAATACCAACCACATCACAGTAAAACTCATTGCAATCAATCTGGGTGACGACTATGTGTGCCTGTGGCTCATTGCCGACTCCTGCGGCGCACGTGTAAACCAAGCAATTGTCCTGTGCATCAAACCAGACAGCGCCCTGCTCTTTCTGATGGGTGCTATTTTGCTCCTGGTACAAACAGTATGTGCTAGCTGCAATTGAAAATGAGATGGGGAAATTTTAATTAGTGTCAGGATTAAAATAAGTCAAGCTCCCTCCTAATACTTTAAAAGTATAAATATATATAACTTAATTAATTGAAACAGACATAAAATTCATAGCTTAAAAATTGCGTTTTTATTTTAAATTTTAGGTATTCTTAGTCCAGGTATAACATTTTTGGATATTTTTAAATGATTCTAATTAAAATAATTACTATTAAATTGATCGAAATCAGGATATAATTACTTTAATTGAAAAATATTGTTAGTAGGTAAAATTTTCGGAGTTCTATTTTCTATGAATTAGATAGTAGAAGCGCAGCCAACTTCACGCAGCTGCGCATAGCAATGAGCTTTTTGTCTGCCCAAGTGAATTGCTGACTGTGCACGTGTTCTTCATGAATTGTTTATTTGATTAACGTACGATAATAAATGTTTAATAAAACAGAGCGCACAGAAAGACAAACAAAACATGGTAAATAAAAGCTAAGCAACAAAACTTTTTGTTGTTTGCGCCACTTTTTGTTGTCCGAATCACGCGCGTAAATTTTTGTTGTTTAAAGCTCAATTTATTTGAATATATACTATACTGCATATGAGATTTGGCATGTACTTAGTTTATTACATGTTACTTAACAAATATGCGTGCTAATTATTTGCTAAGGTGCTTGAACCGAGTCGCAGTTTTAAATTTGTTTAACTGTATCACAAATATTGTTTTTTGTGCACTTTGCCTGATTGGAAAATACCCTGTAAAAAGCTACATCAAAGAGTAGCTACATAAAAAGAGTTATTTTAATGGTAACTAGCTTCTTATTTGGAGGTTATTAAAATATGCTGAAAAGTGCTACTTAAAAATTGAACAATAAACAACAATAAAAACTGCATTTTAATATGAAAATTTCTACAATTTTCGTTAACTCAAAAACTAAGACCAAAAGTCTACAAAATTAAAAGAATAGCTGAATAATCCAATGGGCAGTTATGACTAATAGCTATAGTGTACACTATGCCCATAATAGTTATTTTTAAAATCTTTATCTTTGTTTATTTTTACAACTTAATCATGCCCATTTTACCTGATTAACGGTTATAGGATATATAAAATTGGTTAGCCTAAGAATTAAGACTTTTCCAATTATATCGTAGAAATTTCGCTTTTTGTTGGTTATCTGTCTGGAAAAGTAGTTTTATTGTAGCATTTCAACAAAGAAGCCGCAGCTGGGCCAATAAAGCTTTGCTATAAAAACGACTTAATTTAACCAAACAACGCAAAATATGATAATTGCTTACTTACAAGCGGCACAAAAAATCACTTTAATTCAAGCCAAAAGACTGACTCTGCGATTCCCTGCAAAAAAATGTGACTCCATACGAATGCCTCAAACTTAGATAGTTTTTCTTTTTTACAAAGCTTAATTAAAGTGTATTTAACAGTCGAAAAGATTTGCGCAGTTTAGTGTGCTGGCCAAAAGCAATCTTTTAATTGGAAAATCAATTTCGCAACCTGCAATGCTATAAAAATATTTACACATTACAACATCATTAAGTTTACGAGCGCACACATGATATCAGGATTTAATGATTCGCAATTTGATAAGCACGTACCTGCTTGCAAGACTTAAGACTCTTCAGGTATTGTAAAGCAAAACTGTTTGTCAGAGTGTCATGCATTATATGGAGTTTTTTATGGATTTTTATCAATAAAAATTGGCTACGAATATGTTTATAGCAAACAGAAGTGGATATTTTCGCTCAAGGCGTATAGACTGAACGTTCTTTAAAAATAAGACCTTAAATTTGATATTAGCGTTCGTTTACCTTGTATGTTTTACAGTTAATGTTAAAATTCAATTGTTGCTTTTAGTTGCTTAGAATTCTCAAGTGGTTATAGCTTCAGGCTGACAAAAAAGTCTGACAAATCTAGAGTCAGTGGCAAAGTCTGCTGATGATAGAACCTTAAAATTTAGCAAGTAAATTAATGAAAAATTACTTTTAAAAGCTTCTACTCAGTCTGCTAACGTCAAAAGTATTTTATGCAGAATTTTTTTAAAATAATTAGTATTAAATGCTCCGCTTTAATTTATTTCTGTTGCTTTTGGGCACTTTAAGTGTACTTTAAGGGAAGCAAAAATAAGAAATAAATAAAAAAATATATATGCATACATTAACGCACAATATTAGCTGATGTTTGGCATATAAATTAAGTGCACATATGCATGTACATACATAAATACGAGTTTTACAACACTTACTCGGCCAGCCTGTGCTGTTTGTCCGTCGGCCACAAACGGCGATTTTATTGACTGCACATGTTAACACATTCATGGGCTCGTTATGGCCATTATTATGATTGCTTTAGCACTTCGTATTTGATATGTAAGTATGTAAGTACTTACGCAAATTCGCATGCGATCGAACAAGACGGGGCCAATCATTATTTGCATTGTTTGCAATTTACGTTTATGATAAGACCGTCAATATTGGCCAAGGTCAGCATCTGCAGCAGCAGCTGAAAACTGTTAATTGTTTGTGGGCTTTTTTCACACGCCCAACGATTGTGTGTGAGGCTTGTATTTAAGTTGTTAATTGAGCATTGCTGCCTACAGTTTGGAAATCATTGATGAAATGTGAACAGCATTTTAACAGTAGCAGATCGCAGTCTCGTCAGCTGTGGCGTATTTAATTTGGATTGTTACTACACTTACAGTTTTCAAGAGACTGGTAACAATAGCAAGCCGCTAGCTGCTTGTTGCATTGATTGTATCTGTAAATATTTATTATTGCTTTTTTAAGTTGATTGAAGTTAACATTCAATGTTTCACCTATAACAATTATTAACTAAACTGTTAGCTGCCTTACAGTTTTTAAACCACTGTTAATTTAACAGCCCTAAGTGCAGAAGACCCTGGGTTAGCAACAATATCGCTGTTAAGTCTCTTGCTGTTCGTCTCCTGTTACGCTAGCATATGATTATCGTCAGTTGCACTACCCATACTAAACAGATTAACATTATGTTAATATACACAAGTGATCTGCAACTTACCTCTAGACTCATTAACAGCTCTCAAATCGCTGGCTTCGCTCACAGAGCATTCAAACAGCAGAAGGCCAATGGCTAACAGCAGTTGCGCTGTTAAGACGAGGCGACTGTTACTCCGCATGTTGTTTCGCCGGCTGTAATAGCTGTTCATAAAATTATGTTGTCTTTCCGTTGTTTTTGTTGTTGCTACGGCGCTCATTTTGGCATAATTATGATTTACGTTGCGGTTGTTTTTGTTGGCTCCGTTGTTTATCGTTTACTTAAAAATTGGTTTGCGGAAATTGTATCTTGGCAGTTTTTGTTGTTTTCTTGCCGTTTGAATTCCAATTGGCTGCAAATCAAACTACAAATGTTAGCAATTAGTATTGGTAAAACTGTATGTAATTATAGACGATAAATAATCTACAAGTTTTTCTAGAATTTATATTGTACATAATTTTATAATTATGTACTTGAATAATATGATAATTGTTTTTAACTACATGCAATAAACGATAAAAATGTTTTTATGTTTTATTACATGGAATAACATTTTTTTTTTAACTGTCTATTAAAATATTGTTGCGATTCGTTATTTACATTTCTCGCTTGTGTTTTAATTGCTTCAAATCCAGGTGTTATTCTTATATGCAAATATTTTTAATATCTGGAACCCTATTCTTCGACAAATTAACACAAAAGTTTTCATATTTGCTTATTAAAACTTTACATATAATTTTTGTATTGCTTTGATTTTTAGAATTGAAAATTCAAAAGCGTATATGCTATGCGAAATTTGTACATGTTATTATATTGTAGGGTATTTAAGGTTCGGCGCATTACAAATTGATATGTGATTAAAACTAAACACAAAAATTACCTAGTATTTCTTATATATTAATTTCACACTTAATTTGGCCTTGAAGCGATTTTGAAGCGAATGCCAATCATTACTTTTTTTGACTTTGCCAAGATGCACGCGATTCAACACATGTGGCCAAATATTTATTATTGACAAAGTTGGGCATCATCAGACCCAAACAGACATATATTGTATTTGTATTTAAGTATGATTTACGGTTGCCAGTTAATGCGTGTATATGTATATGAGCCCATATGCCCAGTTGGCCCAGCTAGAAGTTAGGCAATGGTAGGCTCTATCAGCACATGGCCAGCAAGCCAGCAAGTCTGCTTGGCCCACACGCAATGCACGTACAAATTTAATTAATTAGCACTCTGTTCTTCAAAAACACACACAAACACACGCTCACTTGGCAACCGTCACGTACATCTATGGGCGGTTATAAGACCCAGCCCAGCTCCGGAGATGGAGCTGCAAATGGCAACTGGCAACTGGCAACTGTTGGTGGACCAAACGTTGCCCACTAGATGATGCCCAAGCTTTTCTCTGAGCACACAAAGCATATCAAGAAAGCGACGCATAAATTATGAAAATGAAAGCGGACGAAATACAAAATATAAAAAAAAAAAAACAGAGGACAACAAGTAAACATAAAAATTGGATAAGGAATTTTCCCTTCCTTCTGAGGCTGGCACCTATTTAGTTGGCAACACTTAAAGAGACTTAAAGATTAATGCCTTGGGCTGGCTACTAAGCACTTCCGTTAATTGGAATTTAAGTGGCACTTCATTGAATGAACATATTTATGAAACCTTACAACACTGGCCTTTGCTTCGACTCATTTATTTCGCAAAACTTTAAGAGATTTCCATAATTTTTTTTAAAGTAATAATTTTGTTGAAATGAAAATTTATCCGGTTCTGCTCGGTTGATTTTAAAATAATTTAAAACAAGTAAGAGGTTCTAGTCGGGAGCTCCCGACTAGGGGATACCCTGAACCCTCTTCTTCCAACATCAAATGCATATATATATTCTATTTTAGAAGCTATATGTCAAGTTTGGTGACTCTAGCTCTTATTATTTACCAAAATTGCCCAAAAAACAGGATATCGATATCGATTTTTATCGATTGCTTGGAAACGAAGTAAGTTATCGATTATCGGAAACAAACCCGATCCGCGTGGGAACTAGGAGCATCTACATCTAAAATTTCAAGTCTCTAGTTCTTATAGGTTCTGAGATCCTTGCGTTCATACATACGGACGGACGGACGGACGGACGGACGGACAGACAGACAGACGTGGCTAGATCGACTCGGCTATTGATGCTGATCAAGAATATATATACTTTATGGGGTCGGAGATGCTTCCTTCTGCCTGTTACATTCATTTGGATTTTGCACAAATACAATATACCCTTGTACCCATTTTTAATGGGTTCAGGGTATGAACATATGAATAATTTTTGATGTTAATCAATGCACAAAATCGAGATGCAAATTTCTTCTAAGTAGAACAGTCCCTAATTATAGCTACTATATCTGAATTTTTTACATTTTTCAATTGAATAGTTTGTTTTTTTTTTTTTTTTTTCTCAAATACCAATATCGAAGTTTCTAGTTGACTGATTGTTAAGATTAAACTAATTGACGGTAATTAAATATTAATTCAGCCGTATAGTCATTGTCTGCTTTTGACTTAAGTATTTCACCTTTTGACACTGGAATTTTGCAAGCCAGGTTCACTGCATTTTTTTCCCGATACTATATAAAAGTAAACTAATGTAAAGCCCAGTTGTGGCCTATTGCGTCGGCTAGTATATAATCAATGTACGATTTGTTGCTCTTCATACCCGGAACTAGAACTTTCTGAGCGGCGTAAGGTGTCGAAACACAGTCATCAAAGAGTTGAACAATATTTATAATTCAAGGAGAACAAATTCGAAAATAGACTGATGAATGGCAGATACCCTGCATCAATTTTTGGAATACTTTAAATGCTTGGGTTAACATTCAAATACCCTGTTGTTCGTTTTCATATGTGCAGGGTATTAAAAGTGCCTGCATTTAATGAGCAATTGACTTGATTATCTCTGTGCAGCTCTGTGAACTGTTTGTGATTTTTCCTTTCAGCCGTGACTAAATGCTTAATTAAGCGCCTTCAATTGTTTATTGAAGTGGTGGGGCAATCATTTTGATTAACATGTTGATTTTGAGTTTTAACAACAAATAAATACTCCAAAAGTCACGTTGGCTGAGTTGTGGGTGACTTCTCGATCATTGTCTTCAATTAAATGCCTAGCGAAAATAACAAAACAAAAATCACACTGTAAAATGAGAATATGACCAATATGGGCATTACCTGTAATTCACACCTTTTGAAGCGCTTGTGCTAACATTTTGGAAATCACATATGCGTTCCACTATAAAACGGCCAAGGCAGATAGTCTATATGCATACTATCTGGATGATGTTTCGGCTGACCGCACACGTGAATTCCCTGCAATTTGAACTAATGACGCAGGTCAAGATTATGAATAATCTATCAAATACGGGGAAAATGGAAAAACTCTGTTTATGACTGTGCTTGTTGACAGGCAGAACCGTATTAAGTCAAATTCTTGTGCTAAATACAGATCGGAAATGGTTTTGGCATATTATCCAAATGAGCTCAACGATTTCAGTGCCTGCAAGGGACAGATACACTTAAATTCTGGCTTATTCACACACATGGCTAAAACGCAGTTAAACATTTACCTGCGCTATTTGTCAGTTGTTGAGTTTAATTATATGGCTTATAATAATTGGATAAACTCAAACAATTTATGATATATTTAATTTGACTTGGGCGAACGGACAGCTGAAAATTGTCAGTTCACAGTTATGCTCAATTTAAGCTTAAGTAAGTAAATATTTGTCAAAATATAAAACAAAAATGATATACTTAAACAATTCATTTCATTTTTAGGGGTTTCAAATCTAATTCTCATATTATACAAATAACATTGACTTTAGGATCAAACAACATAAATATTATTTTGTATGCTCATATTTACGGCTCTTTTGCAATCAAACATTTAAAGAGATATCAGTTTGATTTTCAGTTGAGTATTATTTTAAAAAAATTGTTTAGTTTGCGGAAAATAAATTGGCACTCCTGAATTGAAGCTCTTTGCAGCCTTGATTCCTATATCATGTATCCTATTGTTAAAGGAATAAACAGTCGAACAAAGGCAAAGATTTATATCATTTTCTTTAAATATTATTTTGGGCACATTAGCAAGGCAACATTTTTAATGCTGGTCAATAATAATGGCCTATGGGAGGTATCTAACAACATACTATACACTAGTCAAGGTTTCGAACCCGGACTTTTAGTTCAAGTCAAATAAATCAAATAGCACACACAATGAGTTGAGGTAAGAGTATTTGAGCTTCGGAAATAACAATTCCTTCTTGGCATAATGACAAAAGTTATGCAAATTGTAGAGCTGTGAAGCTAACTCATTTCCCGGATCATATATTAAATCGAACAAACTTGCATAACACAATTTGTCAGCATCTTTAAATTTCACATTTATTTGTATTTGTTGTTGATGTGTAATTATGTGCGTATTGTGTTCAGTGCAGGTTTAATTTTGATTTATTGATGATTTGTTTATATTTGTATTCTTTTTATCTATTTTTGGCTCGTTAATTTGTACAATGCGGCATTTCAATTATTCAGATCCGTCAGTTGGCCGCTTTTTTTATTGGCCTGCTGCGAGTTTTGTTGAGCTAGGTTGAGAAATAAATGCGATACACACAGAGCTCGGACTGGGACGAAGAGTGGAAGATTTTAAGCTGCTTAACGAAGTGTAAAATGCGATTTATTTATATTCATGTGTGTAAATGCATGTTAAAGTTGGCTATTTTTAGTAGCGGGTCGGTTAGTCCGGGTCGGTTGACGGGAAATCCCCAAGCGCACGCATTCTATACCCCAAAAAACTCTTTAATGATGACTTGCATATTAATTATTTAAAAGGAAAGGTCTTTGTGAAGTATTAATATTTAAATATATAAACTGAGGACGAACTTCGCAGAATAAATTACAACTAATTAAGTAGTTGAGTGGGCTCTCTTCTATCCTAAGCCTAATGTTCTATATCTAAGTTTAATTGTTGTTTAACAAACAGATTTGGATTGTTTGCAGGGTATTAGCTGGTCGACCTTTATTTAGCATACTTGTGACGTTATAACTTGAAGTTCCGCTTGTTTATTCTTGGGAAATCCGTGTCTTTCATTGCCCAATTAAGAGCTGGTTCATTTGGTCCATGTTGAGGGAAACACCGTTCCGCAAATCCGGTTTTTAGCCACATTCAACCTGAAGAATGAAGAGGAACGCCTCTTAAGACTCTTTGTGATTGTTAGCGGCAATCAATGGAAATTCAAGAGCAAAACAAAATAAACTCGAACTTTAACATTATGTTGAAGGCCTTGACTACTGGTCATTAATTGTAAGCCAAGTTACGTGCCAAGCTGCAGGCAGCTTAATAATATGTTACCAGTTTTGGGCGTATCTCAATTCTTTTATGTTTATTCAAATTGATATTTCGATATTAAAAGCTTTATCAAAAAATTATTCGAAGCTATTAGCCCGTGATTCATATAAATAAGTCGAATGTTCTTTTGAAAATTTTCCGTTAGAAAATCCAGCCTAGGTTTGTTTTCTAAAGAACAAAAAACTTTACCAATTTGATGATCAACAAAACAGCTCATTGTAGTTTCATATAGTTTATATGCATACTTAATTATTGTTTTTTGGAGTTTTCGAGATGTTAAGATCTTAACAAATCGAATTTAAATGTTATTTATATTTATTCATTTCATATTCTATTTATGCTCCTATTATTTATTTATTTAATATTTTATTTCTGCCTTAAATCCAAGATAGGGGAAATTCGATCTCAAATCTGAACATATTTTATTTATTTAATTATTTATGAATTTTGAAAATATAAAGCTAAGAAGTTTCTTTGTTCTTAAAAGTAATTGTATTTAAATGGGATTTTTAAGTGGAACTGATGAAATGACCTTACTGAATGATGAAATGAATTCTTTTTATCTATTGTCTCTAAACGTGAAATACTACTACAGCTGTTCTTTTGATATTCAGGTTCACTGCGTGCGTTTTTGTTTTTTGTTTCTTATAATAACAATAAGATAATAAAAGCATAAATGATATTTATAGGATTTTAGGAGCGCAGTGAAGTGGAGGCCAGTGACGCATGTCGAAAATCCAATGACAATATGATAAATAATACCGACTGATCTACAGTTTTGTACAGGGCATCTGCAAGTCTGCTACACTCATCGGGGAATTGCTTACTTGTTCTTTTCAGTGCGTCCATGGTGTATAAAACGTTTACGAGTCACAGACAAATATGGTATGCATTTGCTCTCTGGACTCGGTTGGCTCGCCGAAATTGTAAAACTTTTACTTATCACGTCAAAAGGGAAATAATTATAATAACAACAATTAGATCTCGTAACATTCGTTAAGCGTAGACGACAACGTTTTATTGCACTAGATTAGAGCAATGGCAATGAACGGTTTTATATAAGCTGCTCTTCGTTATAATTATGGCTGTACAGTTTGACAAGCACTGACTGGCATACAGCAAAGGATGGAGCTGAATGTACTTCACTGCCAACTTTGTGTGAACGCGATGAATGCGCGCGGGTCGCCGTTAAAATCGCAACTAACTCAATTTGAATGCAACAAAGGCGTTTTTGAAGATTCCAAAACGCGCTAAAACTCAAATTGTTTTAGCCTTTTTTTATTGCCACCGTCAAGCGCTCACACTGCCTCAGTCGCTGTCGCCGTCGCCGTCGTCGTCGCTGCTGATAACAGTTCAAGTTACGACATACGCTCGTTTTGCCCACGATCGTCAGCTGGGCGAGAGAGCGAACGAGCAAGAGAGCGTCGGTGCTTCGTTTTACCGGTCTGTTGCTTTAATTACATGCACTTGTTTTGCCACCACGACTGTTGACATTGGCCGGCGAGCAATGTTAATGCTTAACAGAGCTCTGTTTATCTACGCTGATTGGCCGCATGTTAAAAACGCTGTAAGAAACCGCCGCCGCTTCCGTCGCAGGCATCATATTTGATTGGATTCGCATATTTTGTCGTCAGACCGTGTGTTGCTTCTACTGCCACTGCTGCGTGTGATGTCTATTCCGTCTGTCCGCATTTATTAAAAGTTGTCGCATTGCTAATAAAACCAGCCTGAATATCACAATGTGTAACTTTTTGTGCTGTTCTTTTTGATTGGTTTGCTTTTACAGCTGTATGTAAAGTGTTCGCTATGTTTGCAGAACTACCTTATTTACATATTTGTACATGTTTTTCAACACTCATGCATTCAATTCTTTTGCTACAATCTGATGAGTTTTTGCTTTGCCGTAAGCGTAATTTCATGGGCTTTTTTATACAAAATCTGTAATTAGGTCGTAATTTTATTTTGGCCAATTTGGAAAATTTATTTAATCATTTTGATTTATTTTTTGCTGTTTTCAATTTTTTGCAATCAGGCCAATATGCGTCTTACCATAATTTTAATTAACGTTTTGAACAATGCACTTTTTCATGTTACAAATGCGCACAATTAATTAATTAATTAATAATTAAAAACATCTATATACCGTCTTCGTATGTCAGAGCGCCAGCTCTTTAAATCATAATTATCTAGATAACTTAAGAAGATATATTATTGTTTTTTTTTTTTTTTCAAATATACATATTCTTTAAAAAGTTGTTGAATTCCGCCCACCATTGTTTCGAATCTTGTGATCAAAATCAGGATACACTAGACTTAAGAGCATCCCAATGAAAACTTAGCTGCATTTTCAATATTGGCAATTCGTTTATTTTTATTTAAAAACTTTCAATACTTTCATGGATAATTTGCAGTTTTTTTAAATAATCAACGAAGAACTTTATAAAAAGTAAATAATACATATTAGTATTTCATTTGAATGCTTAATCTAATGTTGACTTACTTTTAAAATTGTTCAGTGTGGAGTTTAGCTTTATTCACCACACACACACAGAGAGAGAGAGAGAGAGAGAGAGCTTCTCAAAGGATGAAGCTTTCACTCTCTCGCGCGCGCGCTCTCTCTCTCTGTCTCTCTCTCGCTGTTTCAGCAACCTGAAGTTGCAGCATCCCGTAAGTCAGTTGAAGTATTGCGACGAGAGCAGCAACTGAGCCAGCGCCAGCAGCGTTGATATAGTTGATGGCATGTCCTTTTGGCAGGCTGCGTTCAGCGTTCAGTTCGTATTTAGACGTGCGTGCGGCAGGAACAACTCGGCACTTGAAGGCCCAGCAAAAGAACGCTTCGCGCTGGCCACAATTACTGGCGAGGGCCACCAAGTGGGCAATAGTTGAAGAGTGTTAATAAGCCAGCGAGTGTCTCTAAGTGCGTAGTGCGCGGAACACGTGCATGTCCCAAAGTGGCTGGGATTACTGGAAGACAGTCTGTCGAGCGACAGTGTGTGTGTGCGATTGTGTGTGTGTGTATAAAGTGTGTTAAACAAATTATTTACGAAACACTTACGAGTGCTTCACGCAAAAGGATTTCATATACTGCCAGCCGCAAGTTTTGCTTAAAGGATTAAAGCATCTCTCACTGGACGAGGTAACCTAACCAGCCTTATCTCTAGCTTCTGTTTAGCCAACTTTGTTACTTCATTTTGTGGGCTGTCTTTGTTTTTCGGCCAAACTTTAATGCGCCTAACTGTGTTTCATACGCTTTTCTTTTGGTTTCCCGTTGTGTGTGCTGTCCAGGGAGCTATAAACTAAATCAGCTCAACGGCAGATAGTCCCCCCTATGTCAGTCTCAATGTATATGGGGCTTGCGATGCCCTTTGTACCCGGAGTCGAGAAATGTAACTTTCAATTGGTTCCGACATAGATAACACACGGCTCGAACGTTTCGAAATGGGGCTTAGGGATATCAATGATTCAACTGTTTGCTAAAGTGGATCAATTTGAGCCAAACTGAACTTTTTTGCTTCAAATATTCAGAATAGAAAATGTAGATAGTTTTCAAATATCTTAAATTTAAAGTCGCTTAATCAATGCCTCAACTTTGATTTAACATTAAATTAATTAGTTATGTTGCAAAACCACAATCTAATTTGTTGAATTTATATATTAATTATGTATGTATATTAAGAGTTTCCCAATAACATGGCAAAAAATAGAGTTTATTCATTTTCATATTATTTAAATTAAAAGACAAATATCATGAATTGTTTAGACTTTTTGCTTTCAAAAATGTTGACTATTTAATAAATTTAAAACGCACATAAAAAACAACAACAATTAAAAGTAAAATGGAATCCTCAACTACTTTTTGATATCCCTTTAATTTATATGTTTATTTAAACGCACATCGTACAAACATTTAAATAAATTGTGCATTTTTCAATGCAAAGAAACGCTAAGTTTGGGATTTTCATGCAATAAATATTTATTTACCGTTTATTTGAATATAAAATAAAATAAACGCAGGGCAGTTGTATTTAATTTAAATTTGCAAAGTGGCACTCGACCTTCGTATTGACATTTATCTTTCAATTATTTTTAGTAATTTTACTATTATTATTAAGCAATTTTAAGAAATGATCAGTCTGCCTTGAAATTAATATATATTCTTTTCACATACAATAATTAAGGCACAAGGTAAAAACGAAGGGAAATCAAGATTAAACGACAATTAATTTAAACTTATTGATAAAACAAATAATTGATAATTTTAATATTTATCGATTGTATTTATAAAATCGATAATTATTGCAAGTATTTGGTAACGAACAATATTCTTTTGTAAGTACTAAGTATTGAATCGATAATATGTGATTTTAAGAAATACCTATTAAATATTTAAGACTAGTTTTTAATTTCGAGCAAGTATTTCTAAATTACTTTTCATAATGTTGCTTTAGGAGTTCGAATCCTCTTTCTTTATAAGTTTTCTACATTTGTTTCTTGTTTTTAATACTATAGTCGGGATCAACTGAGGTTTGATGAGAAAGTTTTTAAAGTTTGGAGAGCGTATTTATACTTCGCTTTTTATTGTTTACCAAATGTTTTTTATTAGTTTGATAACAAAAAAAAAACTTAGTTGTTAGTTTGTTTTTAATGCGTTGATACATTTTGTGTATATTTGTGCTTGGCTTGGCTGCTGGGGACAAAAAAGGTTTAATTTATGGGTCCTTAGATTGGCTGGGGACTTTGCCTAAAACCATTCATTTCGCTCGACCCAGTGGGAGACACAAAAAACTTTTCGGTGTTGTCAACTTTTGTCACTTTTTATGCGGCACCGAGACATAAACACAACATAGTCGAGAGTGCCAACTGCAGAGCACCCTCAAGACGAGTGTAGTAGTAGAAGTAGTAGAAGACAAGTCCTTATGCATTTATCAAATTTTTTATGGGTGACACGTGCGCGATTCGAAGCCGTTCCGAAATCCGTTTTTCGCTGTTATCCTGTAATTGAGTTACGACTGTGTATCTCAAGGATGCCAGGAGGCCCAAACGGCCGTAAGTTAAACAGCCCAGACACTTGACGGCACCGCTGCACTTTTGCAGTCATATATATATATATATATATATACATAGAGTCTGGGAATGCGACTGATTGAAACGGCCAATGTAATTAAGGCTCAGTCTGTTGCCACAGGTCTGCCGTGGCTATAAAACACGCACACAACTTTGGTGCCAATGTTGGCCAACAGGAATTAAAGCATAAACTACAATTGTGCACGTCCTGAGGTTTACGACCCTACAAAAACCCCAGACGTGTACCTCGTGTGTGTGTGTATGGTTAGGGGTAGGATGTCTCTAATATGGTTCACTTGTGCTGCAACTAAAGTTCAACTGTGTCTGTAATTTGCTTTGGTAGTCAGCGCTCGTTGTGGCGTGTAATTTAAAAAAGAAAAAAAAAAAAAAACGAATTTGCTGTCGCTTGGAATTGGTAATCAAAATTGCGAATGCGTCGTCTCTGGTGCAACGAGGCGTATGCGCAATATGAATATTTAATCTGATAATTCCAAAATGACTAGCAATAATAGTAAAATTATATTGTTCGCATCATTGCAAACATCATTTAAGCGGAGCAATTTTAATAAAGACACAACGCACATTCAGAATGCAGCAGACACTAAACACATATGGACTGATAGTTCTTAATAATTGTATCCCGGCTGAGGGGACTACGACTCCGAGAACTTTCAAGCTACTCATTTAATTCATTCATTCATTTGGCAAAAGAACATTTTGTATCTTTTTAAATTTTTGCCCAATTCTCGTAGGGTACTCGGTAAAATGCTGCTCTTATGACTGCGAGTTGATTACCAATCAATCAACTCAGTCAGGAAAAAGAGATATATTTTCAAAAATATTTAAGCTCGCGGCCCACGTATATTCGAGTGCTTTCAATTGCTTGTCAAATTTGAAGCGCCGCGTTCATATGATAAAGAATAATTAATAAAGTTGTCTAGAAAGTTGTTGGCAAGGCTTTGGCAAGGCAATTTTTCGCTAGCATAAAACAAAATATTTAATAAACATTTTGGCATAAATGTGAAGCGATGGCAAAACGGTTACCAGCAGCACCGAAATTACAAAAATTCCAAGAAAACTGAAGGATTTAAGAAAACATAACGAACAGCACAGAGAACGCTGCCTGGGGCAACAGGCTCGACTAGTCCTCGCATTCTCGTGGGTGTTGCGAGTGCTGCGGATGCGGATGCGGGTCTGTGCGTTCTGCGTTCCATTCCGCTGACTTCTCAGGCTTCGGGCAAACTCATTGACAGGAGCAGCTGCCGCTGCTCTCAGGCCTCTGTGACCTACTGACTGCCGTGTAGCCTACTTTCCGGCGCCGGCGGCCAGGTACCAAGCGGATACTGCGCTTATGGGCATGTCCTGGCTGTTGCTGCTGCAACTTATCCAGCATCCTCATCCTCATTTTCGTCCACATTCTCATCGTCGCCGTCATAGTGCAATGCTGTTGACAGAATTAACTGCAAGAAAAATACTTTGCAAATTTAATTAAACAAGCTGCATGCTTGCCGCTCATGCAGAGCCCCTGACGTCAGCGTCTCACTTGCCCTCTGGCGGCAACTTATAAATATTCTCCATATGGTCATATATTTATACCCTTTAGTCTTAAGAGTATTATTAATTTGTCAGGCAAAATGCAATTATTTGGGTCTTTCACACAAACAAGCATCGTGTGACTTAGATTAATTTAGTTTGAGAAATTGGTGAAGTCATAGACTTTATTATATTTTGATACATATAAATATATCACTGCCATTGCTGTTCTGCTTTGAACATATAATTAAATAATTTATACTTATAGAACGAGTATACAAAAGGGAATATACAATCCGAAAATGTTCCCTTGTTTCAAATATACGTGTTTTATAATATATAGTTCGGATAGTTCAGCTTTTTAGCATATAGTCAAAGTAGCTGATGTTAGGTTAATCTACTAGAATAAATAGAAGTTCTTGTAATTAAAAAAATTCATGCAAATAAAAATTATAATATTTGCTCTCTTAGTTAAATGAATGGCCTAAGTAACGCAGGCAACTAGCATTCTGATTGGAATAGTAAATAAATTTAACGAATATGTATACTTATATATTATTTTATAGAGTATATTATTGTCGACAAACTGTTATCCTCTCTGATTGATTGTGTTCATATCTCAGTCTCGTTGATTGATAATTATTCTGATGACTTCATTCCGATGACTGTTTATTGTCACATTGATAAGAACTTCGTGATACATAATTAACTTTTGCATGTGCTTGAGGACAATGTGAAGTTATTTTGTCCAAAACTGACTGATGCTCAGTTACAACTTATCGCAACTTCCTTAGTCTATTATCAAAATTCCAAAAGACATCGTTTTCTTCTAAGAATTCGACAGACAAGCATCGAAATGCAATCAATTTTAATTCGATGGTAGGGTATTTACCAGTTTGTTATAAATGCTAGCACCCAAAAAATAGTATAAAATTGTTGTTTTACTTTTTTCAAAATATGAAAATAAATGTTTAAGCTGGTTGTTAATTTGCCTTGTAAATTTTAATCCTCTTGAGAAGCCTATGGTAAAATTTTTCAAGATAAAAAACGTTAACGTGAACAGCTACATTTTATAAAGTTCATTGCAATTAACAATTTGCATGTTTCTGTGGCTGCAAAAGAAATTCTAACAAAGCTTCAATCATGTCTACTTTTTATTCTCTTGACAAGCATATGGTTCAATGTTAAAAAGAAATATATGTTTACTTGTTGACAGGTGCTACTCTTAACATTTACACTTTTATCCTCTTGGTAAAGTTCGTTGCAATTGTAAGTTTACGTTTTTTTAACAAAAGTCTTATAAAAATATATAAATTTCCTTCTGAATTTATTTGCATTTAAAAAACATTTTCTTCAATCATGCCTAGCCCAGAGCTTAAACCAACATCAATCTGGCATTTCTCTCAATTCATTGACAGTTATGACATGCCACAGGCTTATCATCATATATTTCTACAGCTATCTATCACACCCATATTTCACAGCAGTATGTAAAACTTTTGACAATCGCTTGAACTGTGAGTGGGGCCATGAAAACATTTAACTGCTATATTCATATATACATATGTTTAGTGCTTACTTTTCTGCAGTCTCTCTTTTAGATGTGCAACATAAATCAGAAATTGCTTTACTCACTGCTCCCGCCCTGCTCCGTCTCCTGCCCCCACCCTCTATGTGCCGTAAAAATAAAAAATTTGTTCAACGTTTGTCAAGAAAAAAGTTGTTTGAACTATGAGGACGACAGGGAGGGGTGCGCATGAATGTATTTGCTTTTTGGCATTGGCAGGAGGTCTAAGAAACTATTTTCTTTTCATTTCCATCTGCAAAGGCAAGCACTTATGACATATAATAGAATATATATGCATACGAAAAATAAAGCATAAAAGAATGTTTTGCTAGGGTGAACTTACTTTTGTCCAGTTCTCAGATATCCCAAATATATCATATTTCACATTTGGCTCGAGAGCCTCGACTTCTACAGGCCTTAACCCCTTACAATTTTCGCAAATTTAAATGACATAATTAAATTTTATGGAGTTAAAGATGTAGTTTTAGAAGATTTAAAAGCCTTTACTTCTCTTGATGCTCATTTGCCATTCACTTGGATTTTTAATAAATAGATAATATCTACAACAGGTTTTATCTCTACTCAAATTTTACAAGTTACATAAGATGGCCTTTTTCTTATTTATTTATTTTTTTATTTATTATTTCATTGCGACGATGTTGAAGACAAATACTAATAGCGCTTCTAGGTCGGGCTGTGCATATTGGAAAATATCTAATTTAATATCATTTACGAGCTGCAATCAAAATATATGTATTTGCAATTTGATTTCGTGTCGAAAGCAGGCAAAGCCGTTTAGTCAGCTTCACAGGGGGTTTTTAATTAAAAGCAAATATGTTTGCTTTTAAGTTAGCAAAACCAGACAAACATTTCATGGCCATAAAGCAAAGGTTTTACGATAACCAAACCACGCCCATCGCCACAAAATGTTTGTTTAGTTTCGGTAGGGGGATGCAAATGTTTACCTGGTGAAGCATTCATGCTATTTTTGTAAATTTGCTTACATCACTTTTATGTGCATTTTATATTGTAACTTTATGCAAAATAAATGCCAGGTACATTAGGTTTTACAAGTTTATAAACATGTTTAACTATAGGCTAACAGCTATGTGTATTAAACTACGCTTTGTTTGATTTCTTTATGGGATTTAACTAGTAGTTAATATCAAAGTGCCAGTTAACAACTCATAATTGCATAAGGGAACTGACAGTTAAATACAAGGTTTGTATATAGACGAGTCGACTTAATTGAATTAAGCTTAAGTCTTTGTAAATTATTTAAAATTTAATCATTGTGAAATGTTCCTTAATTTCATTAAAATGTATTAATTGTTCTTAAGCCCTATTAAGCTTTTATTATTCTTATTAAATATATAAAATATTTCGGAATGCTTGTATTATTTTTTTATATCATGCAAATTTAAATCTAAAGTATTTTCCGTTCGCTTTCTGTACGGTAGCTTAAGCTTAAGATATTCATTCCTTTTCATAACATAATATTTATTTACAAAGTAAATATTGTCATATTTATCAAAATACTTTTTTAACTTTCATGTTTTCAATCAAATTATAAACAGTCTTTTATAAGGAATACAAAAATATATACAAATTAATAACATCAAATAAATAGAATTTATCAGTAGTTGTTATTTTCATATTCGCTTAAGTTATTTATTATTATTAAATTATTTATATGTAACATGTTTTACATGAATGCCCAGGCTGGAGCAAAATAATATGATAAATCGCATAAATACAATTCAATTTCGTGAGCTCCTAATTTTATGCCCAACAAATGGCCACGCCCAGCCATAAAGTTGCAACATCTGCCAAGCAGGAATCAAAAGAAAAAAACCTACATAGTAAAGTGCTTATAAATACCTATATACATAATCTCATTTGGCAACGTACAATGATTTCTAATGCGCTGTCTTGTCTTTTTTTTCTTCTTTTTTTTTTTGTGCTGTATTCATAATTAGATTTTTTTATTCTTCTTATGGGGCGTGGCATTTGCTGAGTTGGCATTGCCACGCTGATGTACTCAGCGAATATCTTACCGATTATGCGGGGCTTCGCAGAGGCGGAGAAATAAATTACGGATTTCTGGCTATTATCATGGGAGAAATGATTTACTCTCGACATTTTAACTCAGTGCCAAAGTTTATTTTTGTCTTTGCGTGCCTCTTTATAAGAGCTATTTGGGGCCACCTTCATAGTACAATTCATAAGTATTTATATAAAATTGGACAAAGATAGATTTGTGTTTCATTTACACCAAAAACATGATCTAGATTTTGTTAGTCGGAATTATTAGAATACCCATATAAATAAATTATTTATAGGTGATATATTTTTAATTTTAAAAAAGGAAATTTAATTAATCTCAACCAAGTAAACTCTTGTAATACAAAGATTTTTATTTTAATCAAAAGAACGTTCTACTTATACATAATAATTTGCACTTAGGTAGGTTTTGTGTCATGAAGTGCTCTCTAAATGTTTTAAGTATTATGCACCAGTATTAAAAATAAATATAATATATAATAAAGACTTAAAAATGGAATAATCACCAAAACCATCATGAATCTCGAATGGAATTCGTGAAAAAGTAATTCGTCTAAAAGAGAATGAGGTGTAATAATGAATTATAATTGAGCATTATATGAGTTAACCTGATTTATTTGTCTTTTGTACAAATAAATAAAACTCATATAATGCTCAAAATAAATTGACACAGCACAGATCAGATGAATCAAGCTTATATAACTTGCTGCCAATTTGTTTGGCCTTGACTGCAGGCAAATCAGTTTGTTGCAGTTGTTCGCATAATCAATTTTCTTTGCTGTCGTCTAATATCGACTGATAAACTGATTGGCTTTGGTTTTATGTGTCCATGTCTCTGCTGTGGACAATGGCGTTTTGACCTTGTTGCGCTCCTTGCAGTCATGGCTTACTGACACTAGACACAAACATACAGACAAACTTCCTGGCATTGATTTTGCCTTTAATTTGGTAGCCAAACAATGCGAGATGCAAACTTGTATATTTATGTCTGTTCTGTTTGATCAGTTGCCAGTGCGCTTTTCACATTGTTTTATTTGCCTTGTTTTTTGTCTTATTTTCTTTACTTGTTGTACAATGTTTTTAGTTTGCGCAATGCCAAACTTTTAGCCAGGCATCCAGCAAGTTGCATTGTTTTGCGAAATGTTCTGCACATACTAAATGATTAAAAGGAACTGTATGCAACAAATTTGATATGATGTGTTGTTAAAGTTGCTTTTAAATCTGCGATATCTACATATTCTGATTATATACTGAATATATACTAAATCGATTACTTTTCTTATTAAGAAAGGGTTTTTTTTAAAATGGGGACTCTCATTCCATTTTGATTAACATGTCTTGCCCACAATGATCAATATCTTTAATATACCTATCAATTTATTGGTATTCATATGTGAACAGGAATGTGTAATGGTTTTAACCGAATGTTGAAGTCAAAATGATTCAGTTCTTAAAGTGGCAATCCATGAAAGCATCAACGAGCTGTTGATTGACTGGAAGTTGAGGCCAAAAGTGCCAACAGCAGACGGCGCACAATGCGGCTAAGACAAAGCGCGAATCAAAAGCACTCAAGCACGCCCTACTCCTATCCTGCCCGACCGCTTTCAGCGTCCTCTGACTCTTTGCAGTCAATGAATGAAAATTTCCGACGAAGCAGAGATTGATGACGCACTTGAAGCTGTGCCAGCTTCAGTTGCCTGGACTCGTTAACATGTCCTTGTACTCCTACTCGCACTGTCACTGGCACTCACTCGCATAATAATATATTCACATAGTCTGACTAGTCAGATATATGGCCGGTGAGTCCTTCAGTCCTTGCCAGTTGATTAACCTTCAACTGAATGGACCTTTCCGCAGACTTTGTCGTCAGCTCACCGCACTTAACCAGCATTTTGTTATTTTGACAGCGAGCACATGGCTTGGTGCCTAAATTTTTCCTCAATGCTATTACCAGAATGCGCAAAAGTGCGGCCAAGTAAAAAATTTGCATAGCATGCAAAGTGGTAGGAATAAAAAAAAAAATACGAAAGAAAATAAAATATCATCGTTAAATGCCCTGCAAGTGGCAACGATGCCCATTCGACTGCTGGCCATAAAAATGCCTCAACGATGTGATATATTCCTGCTGGTATATAAATTTATATATACGTATGTGTGTTTGTGTGTATTGTGCGTGAGTGGAAAGCTTTTGATAGAAGCTTCTTTTTTTGTACTTATTTTACACAACTGTGCAATTTTCTTAAATTAATTCTCTTGGTTTTACGGTTTTCATCAAGATCTTGACCTCATACTGAGCCAATTTTTTTTCAATGTTCTATCCTCCCTTTCTCTCTCTAAAATGTTTACTTGAGGGGGATAAGATCTTATCAGGAAATACTCCTTGTGGATCTTTATGCTTAGAAAATAGTATTCTCTGAGCTCGTAAACTATATCACATCTTTAAAATGTTAAATTATTCACTATTAAAGTGTTCTCATTTAAAAGTCCTGCCCAATTGCTAAATTTCTGCATTAATGAATCGTGTGCTGGCAGAAATGTATTAAAGCAGTGCTAAGAAAATGATACTTTAAATATTCGTCAATATTTGGCAATAACAAATAGTTCTTTTTATAGAAAATCTGTTATGTTATTGAAACAAAAAAATTAAATTCGCAATGCAATTTGAATAAATTTCTGTCACAATCACGCAGAATACATAAATAATGTCTAGTACAACTATTTATTATTTCAAATTACGCGAAAATCCAAACTTTGACCGTTGAAAGTGAAACAATTTTTCTTTTTGTCTTTCAAAGAAGCATTTGTCACTTTTGCATCTAAGGGCGCGTGCTATTTATTTGATACCATAATTTTTTCCCATTTCTTTGACTATCAATCAGCACAATCTGAAAGAACAAAAGTTTTTCCTCATTCCCCACAAAGCAAGCGCTCATGTTTAATGTGGGTTGACTGAAGAATTTCTTTCAAATTTGCCCCAAACAACATGGGGCACTGCCGAAGCAGCTGTCATATTTACATATTTGTCATGGGTCTCATGTTATTATATATTTGATTCTAACAATACCCTCTTGTACATATTAAATTAATGGAATGTCGAAGTCGAATATATGCGACTTTTCTTTTCTGTTTATGGAATTTATGACACCCGCACTGTTCTCCACAGTTGCTGTCGGAGCTGGGGGACTAACACGCTAGAGATGCGCATATTAAAAAAAACACGACTTTAACGAGCACCATTATTATATTAAACTCACAATAATCAAATCAATATTTTTCCAAAATGAAACATAGTTTAGTTAGAAAGCATGTTTTTAAATTTAAATTTTGTATATAAAATTATTATGTCATTTTGTAACAATATTTGCAATAAATATATTTTTATTTCGTTCATAGTATTGTATTTGTCTTATTTTTCGTATCTACATGTACATTTGTATGTGTACATTTGTTTTTTTTTTACACGACATCCCGTCACAAGAAAAATAACACGCAATCAGCTCTAAAATGTTGGAAGGAGTTAATTAAAACTATTTACTTACGAATTAAAAACCAGTTAATTGGCATTTATAATTCATGCTTGGGGTCTAAAAAGAAAGATAAGAATAATTACTTGAAATCATTTTACAACTTAGCGAACGATATGCCATTCTTAGTTTTAGATTCTTATTTAATTTACAGTTTCCTTAAAGTATGCTACAAAATTTTTGAAATCAATTCTAGATTAAAATGGAGAACAGTATAGTTTTTTAAGAAATAAAACCTGGACCACTAGCATATTAGATAGCATAGAAAACATATTGCTGCGTTTAATAAAACTAACATATATATCGAATATTTATGTGATGAATATCAATTTTTGACTATCAATTTTGAAGTATTTCTTTGCGCTGTTTAGACACATTGCCTACTGCAACGAGTCCATGACCCACATATTTTATGTATTGTCTCACTTCTAAGCAGACACATTACTTTTGATTATAACCCAATTTCGGTTTACGAATTACTTTACAAGAACCACAACTAACGCGCCAACCAACTATTTCATTCCCTTTGCAGTCAAAGCACCAAAAGGATATGCAAAGCAAACCAAAGGACGCGGATGAGTTATTCTGGTCTTCGCCCTAATTAAAAAGCATTTCGCGTTGTGTTTTTGTCTAGTGCCATGGTTTTATAAAGTGAATTTAAACATAAAGTAAATGAAAATAGTAACAAACTAACATTAATATTACAATTTGTTTAAGTGCTGAAGTTTTGATTGATTTGTGAATTCGCATTGATAAACTTATAATAGTGAATGGCTAATTGAAATTAAGTTGGGCATGCGGCTGCTGTTACCACAACTGTTGCATGCAACATGGATGGCGAAAATCGGATTATATTAAATGTGGGCGGTATTAGGTGAGTACAATATCTAAATATCGCTTTTATATCATATTCAAAACATCTGCTAAAGAATGTTTTAATATTTTTATCTAAATATATGATTTATGTCCTCGCGAAACATATCTATCCTGTAAGCCTAGAATGCCCAAACTGTAAGAAATATTCTTTTTTTTTTGGTAACTCCCGTTCAGAAAGAGTAGCTCACTTTCTGGTAACGAAACCTTTCATCTTTCCGTTAGTTTAAAGTTTTTCTGGGATACCGAAAAACTTGCAGAGATTCGTTTACGATAGGTAATTAATATTTTTGATGCTTTTGTGCGAATTTAAAGAGGTGCAAATGATTTAAACAGGCTTAACCACATTTAATTACGTAAAGCAAATTAATGTTTTATTGCTGCCAATGTAGATGCCATTGGTACATATTTTGGCAGACCGCGGTAGAAAATTAACTACATTGATTTGCGTGTATTTGGGGTTTTTATTTCCAGTTGAGAGGACATTAAAAAGTGATGCTGCCAGCAAAACTAACCACAAATTGTTAAAACAAGGGGAATTAATTTCGAAATAAATTTCACTTTTTACGCAGCCGTAAAATATACATATTTAACGTGAAAAAATATCGCGAGCTTGGTGAAGTGTTCGATGGTGTAATAGCTGCTCAAATTAGTTATTAATCTTATCTCTCTTAATCTCATCTTATCAAGATGATGATTAGTTAAACATCAAGTCCAAATTATTTGTCCGGAGAGTTGTATATAAAAACTCGTTAAAACACTTCTTAGTTAAAAAACTGGATATATTTTCGAAATGAAGTATCAAAATATACAAATACATTTTCCACATAATTTTCTATTTAGAGAGAGCTCACATATTCACGTCTTTTGATTTGACTAAATATAAAATTCCCTGTCTTATTGATCGAAAGAGATTTTTGTGCAAGTTAAGAAACCAATATACTCATTTTGACATAAATATACAAATTCAGCTTAGAAAGAGGTGCACAGCTAGAGTCTATACGGACTATGTGCGGGAAAATGCTTTAGCTTAGCCTTAATGTACGAATGGCTCTACTTAACTCGCATATAGCATACATACATATATAATGCTATATTGATTTACACATGGAAATCGCTTTACGTTGCGTTCTTTTCCGGCCCAAGTGGAGCATGGTGGGCAACTAAGCACTATGTGGGTTCCGCTCGTGGGGTGGGGGTAAGTGCTGCAATATGTATATGTCACACCACTCGAATGTTTGTTTAAGTATTGTGCACAACTCTACGGCTGCATAGTGTGTGTCCGTGTGCTTGTGTGTGTGTGTGCGGCATGACGACGTGTCTGGGACTTCTGGCTTCTACACAGAAGCACAAGGGAAGGAGGTGAGCTGCAAGCTTTTGTAGCATACTTATACGGGTCAGAGCTGCCCGGCTCTTTGCCTGGCTGCTTGGCATCATGCTGTCACATCACAGCTGTTTTTAGCACAAATACTACACACACATGCAAACACACACACAAATACTTACTTTATGTTTGTATTTGTGTGTATATATTTCGCTAAATGTTGTTTGCTATTTGTAAAAGTTTCGCATTGAATAAAAGTTTTCGCTTTAAGCTAAAGCAAGGGCATAGACAATTTGTGGGTCTTGTCATGCCCTTACAAAAGGGTATTATAGTTTTGTCTTGAAATGTGACAGGTATTGTATTTGGCAAGATGCGAAGCGTGTTTGCTTCTCTACTAGAGCCTTGTAAAGCATGTAAAGGATTCTGAAATAATTGTAATTGGAGTTTTTCTTTAACTGACGCGGCTTATCGGGTTTTCGATCAATCTATAATTCTAAGATACTTCGATGTCTTACACTATGCAAATAACATATATGTATGTAGAATGATTGGCAATGTATAAAATCTTATCAAAAATGCCAAATACACAAGCTTATAAGTAAACAACCATATGATGATAGTTTGATTAGAAGTATAGCATATTTAAAATCGATCGTTATGCCTAAAAATGGAGTAAAAAATAGTAATATTAATATATAATAAAAATATAAATACCTATCAATATTTATACATTTCTATTCACTTTAATATTCACTGAATCGTATGGAAATTTGATTTAAATGCACAATGCACAATATCGAGTTATTAGAAAGGGTTTACGAATATTAGATCCGATGCTAGGCGTGTTAAAAACAATATTTATGTTTCTATAATTATCTAAATTATTTCGTAGGTGAATTATTTTAAGGTTATTTCAGGTAATTAATACTTTTTAGACACTTACCATGTAGTATTTGAAGTGTCAAGTTCAGAAAGTTTTGTAAATTAAAGATAGCAGTTGGTTTTGACAGTATTTATCTAAGATCAAAAGTCTTAGAAAAGTTTCTTGGGACAATTAATTCTTATATAATTTATATATCATTGGGTAAATAAAGTTAGCAATTAAATAATGTTTTTATTATTTCAATTTAATTTTTCTAAAGATATTCAATACATGTTATTAGGTGATGTCAAAGAGATTTTATTAAAAGAAATGTTCAGTACAAATCGTAAACTTTGGGGTTCTATATTTTTCTTCATTTCAAAGTATTTTAACGCAGAGAAAGCGTATTTAGTCTTCGTTGTCTTTTTTTTCTTCTGGTTAGTTTGCCAACTTTCACTTAATCATCATACGAAAATAATTCATTCTTTTTTTGGCTCGTACGAAAATAATTCTGGTTTTTGTCATTCGGAATGTAACTGTCAGTAAGTCTGTGTTGGGATGCGTGATTCTTATCATTGTGATTACGTGGTGCTCTCTTTGTCATAAAAAAGCACAGTGAATGGGCGGTTATGTTGTTGGCTGGAGGGAGGTAGGGGCAAATGGCATACATGATGGGCGCTCCATTGCTTCGCTCATCAACGCAGACAATTGCGCTCTGATTGTATCTGTGGTAAAGCGCACACACACAGTAATACACACACACACACATACACACACACACACACACACACACACACACACACACACACACACACACACACACACACACACAGGCAATAAAGTTTCTGCTGTGGTTGCTTTCAACACAAATACATTATACTTAGTGCCGTTGGTTGTCGTTGTTGATGTTCTTGTTGTTGTTGTTGTTCCTTGTGCTTTTCCATTCGTTGTCGCCATTGCGGTTTTTTTTTCTGTTGGCCTTTGCTTTTGCTCTGCCGACGCTCTGTTTGCCTTGCCATGCCTTTGCCTTTGCCTTTGAATCTTTGATATTGTGTGCGAATTAAACGAAATGGCTAATGAAAAGTTTAACAGTCAATAAATAAAAGAGGCAGCTCCACGAATAGCACAAACTGGGCGGACGGTAGTTGTGGATAGAGCGTGCCTCAACTGATAAATATATATATATATGCGTGTGTGTTTGTGTGTGCTGCTCCTGACTAACTTTTCATACAAATTCAATTCAAAATCAATTTGAAGTCAACTAGTTTTTTAATTAAACTCATATTTAATGGAATTTGAATACAATTTTAGCGGCCTGTATATTATTGCTATATTCATATTTAATATATTTTGTTTAGTATAAGGAACTAAGCAATAATTTGTTTTTAAACTGCACACGGAAATATTCTCCAATCGTATTCATTTGAAATTATATTTAATATGAGTTTTTCTATATTTTTTATATTTCCTCAAATGGGAAATATGCATACAATTTTATTAGGTAATATAGATTTTTTTTTTTAAACTATTGGGCAATATTAAATCATAACCTCATTTTATTAGTTTTTCATTAAATATAATATTTTAAATTCGAAAATTCAGTTTGATTATTTAAAGAAACTTTTATTTTTAAATATATGAATTTGTTGAAATTTTTGGCTACATTACGGTTCAAATTTCTAAATTAATTTTTTTCTTCACAAACTGCGTCTCATGTAATATTTTATAAATTTAAATTCAAATGAATATTTTTATAAATTTATTTTAAACATAATATTTTATTTTTATTCTAAGGACAGGTTTGTTATGTTATATTACATTACCTAATTTTAAAATAATATTATACTAGTTAGCGAAAAAAGTTGATTTTAAAAATAACATTATTTTATTTTGAATTATACTTTTAACAATTTATTTTTGAACAACCAAAGAACCCACATTGTTTCCTTACCCCATTGCTCTGTTAATATTTAGTTTAACAAAACGGGGGAAAAACTGCTGACAAGAATCTTGCGGCAAAAACGCTGTCGCAACAAAAAAAAAAAAAAAATGAAAAAGAATTAAGAAGAAGACATGCAAAATTCGTGGCATTTTAAGCGCTGAAGCAGCCGCTTAGAGCCAAGTGTCAGAAACAATGGCACAAGGCAACCTCCACAGACAATACCCAAAACCAGCAACAACAACAATAACAACAACAAAACGGACTTACATAAGGAAGGAGCACAGTACAGGAACAGTCGGTAACAGGAACAGTCACAACGAGCTGACAAAACCGCAGGCAACAAGGAGCACAATTTAAAAACAACAGCTGCGCATTTTCCTTCTATAAAATGTAACAATAGAGAGGAGCAGATATGTAAAGCTCCTAGGTGACAGGCCACGATATACGATGTATTCGCGATAAGAATACAAGAAGCCTTGCTGAAATCCTTTACATCTCATTAATTACACTTTGATAAATTACAGTAAATTACACTATGATTATAACCTTGAAATAATATTATTTGAGAACCATGGGGTGAAACACCCCATTTGTTTGATAATAGTTACAGGGCATACCAAAATGAAACAAAAGGATCCCAAAGTGTAGGCGCGAATATGAGTAATAAATAACTTGGCTGCTACTTGAATATTTTTTTATTCGCCTGTGCCTGACTTTGTTGTGGTTTCCTGTTGCCTTCTAACTGTTTACACTGGCCTCCTGGTGTTGCTGTCAATGCTTTGGCTCACGCTTCATTAACTTCTTGTTATTTAATACACTGTCCTTTCGAATTTCCGTTGCGTATTTTCTGGCCTGTTGTCACTCTATCAGTGGCTCCTAAACACCATTAGGTTTGCAAGGAACGGGGGTGGGATAGGTCTATGGTAAAATATCTGTGGTTGAAATTGAAAAACAAGTTTGGCAGAAAATGTCAAAAAAGGGTTCTACAATAAATAAAGACCCTTAATATATTTTGGGCAGCAAACTCTTAAGCTGGCGGACTGTAAGTTGACACTATTTGAATGCTTTTGTGGAATTTTGTCAATCTTAAGTCGGAAGGATGGGATTTTATTTTTTCCACGTGCACTCAGTTATAGAATCGTTTAATACATTTTTCTTTAAAATATTATTTTATATATGTTTTATATGTAGTTGAAATTATATAATTTAATCTTTTTACCCTTATGTATAATTAGATATTAAGAATTTCTATCGTTGGTATTTGAATTGAATTTGAATGCGGTATTAAACATATTTTATCGTATAAATATTTATATTTTAAATATGATGAAGAACACAAAAATGTCGGTTTAATAAATATAGAGTAAATGAGATATATCAAGAATATCTTAAATAGATATAATTTTTGTGCTTTTGACGCTTGAGTTTATATTATATTATATTTAGATTTATTTATATGTTTTGCGAGCGAGTTTTAAACACATTTTAAACATATTGATTTAATTGAGTATATAAATGAGTATAGTTCACGGTGATTAAAATTTCTTTATTGTTGAAGACTTTTGTTTTTTGCTAAATTTATGCTAGCCTGGCGCAATATGAATTTTAAAAAATGTGAGCAACAGTAAATTTATGTTTAAATATTTATAAATTTGTTTATATTCAAAGCTTCAAATATTATAAGTCTCAATCGAAATATGAAAAAGGCTTAGTATTAAAGAATATATGCCAGCATAAAAATGTAGAGAAAAAAAATTCTCATTGTTATATTTTAATCTCAAATTGGTATTTTTAAATTTGTTGCTGTTGACGCAAACCGATAGAAATATGTATACATATAATATATATAAATATGTATATATAATATATGTACGTCCAACAGCTTCCGTTATACAATACTTTGGGTTAACAGGCGCATTGTTGTTGGTAATACTTTTTTGTAGATTGCTTGCGGGCGTGGCTGTTGTGTGGGCCATGTTTATATTTTTTGTTTCCTTTTATTTATGTTTGTTTTTGTTGTTAATATTATTGTTGTTGTTGCACGCACAACGGCACACAACAAAGGATACACAGCCACAACATCATGTTGTAAGCCTTGTCAGCTGGCGCATACGTGTATGTCGCTGGCGTCCTTGTGCAAGAGTTTCCACATTCCCCTTGTACCGGACCAGTGCCCCTGTCGCCCACTTGCCACCCCTCCCTCGCTAATGTTCCATTACTTGCTTACGCTTGTGCGTGTGTTATTCTACCAGCAATTTTAATGAAGCGCAAAACCGCTGAAATACAATTTGTAAAGCAAAGCAAAAAACTCAGCGATGGCAGAAAAAATAATATACAAGAAAATCCCAGAAGAAAAGTCTACTCAAAACTCGACAAAATGCTGGTAAACAGTTTTTTTTTTTTTTGGCAATCGGTGAGTTTACTTTTAGCCATGTCCCCGCTGCCAACATCCAAATGAAAATGGCGTACAAAATGTACTTTTTTTCGCCTCTTGTTGTTTTTTGAGCATCTTTTGTTCGCGTATTTTGTGCGAGTTAATTAAAAAGGGTTTTCGAATGTGCCCGCACTGAGACCCTTCACATATTTTAATGTTTTACAATGTAGGTGCGCCCACAAGCAGAAGTTATGTGTGGAAAAGCAACTAAGTTAACAACTGTAACATAAAGCTTATGACGACGAGGACGAAAATCCTAATTGTCAGGCTCTGATAATATTTTTGTAATGCGATGTTATCTTAAGGTGTTTATGGTTGGGCGTACGAAGTACTTACCGTAAAAGATTTTAAATTTGTTCGCATTGAAACAACATTTTTGTTATTTGCGTCATATAAAAATAAATGTATTAAACAATAACATAAATATTTAACCTAAAGTCATAAAAAATAAATTCAATAAATAGTTATATAAAATATAATAAATAGATATGATTACTGAACTGAGATCTATTAATTCGAGAATTCTATTAATCAAGAACAAAATTATAATTCAATAAAGTATTGAAAAAAGCCTAAGCAAATTTTAATAAATCGTAAAAAACTTTAAAACTAAGGCCGTTTGGATTGTAAACAAAAAAAAGTTTCATACAAATGCTTTTCGCGATTTTTCCACAAATGCATAAGGTAACTTAAGTGAAAATGTCAGCTTCCTAGCTATTACGGTATGGGCTGTGCGAGATTCCCCAATCAGTCAGTCAATCAGTCAGGACAAGCCGTTTTATATATAGAGCTTACTACAGATAGTAATGCTGTTCAGTTAAAATAACGAACAATCAATTTCCAATCAATATATTGTCTTGTAAAAGCCTTAAATGTAAGCCATATTAATAAATAAATGTTCAGTATAAAGTTAACAATAGCCTCGTAAAAAAGCTGTCTAAAAGGCTTTAAATAATCTTATAACGTATACGCCCAAGCACTTGTTTGTCAAAATCAAAGAGAATGGCTAAATTAAAAATAAAGAAAAAATACACAAACAACACCTGGTACACTATGCTAGGTTCCATCATAATATTTCATGCTGTTCGCTGTCAAGTTTATTACCTGTTGGCAGCTTTGTGACAACGTCATGTTTTTTATACCCTGCACACATAAAGTGGATGAAAAAGAGGCATCAGAAATTTATGAGAGTGTGTGTGAGCACATGATGACAATTACCAGAAACATAAATCGAGCGAGCATTTAGACATTATAGAATCGTACAAAAATAACATGCATTTTTATTGCACTATAATTAACAACTTTTGAGTAATTGTCTGTCTGCAGCTGTTTATTATTTTAAAAATGCAAAGCTTTCAAAAATCCTATAAAATAGATGTAATCAAATCATACAATTTTCAAATTTATAATATAATAATTTTAACGTCTGTTTAGAAATTGGAAATAATAATTTTTTTATACATGAGTTATTAATTAACTTTAAATCTGGATTATTGAATTTTAATTGTTTATAGGGTAAAAAGGGTAAAAATAGCAATCTATATCGACTAAAATGCAATAAAGCCAACTACATATCCGGAAGATTTTATACATGAGTTATTAAGAAACTTTAAATCTGGATTATTGAATTTTAATTGTTAATAGGGTATCTGCTAATCGCAGACTCTAGACTAAAGCGCTCTCTTGTTCATATTGCTAAGTGTCTGAAATTCAAAAAGATGGTTAATAGTACGTGAGCCTTGAGCGCTCGTCGCATAGAGTCATGTTGCTGCTGTTGCATGCCGCTGCGTTGTTTGCCGTGTTTGCTTTGTGTTTGCTTTGTGTTGTTTGCATTTGCCAGCGTCTGGTGCTGCGCGGCTGCCTATGCAAATATTTGCAACAGTTAATAGCCAAGAGCGCTGCAATGCCAACTCATCAGCAGGCTGGGCGTCTAGCCTGCTGGCCCACGGCATTGCCCAAATGGCAGAAACGGCAGTAGGCGTGGTGCTGCGCACACCCATATCCACACGCACCCACCAATGCGAATGCGTCCTTCGCTTTCGCTTTATTCACATTTCCGCATCCGTCAAATGGCGCGTGCATTTGCGACATGTGTAAACAGCTACAAAGGCTGAACAACTACAACAACTACAACAACTTCAACAAAAGCAACCACAACAACAAAGAGAAAAACTCATAGAATGCATCGCTGCATTTTGCGTTTACATTTCCCAGTGGCATCAGAATTCGTCAGCATCGTGTCGCTATCTACTTTCTAGTTGCACTTACTTAGTGCCACATCGTTGTGTCACATTTCTATACCCTACCCGCACCGAGTATATGGATTTTATGTCCAACTGTGGCAAGCACAAACAGAAACATAAATACTTAAACGCTTTATATATGTACATATATTTGCTTAATGCACACACATTTTGTTTTATCAAAATATAATTTAATTTTAGAAATTCTCTTTTTTGCTGCTCAAATATTCCAAAGTAATGCTCTATTCCTGCTCTATTCTGCTTCTTAGCCCTTCACTTTTTATTATAATTCTAGAGCATTTAATTTTCGGCCGACCTCATTTTAAGCCCCTTTTTACTTGTCGGAAATTTTAAGTAAATTTTCACGCGAATTGCTTGCATAAATCGATAATGTTAAAATTGACATTGAGATGCGAAGTCTCAAAAAAAGTATGTTGAACATGGCATTTTTAGTGAATCAAATTTTGAGCTGAAACCCTATAGATTTTGAATATGTCATGAAAATCATAAAAAAAGACTAAAAGTTATTCTAAGACTTACAAAACAATAGCGTTAACATTTAAATAATGTTTTTAATTGAGAGGCAGATTTGGGAAAATTACTTTTAAGAAAATTTCTTTGCTTTAATTAATAGTAGTTCGTTAATTTTATTGCTCATGTTCTGAAGGTTGATTTCAATCCATTTAATAATGCAACAAATTAAAGTAAATTACAAATTATATGAGTCCGATAAATATTTTGTACTGATTTTTGCATTTTTGTCCGTTTTATTATCCTGTCCATTTATCAGAATTAGGTCATCGAGCCATAAATTGGCGCATTAGCTGTAAAAGTGTAAAAACTGCTTAACTGTGGTTAAAAGCGAGTGACATATGCGGTTGGGAGTTTGTTAATAGGGTGGGGTTGTAGGGGCGGGTGTTACGCCCAATGCTGACACACACAGCTGCCACATTGATAGGCACTTTATATATATTGGGTTAAGTGCGATGCACTTATGACTACAAACGCACACACACACGCGCATGTTTTAGAGTGTGTGTCTAAAATGTAATTCTGCGCTAATGCGCACTTGAACCACATTTCTGTGTGCTTTTTTGGGTCAACCAAATCCCACAAGTGCTTGTCAAAACTAAAATAAATCAAAATAAATTTTCACGAAATGCTTAAAGTGAACAAAAAGGCAGTTAGCAAAGGGAATTTACTAAGATATAATTTGTAGATAACTGCAATCGAAACCTTTTTGAATTTGATCTATAAAATCTATAAAATATATACCATCGAACGTCTTTAGGTGAACTCTGTAACTATATGCATTACAATCTGATCCTAAGAATGCATTTTATGAAATTATCCTAATGCATCCTAGCTTATATTATATTACATTTTGTTAATTTATTTCAAAAAATATAGTTTTTAAATTTTTTTGTCTCCAGTATTTTCGTGGTTTTCAAATCAAGAAAAAATATTGGCATCAGACGACAGAAAGAAAATCAATTATACATTCTATGCAAAGGTTCAACTGGTTTTCTTGAACCCAATTTTGTTTCAAATAAATTGCCAAAACATAAATTAGTTATGTAATAAAAAATATTTCAAGAAAAAGTTGATGGCAGGAGCAAATTATTATGAATATTTTTTTTCATGCATCTCCAAATAAAGAAGGAAAGATAACCATAAAAAAACATGATGATGCGACTTAAGATGTCAGAGATGATGATGGGGAAAATGTCTTGATCTGCGTTACTTACACAGCTAATCCCCGTGGGTGGTGGTTCCTGCTGGGCTGTCTAAGCCTTTGTTAAGACAAGTATTCGCCGCTATCGCTGTGTGCTCTTTGTGTTTGCTTTCTTTTTTATCTGCAGCGCATCCCTGGCCATTTGACGCTTAATGATCAAGGTCGGCCAGTTGTCCCTCTTTCATTTTATTTTATTTTTATACTCTCTCACAATGTTAAAAGAGTATATTGGTTTGTTGTAAAGGCCTACTGCCCTCCTTCTATCCGTATAAGCCCAGTATCTTTGATGCCTCCGAAGAGACTTGAGCATCGAATATAGTTTTAGGATTATAGGATTATGGAAACATTTATATATTCTTCAATTTAACAGCTAGCCTAGCAAAATTTAGAACAAATAACTGATGATATTCTTATAATGAATGATCCATGTAATATTAATATTATTTTATATTTTATATAATTATTACTATCAATTTTATTATTATTTTTAATGTTATTTTTCTTATTATTATTATAATTAGCATTATTATTATTATTATTATTATTATTATTATTATTATTATTATTATTATTGTTATTATTATTATTGTTATTATTATTATTATTATTATTATTATGATTATTATTATTATTATTATTATTATTATTATTATTATTATTATTATTATTATTATTGTTATTATTATTATTATTATTATTATTATTATTATTATTATTATTATTATTATTATTATTATTATTATTATTATTATTATTATTATTATTATTATTGTTATTATAGACTGTGAACGAGTGTTATGTGGTCGTTTATAGCCTATATTTTTTAACATGCTTTTGTTGTTGCTTGGCAGGTGCCAGCTAATGTCAGCTTGGTGAAGCTATTGTCTATGTAGTTTTTTTTTCAGTGTGCCGCATCTTCGTTAGGTGCTCGCCATTGGCTCATTTAGACCTTTTGGCAGAGCCATAACAACGTAATCGAGTGTATACAATGCGATAAAGTCGAATTGCTGGCACTTAATGTCAGTCTAAAGGCAGCTCCAACAACAACATCAACAGTGAAAAAATGTTCTGGCAAATTGGCCAACTTTGCGCTTTTTTCGTAATCCTGCTCGTCCTTTGGCTGCCCTTGCAGCCACGCCCGCCTGCCAGTCGCCACCCCTGCTCGCCCCCTTTCGTTTAATGAAGTGCCAAATGCTAAGTTATAGTTGCGGTCCATAGGCATCATAATTGTAATTGGCCCTATATGTAGTCGCACGTGTTCGTGACTTGGAACGCAGACATATAGCATGGAACATAACCATGAAATTTGACCACTTTGCACTAATTTTTCGATGACTTGTAGATAATGAAAAGGGTATGTAAGACTAGCTACTATAATCTTGCATATCCAAGAGTTGCCTACATTTTAAAAATTAATTTACTTAAATGTCTTTAACATGAAATTAATACTTGATCTCAGTCAAAGTTGGACCTGTATATAAAGCTTAAATATTTATTACGAAATTTGCTTAGAAACATAACTTATAAAATACAAATAAAAAAATGTTGTTGTATAGATTATTGTCAAGAATAATGTTAATCAAAATTCAAGGTTCTAACGATTTACAAAGCCAGTTTTAGTTTTTAAATTATCAGATTACAATCTGAGTATTATCAAATACCGATTCCTCGTTATTTATCTAATTGCATCTATAATATCTTCTTGAAATAGCCCAACTATTTAAAATATTGCGATAATTAGCAATAGGTTAATTGGGGTAATGTATGAAACAGAGTCATATAATAAGCAAATAAGTCACTTGGAAATTCAGTTTTGTGTACAACAAAAGTGGTATCTTTTGGTCATGCACTCGGCCAATGTCATGTTTTACCATTTTGTCTTTCCCACCGGTTTTGACACATTTAGTGCGCATTAAGCGTGGTTTTCTGCAAAAAAAAGCTGGTTTTCAATTATGCTTTGTGCTCGAGTCCTTTTGGCTGGCCACGGCAAAGCCGTAACGCTCTGTCGTACCTGTGCACTCGGCTCATTGCGCACGGCTGCGCTTTTGGCAGTTCCAAAGGCAGTGCCTCTTGCCGCGCCTCTCCCTCCAGCCCCTTTTTTGCCTGCCATTTGGAAACGTTAACAATTTTTGTAGTTCGCATTGTTGGATTTTTATTTTTTAACATGTATTTATATTTGAATATGCATGAAATTGGCATTGTGAAAATCAATTTAAATGGCTGCCATGAAAATAATATCGTATACGACATGTGTGCCCGGGCGTTTTGTGTGTGTTGGTAAGGGGGGAGATGGGATTTAGGTTATTGAAAATATATTGCATTTTGCATTGGCGGGGTATTAAGGGTTGCCAATGTTCAAATGGCATAAAAACTACCGAAGTGGAATTAAAAAAATACATTAGAATGTTACACTTGACTTAAAGATACCCTGTAGACAGGTTTTAAGTAAATATTATAATATATGTATATTTAAAGAAACCCTTGACTTTTAAATGATATATAGTTGAAGACGAAAAATGAGTACATAATATTTGAAATACAAATTTAAAAATTGTCTGGTATAAAAGAATCTATAAAACAAGCTATCTCTTGCTCAGAGTAATCTCTTAACTCACATAGTCTAGACGTATTTATTTAAAGTGATTATAGATGCTGCTTTCGTGTATTTGTTACGTAGATTCACCCTAGTTTATGCTGCCCTTTGTAACCATTGTAATATGTACAGGGTATGTGTCAGCGTTTGTTTATATAAGCTCTGTTTAAATATAAATTCCTTTTTTCTGCACAACAATAAACAATCAAGTCAAATCTTGTGTAAATCTCTTTTCCAATTATTAGTTTTACTTTTGAATAATCTTACAAAGAAAATCACTTGAAATTCAGTCAACTTTTCAAGCACCTGCCAGTTATCTGGTAAATAAATCAAATAACTCGAAAGCACTTTGCCATTGCGTATAAATTTTATTCTGGCCAAACAAAATACAATTTGCTGCCGTTATATAAAACTAAGTGAAAAGACAAATTTTAAATAAATTGCAAACAAATGGTCTGATTCAATTTCAAAAGCAACAACAACAACTGCATCTATAAGAGGCAAATAAAATAAGCTGCAACTTTGCAGTGACCGCAAAACACTTGACATGCTCAGATGCTGTCCAATATAAATGCAACAACTTTGGACGGACATCCGAAGAGAAAGGATGAAAGGCACCTCAGTCAGTGTGTGTGTGTCTGTGTTAGCTTGCCGCACCGGTGTGATACTGTGTGTTTCCGATGGGACGATAAAACAACTGAGCAAAGCAGCCCGCATATAGAAAATGACAATAAATATTCTACATGGAAGCTTTTTATACCCTGTACATGAAACAACAATGCCAGAGGGTAATTTGAGACGTTTGTTCGTGTATGACTGCTTCCATATTATAATTAATATGACGACTAGATTCTTACTCTCTTTCTCCCTCTAGTTCTCTTGTAAATGTAAATAAATATACAATAATTTATTAAAACATAACATACATTTTTGAAAATCGCATAGAACGGCGATTTTCAAAAAGCAGTTAAGAATACTCTGCGATATGGTAATTTTGTGAGAAAGTCTGCAAATTGTGTACCGTCTATCCCATGAGATAGTATTTAACATTCAAAGGAAATCAATATGGAAATATGATTAGAAACGATGTCTATAAATTATTGTGAGAGGGATAATATCGAAGATCCTTGTAAAAAGTACATACAATAATTATTTTCGAATATATTTCAGTATTTTTTTTTTTGCTTAGTAAAAATATATCAAATGGAAAATACACAGCAATCCAATTGACGAGTAAATGTGCGCGTTAAGCTTAGAGAAAATCAATTTCCAATTTGCCAGACTAAATTGACCAGTTTTCCACTACGGAAATGCGTTTAGGAGTTTTTCTGTGGCACCTTCACAATCACGCTCTTGACTTCCGTGTAGTTGGAGAGCGCATATTCGCCGTTCTCACGTCCATGACCGGACATCTTGTAGCCACCGAAGGGAGCCTGAGCGGCCAGGGCGTTGTAGGTATTGACCCAGACGGTTCCGGCGCGCAGACCGCCCACAATATAGTTGGCCTTGTCCAGATCCTTGGTAAAGACGGCTGCGGCCAGGCCGTAGTCGGAGTTATTGGCACGCTCGATGACTTCGTCAAGTTTCTTGAAGCGGATAAGCTGCTGTACGGGACCAAAAATCTCCTCGCGCGCAATGGTCATGTTGTCCTGGACATCGGCAAAGACCGTGGGTTGCACAAAGTAGCCGGGCAGACCCTGGGGTCGGTTACCGCCGGCTACCAGCTTGGCGCCCTGCTGTTTGCCAGTCTGTATGAGACCAAGAATCTTTTCCATTTGCTCCTGATTGACCTGCGGACCCTGTTCGGTGCTCAAGTCGAAGGGGTTGCCCACGGTGCGCTTCTTGGCACGCTCCGCACTGCGTTCCACAAACTCGTCGTAGATCTTGTCCTCGACAAAGGTGCGCGAGCCGGCACAGCAGCACTGACCCATATTGAAGAAGAGTCCAAAATGCGCCGTCTCCACGGCATAGTCCAAGTCCGAGTCGGCCAGAATAATGTTGGGCGATTTGCCGCCCAGCTCGAGGGTAACACGCTTCAGATTGGTGTTGCCCGAGGCCAGCTGAATCAGCTTGCCCACGTCTGTGGAGCCCGTGAAGGCGACCTTATCGACATCACTGTGATTGGCCAAAGCGGCGCCAGCGTCACCAAAACCGGGCACCACATTCACAACACCCTCGGGGAAGCCAGCTTCCTTAACCAGCTGTGCGATGTACAGGGCCGTAAGACTGGTTTGCTCGGCGGGCTTCAGCACAATTGTGTTGCCGGTGGCCAAGGCGGGACCTAGTTTCCAGGCCATCATTAAAATAGGGAAGTTCCAGGGTATAATTTGGCCGCAGACGCCGACAGGCTCGTGGCGTGTGTAGGTGAAGAAATCACCGTCCATGGGAATCGTTTTGCCATGATTCTTGTCCGCCCAGCCGGCAAAGTAGCGCAGATTCTTAATGGCCGTGGGCAAATCCACATTGTAGGCCATGCTATAGGGCTTGCCATTGTCCAGGGTTTCCAGACTCTAAATGAAAATATAGGCAAGGTGATTAGAAAGGCAGCGCAGTTTCTTAACTCCGAGCACTTACAGCTAGATAGACCTGGTCACGCTCTATCAGATCAGCGAGACGGTAGAGCAGACGACCACGATCCGAAGCATCCATGCGACGCCAGGGCGAGCCCAGTCTTTAACATAAAAAGTAATAATATGCAATGATTAGATTAGTTAGCTAATGCATTAAATTAAAGACACTCACTTGAATGCCTGGCGAGCTGCCTTAACGGCTATGTCAATGTCCTCCTTGCCGCCGGCTTGAATCTCGGCTATTTTCTGTTCGGTGGTTGGGTTGATGGTGCCAAAGGTTTTGCCTGTTTTGCTCTTGTGCCACTCATTGTTGATGAACAGCTGCAGGAAATCAGTAAAATTATTATTAGTTGCCAAATGCTTTTCCTTAGAATCACAAAGTCATTAAGTCATTATTTTATGCCCTACACCCATTGTAAATACGTAACAAATGGTATAATAATTTGTTGCAATTGTTTGTTGTCGTGCTTTCGTTTGCACTAACACCGCGAAGTTTATTTTTAAACAATTCTTCCTTTTCCTAAAAATCTATAAATAGTAAATTTTTTTAACCTGGTTCAGCCAGAATTTAATTTCAAATTATATTTGTATTTTTTAAGTATTGTTTACCTTCACGCACTCCCCTCGTTGATACATAAATACATTTAGCTTTTAAAATTTGCAGGAAGGGTATTTAAGGGCAATGTGTAGCTTTTGTTAGGGTATCTGATCGGCAGTCCTTTTCGTTGTTTACAGATTGTGTTTGATAAGCCGTTCCCTGTTTTGCACACAATTTGATAAGCACTTGATGTAAACCTCTTGTTGTTGCTTGAACAGTAATTAACCGCAAATAGCTGATTATCCGATATGTTGTAATTTAGCTAATATCTAATTAGGAGACTTGCGCCATATATATGCAATATATGTGACCCAGCCATGCATATGTATGTATATGCGCGCATATCACACACAATCACATAAATACATATATGTATATAAACGTCAGGCTGACGAGCTTGCCCATTTGTTTACCAATCAAACTCATCATGAGTTGGCGAATTGAAACATCAAGAAAACTTTCCGCCAGACAAGCCCAGCTACTGTAGAATTGTAGAACGACACGTGCGTGGGAGCTGTCTAGGTACCCCCGATTAGCTAGTTAGCGGTACCACCAAAAATAGCAGCATTACCAATAGCCTCTTATCTATATGCCCTTGCAAAAAACTTTATAATTTAAGACACGAAATATTTAACGCATTCATCGACTCTGATGCCATGAGGCTTAGAAGCGGCATACATATATATGTATATATACATATATACATTTTTGTATTTCAATTTTTGCGATTTTTTTTTTGTTTAGAACCAGTCGAAACTGGCTTGATTAGTGTAAATTATTTAAGAGCAAAAACTTTCCTAAACAGTAAGTCGAGACTGGGTTTGGGCAGGGTATTATGTAAAACATCAGTTTACTTTATGTAAAATGTTAATCGGCAAACTACACTTTAGTTCGCGTGGAGGAAAGAAACAAACATGCAATTATTAGTTCCATTATTTTTATATATATGGGGTTTATTAAATGATAACGGAAAGTGCAGGAGGTATGCGCTCTATATATGTTCACTATCTTTTAGTTAGTATTAAATAGATTAATTGACAGGTACATTCAATAATAAACACACAAACATATTGAATCTCAATGCATATAAAAAGTGTCTTATCAGTGGGCTTTATAAATGGAACTTCATAAATGTACAAGAGCACATCATAATGTACAAACATTTCTGCAACTATTTGTTTATGTATGAATTTATTCATGGAAGAATAACAGAAAAGCATGTTTGTTCCTATAAAGTTTATGTTTGCATTGTTTGCATGAAATTCAATTTAGATTTAAGCTAAATTTGTATGCAGACATGTTTGTGTGAAACAAAAGCTCAGCAAATTTGAACAATTCTACAAAGCAACAGCGTTTGATAAAGAGAGAAGGCGCTGCTCTGTTGACGCTGCTGCGGCAAAGAGAGCCGCGGTGTGATATAACGAGAGAGTGAGCAAGCAACAACAATAACAACAGCCGGGTGTAAATAACAAAAACTTTTTTTCGTTGCTGTGCTTTAGCCTATTCGCCGGTCTGCGTATGCTCCCGTTTGTCGTCCGGTTATTTTCCTATCGTTGTATGGCAGGCGTATATGCACATACATTCAAATATTTATCTTGTTGAACATTTGAGCGCCTGTATCCAGTTAATTCCAACCACAGTTATAAGAAATCAACTCAATTTCGCATTCAGTGCTTCTCCTTTGTTATTGCTACTTGCACTACTCGCAAACTTTCTGTACGTGTGCGTTTTTTCTAAGTAGTGGCACATGTGCATACATATGTACATATGCTGAAAGCTAAAGGGCAGCTGCGCTGTCAAGGTCAAGCAAAAGAGACGGCGAAAACTTGCAGCGTTGTTTATAAAATATAATCAAGATTGGCATCAATGTACATACACGTAAGAACCTTTGCATGCATATACAGACATATATATATATATATATATATATATATATATATATATATATATATATTATCTTGTTGTTTTGATAACATTATACGTACACATACCTTAATACATATATACATGTAATACGCATGCATGTGTGTGTATACTTACGCCAGTGTAGAGCACATCTGGAGTTGTCTGTGGCTGTGGCATTGCCGAGTAGGCAGCAGCAGCGGCCAAATTTTTGCATTCTGCACGCAACAATGCGCTCTTCCTCAAAACCCGCAACATTATGTATTATATGTTATTATTGGAATTTACAAAGCACAAGAGACAGCAGCTTTCGCACAAATCTGGAAGAAGACGCGTGTTAATTGTGCGGCGGTCGACTTAGAACTGAACGACTGGCGCCGCGGCGCTTAAGGCGAAAACTACGACGAATATTTTAAGAGACAGCGTGCCGCTCACACAAATCGCCGGCTCTCTTCAGCTTATCAAATGAAAACACATACATACATACAGCCGCTTGTGAGCGCGTTAGAGCAAATGTTGGTGAGCAATATGAAAACAGCTGCTGATCAGCAAATTCATGCTCAATTGTCACTCAACAATTTTGAGCAGCGCTTGCTGGCATACATTGAGTGATTATTATGGCATACATGTGCTGCAAACAAAAACAAAACATGTAAATTGGACAAAATTCAATATAAATCGTTGCAGTAAAATATAAAGATGTACGCATAAATATATGTATGTACATATACATCCATTTGTATGTGCAATTGAATTGTTGACTCTTGCGTTTGCCGGCAACGACAACGCCTTCAAATAATTTGTCAACTGGGATAACAAAGCTCTTTGCAAATTGAATGCAGGGAGAACGGGCGTTGTCAAAAGCTATGGCAGTGTGAGTGAGACAGATCACACTAAGGGGAATGCTAAGAGAAGCTCTTTACAGTTGTTGCAAGATAACAATAGCAAAACAAATGGACAAACATAAATAAAATTAGGATTTTTGGAAGCTAAAAATTGGGGGAAAATATTCGAAATAATTTGTTTAGAGTTTATAGAATATTTTATAGATATTACTTAAGAAGCTTTCGTTTGCTTTAAAGCTTCTTTAAGTTTCTTTTGCTCCAAAAACAGCCAAAGTTTAATGTGTATTCCATCTAAAAAAAGTGTCTTTAAAAATAATGAAAAAAATGAAATGACCAACTAATGTGTAAATAGATTGCTTGAAGCATAAAAGATTGCGAAAAGTGTGACCAGACCTGTAACTAATTAACATCACATATTTATGACACATACGCAGCGTAGCCCAAATCAGGGCTCGCAAAAGCAATCACAAGAACTAATTTGATGCCAAAATAAATGAAACAAAGTTTTTGTGGTGTACGCAAACTTGTGTTTTCCTTTCATTTTATTTATTTGGAGCCGAGTCGATAGCCGACCGTTGTGTCATGGTCAATTAAATTACCATAATCAAACGGCCTCGATAAACTTTAATGGCAATTGTTGTGCGTCGGGTGCCATTTGTTGGTGCTACTTATTGCCATTGCTGTTGCCGCCAGCTCTTGACGGTGGCACGAAATATTGAATTTATCCAATACAAACAATTTGACATTAAGACTATATGCGCATATGGGGGGTGGGACGCAGAAAGCAGGATGTCAGCGAGTTTAATGCGAACTGGGCGGGTTTATTTATGGGGCCAGCTTCACTTGTCCTGGGTTATAAATGTGAAATTAAATTTAAAATAAATTGTTGGAAATTACGTTAATTGAATTTGATTATATCTTGCGAGAGTCGGAAATTCAATTCGATTTCTGACGGATGCGGCGACATTGTGGCACGAATTATCCAGGTGGAGATTGGCTGATTGAAAAGTATATATATGTAGGGTATTTGCGTGAATTTCAGCAGTATGCACAACATACCTTCTATATAGAATTGAAACTTTGGTGATTTTTTAGGTAAAAGTTAGATTCAAGGAGTAAAAGAATTTATATTTTTTTTCAACTAATGATATTTCTCTAAGTAAAATTTCAGCTAATTTATCTTAAATACGTTTTTTCAAATTTATATAACTAAAAAGTTATATGTAGGGCAGCAAAAGGTATATGTATGCGCATTGAAAGCATCTATGTTTAATATGTGGCAAAGAAAAAAGGATAAGAAAAAGAAAACATCAAAAAGGTCAGCAGAAAAGTCGAAATGTATGCAAATGGCTTATAGCTGGATTTGCTTACACTTAGCTCGTCCTTGTGCTTTTCCGTCCTGTGCGTTTTTTTATCACTTACTGTTTAAGAGAAAAACCCCAACCGAACCGAATTGGGTTTGGTAGAATTTTATGTGGCTCGATTTAATGGCTAAAGCGAAAGGGTCAAGCAAACACACACACACACACACACACACACACACACACACACACACACACACACACACACACACACACACACACACACACACACACACACACACACACACACACACACACACACACACACACACACACACACACACACACACACACACACACACACACACACACACACACCACACACACACACACACACACACACACACACACACACACACACACACACACACACACACACACACACACACACACACACACACACACACACACACAAACGCATAGTGTGACAGAGAGTTATGGCAATGGTAATTTGTAGAGTTATTATGGCAGTTTGCATGGGCTAACGGGGCGTATGCGTAGTGCAGCTAATTTCTATGCAAATCCATTTAAATTTATCTGCCCCTCTTCTTGCCACTCGTTGCAGATATGAAACCTATAAGGCAACACTCAAGAAAATACCCGCAACGCGCCTCTCACGTCTGACCGAAGCCCTGGCCAATTATGATCCGGTGCTCAACGAGTATTTCTTCGATCGTCATCCCGGAGTCTTTACGCAAATACTCAATTATTACAGGTGAGGCAAGCAATTAAAAACTAATTAATTATTTATTATGTCACATTTAGCATCTAATGAATCCCTTCAACGCATGTGCATGCAGTAATTCTTTAAACTTCTTTCTTTTTGTTTTTAAACTCCTTGATTTTTATTGAATTTTAAATATAATTATTCGCAAGCCAACCCTAGATCTGTGTCCACTTTATACTATCTGTCTATCTGTTTGTATGCCAAAATGAAAGGGCGCAGATGTGATACGATAGACTTTTGGATTAATTGCATTTTCTTCGGATATCTAAGCCAAAGTTCTTATAGTTGAATCTGCAAAATGTTACCATAAAATCACAATCAACAAGAAACCTTTCCAATTTCCCATTTAAAACTGCCAACTTTTCAGCTCTGCCTCAGAACAAATGATTACATCTCTACAACTATAGATACCTTGGGAGCAATTTAATTAGTATATTAGCCAGAGTAATTAATCTTTGGCTATTCTTTCATGTTACCTTAGACACAAAAAAGAAGCAAGCTTCAATTTTAATTATGTACCTCAAGCTAAATACAAGCAGTCATAAATCTCAACTTTTTGGCGGTAAAGTTTATTAAAATTTTGGCACTTTTTTGTTAAAAAGGCAGCGCTCATTAGTTGGCAAAGATAAATTGAAAGTTAGCTAGATTTTCTATCTCGCTTTCTTGATAACTTGACTTATTCAAGATTAATGACAGGGTTTTTCCCCGCCGCCCCCTCGCACTGCACCCCACCTGCAGCAAGTGCAAATAAAGTTGTTGAAAGTAACTCAGCCTCATTACCATCTATGTTCCTTGCTATACATATATATAAGTATATATATATATATCTAAGGGGTATGTCAACTACTGGGGTGACTAGCCAGAGGGGCATGGGCAACAGTTTTTCCAACTCAATTAACTGAAACTCGGCAAAATACCATCGAAGAAGCAACAACAAAGCGTTGCACTCCATGCAAAAATAGAAGCAACAAAATTAAAATGAAGGTCCCTTACTTTAACATGCATATATAAATATTTATATATATAGACCACGGTTGAGCAATCAAATTATGTACACGCCAGAAGCTTTTTGCAATTTATAAACCAATTTACGTATTTTTCTTCCTTCCTTCCGCAAAATGGAACTAAGGCACAAGCAAAGTTGTGCTTAGAAATTAATATTTGCAAATAGAACCAGAGTTAGTAGATGTATGTATTTAACATACTTTACATACTTGCATAGCCATCAAATCTCGATTTGACCTTTAGCTGTATTCTACATTTAAATTTGATTCATTTGTGCAAATGCGAATTTGTTGTCTTTCTATGCGCTTCTCAGGCAAATAGTTTTATATTACATTTTCTAAAAACCATAAACCATAGTGAGAGATCTTCCTAGACTTCAAAGTTTTGTGAGGAATATAAATTATTTTATAGAGTAGCTAAGTGGAGATGCTTTATAAAGTACGAAAAGGTCTTTCAATTGCGCTATCCATTTAATTAAAAAGGTGCACTGCAGTCTGACAGATCACATAGTTTGCCGGGGTGGGCCGTATATGGGCATACGTAAAATGGGCGTGCCTGAAGGATGATGCGATGCGCATAATAAAACCCGCAATGTCCGCATGTCCACCCGCATTCATAATGGCCTTGAGCATTCGCTTGGGCCGTAGCTCGGGTTTTAGCTTAATTTTTTTCTTCCCCTCTTTTTTTGTGTTTTTTTTTTTGGTGTGCAGCATTCACCGTTCAACATTCGGGGCACGAAATGATTTGGAGCTGGCAAAAAGCATCGCAACAAAAGGTTGCAAAGAAAAGTTGCATAAAATATGCACAAAAAGGACAGTCTGGATGCACATGTGGCGGACACATGTCGCATATGGCCGTCAGCCAGAGCATGGAAAAAAAATATAAAATAAAACAAGGCGAGGCGAGGCGAGGCGAGGCAAGAGCTACGATTACTTTTATTTCGAATAGTCGCTGCACTCGGTCCACTCGGCCGACAACGGCTGTCCAGTAGCTGATATGGTATTACAAGTTGGCCAGTAGCTGCGGACAAGCGCCTGTCCCTGGTTGCCCGCCAGCCCCGCCATTATTCATCATGCCTCACGCACGTGCAACCATTTGCAGCAATTTGCACACGAAAAACAAAAGAGTTCTTTTTTTTCTTTGTTTTTGTTGCACCTGCAGAGGTCATAATGAAACAATTGGGGGTTTCGGCAAGATGATGGGGCGGAGAGCACACATGCGGTTCTCAGGCATGAATTTATCCGACTTGCATATGCATGGGATATGCAAAAGTTTCATTAGTTTCGCAATCCTCTCAAGATTTTTTATTGAATATTTTGAATTAGAATTAGTTGGAATATTAACTGTAATGTATATTTTTAATCAGAATTGGTATGAACATTGTAAGTCTTTAATATTGTGAAATAATAAGAGTTTACTATTAGATTAGTTAAACAATATTTCTATCTTAAGATATATATTTTAGATGTTAATACATTTTTAAAACAAATAGTTTTATAAAAATTCTTTCATTACCCTAATTTGACATTTACGGCAATTTAAACAAATATGAAATTAATTTGATTATATTTATATTCATTCTTCTTTTGTGGAATATGGAATATATGAATTTTCAAAAATTCCATATATTTTTTTACATTATAAACTATATTTTGTTTAATGTTTTTGAAAATAATAATTATAAATATAACATATTGCATTGATAAAAACTAAATCATGAAAATATATTTTAATATATATATATATATTCAACGAACTTTGTTATATTCATTTATTTTCAGAACTGGTAAGCTGCATTATCCGACAGACGTCTGTGGCCCTCTGTTTGAGGAGGAGCTAGAGTTCTGGGGACTCGATTCGAATCAGGTAGAACCATGCTGCTGGTCAACTTATAGCATACATCGCGATACGCAAGTGAGTAGCCGAGCCAAATGTCAAGGAATAGATCTTTAAACAATCAAGAGCTGCCTATTATATTGCAGAACACCTTAGCTATATTAGATAAACTAGATATTGAAAATGAGAAACCCACGGAGGAGCAAATAGCACGTCTGTTTGGCTTCGAGGAGGCTTTAAGCAACGGCGAGCTTAACTGTTGGCAACGTCTAAAGCCCAAAATTTGGGCCATGTTCGATGAGCCGTCGAGCTCAACGGGCGCCAAGGTGAAGCTTTAGATGAACAACTTAACAACAGATAACTATAACTATATCATGTTTGCAGTTTGTTGCTGGCATGTCGGTATTCTTTATATTTGTTTCTGTGATATCATTCTGCCTGAAAACCCATCCCGGTTTTCGCGTGGACCTGCCCACCAGCTACAGCGCCGGCCTGCCTGCGTCTGGCCATGATCCCCTGGCGCCGCCCATACCTCAGCAGCCGGTGCAACAGTCGCAGTCGCAGCCGCATCAGCATTCGCAGCAGCAGTATCAATACCATCAGCATAGCATAACGCCACCTAGCGGCAGCATTGGTCCCACATTTCGTGTCACGAACTACACGAGCTACAGTAGCGGCAACTTGAGCGCTGCACAGGCCACGCCCATTGCCACCATAAAAGGCCAACAGCAACGGCAGCGTCTGAAACGTGACCTAAACACGAGCAGCCTGAACGAGTTCCTCGAGGAGAAGCTACTCGGTCAGAATGGACGCAGGCAGCACGGCTGGATCGAGACCTACGGCCAGCCGCACAAGGCCTTCTTCTATGTGGAGCTCGTATGCAATGTGTGGTTCTTCATCGAGGTTGTCATCAGGCTTATTGTGAGTACACTTCGACCCTATATATATATATATATAAATGTATGCATATTTATATACTCCCAACTCTCGCCAGGTTTCACCCAATCTGTGGCAGTTCATTAAATCTCCCGTTAACATTATTGACTTTACGGCCACTTTGAGCTTCTATACGGATGTCATGCAGCGCATGGGCGAGTATACGGGCCTGCTGGAGGCATTTTCCATAGTGCGCATAATGCGTCTTTTTAAGCTGACACGTCACTCGCCAGGACTACGCATCCTTATACACACGTTCAAGGCTTCGGCCAAGGAATTGACTCTGCTCGTGTTCTTCCTCGTGCTCGGCATCGTCTTCTTTGCCAGTTTGGCCTATTATGCGGAAAAGTTGCAGGTAAGTTCTGCAGCTAGCAAAATTTACAAAATTTACATTAATTCAGCATAGCCTAGATATAGATATAGATTTGGGTTAATTTTAAACTTTCGCTATTAATTTTCAAGTATTTATTTCTTCACTCAAAAAATGTCCTTACTAGCCAGACAGAAATTATATATATCCTTTGTATTTTAAATTCACACATTTTCATTGCATTTCTCACGTGCCTGCTCTGCCTCTTATAGGCCATTTTCCTTGGTGTATTGTACTGTTGTTTTACAGAATCCAATGCCCCCAAATGTATACTACATAATTCTGATTGAACATGTGCTGTGGGAACATTGCGGGAAGAATTCGCTAGATACGTTTATTGGTTTGATGACTATTGAAATACTCTGTCATATTTGAATCACCATTTCGAGTTACTTAACATTTAAATAACATAGATAAAATCGTTAACATAACGCAGACATTTTGTTAACAACCGCTGTAAAAAAAATTATTTCATTTCTTAGATCTAACAATATAAATTAAATGCACTTACAACTAGACGCTCTATAGCTCTAATTTTTTGAACCATTCTATTGCTTCTATCCGATTTTTCTAAAATGTATCTTCTATTTAATATACTACAAGGTATTTGAACTTCGAAAAACGAACTTCGAAATGTTATTTCTTATTTTTTGCTCAATTTTTCCCAAATTTCTTTGGCAGGACAATCCAGATAACCAATTCAAGAGCATACCATTGGGCTTATGGTGGGCTATTGTTACCATGACCACAGTGGGCTATGGCGATGTGGCGCCCAAAACGTATCCGGGCATGTTTGTGGGCGCACTGTGCGCACTGGCTGGTGTCCTGACCATAGCACTACCCGTACCTGTTATCGTTAGCAATTTCTCCATGTTCTATTCGCACACCCAGGTGACTATTCGGGCAGACGGTGCTGTGAAGCAGCCGCTGTGTTTACTAATTTAAAAACTGTTCGCTGCAGGCCCGCTCCAAGTTGCCAAAGAAACGCCGCCGAGTGCTGCCCGTGGAGCAGCCGCGTCGCAAACGGGAGCCGCCGGCACCGCATCGAGGCCGGACCAATGCCATTAAACAGACAACGCCGACGGTGCCGGGCGTAGTAGGCGGGCATACAACTATACAGGCGCCTACGCCCATGTTCAAGGATGCATTTGGTAGCGCCAAAATTGGTGAGTAGAGCTCATTGTGTTTCTCTCTCACTCGCTATCTCGCTATTCTATTACACACACACATTGTGCTGCTTATTATTCTATTGTGTATCTCATTCACACACTGTGCCAGTCGCTGTAGTTGTTGCTAAAAGTTGTTTATAATTTGTTATTGTTTTTTCCGTTGTGGCTTTTTGTGTGTGCAGCTGTCTAAGGCAGCCGACGGCCAACTGGCAACTCTCTCAACAGTCCACAACAGCCAACACAAACATGCAGACACCAGACAACAGAACAGGCTCAACTAAACTTGGTCAACTCACACTCTAGTACCACAAACACACACACACACACATACATGCCACATATGTACATACGCACAGCATGCTAAGCTCTCCGGAGGCCAAACTAATTTCATTCAATTTATTGTTTAATTATTTTATTATTTATGCACCCTTCAGTGCGGCAAGGCTCAGCTGCTATCGCTCCCACATGGCCTTTGCCTCCTCCCTGGGGCATCTTATGCTAAATATGCAAACTCTCGACTGCTACTGCTATATTTTAAAAGCATTCTCAGTTGCGTATATGCATCAGCGTAAGCTGCTCTGGAGTTATTCATCTAAAGTGCTTTGCTGGCGTCGAGCCAGACGCTAATTAAAGTTGAGTCGAAAACATTTTGCATATTCTACTACATTTTTTTGCATAATTATACCCTGAATCCATTAAAAATGTGTATAAGGGTATATTGTATTTGTGCAAAGTCCAAATGTATGTAACAGGCAAAAGGAAGCTTCTCCGACCCCATAAAGTATATATATTCTTGATCGGCATCAATAGCCGAGTCGATCTAGCCATGTCCGTCTGTCTGTCCGTCCGTCCGTCCGTATGTATGAACGCAAGGATCTCAGAACCTATAAGAGCTAGAGACTTGAAATTAGATATAGATGCTCCTAGTTCCCGCACAGATCGAGTCTGTTTCCGATAATCGATAACTTACTCCGTTTCCAAGCAATCGATAAAAATCGATATCGATATCATGTTTTTTGGCAATTTTGGTAAATAATAAGAACTAGAGTCACCAAACTTGACATTAAGCTTCTAAAATAGAATATATATATGCATTTGATGTTGGAAGAAGAGGGTTCAGCGTATCCCCTAGGCGGGAGCTCCCGACTAGAATCTTTTACTTGTTTTCTTTTAAATTTGTCATAAATGATTCAAATGATGCAAAGTCCCGTTCATACTGTCGTATTAAAATGTGCATTCGGGTTTACTTTATATTTCCCAAACCCTCTAGCAATTGAGTTAAAATCAATTTCCGAGTAAAAAAGTGGACACGCTGATTTGAAAAACAACTTTCAGCCTAGGATATTGAGAGTTTGGGGCTGGTACTCTTTTGACTTTATTTACTTATTTCAACATATTTTGTTTTTATTCGTTTTCAAACTCTACATTTATATTTTTTTATATATATTTAAAGTGTTTGATAATTGTTTTCTTAAGCCTATAACTTTATTTTTCCAAATCATAAAATCAGTGGAGAAAACATGATGGACTTAATAGAATTTGCGTTTTCAAATAAAATTTTTTGTTCTTACATTTTGCTTTCATTATGGGTTCTTCGATGTACATAAAATCGATTGAAAGCATAATAATTAATTTAGTTGATAAACATTACTCCGAATTACTGAAGGTTCCATAAGATGCGAGTCCCTTTGTATTTGCGGGGAATATATATATCATATGATAAGGCACTTTAATTCATTATTGATTTTAATTAATTGTGTTTTTGTAGGGAAAAATCACTTTTTTTTCAGAAGTTATTCGGTTTAATTATTATTTTTTATGGGCATTTTCCATTTAGCACTTACACACACACACATCAAATTCAATACTGCATATTTATGACTCACGCATACCAATACACATAATCAGAGACTGACCAGCGACCCGTGCGTGTGTATATGTATGTGTTATTATTTGCGTGCGCATTTGTGTTTATTCGCATATTGAATATTTTGTATTTCCGTGCATTCTTTTCGATGTTGTTTTGCCGTTTATTGTTTGTTTGTAATTCCCCCCAAGCCCCCAATTGCTTCTGATGCTGTGAGTGTGTGTGTGTGTGTGTGTGTGTGTGTGTGCTATGTAACTGTAACTGTAACTGTAACTTGTAACTCGTAACTGTAACTGTAACTCGTAACTGTAACTACAAATGTATGCGTGTCAGGCAACGTGAACGGCGTGAATGTCATTGGCCTGCATCTGCACAGGGCGCCGCCAACGACCTGCGCGGCCAACTGCCACACCCACGCGTATGCAACATACGCCCACAGTCACGGCCAAGCTCCGAGTGGCCATGGCCATGGGCCACAGGCGACGACGCTGAACGGCGCCACTGCCGCCATGTCTGCGGGCTACACAGCAACAACGACGACGACGTCGACGCCGCTGCCGCCGCCGCTGCTGCTGTCGGCCGCTGGTGGCGCTGCTGCCCCTGCTCCTGCTCCTGGCCCCTCGTACATCAGTTGTAAGTGTTGTCTTGTCCATGTCTTGTCTAGAATTCTTTCACATTTTGTCCCCAGCAACCCAGTCTGACCCCGACTCATACAATCGCATGCATCCTTGCAACGGGCATGAAATGTTTGATATATTTTTAAAGACATACGCAATTTCCTTTTAATGGCTTGGTAAAAACTTTTATGGAGCACCCCTTGCCAGCCACAGGTCCACCAACGCACAATTAGTGTGGAGCTTGGAGCTGGGCAAGCTGGGGGCTTGTTAAAATTTATTGCATGCTATAAATTTGAGTGCTATAATTTTGTCACTTGAGCATCGAGTCAATAAAAATAAGGACAAAACTTTTTATGTTTCGTTAGCATTTTGAAAGCATTTTCCGCATTTCTCGGTGCACACATCCTTTTGCCCAATTTTATATTTAATTTTAATTACAATTTTATTATGATAGCAAAATGCCTCTTTTATGCCATATTTTGAATGACCATTTTCATCTTGCCACACACACACACATACAAAGGCACAGAGCCAAAGGCTTGGCACCATAGAAAAGTTCATTTACCGTCAAACAAATTGAAAAACTTTTTCCATTTGCTCGTCCAGCAAAGCTGTGGAAAAATTGCCCAAACTGAAAAGGAAGCAAAAAATTTGTTACGTCCACCCAATGTAAAAACGTGTCCAAAAATTTAAGCTTCACAGCTCGCTCGATGTGCATTTTAATTAAAGGACTTAAGGACTGCAACGCAAGTCAACCGTAAAGTGCTTTCCCGAGTTCCTTAGCTCCTGGCGCCTGAGGAATTTCACGCTGTCACTGATTAACTTGACGAACTTATATTTCCACTGAGTTAATCAAATTGTTCACTAACTGTGCACAGTGGTGGAACATATTTTATATATAAACATTATATTATCTTCATTTCATGTGCTGGTCAATGTCGCGCCATAATTGTTTAAATGTGCTTTATCTCTGTAAACGAAATTTGAGCTACGCGAGCGGTTTTTGATGCTCTTTCCATAAAAATATTTATAGAAAAAACCTTATCAGTCATATGAGTATATACAAACAAGTAAGAGAGTTCTTTTTGGGAGTGCCCAACTAAGAATACCCTGTTCCGCTCGTCAAGTCGACATTTAAAGCATATATACATACACACATGAACGCAGGTGCTCTTGATTTATGCAGCAGCTGGTCTATGCGAAATGTACTCTAGAATTTATAGTCAAATACTTATAAAATTTTCAGGGGTTAAATATGGCACCCAGGTGTACAATATATACTAGTACGTTATGTACCCACTTGCACGATTTAATTTAATATAAAACCTTGAACACTTCAAAGTTCGGTTCGGACTGTTACATAACCCTAAATGGGAAATATATTTAATTACATGTCACACAACATTTACCCTCCAATTTTTATAAAACTACATATTAATTTTTATAAAAAGTTAAAATTTTATAAAAATAGGTATTAAGTTAAAATTGATTAATTATTAGGTGAAAATACGTATTTTGTCTAGTATTATGAAATAATATTTAAAATTAAAAGGGAATACTCGACTGTATGCTAATGACTTATGACTTTTAAGAAGTCATTGCTAGGAAAATATCAATTATAAGCCGTTGAGGCTTATAGTTTATGTAAAGTTATACAAATCAGTCAAAGACAAATGTTCAGATGGCATCTGTTTAGTCTGACAATATTGATAATATTCAGTGGATGCTGAATCTTATGACATAGCATAAACAACCCGACTCAGGGCATAAAAATCATCGATTATTTCGGTTGCTTTAAAAGCCGCTTGCGAATGTTGTTTTTTCATAAAAATAATTTGTCTACACGAAAGTAAAGTGCTTGAAGCAAATGTGTTGAAAAATGAATATGTATTGTATACAGTTTGTTATATTGCTGATACTGCAACTACATAGTTCGCGCTGTTCTGAGCAATCTTTAGACGTAAATACTTTACACTCTTCCGACACTGAATTGGATGCTTGGCAGCTGGATAGATTGATTGAAGAATATGAACAAAGTATTCAGGAGAACGAACAAAAATTATCTGAGCTGGAAAATGAAATGGGAACTCAATTAGCCAGTGTTGACTTCAACAATTTAATAAATTTCAGTACTGAGCTTGCTGATGCACATTCTCAGGAAGCACGCATAGCCGAATTAGAGTTAAAAGTGAAGGAGCAAGAATATCGACTTGAAAAACAGGAATATATTCTAAACAAGTACAGAGAGAAACATGAACATCTGCCCAGCCAGTGTTCATTTTATGCTGGCATATTGGATAGTACTCAACTTATAAAAGTGGGAAGCATGGAACCCATATTGGTGCGTTGTAAGGTTGAGAACGGTTCTCCTTTCATGGTTATACAGAGACGTTTGGATGGAACAGTCAATTTCAATCGCAGCTGGACAGAATACAAAGAGGGCTTCGGAGATGCCAATAGCGAGTTCTTTATTGGTCTCAACATGATTCACCAAATAACAACACAACAAAGGCATGAACTACTCATTATTCTAACAGATTTCAACAATGAGAATCGATTTGCCAGTTACGATAGTTTTGTCGTTGGCAGTGAAGATGAGAGTTATGCATTAAAAGAGTTGGGTAGTTATTATGGAAATGCGGGCGATGCATTAATATATAATAAGCTCATGAAGTTTTCAACCTATGACAGAGATAATGACGAACACCCAACAAATTGCGCCATTAATTTACAAGCTTGGTGGCATAAATCTTGCACTTACAGGTAGCTAAATGATAATTGGAATACCTGAGACTAATTTGATTTTATTGATTTTTTTTTGTGTTTTAAGCAATCTGAATGGCATATACCCTGGACCAAGTGTTCAGCCAGGGTTTGGCATCTTTTGGATGCCTTGGGCTGGCCAATTTCATCATTTAAAGACAGTACAAATGATGATTCGACCAAAATGCATATAATTCTTGCTTCAATAAAAGCTTAAGTATTTGGCATCTTCAGAACAATAAATGTTACCTTTGATACCTCTTGTATTTCTATATGAAATCCATATATAAAATGTAAAATTTGACAAGTATTAAATAGTTTTGAATGTTGTCAAAGTTTCAAAGTAATGCTACACAGCCCATATTTGTAAACATTTTAAGATTTATTATTATTATTAAAAATGAAAAGGTCGTAAAAACAAACAATATAATAAGTATTGTTACTATCATTATTATTTTTTTATAATTATTGTTATTATATCTATTATTGTCAATATCTTTATGATCAGTCTTATCATTATTATTATTATTATTATTATTATTATTATTATTATTATTATTATTATTAATATTAAACTTAATATTAATAATATTAATAATAATAATAATTATTTGTATTATTATTATTTACTTGCTTAAAAATTATTCTATGACATTTCTAGCTAATCTTCCCACTTGTGGCAATCTTGACTTATTCAAATTTAAGCTAAAACTGAACTGTAATTTAATAATTTTAACAACTTCAAACGTAATAGCCGCACCCACTTCCTTTTCCTTCTGGCACTTCCTGCATATTTCTAAAATGTGTTGCGCTCTGTGCGAGGGCTGTGAAAAATTTGATTTCTCTGTGACCGGAAAATGCCGTAGTACGTGCTGCAGTCAGGAGTATTTGGCACAAGTTTTAAGCACAGTTCTTGCGCTTTCACTTAGGTGACTGTAACACAGCTCTCCTCGACCCCCTTTCTTGGGCACGAACTTCAAAGACCATAAAAATAGCAAGTAAATCATTAGCAGGCATAGTTGGTGGGCGTGAAACTGTGGCAAGGTTTCTGTCGACTTCTAGTGGTCATTAAAATGGGCAACGCACTACAACTGTGGCGACACGGGGGCGTCAGCATATTTATGGGAACAGTGGTGCGCACAGTGGTGCATATTTGCATGCAAGCAACGCACAAGCATTTAAATGCAATTGCATCTGAATCAGCTCTGGACATTGCAACATTAAAAAATACCTAAAGGCATTCTGTTGAAGAAAGAGCGATGGTGTTGGGGGGAAAGCGCCAGTTTTTTTTTTGCTGAAGCCTCTATTTATTTTTACGCCCATTTGGTGGGCGTGTTGGCTGCTCCACTTGGTGCATGGTGCCTGGCAGCTGCGGCGAAAATTAATTTTTTCACCCTTACGTCGGGTATTTTAATAATATCACCAAATGTGCCCAGCTCCATTAAATATGTAAACTCATGATCAAAATAAAAACTGACTAACAAGTAGCAAGAAAAGATATGTAAATTATAATCCTTACGATTTTATTACACTTAGATTTTATTTAATTTAGAACAGCTTGCTATTATAGCCTGCATATGTAAGGGTATTTATTGGCCGGCATAACAACAGTTTTTGTACTTTCTTGTTGCGAGTATTTTAAATTGTTGCTTTTGCTGGAAAAACTGCCAAGTAAAATATTTTCACACTACTTGCTGGCGAGCTTGCACTTTTCTGGGCTTGCATTTTTAATGGCTAACGAAAAGCCGCCTGAAATGGGAAAATTGCAGAGAGATATAAGTATTTATAATAGGAAATATAATGGGCTCATATTTGAGTAATATATAAATAGCAGTAAGCAATCAAAGTTCTAATGAAACGACGTTTAGAAAATAAACTAAATGGTGTAAGATATTGCAACAGAAAGACTTAAAAACTAAATAACATAACTATTTGTAGATTATTTATAAATGTTTTTTGGTATTTTTTCTCAGTTAACCTAAATGTTGCATTCCAAATAATAAACATAAATGACATTAATCAGTGCTGCATTTTTTTTTGGTTTTTTTTTGCATGTCCTTAAAATACATTGAAGTAAAATTTGAGTTTTGATTGCGCACTTATCGAAAAATATTATGCACATTTTCACTTTCCCATCAAAAACTTTTGCCTTTTGATGAATATTATAATGTATATATACAAAAAGAAAACAAACAAAAATTTGATTTTATAACTTTTAGATTTTTTATGAAACTTTTAACAACATATTGTAAAGTACATAGGAAAAAAAAGTACAGAATTTCCTGCGTGCCTTTTTAAAGTTTTCGCACGGCCACGAAGGACTTGTGATTGTTTGCAATTTCTTTTTTTTTCGTTTTTACTTTAACTTTTTGTCAGGCGTTACATTGTTTACTTCTGGCCACAACTTAAATATTAAACTGGTTGCCTTTTAGCGGACTACTTAAACGTGCCGGCAGTTCAGAGTCTGCAGCCGAGAGCGGCAACCACTGGACACGATTTTATGCTGCCTCTACAGCCGAAACTTGTCGCGCCTCTGGGTGAGTTGATAATTTTGTAAGGTCGCATAACTTTCTGATAGATAATTGTGTAAGCAGGCGGTCGGGTGGGGAGGGTGGCAACATAGTTGAACCCACTTGTAGCCACATACGCGCCCTTGGGCCAAATACTTTCAGTGCCATTGTTGAAATGCCATTTCAAAGCGCCGCACAAAAGTTGAATGGTATGCGGTGGCGGGGGCGGGTTCTGCCTGCAACTGCATCTGCATTGTGGCCAGCTGTGCCGGTTCGGTTCGTGTGTCCTGTGCAAAAGTTTCCACTGATAACAGTTTGGGTCAATATTAGCACAGTGGGCACACAACTGCCTGCACACTGTGCCGGGCGATAACCCAATGCGCTGACATGCGCTTGCACTTCCGTTTCCGTCGGTGTCTTTGCCATTGCCTGTTCGCAAATTAAAGTGGCAACATATATTAAGGACAATGTTTCGTTCGACTGCTTTTCATTTACAGAACGCAGAGAACAGCATCCTCTGCAGCTGACCGCTCACAACTTGGCCTCGGATACGCATCAACTGTACGCCGGCCACGCCCATGGGTCCAAAGCAGGCACCGTACTAAGTGTGCCGCCCACCATCAGCATGACGCACACACAAATGCCGCCGGGCATGGCCAGCATGGGGCAGCGCACACCGAATCTCAGCTACCGGGCAACACATACGCACACACATGCGCCCATTCAGCAGCCCATACCACAGCACTATCAGCACCTGGGCTCTTCAAGGTCTAGCGGTCTGGAGTCGACCAACTGCAACATCCAAATCTCAGTAGCTGGTGCCGCTGGTGCTGCTTGTACAGAGGAGTTGAAGACGCCCAAAGTTACGCTTCTCGATGATCTGAGCGATGAGGTTAACTCCTCAACGGATGACTGCGCTGATTGCTGCCTGGTGGATGACAGTGATACGTACGAGGCGAGCAATAACAATGGCTCCTGTGCGAATCAGGAAGTCGAGCAGGAAAGCGCCACTGCCGAGGATAGCGGTGACAGTTTGGGTGGCATTTACATTGGTCCCACCCATTGATTTTCGGCCATTAATTGGGAATTTCCATGCTAGGTACGTACATTTGTTGACATTCATATGTGTTTGTGTATATGCAGGCCATGCCCAGTGGGTGCTTCACTGTAAACAATATTCCACATTTTGTCGCTTACTTATATACCCTTTCTATATGATTGCAAAGTAAAAGGCCCTCAGCTTTTAAAGGCATTTGGTTTTATATTTAAAGTACTGATAATTTGAATATTTGTTTTGGCATTTTTAATAATTTGTTAATTTGTTCCTTTTCTAAAATTCTAAACGAGTTCATAGTTACTCATTATTAGCAAAATTTTTGAAAAAACCTCTGTCTGTCTGTTTGCAAGATAACCTAATGAAATTGATGCATACTCCTTATATAAATTTGACTCTGCCGGCTTGAAAGAATATTGGAGAAGTTAATAAGAATAATCGATCATTGTATGCATTCAGTTCCCTATTTTTACTCAATCACAAAGTAGTATTAGGTATATCATGTAACTCCCAATGAATTAAACTGTGTAAAATTGATAATCTTCATGGAATAGAAATATATTCCTCTTTCTTCCCTTAAATATTCCCTATATCGTGATTTGTAAATACTACCCACCACCCGAGAGTATTCAAAATATTAAATGCTTGCCTGTTTTATATTCCATCATCTGGTGGAAATTAAGTTTAATAAATATACGTTTTGGAAACGCCCCAGACTAGGCCAATAGCCAAACATGTCTTGAGTATGGCGGCGAGCATCCGTAACATTTGTGTTGTCCTTATAACTGTCATGTTGACAACTGTCATTGACAGAGATATATGTATCTAAGCATCCGGCAAGGGACTGACTATTTTCATGCCAAGACAAACACACAGCCGGACAGTGCACAAAGGCAAACATATCATCCATATAAACGTGTCCACTTTCTTGTCTGGGGTGGGGATAGTTGTTAAGCCCGCTCCTTGCCTGTTTCCGCTTTATTTCTCGAATTCGGTCTCGGTGACTGTGTCTGACACGCCAAGGTGTTCATTGTATAAATCTTGGGCAGCTGTAAACATGGAACTATAAATTTTAACACTCGAGTAAACTTCACCTATTTCTTTTCCATCTTTTGCGCTCTCCTCTGTCCGATTTTTAGTGTAACGCTCACTGAAAGTTCGAATAAAAAGTGTCAATCGGGATTTTTATCTGACGCATTGACGTCCACCATTTCAATGAACTTACAAATAACTAGTAAGAGTTTACTAGAGCAGACTGAGCTACTAAATAATACCCTGTACATATAATGCCAATGAGTACGTCTCATGGAAATATACCGAAAAGTGTTTGTGTTAAATTTTTTAAGAATAATAAGTTTAATATAATTACTTGTACTTTTACTATTCTTATCATGATCATTATCATTATCATTATCATTATCATTATCATTATCATTATCATTATCATTATCATTATCATTATCATTATCATTATCATTATCATTATCATTATCATTATCATTATCATTATCATTATCATTATCATTATCATTATCATTATCATTATCATTATCATTATCATTATCATTATCATTATAATTATCATTATCATTATCATTATCATTATCATTATCATTATCATTATCATTATCATTATCATTATCATTATCATTATCATTATCATTATCATTATCATTATCATTATCATTATCATTATCATTATCATTATCATTATCATTATCATTATCATTATCATTATCATTATCATTATCATTATCATTATCATTATCATTATCATTATCATTATCATTATCATTATCATTATCATTATCATTATCATTATCATTATCAATTTATTGTTGTTTGATTTCAATTTTTTTTTTTTAGTTTCCTGCTTGAATGGGTCACTAATAGATAGCTGAATAATAGATAGATATTTACATTAGAAATATTATATTAATTGATGAGGGTTTTTGGCACAGACAGATAGCCGCAAAAAAGACCGCAATGCAATCATTTATAGCACACATTAGCAAAAAGTAGTTTGAATGAAATCAGATTTCATTTTAGTTTTGTTATATTAATATGTATAATATGTATATGTATATAGAAAAATCTCCAACCTTCTTTTATATACCATCTTTGTCTGTTATAACTGGCACAGGGTATAATACTATGTCGACACAATGGCGACCATAGCTAAAAGTAAATGGCGCCAAGCTAAATTTTCTTCTACCCCAAAAAGGATATTTTCCCATTCCTTTCTTTTTCCCAGGCGTGGCTGCAGACAGATATATACTTATATATTTGGTCGACTGATAAGCGGCAGATTTGACATAAGTTTTGACTATTTAACATTTTACTGAATTAAAGTGGTTTATATAAATAAAAAATCGAATATGTCAATGAGAAAAAAATAGAGAATACTTTTTGTAAATATTGTTTTAATTTTTAGGGCAGGGTATCAAGAAAAATTTAAATAGCGCATGTCCATTAAAACTTATCTGAGGTTCAAACGTAATTTTTGGTCCAATACTTATAGTTTTTTGATGTGTAATAAACTAAATAGAGACAACACGGCAGAAATGTAACGCGAAAACTAAATTTGGGAGGAAACAAAACAAAGGATAGATTATAAAAAAAAGAAAGGAGGTGCAGGAAGAATATATATAAATGTAAACCAAATCGAATGATGCGTCTTAGGAAATATAGTAAGTAGTAAGTAAACAAATGATTAGTAAGGCTCAAAAATCTCGTTATAAATGAAGAAACATTTTAATTATTACCTATTTAAAATTCAATAAAATCAATTTTAAAACATATGAAATTTATATAACGAAATAATAATTGTTTTCGTAATTAATGAGTCGTATAAACATTGTAAACTGAAGTATCAAATTTATTTAAGCCTTTTCAACAGCAGCAGTGATACTTTGTTCTATATAGCCCATAACTCTTTGATAATTTAAGCATTTCAACAAACTCCAAAGTTCATATATTACAAAGTAATATAAAATATAGAAATTATTACAGTTTGGCTATGGCTCTTCAATTGAAACAGTTGTGCACATTTTGTTAATGTAAATTATAATTGGTCTTATGATTAAAAGGAATTTAATTGCGTTACTGCATAGCAAAATTTAATTTGAAAAATTTTAAAAGGGACAAACATTGTCAAAATGGAAAGCAGGAATACAGTTAAACAAATTCTGTAATTATAAATATAACAAATCACCTGCCCTCCCCATCAGCATGAAGCTTAATCGAAACCAGGTGAATAAATATATAAATGATAACCACTTTTTGGATTAAAAACTGTGTGTGTAAATATAAAATATAGTATTTGAAAAAAAATATTAAAATAATGATGAAAAAATACAATTTGCATTAATTGAACGCACGAAGATAAAAACTAAAATAAACTGTACTTCCATAAATAAAAACGCCATTACCAAATTGTAATAAAATAAAATTACAATATACATATATATATAAACATTGTTTACAAAAAGCCCAACAATTTGAGCAAATTTTTAAATGTTAACAGTAACACAATTTATATTTAAACAAATTAACAAATTGTGGTGTGTGTGCACCAGCAAAAAATTTCCAATTTTAAAAATAAAAATAAAATTTCTTTGAATATACACAAAACCAAGGACGGCAAAATTTCATCAGCAATCTACCAAAACACGTACTCCCATACACATGGTAATTTTGCTATGGAACAAGGTAATTCAATTTTTTCTTACAGCACGCAAAGGGAAGCCTTGTCAACAACAACCGGCCTTGTTTTCTATTCCCTTGAAAAAGGCATTTTCATTTTGCGAGAAGTGCAGATATTTGCGGTACTTTTTCTTAGAAATTGTGGTCGAGATAAATTTAAAAAAAATAGGGCAAAAATTAAAGCGTAAGTTAAAGATAAAGTTATGGTTAAACTAATGCTGAAGTTTACGGCAATGGTGATTTTAAGAGTAATGGTAAGGATAATGGTTAACTTAAATTTGAACCTGAAGGTAAAAGTGATCTATTGTCAGAGACGAATTTCTCGTCTCTGCAGCTTACTTAAGTTCATTTTCAGTTAAGTAAAGTATAAACTTTACATATAAACTTTATAGTATAAACTAGAAATGATAAGAGTAACATTTTAATATTCATAGGACTTAAGTTAAAATGCATTAAGTTAAAATTTCTTTAAGAGTTGGATATAGAACTATGCCTTTATTTACAAATATATATTCGGTAGAAATTAATGTTAATTTATTGGGAATAACGTTAAATTGGGAATAACGTTAAATAAAAATGTTAAATTTTTTGCAAAGGTCGGGAATGAGAACTGAATTCCGACTATTCAATACATGAAAACCATTTATATTTGTGTATTTTAAAGGGTATCTTATCTTCTGCATTTTCGATGGCCGTTATTTCTTGTTAATTTTAAAAGCAAACACACCAGCCGCCATTTAGCCATTAACGACGAATCAGCAAGGGCTAGAAATTATAGCCACATAGCCCTCATATGGCCATTCCGCAACAAATTTATGTACGCCGCATTTTTAGGGGGCGAAAAAAAGACTGAGGACTGCAAGTGATGGGCTCTAATGTAGACACTTAAATACACACGCACACAAGCACAGCACCCGCCCACCGACACACACATATGAAGAATACGGTATAAACCGTTTGCACATCAAAGCGCAAATCCATTAGGCATAAAACCGCCAGGCAGGTAGAAAAAAAGCTGATACGAAAAGTCAGAAGCTTATCTATGTGTGGCTGTGGCTGTGGCTGGGTGGCCCCAAGAGTGTGCTAAGCTAAGAGGCGGATGAGAAGCGCCGAGAGAGGCGGCTCGAAAGCGAGCACAAGATAAATGAGCAGCACCTGCCTGCCGACAAATTATTTGGCATAATTCACTTTGAGCCCTATTCGCATATGTTTCTGGTTTTCGGTCGCCGAAATCTCGACCGGCTGCTTAATATTTCATGGAAAATATGCGTATGTGCACTTGGTACAAGAATAAGAAAGTAGACAAAAATGTGGCTTGGCTAAGCAATTTGACCTAACCAAAATTTGAAAATTTAAATTGAATCCTGAGGATTTTTTATTTTTCGAGGCATTGACTTGAAAAATGAAAAAGCGAAGAAAAAAAAGTAAATACGCCCCATAATATTGTGGTTCTTAGCAGCTCGATTGGAATTCTGCAAGTCATAAAGTATACGCCAATTTGAATGTAATATATTTTATGTTAAGTGCATAGGTGGCATTCAAATGTGTCTATATACCTAATCACAAGGTTCTACATTTAACGTATACTTTTTTTGTGTCTTGGTGGTGGATAGGGGAAGTATGCAAAACGATAAATATTCTTAAAACTATACCAAATTTTGTATTATATTTTTTAAGTTACGCTAAAAACCACATATCAAGTTCGGTTTTTATCGATACTTTAGAATGGGACGGGATGTCCAAAATATGATTAGCTTGTTTTGCGAAAATATATTTGAAACTTCAAGTTTATAGCTTTTGTAGTTTCCGAGATCCTTACCGAGAACAGAAAGACGAATATGGCTAAGTCGTTTCAGCTTATCGTCTAACCATTATACCCCTTTATTTACCTATTTTCAATGGGTACAGTGTTTTAAAAAAAAAAAAAAACAGAAAAAGTATCATATAGCAAATAAAGGCAATGTTTTCTAGTAACATTCATAGCTTCGTCCTTGGATACATAAGATGTATTTCTTAAATGAATATTTATTGGTGGTTCATACAAGAAGCATTAGCCAGCAAACACAAAATGTGCATTATCTCAAAAACTTCAAACAATTCAAAGTTCTCTTAATTAGGATGTGGCCGGTTTACAGGCAATGTTTCACATTAATAAAATTGGTCCCCTGTTTGTATCAAATTAATAGACTTTATTTTGTGTGAAAAAAGCGAACTGGAGAGTTCTCAAACTTAACCCAATTTGAAATATTATCACAGTCGCTTTGTTTCTGTTTAAGGACATGATTCTAAGCAATTCAAGCATTGTTAAGCTTTGACCAATTTTCCTTGGGTAAATTCTGAAAATGATTGATGGCCAGTGAAAATTTCCGTCGCCCCAAAGCACAGAATAGGGATCGCATTGCCTAATTTTCAAGGATGCGCAGTATCTAGAATCTGTGCTCAACCTGAGTAGGCGTAACAATACGCAGGGTCAAATGTAAGCCGTTGAATTATACTTGACTCAATAAATCTTCACACAGCCAGTTTTCTATTTATTCGTCAGCTACGTGCCCAAGCTAATCAAATGAATTGTTTTTCCACTGAAAGTTAGTCGAGTAATCAAAGCTAGCAGATGTAGCCTGTGCCTGCGCCTGTCCTGCTTAGAAATGCAATACAATCTGTGAATGTTCTTCTTTTTTTTCACTTATTTCGCGATTGTTTCCAAGTATTGTTCAGCGACCACATTTTTTTTCTATTGCCTTGTGCTCTAACGATGATTGACGATGATTGAACGTTACAGGCGCAAAACTCACAATAACAATAACAACAACAGCGGCAGCGGCTGATGGATTTTATTTGTCTGCCAACTGTTGGATTGAATAATATGAAGTGTTTTCGTCAGCTGGTTAAGCTTGCGATAAACAAAACATGAGAAAAACAACATTTACATAAGATTAATTTATATATAGTAATTTTATACTCAGTATATTAACCGGCTTGATCGGTATATAAAAATGTTTTTGAATCATAACTTTATAATTAAAATGACTTACATTAACAACAGGCTTTTCAACAAGATCTACACAAGATTCAAGTTTAATGAATGATTTTTAGAATGCGATCCTAAAACGAAGATTGTATGAAGATTTAGAGGAAACGTTTTATCTTTAATTTGAATATTCATCAATATTATATTTTGTTTTGCCCCCATTTTCTACTCAATTTCCCAGTCTAATTAAAGACTTGGAAATATAGTGCTGGAAATATACCCATTTCGCATATGTTATTATTATTTCTTCAAAATTTTGCGATGAAAAATATGAATTGAACATTGAAAAATTATGAGCCAGATTTCCATCCATTTTCTATTCCATTTTACCATCTAGCAGTTGACAAATCAAACCGTCTACAGTCCGTCTTTACCAAATTATATTTAAATCTATATGAGTTTACTTGACAGCAGACGCACATCTAATACAAACTTTCCTCTTAGTCTTATGTTCTTATTTATAAAGCTCATTGCCTTAGAAATTTCCTTTTCTATCAGTGACTACAAGCTCGCTAAACGATTAGCATAACAGAAATACTACAATCCCAATTGAATTAATCGACGCATAACTGATTATTTTATTAAATGGACGTGTACCCCGCCCTAAAAATAGCATTCAACAGCTAACGAGCTTAGTATGTTTGTTTATATGCTAAATTGTCCTCCATTCGGGTTTGGGATCTCATTAATATGCTCCACACTGGACAGCTATTGCCAACCCACCCGTTTTGCGCCGAGTGACACACATTTGGCAGGCAACTAAAGGCCTAGCTCTGAAGTCAGAGAACTTTACTGGCAGCACTCGCAAATGCTCATGTTTTGTTCTTGTTCTGTTCGTGCAACGAAATTTATTGTTACAGATATAGCCAAAATGGTGAGGGGCGTGGGGCAACAAATGGAACTGGAGGAAAGTAAATTTCCGTTGCGTGTAGCGTAAAAGTCGTGTCGAGATATGCAATCGCAATATAAATTCCAAATAGATAGAACACAACACGGAATTGCGAGGACATGATTTGTTTAGTGGGAGACCCACCAATTCAGTCGGTATCTTCTGCTTCATCATCCAGGCCTAACCCCTCTTGGTCTTCGCCATCATCCTCCTCCTCCTGTTTACAGCGTCCACGTCTGGGCGGAAACATGGCCAGTTTGCAGGCTCTTAGGGTGCGGCGTCTGTCGGTGTTGTTCATGCGGCAGACGATTCTTAGCATGCGCAGCATTTGTTGCCAGTTGCGCTTCATCTTGCGCACGGAGTTGACCAGGCAATACTTGGTATCGGTGGCTTCGATAATGAACCACAGTAGAGCTCCACTCACCGCAACCGGGGTCAGGCCATGCAGCGAGTACTCGTGCAGCCCGTGCAGACAGTCATCAAGTTCAAGTAGATGAATCAGCTCCTGTGTGAGCCAGAAGATTACGCGTTCCACGCCGCACCAAACGATCAGTGTTGCGATCTCGGTCAGAAACAAACCGCCCACAATCTCGACAAGCAGCTGCCAATGCCTGGCCATGTGCATAAAGCGACATGGATAGATTTTCAAGTCCCATAGAAAACAGAGTGTCGCCAGCAGAAAGACCCAGCTGCCAAAGGGCGGTGAGGGGGAGCACTGATCCTCCGGCTGTTTGATAAAGTAAGAGTAGCCCAGCAGCTGTAAAAAAGCGACTATGCTAATGGACAGCGTCTCCATTATATTTATGTATAAAAGATTTATAAATTATATTTTATAAAAATAGCAACAATTTTGGAATTTCCTTTGGCTCAAGTATAAAACCCTTTTCAGTATTCTGTAGCTTGCTTTTTCCTATTTGTTTAATGTTTATTCAATGTAAACTTTTTAATTTATTTTAGGAATTTAATGACACATAAAGGAATACAAAACAGATTGAACATTGCATTAAAAAGAAAAAAAGAAAAAACATTTTTATTTTGGATTTTTGTTGACTATGGGCAGAGCTGCACATATATTCGGATGAAACAACAATTTCGAAGGGTAAGTACATATAAGCTACATTTTAATAATCATATATATTATTGGCATATTTAAAAAAGCACTATATTTACATACATATGCGTATATATTTTTTATCTATATTTTAATCAATGTTTTAATTACACTTGCTTGGAATTCTAGCCCTCAGTTAAGCTGCCCTCAGGAGCTAATACTCATAATGCCCCTTCTATAGTATCCTTAGATATTGTATTTAAAATATCTATATATTTGGGGAATCTAAAGAAAAATAATGAGTAGAAAGTATTAATTTGGCATATTGCTGTATACTAAAATGTTTTTGAAGCACAAACTTTATATATCATAAATATGATTTTGTTGTCACATCTGGCCTCTTGGAGGTGCCTTTTTCAACGCACTAATACTTTTGTAACAAACTTATAAAACTTTTAAAAGTCCGAATTGGTAGTTGTGGCTGGGATTTAAAGGGGTAAATATAATAAATTTATTTACCTAAATTAATTTGGAATGCATTAGCTAATTGCTCCGAGCTGTTGCTAATGGCAATACTCAACACATTTGTCCACATTTCTCCCAATTCTTATAGAGTGAGTTATATGCAAATGCAAATATAATCTTTCTTTGTATTACTATGGGCTTAAATAGCTCGTTTGATGAACACAATTTCAAGTCAATTACTTATTTCTTATGCCAAATCCTTATGCCAGATACGAAGGCTCCGGACTTACTCTTAGATATTGTTTAGAAGACCTAACACACTCCACAGATGGGCCTAATGGAAAGTTGTAGACAGACATAAAGTGCCAACAAATTAACATAACATTAACCGCAATTAATCAATTTAAGGATCCGTCCAAGCGAAGCCAATTCCGAGATGCCAACAATTATCTGGCCATGTTATCTGTTACCTGACTCAAACTGTAAGCTTGTATTTAAGGAATGGGGCCAATAGGCTTGACTAACTGACAGCTGCAGGTCTACGACAGCAAGTTCACACTCACACACACACAAACTCACACACCTATATAGACTGTGTGACTGGCATTTGAATAGGGTTCGTTGTTGTCGCTGCTTGACATTGGGTTTGCTTCTGGCCAACGGCTGGCTGGCTAGAAGCAAGGCTGTCTATTTAAAAATTGATTTGTTGTTATTTACATGCCGCATTATTTATCAAAGATCTCCTTTAAAACGATGTTTACTGCCTATCCAACATTATCGTTGTCAGGGTTGGCATGTGCACGGCTCTAATAATTGTGTATGTGTGTGTAGCAGAGGGGGATGTCCGCTTTAAAAGGGGATTCCTATCGAGAATTCAATTTGTAAGTGTCAATGACAGTTTAGTAGATGTCACCTCTATTTTTTTCCCTTTGCCCATTTTTATTGGCATTTTCTCCAGTGAACCGAAAATCCCAGTTGATTTGCAAAGCAACAAGTTGCCCGGCTGATGTCCAGAGCGATGGGGAATCCAGTTGGGGTTCGATAAGGTGGCACCGCGAGACTTTTGTTATTGAATACGACGTGCAGCAAAGCAGCACGTTAAATTGGCAATGCTAACGTATTTATTACCATAATTGCTACAGTTCGAGCTATGTACACGACAGCTTGTGCGACGGGATCGGAAAACTGTTGGGCTTGCATAAAATATAGGGATTGTGTGTAATTGAAATCAGTCGCTTAGAAAAATCAATCAAATTTGTTCGCGGCGTTTTTAAGCGGGTTGCCAGGAAATACACTCGATGTCTATCTTTTGAGCTTTATTAAATACATTGGTTTAATAGACTAACATTTAAAAAAGGTAATTATGAATTAAATTTCGATTGTATCATTTTCAATATTAATAGTTTACCCGTTAACGAAAGAGCTCACGTTTAGAATCCACACTCAATAGATAGTTGACAATGTATCAATTTTATATTAATAAATATTAAAAGTATATAAAATAAATAAGTTAAAACAATAAATCAAACGATTAAAAGCAAATGCATCGATGGGGACAAAAGGACACACATTATCAATTAAATAACAAGTAAGAGTTTCTAGTCGGGAGCTCCCAACTAGAGGATATCCTGAACCCTCTTCTTTCAACATCAAATGCATATATATATTCTATTTTAGAAACAGGATATCGATATCGATTTTTATCGATTGCTGGGAAACGGAGTAAGTTATCGATTATCGGAAACAAACCCGATCCGCGTGGGAACTAGGAGCATCTACATCTAAAATTTCAAGTCTCTAGTTCTTATAGGTTCTGAGATTCTTGCGTTCATACATGAGGACGGACGGACGGACAGACAGACGGGCATGGCTAGATCGATTCGGCTATTGGTGCTGATCAAGAATATATATACTTTATGGGGTCGGAGATGCTTCCTTCTGCCTGTTACATACATTTGGATTTTGCACAAATACAATACACCCTTATACCCATTTTTAATGGGTTCAGGGTATAAAAAGCCAAACTTCGTGAAAATCGGATGAGATTTGGCCGAGTTATGGGGGTGGTAATTTTTGACCCATGTCTATATACGAATCTTGGGGTAAGATTTGGACATGAATTTCGACCAAAAAATCAGTGTCGAGATTTGAATGCCACATTAATCTAGAGGGAAAACCATGAAGAAAAAGCAAAAGATTTGATAAGATAAGATAAGATAAGATAAGATTTGGACATGAATTTTGACTAAAAAATCGGTGATTAATCAAGAGGGAAAACCATGAAGAAAAAGCCAAACTTCGTGAAAATCGGATGAGATTTGGCCGAGATATGGGGGTGGTAAATTTTGACCCATGTCTATATACGAATCTTGGGGTAAGATTTGGACATGAATTTCGACCAAAAAATCGGTGTCGAGATTAGAATGCCACATTAATCTAGAGGGAAAACCATGAAGAAAAAGCCAAACTTCGTGAAAATCGGATGAGATTTGGCCGAGATATGGGGGTGGTAAATTTTGACCCATGTCTATATACGAATCTTGGGGTAAGATTTGGACATGAATTTCGACTAAAGAATCGGGTTCAGATTTGAATGCCTGATTAATCTAGAGGGAAAACCATGAAGAAAAATCCAAACTTCGTGAAAATCGGATGAGGTTTGGCCGAGATATGGGGGTGGTATATTTTGACCCATGTCTATATACGAATCTTGGGGTAAGATTTGGACATAAATTTTGACTAAAAAATCGATGTCGAGATTTGAATGCCACATTAATCTAGAAGGAAAACCATGAAGAAAAAGCGAAACTTCGTGAAAATCGGATGAGATTTGGCCGAGATATGGGGGTGGTAAATTTTGACCCATGTCTATATACGAATCTTGGGGTAAGATTTGGACATGAATTTCGACTAAAAAATCGGGTTCACATTTGAATGCCTGATTAATCTAGAGGGAAAACCATGAAGAGAAATCCAAACTTCGTGAAAATCGGATGAGATTTGGCCGAGATATGGGGGTGGTAATTTTTGACCCATGTCTATATACGAATCTTAGGGTAAGATTTGGACATAAATTTCGACTAAAAAATCGGGGTTCAGATTTGAATGCCTGATTAATCTAGAGGGAAAACCATGAAGAAAAAGCCAAACTTCGTGAAAATCGGATGAGATTTGGCCGAGATATGGGGTGGTAAATTTTGACCCATGTCTATATACGAATCTTGGGGTAAGATTTGGACATGAATTTCGACCAAAAAATCGGTGTCGAGATTTGAATGCCACATTAATCTAGAGGGAAAACCATGAAGAAAAAGCCAAACTTCGTGACAATCGGATGAGATTTGGCCGAGATATGGGGGTGGTAAATTTTGACCCATGTCTATATACGAATCTTGGTGTAAGATTTGGACATGAATTTTGACTAAAAAATCGGTGATCAGATTTGAATGCGTGATTAATCAAGAGGGAAAACCATGAAGAAAAAGCCAAACTTCGTGAAAATCGGATAAGATTTGGCCGAGATATGGGGGTGGTAAATTTTGACCCATGTCTATATACGAATCTTGGGGTAAGATTTGGACATGAATTTCGACCAAAAAATCGGTGTCGAGATTAGAATGCCACATTAATCTAGAGGGAAAACCATGAAGAAAAAGCCAAACTTCGTGAAAATCGGATGAGATTTGGCCGAGATATGGGGGTGGTAAATTTTGACCCATGTCTATATACGAATCTTGGGGTAAGATTTGGACATGAATTTCGACTAAAGAATCGGGTTCAGATTTGAATGCCTGATTAATCTAGAGGGAAAACCATGAAGAAAAATCCAAACTTCGTGAAAATCGGATGAGGTTTGGCCGAGATATGGGGGTGGTAAATTTTGACCCATGTCTATATACGAATCTTGGGGTAAGATTTGGACATGAATTTCGACTAAAAAATCGATGTCGAGATTTGAATGCCACATTAATCTAGAAGGAAAACCATGAAGAAAAAGCGAAACTTCGTGAAAATCGGATGAGATTTGGCCGAGATATGGGGGTGGTAAATTTTGACCCATGTCTATATACGAATCTTGGGGTAAGATTTGGACATGAATTTCGACTAAAAAATCGGGTTCACATTTGAATGCCTGATTAATCTAGAGGGAAAACCATGAAGAAAAATCCAAACTTCGTGAAAATCGGATGAGGTTTGGCCGAGATATGGGGGTGGTAAATTTTGACCCATGTCTATATACGAATCTTGGGGTAAGATTTGGACATGAATTTCGACCAGAAAATCGGTGTCGAGATTTGAATGCCACATTAATCTAGAGGGAAAACCATGAAGAAAAAGCCAAACTTCGTGAAAATCGGATGAGATTTGGCCGAGATATGGGGGTGGTAATTTTTGACCCATGTCTATATACGAATCTTAGGGTAAGATTTGGACATAAATTTCGACTAAAAAATCGGGGTTCAGATTTGAATGCCTGATTAATCTAGAGGGAAAACCATGAAGAAAAATCCAAACTTCGTGAAAATCGGATGAGATTTGGCCGAGATATGGGGTGGTAAATTTTGACCCATGTCTATATACGAATCTTGGGGTAAGATTTGGACATGAATTTCGACCAAAAAATCGGTGTCGAGATTTGAATGCCACATTAATCTAGAGGGAAAACCATGAAGAAAAAGCCAAACTTCGTGACAATCGGATGAGATTTGGCCGAGATATGGGGGTGGTAAATTTTGACCCATGTCTATATACGAATCTTGGTGTAAGATTTGGACATGAATTTTGACTAAAAAATCGGGGATCAGATTTGAATGCGTGATTAATCAAGAGGGAAAACCATGAAGAAAAAGCCAAGCTTCGTGAAAATCGGATGAGATTTGGCCGAGATATGGGGGTGGTAAATTTTGACCCATGTCTATATACGAATCTTGGGGTAAGATTTGGACATGAATTTCGACCAAAAAATCGGTGTCGAGATTTGAATGCCACATTAATCTAGAGGGAAAACCATGAAGAAAAAGCCAAACTTCGTGAAAATCGGATGAGATTTGGCCGAGATATGGGGGTGGTAAATTTTGACCCATGTCTATATACGAATCTTGGTGTAAGATTTGGACATGAATTTCGACTAAAAAATCGGGGTTCAGATTTGAATGCCTGATTAATCTAGAGGGAAAACCATGAAGAAAAATCCAAACTTCGTGAAAATCGGATGAGGTTTGGCCGAGATATGGGGGTGGTAAATTTTGACCCATGTCTATATACGAATCTTGGGGTAAGATTTGGACATGAATTTCGACTAAAAAATCGATGTCGAGATTTGAATGCCACATTAATCTAGAAGGAAAACCATGAAGAAAAAGCCAAACTTCGTGAAAATCGGATGAGATTTGGCCGAGATATGGGGGTGGTAAATTCTGACCCATGTCTATATACGAATCTTGGGGTAAGATTTGGACATGAATTTCGACTAAAGAATCGGGTTCAGATTTGAATGCCTGATTAATCTAGAGGGAAAACCATTAAGAAAAATCCAAACTTCGTGAAAATCGGATGAGATTTGGCCGAGATATGGGGGTGGTAAATTTTGACCCATGTCTATATACGAATCTTGGGGTAAGATTTGGACATGAATTTCGACCAAAAAATCGGTGTCGAGATTTGAATGCCACATTAATCTAGAGGGAAAACCATGAAGAAAAAGCCAAACTTCGTGACAATCGGATGAGATTTGGCCGAGATATGGGGGTGGTAAATTTTGACCCATGTCTATATACGAATCTTGGAGTAAGATTTGGACAAGAATTTCGACCAAAATATCGGTGTCGAGATTTGAATGCCACATTAATCTAGAGGGAAAACCATGAAGAAAAAGCCAAACTTCGTGAAAATCGGATGAGATTTGGCCGAGATATGGGGGTGGTAAATTTTGACCCATGTCTATATACGAATCTTGGGGTAAGATTTGGACATGAATTTCGAGTAAAAAATCGATGTTCAGATTTGAATGCCTGATTAATCTAGAGGGAAAACCATGAAGAAAAATCCAAACTTCGTGAAAATCGGATGAGATTTGGCCGAGATATGGGGGTGGTAAATTTTGACCCATGTCTATATACGAATCTTGGGGTAAGATTTAGACATGAATTTCGACCAAAAAATCGGTGATCAGATTTGAATGCGTGATTAATCAAGAGGGAAAACCATGAAGAAAAAGCCAAACTTCGTGAAAATCGGATGAGATTTGGCCGAGATATGGGGGTGGTAAATTTTGACCCATGTCTATACGAAGACGGTAAGATTTGGACATGAATTTCGACCAAAAAATCGGTGTCGAGATTTGAATGCCACATTAATCTAGAGGGAAAACCATGAAGAAAAAGCCAAACTTCGTGAAAATCGGATTAGATTTGGCCGAGATATGGGGGTGGTAATTTTTGACCCATGTCTATATACGAATCTTGGTGTAAGATTTGGACATGAATTTCGACCAAAAAATCGATGTCGAGATTTGAATGCCACATTAATCTAGAGGGAAAACCATGAAGAAAAAGCCAAACTTCGTGAAAATCGGATGAGATTTGGCCGAGATATGGGGGTGGTAAATTTTGAGCCATGTCTATATACGAATCTTGGGGTAAAATTTGGACATGAATTTCGACCAGAAAATCGGTGTCGAGATTTGAATGCCACATTAATCTAGAGGGAAAACCATGAAGAAAAAGCCAAACTTCGTGAAAATCGGATGAGATTTGGCCGAGATATGGGGGTGGTAATTTTTGACCCATGTCTATATGCGAATCTTGGGGTAAGATTTGGACATAAATTTCGACTAAAAAATCGGGGTTCAGATTTGAATGCCTGATTAATCTAGAGGGAAAACCATGAAGAAAAATCCAAACTTCGTGAAAATCGGATGAGATTCGGCCGAGATATGGGGGTGGTAAATTTTGACCCATGTCTATATACGAATCTTGGTGTAAGATTTGGACATGAATTTCGTCTAAAAAATCGATGTTCAGATTTGAATGCCTGATTAATCAACAGGGAAAACCATGAAGAAAAAGCCAAACTTCGTGAAAATCGGATGAGATTTGGCCGAGATATGGGGGTGGTAAATTTTGACCCATGTCTTTATACGAATCTTGGGGTAAGATTTGGACATGAATTTCGACCAAAAAATCGGTGTCGAGATTTGAATGCCACATTAATCTAGAGGGAAAACCATGAAGAAAAAGCCAAACTTCGTGAAAATCGGATGAGATTTGGCCGAGATATGGGGGTGGTAATTTTTGACCCATGTCTATATACGAATCTTGGGGTAAGATTTGGACATGAATTTCGACCAAAAAATCGGTGTCGAGATTTGAATGCCACATTAATCTAGAGGGAAAACCATGAAGAAAAAGCCAAACTTCGTGAAAATCGGATTAGATTTGGCCGAGATATGGGGGTGGTAATTTTTGACCCATGTCTATATACGAATCTTGGTGTAAGATTTGGACATGAATTTCGACCAAAAAATCGATGTCGAGATTTGAATGCCACATTAATCTAGAGGGAAAACCATGAAGAAAAAGCCAAACTTCGTGAAAATCGGATGAGATTTGGCCGAGATATGGGGGTGGTAAATTTTGAGCCATGTCTATATACGAATCTTGGGGTAAAATTTGGACATGAATTTCGACCAGAAAATCGGTGTCGAGATTTGAATGCCACATTAATCTAGAGGGAAAACCATGAAGAAAAAGCCAAACTTCGTGAAAATCGGATGAGATTTGGCCGAGATATGGGGGTGGTAATTTTTTACCCATGTCTATATGCGAATCTTGGGGTAAGATTTGGACATAAATTTCGACTAAAAAATCGGGGTTCAGATTTGAATGCCTGATTAATCTAGAGGGAAAACCATGAAGAAAAATCCAAACTTCGTGAAAATCGGATGAGATTCGGCCGAGATATGGGGGTGGTAAATTTTGACCCATGTCTATATACGAATCTTGGTGTAAGATTTGGACATGAATTTCGTCTAAAAAATCGATGTTCAGATTTGAATGCCTGATTAATCAACAGGGAAAACCATGAAGAAAAAGCCAAACTTCGTGAAAATCGGATGAGATTTGGCCGAGATATGGGGGTGGTAAATTTTGACCCATGTCTTTATACGAATCTTGGGGTAAGATTTGGACATGAATTTCGACCAAAAAATCGGTGTCGAGATTTGAATGCCACATTAATCTAGAGGGAAAACCATGAAGAAAAAGCCAAACTTCGTGAAAATCGGATGAGATTTGGCCGAGATATGGGGGTGGTAATTTTTGACCCATGTCTATATACGAATCTTGGGGTAAGATTTGGACATGAATTTCGACCAAAAAATCGGTGTCGAGATTTGAATGCCACATTAATCTAGAGGGAAAACCATGGAGAAAAAGCCAAACTTCGTGAAAATCGGATGAGATTTGGCCGAGATATGGGGGTGGTAATTTTTGACCCATGTCTATATACGAATCTTGGGGTAAGATTTGGACATAAATTTCGACTAAAAAATCGGGGTTCAGATTTGAATGCCTGATTAATCTAGAGGGAAAACCATGAAGAAAAATCCAAACTTCGTGAAAATCGGATGAGATTTGGCCGAGATATGGGGGTGGTAAATTTTGACCCATGTCTATATACGAATCTTGGGGTAAGATTTGGACATGAATTTCGACCAAAAAATCGGTGTCGAGATTTGAATGCCACATTAATCTAGAGGGAAAACCATGAAGAAAAAGCCAAACTTCGTGAAAATCGGATTAGATTTGGCCGAGATATGGGAATGGTAATTTTTGACCCATGTCTATTTACGAATCTTGGGGTACGATTTGGACATGAATTTCGACTAAAAAATCGGTGTTCAGATTTGAATGCCTGATTAATCTAGAGGGAAAACCATGAAGAAAAATCCCAACTTCGTGAAAATCGGATTAGATTTGGCCGAGATATGGGGGTGGTACATTTTGACCCATGTCTATATACGAACCTTGGGGTAAGATTTTGACATAAATTTCGACTAAAAAATCGGTGTCGAGATTTGAATGCCACATTAATCTAGAGGGAAAACCATGAAGAAAAAGCCAAACTTCGTGAAAATCGGATGAGATTTGGCCGAGATATGGGGGTGGTAATTTTTGAGCCATGTCTATATACGAATCTTGGGGTAAGATTTGGACATGAATTTCGACCAGAAAATCGGTGTCGAGATTTGAATGCCACATTAATCTAGAGGGAAAACCATGAAGAAAAAGGCAAACTTCGTGAAAATCGGATTAGATTTGGCCGAGATATGGGGGTGGTAATTTTTGACCCATGTCTATATACGATTCTTGGGGTAAGATTTGGACATCAATTTCGACTAAAAAATCGGTGTTCAGATTTGAATGCCTGATTAATCTAGAGGGAAAACCATGAAGAAAAATCCTATATCATATATATATTCTATTTTAGAAGCTATATGTCAAGTTTGGTGACTCTAGTTCTTATTATTTAGCAAAATTGCCCAAAAAACAGGATATCGATTTGTATCGATTGCTTGGAAACGGAATAAGTTATCGATTATCGGAAACAAACTCGATCTGCGCGGGAGCTAGGAGCATCTACATCTAAAATTTCAAGTCTCTAGCTCTTATAGGTTCTGAGATCCTTGCGTTCATACATACGGACGGACGGACGGACGGACGGACAGACAGACGGACATGGCTAGATCGACACAGCTATTTATGCTGATCAAGAATATATATACTTTATGCGGTCGGAGTTGCTTCCTTCTGCCTGTTACATACATTTGGCTTTCGCACAAATACAATATACCCATTTTTAATTGGTTCAGGGTATAAAAGTAGCCTGAATAAAATCCATTGGTTTTAGTCTTATTTTATTTTTTAAAGAATTACAACATTTTTCGCATTGATTCTAAAAAAGTAATCTAATATAATGTGTATACCATAAAATTAAATTTGTTTTCAAAGTAATCTTTCATCAGTAACTTTCTTGTAACTAAGCATGTGAAGTACGCTTTTCCAAGAACATGTAATAAAATAATCACATGAATTATAAATGGCTCGTGCAATATACTACAGAATTTAAAGCAATTTAATAATATATAAGCTAATGAGAAAATAATGACTGTAATGCCGTCAGCCATTAACTGTGTACACAACTTCAACTGACTGCGAAAAATAATTTGCGCTTTTGTGCTACCAAACTCAAACCGAATCCGAAAAGAGGTTTGCTCGGGATTGTAACAGCCAAGTCATGCACTTAAAAGTGCACGTATGCATGTGTGCGTGTGTACGTACGTGTACAAAATTTCACACGTGCAATTTTAATGAACTTTTCACACTTATTACACTCAATGGACAAAGAGACAGAACAGAGTTGCGCGCATGGCATTCCCGTACACACATGCACAGATACAACCAAATACAAGGATCGCCTGTTAACTTCCGGTTCCGGCACTTTTTGTAACCGCACGCAAATACTGCAAGACAATTAATGCTGATATATATATATATATATATATATATATATATATATATATATATATATATACCATATATATATATATATATATATACCATGCCTCTGATTAAGCGCTATCTATATATATATATAGCGCTTAATCAAATAGTAAAAGCTGCTAACAGAGCGAAGCAAGTAAAGCTTATATGTATATATATATATGAATTATATATATTCTATTATACATATGTAAATACATATATATATTTATATATATATATATATATATATATAGCGCTTAATCAGAGGCATTGTAGATTGATGCGCCATCAGTTACCTATCAGTCTTAAAGATTTGTAGCAGTGAAACGGTTGGCAATCTCGGATTAAATAAAATGAAAATACACCCCACATATACTTTATTGGAAGTGTTTGTTACGGCATTGTTAGTGCAATCAAATGAACATTCCACAAATAGCAGGGTATGTGCCCTATATGTAGTGTAAAGAATTTATTAAAATTTAATGATGTTCTCTACAGTCGTCGAAAGACTTAAAGGAAAACGATTTTCAGTGTGAACTTTACTGCTTTAAAGTGATTAAACCGCTTCTGAGTTATGCCACCTCTATTAGAGCAAAGGAGCAACAATTCTCAGAGTTACAAAATAATATAGATAATCAAGATACAATTATCAAAAGCTTAAGGGAGGTGATCAGACAAAAGGACAAGCTGACTGCCGCATCTAATGAAACCATTTTAATTCAGAATGATTTTCTGATTACAATTAAGAAGCAACTCGCCCTAAATAAGGATCAAATAACTGAAATGTTAACTGAAATAAAGTCGAAAAATTTTCAAATTGATAAGAAAGATTCAGAAATACAGCTATTGCAATCAAAGATCAATTCAGAGCTTGAAAACCTGATTTAAGCGAACACATTACCCTCAAGCTGCCTGGGAAAATTGACAGATATCTATACGATTAAGGTGCCCAATATAGAGCCCTTCCTTGTACCATGTGACTCAAAATTGGCCGACAACGGATGGACTGTTATTCAGCGTCGCGTGGATGCAAGCGTGGATTTCAATCGGGACTGGGACCAATACAAGGCCGGTTTCGGTGATTTACGTGGAAATTTCTTCATAGGACTAGAGAAATTACACCATTTGACTTTATCGCAGCCCCACGAACTATATGTATACCTTGAGGATTTCAAGAATAAGACACGTTATGCCAAATATAGTCACTTTCTAATTGGCAGCGAGTATGAGTCGTACAAGCTTAAAAAACTTGGGACTTATTCTGGAAATGCTGGTGATTCCTTAGTTAATCATTTAAACATGAATTTTACAACAAAAAACAATGATAATGATACTTCGATGAAAGCGAACTGTGCTGGCCTTTACAAATCGGGCTGGTGGTTTTACAATTGTTATGTGAGGTATGTGTTTAATGAAATTGTATAAATATTTTTTGAACAACCTGCTAATCTTCTTGAAATTGAAGCAATCTCAACGGGCAGTATGTTACCAAGTTTGTAGAGGGTAAGGATGATGGCATTGAATGGAGAAGATGGCATCATAATCCGCTGAGATATGTGCAAATGATGATAAGACCACAATCTAATTAAATAATAAAATGTTTTTTTTTTTTCGATTTATTGAATGTTACTTTTTAAATACATACATATATTGGATATCTATCCTGGATTTTATTTTTTTAACAATTAAATTTTATGACTTCTTTAACTTTTCATTATTTATATTTATATTTTTAAGAATATTACATCTCTTCACTCCCTCACTTTCAACTAAAAAATTAAAAATATCATCTTCATCATCCTGATTTTTGTTCTTTAATTTCATTACAATATTTGGTAAGCCTTTTTGTTTTATAGCAAATCAATAATTTTGCAGGTTATAATAGAATTGAACATGCTTGGCACTCAGCCACCCTTTATTCATGCTTAAAATCAACACATCAAAGAAGAACATTAAAATTACAAAAACATTTTGACCGTAAATTTTACTTTGATAAGATGTGTTGTTAGGCCAATTTTTCTCATAAGATCGTGTGTTTGCTGATAGACAAATAGGTCGACTTGACCTTGAAAAGGGCAGGGTATTAAGAGATAGAGAGAGACAGAGATACTTGACTTGTCAAATCGTGCACATAAAACTTTCCCCATGAAAAGTTGTACCTTTGCCTGAAATGTGCCCATTTTCCGACTCAAGACAGGTTGACAGAAACAGTTGCAAGTGCAACAACGACAACAACAACAACAATAACACCGACAGCAGCAACTGATAACTGGATAAGGTAACAACAATGTTGGGTGTCATCTACTGGATGCTGCACACGATGTGGCCTCATTCGCATTCTACGTGATCTGTTGAGCTTCTATCGAGGCTTGTCAAAGGTGGCCATCAGTTCCGGTTGCGTTTCCCCACCTTTTTTGGTGCAGTTCCGTTTGGCTCTACTTGTGCCGCGTCTCAAGCTGCCGCCCTCGAGACAAATTGAATTCGTGCATTTTTTGTGCAGCGCATACAAATGGCGAACCAACATGGCGGTGACGTTTACTTTGTCGTTGAGGTTTCAATGTTGCCCTCACATTGAGTACTTTCATCTTGTTATATCATATGTTACGCATTTAAGTCTAAATAATTTGATTCCTAAAGAAAAAAGTGCATTCTTGATAAGAGAAATAGATAAAAGATGTCAGAGTCTTGATTATTATTTATTTTATTATAAATAAGCAGGCGGACCTACGTTTGAAGCTTCATTGGGAATTCCTTTGAATTGTATATTATTCATTTCTCAGTTATGTTGTTATGTCTGGGTATGGTGCAGCTCCGTTTTAGAAAAATATGAATGCCAGATTTACAGATACATTCGTTCGATTTCTCTTTGCAATAAGATGAATTTATTATTAATGTGATCGACTTCTGCTGTCATAAACTCGATGGAACATAAAAGGGTATTTGGTCTTCGACTTCGACTGGCGATTTGAAACTTTCGTGTTTTCTGGCGCATCCTGTGCCCGCTAAAAATCACGCTAATTGTCGCATGCCAAATGCGCTGTCGTCGGCATCATCGCATACAATCGGGTGCAGAGCAGGGTCGAGCACAGTGGTTGCGGTTGAGGTTCTGACAGGGTTCATGACAGCTCTATTTGCATAAATTTGAATAAGAAATCGTCTGGAAGGTCTTGCTGGATTAGTAGTCGAAGTACAGTTGTAAATTAAATACTATTCAAGTAAGTTCAACACTGGAATCGAATTAGTCCAACTTTAAATTTTAACAGTAAAATTGATTTCCTAGGTTGATTTGTTTACACACTTTTTATTTAATTTTTTTATTATCAAATTTTAACAAATATAATGTGAATCATCATTAATATATAACATAAAATTACAGGTTAGTTAATAATAATTAAAGGAGTGGTTAATACAAATACATTTATTAATCGAGTTGTATTTTGACACGCGACAAGCGAAATTTCGAATGTATTTCCATGTTTGACACTATTTTTCGTTTGGACTACCTTTCCGCTAAAGGCTGTGTCATGTTTTGACATGGAAATGCACGTCGTGACAGCTGTCGCATCCGCAGTTGCAACAATGCTTGGCATCTCGTTTTTATCCGTTTGTGTGTGCTGCATATTATAATGGCAGGGCCCCTACATAAACAAAGTCAACGCTTTCAGCTATTAGAAAAACAATAACAAACACTTCGCCAGCAGCACCCAACATCAACAAAGCATTCCACGGCACCTGCCTCCTCTTCTACCCAAACAAAGATAAAGAGCGACGGTCAGCCACAAGCCGAACAATGATGATGATGCCGATGATGACACCCAGGTCCCAAAAGCCATGCATAATTTATGGGCGTGTGCAGTACCGCAACGGGTGTGCAGGGGCACTGCACTGGCCAAGGGTTGAGAATGGGACGGGTGTGTTGCATGGGGAAAATTTGCATTTAAACACATTTTCACACTCATGAGCACCAAATTTGTGTAACAATTGCAACTGCTCCAAACATTGGCTTTGATAGCAGAGTGAACGGTAAAGAGAAAAGGCTTTAAAAAATCATTGGGCACAGTTCAGTTACAGATTTGGTAAAATAACTACCGCATCTATGCAAAGTTAATCTAGCGTATGAGTTCAGAAAATTTAAAAGTCAACCGCTGGCTATTGGGTAATTATAAAACAATTACCCATTAGCCAGCGGTTGACTTTTAAGAGGAAAAGAGGAATAAATAACAGAAGTCTATTAAGTTTATTGAATCATGTAAATACTTCTTTATTATTATTTTCTTATTATTATTATTGTTATTATTATTATTATTATTATTATTATTATTATTATTATTATTATTATTATTATAGAGTATTACATATTCGAGTCACCGCGGCGAGTTCTTGCTCATATAGGATTTTTCAGCCATGTACTTAAATGCGGTTAATGAGTTGTGCACATATGTGCAAAGAAGAATAGTTGGAGAAATCGCGCGCTCTCTTTCTGTCGCTCTTTTGGCAGCCGGGACATTTTCCGATTGCGCATTCGCCACGTTGCCCGGCGCAAACATTTCAATTAGCTGGGCCAACAAAATTTTAATAGTTGTCAGCTGCACAGACTTGATAAATGCCAAAGTGCCAGCCAGTTGCTAGTCTTAAAAGCTACCCCTCCAGTCCTAGGCCCCCTCTCCACTTGCCCGTATTGTAGTCCTCGGGCCCCAGTTGAGAGCGTTGCTCAGCCTCCAGATTTCAGCTGTTTGTCCCTGGTTTGGCTGCGCCTGACATCCAAACATTTAAAACACGATTTTCACATTTACCTTTCAATTTAGCATTGTTTTCTCTTTTGCTGTCGTTTGTCGTTACTTTGGCGTTAGCTTTGCTCCTGTTCTTATTCTTGTTTTCTTGTATTTTTATTTATTTTTCGTTTTTGTTGTTGTTGTTATTCTTGTGCTTGTCTGGAAGAGGCGACATATTGACAAAAGTGTCTAGCTGCTTGAATTAAATTACGCTCCACGGTGCCAAAGATTCGATTAGGTTAAATCGAATTTCTTGGTTTGATTTTTGCCAATAAAAACACAAACTAAGTCATTGTGCCAATAACTCGGCACCTCTCGATATCTCTTACCCCTTTTGACGCCAGGCTAAATGTCTTTTTAAAGGGGCGTTAGATTTCGACTTTGCGCTTTGTAATGCTGCCTTTTCAGTTTAAAGGAATTTGGCTTTTGTTCACAAAATTTGTTAGCTTTTTAAGGATATATTTCCGATCAGAACGATTAGCTGAACCGATCCGGTTATTTGATTAATCTCTTTGTTTCTACTTAAAATCTTAGTTTTTACTTGATGCTCATAATTAAATAAATTCATAAAATTTCTACACACCGTATAAATAACTCCAATCTTTCTTAAAAATAAAATTTTTAAATATTTCAGAAAATTAGCTGAAAGCAACGATAAAATGCTGTGTAGATAAAGTCGACTAAATATAATATTATGAAATGAGTTTAAATAAATGTTCAATTAACGCATATTTCTTCTAGGGTATCTAAGCCAAGGCGTTTTATGAAAGTTCATTCCTTTTAGTTGTTAGTTTTTTTTCTTCTTTTTGGCAACATACATAAATAAGATTTATAGGGGTAATAAAATATTTCATGCCCGAACAATTTTCAACTGTGAACACACCTCTTGTCAAACGACCGAGCACAAGTTCTCTGAAGCAGAAATCGGGCACTTTCCAGTTAATATGCGAGCTGTTAGAGCCATTCCGCAAGTTGAGTTGCCTTCTGCAGTTATTTATATTACATATATTTCACAGCAGATGTATGGATGTATTCGCATTGCCAACGCATAAGTGTATTATCCTTTACTAACTCTGATAATAAATTTATTTCATTTTCGTACCTCACTTCCCAATGTAAGGAAAAGTATACTCTTTGGTTTGTTTACGAGTTTAAGCGATGTTGTTTATTAGACAACGCGTTTAAATTTTAGCCACACAAAAACTTTATTATATTGTTAGTTAGCAAATGTTTTTAAAGCTATAAAATATTTTCCCTCCATATTTTTGAAATTTTGTAAAAGAGTATCTCACATTCGGCAGCTTCCAACTTTAAGGTACTTATTTATTTTCCAGTTTGTCACAATTCAATTTCTATATATTCTGGATTCGATTTAAACGATGGCCAACCTGCACATTTCTGGCATATGCTTTTTAATTTGATTTAGGAGTGCACGAATATATACTAGAACGGTAGACGGAATATTTTCGCTTAGCTGAAGAACTTATATCTTTATTGAAGTGGCTCTTAAAGGGATTAAGAATTTTCCGACAGCTAATGGTCTATAAAATATTAAACCTTGCACTTGGCTTGGCTATTTGTGCGTCGTCAATGGCAGCTAATGGTTGTGTGTATTTAAGTATCTGATCCCCTGTTGACGTTCTTGTCATTGTTATCTACTGAATAGGCTGGCTCATTGCTTCAGGCTATGCTTTTGTGTGCGTGTGCATGGGTGTATGTGCGTGCTCAAACAGTTTAATGCCTGGGATAACAAGGCGCATCATGTTACAGTTACACAGATACAGATGCATGAGTCCATATATATATATAGATATATATACATACATGTGTGGCACGCGGCCAGGTGCTTAGCTTGCGGTTGTCTGTCTGTGTGTATGTCTGAGTGTATGTGTGTGTGGATGCAACAATGGCCACAGGATGCTTCATCGCCAACACACGTGTGCTCTAAACTGTTGGCTCTAATGCAATTGCTGTCATTTTTAATGGTTTTATAAGTTGCACTAAAGTCGCCCGACTATGTGGTCTTCTATGCTACGCTCAGGCACTTGATTATTTGTTGGACTTTGCCGGACTCAGTCTCTGGCTCTGACTACGCTTTGTGCATTGGTCAGCTATGAAATTTGCTTGCTCTCATTATGATAGGTTTCGTTTCGAGCTGACTGCATGTCCTGCTGTTCGCTCTACGCTCCAGATGATGTGGCACATGGCATTGCCCTCCAGTGGCAGATGTGGCAATTACTGCATCGTTTGTGCCACAGCTAAATGTGTTTAGTTCTGATTAGTTAAGTAATTGCCGAGTCTCTATTCATGCGCGTGGCATTATGGGTAGAAAAGATGCTCAAAGGATGCTTAGTTTATGTTGCCCTGCAGCAAACTGGATTGCAATTGATGTGTAAAATTAGAGTTCAAATGTTGATCTCAGTTAATTACAGTTTAAATGGGTAATTTAAACGTTTAATATTAAATATTCAAACAATCCACAACAAATATGTTCACTTATATTATAGTTAATTAACTTATTTGTAATCCACCTTTTATTCTGTCCACGAAATTTTATTTATCGGAATTAGTTAGGTTGTCAATAATTACAAAACTATTTTAAAAATATTTAAAAAACTGTGTTATGCTTGAAGAAAGAAAAATTTAATCTCCGTTAAGGCTTGACTGTTATTTGTGGAACTTATCCGCTATTGGGTTCGGTTGAAGGTATATTAAAAGAGAAATTTCTGGCCTAAATTTAATCATAACACATAATTTAAGCACATGTAATAATCTGTACTTATTCTACAACATTTTATATCCTTTGGCTAAAAACTACGATATATAATCTCAGTTGTAGCCCAATATAAACAATATTTCTTTGTGCTTAGAATATTTTTATTTTAAGCCCTCAAATTGGCCTATAATTTTCAATAACTAAATTGTATTAATCAGTATAATTTTCTGTAAGCTTAGTCTTAAGTTGTGAGATTTATTTATAATAATTTTTATTTTTTTTACTTACAGGTCTAACTTGCAACATGCTTTTTCTCAGTGTAATTTATCAGACGGCCACATGCCAGATTCTCTGGACCAGTCTGCGCATTCTCACCACACAATGCCGAGAGTGCCAAGTCAAATGAATTTCATTGGAGAATCTGAGCCCAGAAAGCTCTGCACTGCTTATAGAACATATAGTGCCGGGCCAGGCGAAGCATCTGCAGCATTTGAATTGGAACCTACATCAACAGCAAAGCGCTTGAAATTCAATTCGAAGGCCTTAAACAATTTGAAGTTATTAAAAGCAACGCGAAAAGTTTAATTGGAACTGTTTGTGGCACTGGGGAGCGTAGAGCCACCAAATAGATGTGGCATAGAGAGTGCCCACTACCCGCAGATCCGTAGATGTTTCACTGCGGACTGGCGCTAAGTGTGCGCAATTGAAGGCAATTGAGCAATTTTGTATGCTCAGAGCGTCAGACGACGCATTTGCATAAATACATTTATTTAATATTTAAATTAGTTTCGTGGCATTTCAGCCATGCACTTATGTATACAACACCCCCACACTCGCCCCCATGTGCCTGGTCTGCAGCAATTCATCCTGCGCCCGCACATTTTTACTGATAATCCCCATTGACGCCTAAGTAATTGTCCTTGACGTGAGGCAAATGCAGCCATTCAGACAGAGCCAAGTGAAGTAGTAGCTACCGACTGCCAATTTGGGTTGGCTTAAAGACAATGAGGCCGGCATCTGGATTGGTCCTAAGTAAACCTAATGCGAACATCTAATGCGAATTGACAAGTTTGTTGGTTCATTATCGCGGCGGCTCCTGGCACAGGCAAAGAGATATCCCTTTTATTCGCCGCACTCCTGGGTAAGACATTTTATAATTAAACTTCTTATTTTTAACCTAAGCAGCGTTTTTTGTTGCGAAATATCTAACACATTCAAATAGAAAAATTTATATGCATACATATATATTATCGATCTTAGCAACAGGATAATCAAATTATCTAGATGATAATTAAGGGAATATAGAACTCATTTTGATATTATAATAATGCTGCTGTTCCGTGAGGGTTTATTTTAATTATATACAATTTAAATTGTTTGAGTTGTCAGCGTAAAATCTCTATAGTTAATTACTATTTCAGTTGACAGTTTGCGGATTGGCCAGAAAAATTCTCAATCAAGTTGTTAAAATTCTCTGACAGCAAATATTACGTATACGCACGTGTATGCGCAACTCTGCGACTGCTGTGGCAGGTGCAAATGTATGAGCCGGTAACGATTGTCTGTCTGCCGCCTGCTGCCACTGACCCTGCTTCAGTTTTACAGCAGGAAACGCGGCAAGTTTTGCGACAGTTTCTTTAGTTGCTTTTCTCAGTCGTTTGCTTACGTAAATACCCCAAAGCACTGCGCATTTGCCATATTTCCATATTAAGTATTTTTATAGCTAATGGCGCTTTTTACTTAATGTCAACACACAAGCCACGCCCCATGCTTATATACATATATATACATATATAGACCTTTATATATGCACATACACATAAAATGCAAAAATATTGAATATTTTTATGTTGTTTTTATAACAATTTTATTTCCGTTGACATTATTGTTGCTGTTGTTGTTGTTGCTATTGTTGTTGTTGTTACGCTCGTTGCTTTTTGCCGTTGACGATTTCAGTGGCAGGAGTCGGAGACTTCCTGTGACTCCTGTGCCACCTGTTATCTATTGATTTTTGTTTTTTTTGGTGTATTGCCTGGATACGTGGTTATAAGAAAGGCAAACTAGCGATAACACAGCCGCCCATGAGATACCCTAAAATTAAATCGTCTTTTAAAAAATAATATTTCATTTTAACTTCCTTTAATGCTTAAAGGGCAAATTACTTAATTAGCTCAGCAAAGGATAATTTATAAAAAGAATATATATTTAACAGAAAAATGAAAATATTCAAGAAAAGTTAAAGTGTATCTAAATATATTGTAGATATATTAGTTGAAGTACTTAAAGAAAATTTCAAAGTTATCTTGAGTGCAAGGTTTTAGTTTTATCAACCTATTGAAACGGGCAAAAAGTCTCAAACTCTTGAAGAAGAATACATGTAAATATCTAGTTAAGAAGTCCATCTCTTGGTTGTTGATACTAAATTTAAATGCACTCTGTTTTATTGTTGCCACTCTTGATATCCATACGCTGCCTGTCACATGAACAAATCAGACACACTTACAATCAGGATATACGTAGACTCCTATAAATATACAAGTAACCAACTCCACACCGAATTCTTTTATGTTGCAAAGTTGACAGTTGAACAAATTTTAGATAGCCGCTTCTGGCGTTGCCTTTGCTCTTTACACACTCGAATGGGCAACGCAGTGGCACACAATACTCTCTCTATCTGTGTGTGTGTGTGTGGGTGTGTGGGTGTGTTGGGAATTGTCTATGCGTTGGTTCGTGGGGTTAGAGTGGTAGAACAGCAGGGACTGTCAGGCGAGAATGGTTATTGTTATGTTGTTTAGCTTCCACAGGATGCACAGGATGTTCGTGCAGCTGCTTTTGAGTGCCAACCAATTTGGCCTGTGACATTAGGCAAAGTGTTCGCTGTTGTGGGCATCCTTAGGTGTTGCTGACTTTATAATATGGCCCTTGATTACGCTTTGTTTCGACCTTCGTAGTTTATTCAACTCCCATTGAAAACAATTTTTGATTTTATTCCTTTATTTATTTATTTTGTATTTGTTGTAGTTTTCTTAGTTAGCTCACAAGTTGCCGCTTAAATGCTAATTTGTTTATTTCGCTTATTTGATATGCCAGCACTTTTTCTTTTGGCAGTTAATTGCACCGTAACAAGTTCTTTGTGCACATCTTTTATGCCGCTTGGAACTCCTGCTCTTCACTGTCGTTAAAGTTTAATGCACTTTCTTCTCTCCCTCTGTGGAATTTTATCAAGTATTTTGCATATATTTGCAATTTCACCCAGATAAGAGGTAAACTACCATTTTTTTTTGTGGATTTTATTTGGTGTTGGTGTGGCTTCTACTGCAGAGTTGCTAAATTGATTTAATGGCTTTTATCGTTTACATTTCAATTATTTAATTGCTTAAATAGTTCTACGATTCTTAATGGTTTCTTTTTTCGAAATACCCTAAAGTAACTAAATTACTTCAAATAGGGCTTCAGATATTGCAGCTATTTGTGACATGCAGGATAAAACACTAACGACATAGAGAGACCTTCTCTATATATTTTTGATCCACACCAATATTATGTACATGCAATTGGGGCGAGAATTGAACTGCATACATTTTATTTAACGACCAACAAAAGGAATGTCGCTTTGTGCCCTTTCTATTACTATTAACAACAACATTTATTAAGTTTAATCTTATGCAAATCTTTCTGCTGAACTATTGGCACCGTCTCCCATTGGAAGTTGACTGAACTGATTTACTTCTAAAGTATCGCCATCTGGCGATGCCTTTTAATTGATAATATAAATGTAAGCTTGCATGTTTGTACCAGAACTTCAATGTTAGGTATTAACTAGTCGAGCACTCGCATGTGAAGCATTTTAACTTGTTTATCGCCGCTGGCTTTTAATTGAATTAAATTATTCAGTAGTTGCTTGCACTGCGCTGCGCGTGTTTGTTTTTTTTTGTTTTTGTTTTTTTGCAGGGTAGAGATTAATCCTTCGAAGCTTAAAACAACATGTGAAAGCTTAAATTACTGGTGCAAACACAAGGGTTCGCTTAAAAGAGAAGCTCGTATAGATTTGGTGAGGCTTTTATAATTTTTTAGCTAACGATTATGTAATTAGTTAGTGCTGTGATAATCTTTCATGCTGCATGAATTAATTAAATGTCACACAATTAAAATTAATCAAAAGCCGGAAAGTGTCACGCATTGAAAACTGTAAAGGTTCAAATGAGCCGTAAAAAGGCAGCCGCCTATCAACAAAACCCCAATCTCTGTCCGTTGTTGGACCCAACTTTTCATCATGTGTGCATATATATGTACTGGCATACACACGCACACATCAGCAGCTGTCATTGGCAGGCAGTGCGGAGGTGTGTGAGTGTGTGGTGTAATTATCACCATCGCTGACAGGAAGCAGGCGGCGTTTTAAAGCTGCTTAGCTGGCGCGCCGGAAGCAACTCGTGCCTATCCATCGTTAAATAGACTTTAAATTTCATATTTATTCTACTTGGGAGATGCAAACTTAAAAGGTTATATGTATACATTTCTGTATTTATTTCTGTATATACATATGCCTATATATACATATACCTCTATTCCACCTGTAAGTGCTGAAAATTCGCGGAAAACCACTCCTTTTGGGTGAAGTTTCGGATTCAAATACTTTATTTAGTTTTAGTTTTAGTGTTTTTGGAAATTCCTCCCGTAACTGTGGTAAATCGGTTGCATACAATTCTAAACTTTCGATCGGACAACTAGCATAAAATATTTTTCAAATATATTTTTGAATATTTATCTGAAATGAGCATGGAAAAAGTGTAAGATTGAAAAATTATAGTAAGATATATATTTTGCTAACATTCATATCTTCGCTAACATATAATTTAGTTGCAGGGTATATCGAGGTATCTCTTTCCCGCACCCCAACTACCATTTTCATGTTTGTTATCATAACGTTTGTGTCATTCTGTGCCAACTGGCAACTGAAAAAGTTATCATCGAGGAGCAGGCAGCGCGTTCAAACTTTACTGTAGCATACTTTTCAGCTGTGCAGGCTCACGCATACGCACACACACACACATATATACAGAACATACAGATATGCATACATACAGCGTGAGCTTCATGACTTTGTTTTGCTGGTGGTGGGATGCTGCTGCTGCTGTGCGTTTTCCCAGTTGTCTGTTCTGTTGTCTTAGGTGGTTCGGTTAATTTACATTTTCCTGGTAATTAAAATGTGCTCGTTCGCCCGCTACCCTTTACCCTCTTTGCCTCTCGTCTCTTCAAAACTCGTTTACATAATTATGTGTGGCAATTTGCGCGTGTGAGTAAAGATTTGCACAGCACACACACACACAAGCAGGCCATCATTTTGCGCCATAAATTGAACAGTTTTTTGACTGCTTTCTCAACGCTTTTTGTTGTTTCTTATGGCTTTTTGTTCGCTTTTCGCCTTTCTTTGGCAGCAACAATTGTCAGCTAATTTGAATAACTCACTAATTTATGGGTTTCGAATAAGCATGTTGGCTTTACATTTCACTTTCATGAATATGTTTTGAATTTCAAGCGTGCTTCTTCTTCTTCTTTGGGCCGCATCAGAAAGTTTTTCAATAAATATTGTGTTTAGTTGAGGGATTTTAAAATGAATTATTGCCAACATTTTATTAAATACTTTTTAATGTATTTAAAGAACCTGCTCAACTAAGTGTACAAGCAGCTGCTTAAACCCAGCTATAATATTTCATTGTAAATGTTTAAATATTAAAAATTGATTAGATGAAACTATATTTAAAGTATGTCAGGAAGTAGATCAAGATTCTTAAGCTGACAGTTAAAACTTACATTTATTTTTATAAATTTAAATATGCCCCTATGTTCGGTCAATCAGTGCCATATTTAAGAATTTATAATTACATTTTTTAATTTTTACCAAGAGCGTGAAGATGAAATTGATAATAATAGGTTCTGTAATTAATACAAAGGAATATTAATGCTCTTTATACTTAGTAGGTTACATAAAAAAAACACTTTTGTTTTTCTGTTTGTTTTCGCTTCTCTGTCAACATTTTGCAATGCTGCCATTTATTTTGTTATTGTTATTTTGCATATTTCCTGTCAAATTGATATTGATTTACTGCATGCAAGTGTGTGACATAGTATGAAAATGAATATTTATGATTCGTGGAATTGTATTAATGTTCATAATTAAACTCACTTTTTTTTTTATTTTTGCTAAAATTCGTCTTAATAAAGACGCAGCTTTGTTCGAATAATTTGTATTAATTTTCATTTAGTGAGGGATGCTAAATAATATTGTAGGTTATTAAAATAAAAATCAGCTAAGGAGCATAATGTGAATGATAATCTCAGGTCTGGCAGTTGACAAGGTTTTTTTGTGATTAGGTCTTCAATTTCAAAGAAATATATAAACAGACAAATTGCACATGTCATGGGAATTACAACATCCACATCTCAACACATCTTTCTTATTTTCAAACTTAAGTCTGCTGAGCACACAACTATCTCCCAAAACTTATTTAGATCAATATATATGACCTACCGCCCAAAACTGATATGAAATCATTGACAATGCAGCCTACTTCCTGCTCATAAATAAATTGTTTGTCTGCGCAACGGAAGCCAAAGCCCCGGAACATACAAAGTCAATGAGTCAACCTCGAAAGCCAACAAATAACCCAAAGAGATGGTCGGAACTGTAGCTTATGCTTTAGGCGTGCAAGCCGGCGTTAAGATTTCGAGCGTACCGGAACCTGAACTGAACACAGGATTTGTTTGTGGGTGGACATTAGATACGCTTAGCAACTACGTTTCAGGCAATGCGCGTGGGGGGCGTACCTCATAGCTACACCTCCACCCTCCCTGCTCAACCCACACTACTTCGTTATTATAGCTTAAGGCTGGAGTATGCACGAAAACTTCCAAAAGCAAATTAATAACAACAACAGCAACAGAAACAACAGGAGACGGCTGCGCTGCTTGTGGAGCGCAAACTGTCAAGTGGCTGAGCTACCCGCACGACCAATTAGAGCACACAATTAGAGATGGGCGCCTGATTTCCTGTTTTCTTTCGTGCCTGATCTTGCGTGCATTCAACAATTAAATACAAATTTACTCAGACATTATTAATGTTATTATTATTATTATTATTATTATTATTATTATTATTATTATTATTATTATTATTATTATTATTATTATTATTATTATTATTAATATTATTATTATTATTATTAATATTATTATTATTATTATTATTATTATTATTATTATTATTATTATAATTATTATTATTAATTTCATGAATAGTTTTCATAGGGTTTATTGAGACTTTATATTTGGAATATATACTCCTGCATAGTTAATATATAATAGTTTTTTGCCACGCCCAGAGGGGGTACTGATAATTAGATCAACTTCTTCATATCGTGTCGTGTTGTTTATGTTTTTCACGCACTCATCCTGCTGAAATTCGTAGCAAATGGCCACCAAAATTTCCCCCGTTTATTCGTCTATTGTCGAGCGAAATTCATTTCATATTCCTGGCATTTAAAATGCCTCTTGAAATGGGCTCATTAAATTGTATCGTGATTTGTTTCAACTCAACGATTTGTTGAGCACTTTGTTCCCCGGTCGATTATACCGATGCGCTCGAGTTGCTTTCATTTGTTGCAAATTATTTCGCGGGCGAATTCGAAATCTTCCCAAGAATCTTAGGATATTGACAAACTTGTTGAAACTTTTTTTGCTGTGTGCCTATTTTGTGAAATCTAAAGAAATAAGTATCTAACTGAAATTAATCACAGTCATTAAATTACAAACTGGCGTGAGTGGCAATAATTTAATTTAATTAATGGCCGTATTTAAAACTGGGCTTAAATAAAACAAGGGCGTTATAAATTTGACAGTTATCAGAAACTGTAAACTTAAGACTTCTCAGAAAGCCCATAACAATTCATTAAAGATAGGGTAAGGGTGAAAAGGTAACTTGAATACATTTTAAAATAATTATATTTCAACTTTAAATCAAAAAAACTTTATTATGGCTACAGTCCTCAGGCCTTTAAAATATCGAAAATACATTATTGCTTTATTCCAATGGAAAACTTTTCACCTTGCGCAACAATTCAAATTAGACAGCTAATTAAATTAAAAGCGCCTCAAGGTAGTAGGAGCTGAGCATTCAGAATAAACAGCCAGGTTCTTTGTAAAGCAGCATTAAGGACTTTAAGTATACCCTGTACCAAACACTTTGCAGAGTCTGCCATAAAAATATCCAAAGCATGAAATGAAGGCATGGTAAGGGAAATACAAATTTAATTAAAGAAAAGCAGAAAGTATATTCTTCAAAATGGCGAAGATGTAATACTCTTACAGAGTATTTTTACACAGTATCTTAAATAAATACATTACATTTTGAATTTTAAAGATATTTATTACACTTTAAAACCTGGAAAACATAATTTTTACTGAACTATTTGCTTTATATTTTATATTGCTCAGAAATTTATTTAGTTAACAATGTAAATTCGTATATGGTAAACTTATTTTATTTTCGATGAAAATATGAAAGTACCATACGTAAGGGTATTAAAAAGAGCCTTAAAGGCAAAGCAAACTCAATTGGACAGCCAATTGAAGTGCGCAGTCCACAAATACAAAAATACAAAAATTATTGTGCAGGTGTGTATGTGTGTGTGATGCGTCTGTGGGTGTGCGTAAAGCTTTTTGCTTTATTTAACTTGTCATTGCTCTGTGGCAAAGTAAAAATATTTTTTATTTTAATTTTTTTATTCAGACAAGAGCATATTAAAATATTTTATTGAGTACATTAAGCAGCCATATTTAAGACCACTGGGACGAATAACATTTCAGTGGAAAAGTTGGCGATCAGAGGGACTTTAAAGATTTTCATGTGTCAGTAAAATGTGTGTGTATGTGCGTATGTGTCTGTGAATAATTTTCACAGAACGGAAGCTCATTTCAAATTCAGGGCACATACAAAATGCGTGAGCTAAACAAAGCTGTCAGGTGTCAGGTGTGCACAGACACAAACAGCCCCACGTAGGTGCTATTCGGGCAGTTTTTTTTTTTTAAATTGCGTACCAAAAAGGCTGTTGCTAAGTTAATATATGCTAAAGTCAAATGCTAGTTGTCGACTCTGATGCCATTCGAAAAGCTGCCGAAAGGCCTTTAGCATACATATTCACCAGCTACTTGGCTATTAGCTGATAGACAGCCAAGCCCAGTGCCTATGTGGAAGTGCAAGTTCTGCTGATTCTTGGTGCAAAAAAGAAGCTAAAGAAAATGCTCAAAATAGTTAAATGTCCAAAACAATTAAAAATTGCTAAATTAACCATATAGCTAAAATACCCAAATTACAAAACAGCTAAATGAAACTAATTTCAAAAAAATATTTTAATGTGGCTGGTACCTAAATTAACAGTTTCCGTTTGACAACCTCAAAAATGGCTAAATTTAGCCTTAAATTAGCTGAATTGGCAGCGCTGAGAAGTCTCATAGGCGAAACCATTTCGAGTGGCCAATTTACTAACAGGCCGCAGTTACACCCGCACACACAACCGCACACGCACCCACACACACACCCGCACACGCACACACACCTACTGGAGGGTCAAAGAGGCTTTGGCAGCATTGGTCCCTGGATCGTAATTTGATGTGGCGTTTCATGTACCAAATTGAAAGTCAGCACAAGCGGCATGCACACAATGAAAGAAATGAAAGGAATAAAAAAATATGAAAATCAATTGAAAGAATTATTATGTTTTTCTACTTTATTCTTTCATGAAAGAAATTGAAAATTATTTCTGTTTGGCACTCGAGCTTATTGGGTATTTACTTTGGGTAACTAATTGAAGCCTAGCATTTATTTGTAAGTGTAGGCGTTCACCTTGCGGGGAGTATTAATAGACATCTGAGAAATCTTAGAGTACATACATTTCTTACTTCAGCGGGCGGCTAACTTGGGTTAACTTGAATACGAGATGCATGAAACGTGTTGTTTTGTAGTTAACTGTCTCAAATTTGATAATGTCACGCAACAATTTATTTTTGTTGATGAACCATATTAGCTTAATCTATACTTAATCAGCCGAACCAAAGCTTAAAGCCAGACATTTCTTATAAAAATTATGTTGTTATGTCATGTATTTTGAAGTTCCAACACTATGATTCGATCGAAATCAGAGTTAGCACGTGACACTGGTTCAAGCCGATAGCCACTCTGCAGACAATGTTTGGACTAAAGCCTTTTCCAATTTGTCATGGATTTAATTTCCCTAACACATAGCTATACAAGGAAGGTCTATAGAGAAAACACACAAGTACACACTCAGATTCACAGTGGTAACTTCTGCCGCAGGCGTCAAGTGAAGTTTGTCAGCAACGGGAAATCTAATAACGGAAAACACACAAACACAATAACAGTTAGTTGTTGGCACGTTGTTATTACGTGTTGGTGTGTGTGTGTGTGTGTATGGAGCCGAGTTTTAATTTGTGTTTGGCACTGCATATTAAATAGACACATCAACGCGCCGGCCCAAGACACACACACACACACACACACACACACACACACACACACGCACACACATATACATACAGAGCCCCCCAAATGCCGTGTTGGTTGATTGAATTGAGGGGGCGTTGCGTGAGGTGCCATTCTATTAGTGGGTTAAATGCATTGGATCCTAACTGAATCGAAAATTGTCTCTCAATTGGCTAAGTGGACAGCCCCGTTTGTGTGTGTGTGTGTGGTATCACTGATTAAGTATACGCTGCATGGACTCATAAGAAAAACATTAAATGGAAATAGTTGTTGTTGTGGCCATGCGCTGGTTATCCTGTCAGATCATTTCCCCTTTTGGGCTGGCGCAAACTGACGTGACATATTTGATATTAATTGACAACATCTACACCTGGGAATGCCAGCAATACACAGTCAATAGAAACAAGTTTGGTAAGCTGAAATACGGTGATATCAAGATATATCCCTCAAATGAAAAAAAGCTTGAGTCATAGAAATAAAATTCAGCATTGTGATTGTTGATTGGTATTAAAGAAAAGGATTTAACTAACTCTGTGGCTAACTCTGAGATATATGACAGCATAACCTAAGGATAACATTGGAGATACTGCCTTGTGCAGCTAAAGGTTGCACTGATGGTTGGTCAGATACAAATAGTGGGCACAATAGAAGGCAAATTCGAAGTTTGCGCCTACGGCAGTTAGATCGTAACTTACGGTCGCAGCGGACCATATCTATGGCTTATTATCTAATCATCTAATCTATTGAATCTATAATATAAACTATAATATCTAATCATCTATCAATGCTTATCCTGATTTCCTTAAGGCGACCAATAGTCTCTTTTCTTTCAATGCAAGTTATATAAAAAAAAACTAAAATCCTTCAAAGAGCCATGATAAAAGGAAACTGCCTATAAAAATTACATAGGTACACAATTTAAAAGTCTGAGTCAATCTAAAAAAAGTATTCAAAGATTTAAAAGTAAGATATTCGAACGAAACTTGTACATTCCATAACCATAGAACCTGTAGTATAGATGCACATCCATTTACCAAATGCTTTTTTTCTAAATGACTTTTAAAAAAATTCTGAATTTGAACTCTGCGCTATTGATTTATTGTTTTTATTCATTATTAATTAATTAACAATTTTTATTGATTTAATGCAGTATAGAAATTAAAGCAACCATAATTTGCCGACTTAAAAATTCATATGTATTCTACTTTCAATAAACGTAATAATTTTTGTAAAATATCATTTACGTACTTAATTATGTAAATATTTTCCTCTAAATAATCACCTTTGAACGATTTCGAACAGCGTTAAAGTTCTTTAATCCGTACGCTTTTCAATTGCAATTCGAAATGGCATCAACTAGAGAAAACACATACATTTCCACAATTTTCGTGCGTCTTTGCTTGGGCGTATTAACAGACTATTTTGCGAGTTACGGCAACAGTGCAAATCCCCAGAAATTAAACCGCAAACACTCGGCACAAAACCACAAAAGCCACACAACAAAACACCCTCACCAAAAAACACACACACTCTTGTACACAATATAAAAAAAATAAAGCAGCTATTGGGATATTTATCAATTTGTTATGCTGCCACGGCTGCGAAAATGGTTTCGAATGCTCGTAATCCAATTGCTCCTATCAATGACGTTTTCCGGCCTGCACTGCGTATACGCAATATAATGGCATATGGCTGTCCATTGAGCCGTTTGGTAAAATTGCTGTGCTATTGCTTCCTAACGTTTCTTTCGTAGTTTTTCTTTCCATTTTCGATCATATTTAAGAACCAACAAAATATATATTCTTCTACAATATAGTCCAAGCTAATTCGCTTAATTTTTCATATTTGACTATGTTTCTTGGAAAATGAAATTTTCTCACTGATTTTAATATATTTTTCGCTGTTATGTAGCTTTTTCTGAGATTTTGTACTGTTTTTGGAATATACTTATTTCAAGTCTGTTCGGTTACCGAACTCATTCGATGCATATGCACATGTGCGCGTATTATTTATGCAAAAGTTTTCCATTTATGATGCTCAAGTATTTACAAGGCGACTTTAAATGCGGCTGTCAACCGTTTCGGCGGCTTCAGTTGCTAAGCTCGTAAATACGCGCGCATTGGTTTTCAATTTGAAAATGTGTTTCGGTGCCAGAAGAGTGAGCCACATATGCATATAATATGCATGCACGTGTCTCTACTGCCTGTTCCTGTTATTGTAAGCCATTGATACTTTAATGTATGCACCAGTGGATGACGGTTTACACTCGCTCTCTGCAGGATTTGTATATGCGAGCGTGCGGAAGCCCTTTATGGGACATGCTGTTGGCTTTGTGATATGCGTGCGATATAAGCGTATGTCATGCATACACAACAGACATAGCTAGTGACAAACAAGTGCTTATTCACTTTTTTTAATTAGTGTATGTGAATATAATATCATTATATTACAAATTATACAAAGTTATATTTTGGGGTTGGTTTGGTAAAAAATCGCCATTTTATGTCTACGTTAATATTTATATAATTTGTTTTAATTAAATTAATTTTATTTTAACTTAAGAAATTATATGAGAAAAAAAGGTCCCATCAACACGGTTATAAAAAGATGAATTCCGTTGCACAATGTAAATTACGCTGCTTTTTAGAGTATATGCATGTATAAGGGATTGTTAGAAATGTTGCCTAATATGTCCTTTTCTTTCTTTGAATCCTCTGATTGTTATCATTTTCCAAAAAGAAACCACTCAAGACTAACTTCTGATGTAATATTTTGCATCATTATTTTTAAAGTCGATCTTTTTTTTACTGTGTTCAGTCGATGTTACCATGGTACGAAATATAAGCTTTGCAAATACCCCTATAAATTTGTTGTTCAGATCTGTTCATAAATCGCTCTCAAATCACACGACCATGGCAATTTCTATCTATTGACAATGTAATTAATGAGTACTAGCCAAAGTGTCAGGAACCGCTGCCTGAGTAAACAGCATGTGGGCTCTATTTGAAAACCCACAGGCTTGTGGACCAATAAATAAACCACGCCCACAATAAGTATAGGGCAAATTGTACATTACAAGCCCAAAACCAAAATACAAAGCAAATATTTATATTTTCCGCTTACGAATGTATTGAAATTCTCATGTTGGGTTAAATAAAGTACTCGTTCATTTGGTTTGGATCAAATTGAAAATGGTAATGAGCCCGCCAGACATTGTTAGTTGATGCTCATTAGGAATCAATACATATCGAGATACAATTTCTCTATACAAACATATGTTATGCAAATGTAGGACATGTTGCGCCCTGACGTTGCTCCCTGATTCATAATTAATGTATGTATTAAATTTCATTCAAAGTGCATTATAATTTCATAAAATATGTATACAACAAATGTGCTGCTAGAAATTTAATGTATTTTCTTATATAATTTATAAATAACAAATAGTATTTGTCAAATACACATTTTTTCAAAATCACATTTAAGCCCGAACGCCGATTGTCCTGTTCAGACAAATAAGCACATCTTGGAAACCAAAAGGTTGATTTCTGTTTCTTTGGTTCTTTAAGGAAGAAAATATTCAATACCCGCAAGAATGAAGGACCTTGTTGTACACACAAATAAGCATATAGATCGGTCATATCCTCGCGAGTCCTGAAAAGTCCTGTGTCGAAAAACAGTATTGACTAAGATTTCCAGCTGACCAAAGGACATCCAAAATCGTCCGTGTAGTTTTCAAGATATCAATAATGTTGTCTTCAGTCTATTTCCTAACGCATCGCGACAAATTTTACGAAGTCCGTGATTCTTAGAAGAGCTCATAATTTTTTAATGCAGATCGATGCAGTTGGTCACTTCGATCCTAGCGCACCATGTCCCTTAAAAATCTGCAAGGATATGGCCGAGTAATGCCTATTTTTCTGAAAAGGATACTATTACAAAAGTGACCATAACTTGAGCACTTCAAGGACTTTCCACATGTCCCTTAGCCGTCAGACCGTTCTTGTCTTGCCCATTCAGAATATATAATGAAAAGGACGAAGGTCCTTTAAACGGCTAAGATATACGAATATTTATTTTGTACATTAAAAAGGTCAACACTCAGCCGTGTCCTTGTAGATCCTGTCAAATCCTACGTCAAACAATCCGTTTTGATAAGGACCATAAAGTGGCCAAAGGACATCAAAATCGTCCTTCTGGTTTCGGAGATATGGCTACTTTTCTAAAAAGGACATTCTTCTTTTAGCCATATCTTGGCCATATCCTTAAGGATATCAGAAGGATATACCTTTCCGAACTCGTGAGAAGCAGGACTATCGACTGGCATTCAAGGATTTCCAGGATTCGACAAAAAATTTCACTAAAATTTATTACAGGGGTTTAGTCAGAAAATGGCCAAAAGTCGAAAAATTCGGGACTAACTTCGCCATTTGAAGGACTATCAGGATGTCCTTTGGACAGCAGATAGTCCTTACCATCCCATTTAAGAATATACAACTTGAAGGACGAAAGTCCTTCAAACAACGAAGTTTTAAGGACAAATTTCAATAAAGAAAATAGGCCATAACTCGGCTGTATCCTTGCGTATCCTGACAGGACATGTGTCAAAAAAATTGTACTGACCAGGCCTACCAACTGGCCAAAGGACATCAAGATCGTCCTTGTAGTTTCAGAGATATAGCGATTTTACTGAAATTTTGTGTTTTCAGTCGATTTTCCTTGCGGCCCGCGACTGAAAAATTACCAAGTCCAGGGTTCTTAGATGACCCCATAATGTTTTAATGCAGTTCGATGCAGCTGGGCCTTACGATTCTAACGCACCATGTCCTTCGAAAATCTGCAAGGATATGGCCGTGTTATGGCTATTTATTTGCTCAAAATGCCCTCATATCCCTCCTATGACATTTTTAATCAAATTCCTTTTTATCTTTTCAGGTTGAAGGATTTAAGGACTCCAGTCGATTTTAAGGACTTATACGAATCTTACGAGGCTATTTCTTCCAGGATCGAACGTATTTTAAGCAAGATATAGCCATTTTATGCTAAAATCGAAAATACATACAAAAAACAACAAATTTTTAAATTTTACCACAAATAAATAATTTTATTAAAATTATGTGAAAAATTCCTGTTTTTTTACTTGTAAGGCATATAGGATTGTGTAAAATGCAAAAATCGACGATCGCTAAAAATCTGTTGCATACCCGTAACGGGCGTCCGTTGGCGGCCTCTGGTTGCCGAGATATTTCTCAAATTCTGCCAAAATACCAGGCGAACAGAAATGCCCAGAACGTCGACAAAATTTTTCAGCAGCCGAACATTTTTTGTTGCATACCCGAAAGGGTCGCCCTCATCGGCGGCTGGGTCCCAAATTTGTACTAAAATTTCACTCAAATACCAGGCGAACAGAAATGCCCAGAAGGCCGACGAAACTTTTCGAATAAAAATATTCATTGCATACCCGCACGGGGCAGAAATGTAACTCATTTAAAATGAGAACTGTTAAGTAACGGCTCATGTAAAATGAGTGCTGTAAAAGCGAATGTTAAACAACAGCTGCTGAAAGAAAAGGCATACATATTTGTGGACCATTTCAATGCACACTTCGCAGGAATCTGGTCCTTTAGGTTCCCAAGGACTATACCGATGGTATGGAATAACCAAGGATATGTCAGTCAACATGGAGCCATTCAGGGGACTAGGCTTTAGGTGGGGGCGGCTGTAAAAGAAATATTTTTAGACCATATTTGCGCATTTTGCAATAGCGCGTCCTTTAGGTTCGCTAGGACTCTATCCTTGGTATGGAATAACCAAGGATATATAGGTCATCTAGGTACCAAATTTAGAGACTATTTGTTCTCCGAGGGCGTGGCAGAAGTGGCTGAAATATACAAAAATAAATGTATTTGTTTAAATTAATTCCAATCGGAAATAGCATCTGATTTTAGAAAGATATACCTTTTAGGTTCCGTGTAAGTCTTTCAAATCGACAGAACACCAACCATTTTCATTTTGAAATGTCTATCCAAGGTATGGAATAAGCAATAATATATAGAACTTCTAGCTACCCAAGGGTATTGAATATTTTGTTGTCCATGCTCATGGCAGATCCGGCTGAAAGGACCCAAAATAAAAAATTAGTTTTTGTTAACTAAAATATGTACATTCATTATATTACCTCGAAAAGCCCAAAAAATTGACAGAGCACTAAACATATTAATTTCAGCACCAAACCACTTGCCGTTTTGGTCAACATTTAGAATGACATTTTGTTAAGTGTCTATCCATGGATTTGGAGGCCATCCAGCTATCAACTATACGGATTATTATTATGTGCTGAAAAATACAAAAATAAAAGTTAATTCGTATTTTGTAAACTTTAAATGGCATTATATCGGTTAGATTACGTCCAACTTCTGAAGGATATACCTTTTGATACTAGTTGAAACTTGAATCGATCTGTACAAGTCCGAAAACGTATACGGACGGTATTTATCCCATAATTTTCACTCACAATGTTTTTAACAGCTTTTGCGTCTGTTAACTAAATCAGATCTATGTTGCGCGGACGCAGAGCGGGAATTGAGCACTCAAGCATCTTGAGAGAGTGCCATGCAAAGGTAGGTGATCAAAGGCAGATGCTTACAAGATAAATTGTTCATTGAAACGAAAAGCAGTAAAAAAATTGTGTGAGCGAGATTCAAAGCTAGATAACGCAAGAGCAAAACCACACACATAAGCATAAGTATATATCCAGACAACACACACCTTAACATATGTATGCAGAGATAATTGCCAAATATGTACGTACATATGTATGTGTATATGCCTCGTGTATTATATTCTTCTGCATCGCCCTCTCACAAATAATTTTACGAAATGAAAATATTTGATAAACAAATTTCAATTATTTCAATGTCAATTGATACTCGCGATCCGTAAGATTCCGATAATCATACACCTTTACGGTATTTGGACGGTATTTACGCAAGAATTTTCACTGATTATAATTTTAAACAGCCTTAGTCGAGTGCTGGCGTTTAACTAAAGCCAACAATTTTGAGCGCAACAAAAGTAGACGAAAACCAACGGAGAGCAAATTGAGTGGGCAGGCCATGAATTCGACTGAGCGCAATTCAAAGCCAGAGACCGTACAAGCAATCACACACATGCACAAATAGACACATGTAGAGCGAGTCGTCAAAAATGTCAAGTGTGCGTGTATATGTATGCGTTGGGCTCTCCCGCACTTTTGCGAGTAGCATCAAGAATTGTTCTCATTTCTGTGAGCCGTTTCTTTAGGCTCTCGCGCAAATTAGTTTTGTGTAGCAATCACACACATGCACAAGTAGGTACGTACAAGTACACACACAAGCACAAACATGTACAAGCAGACGGCACTCCTAATATTGCACATGCGTTCTTTACTTTAAATGCGACTTGATCTGTTTTGTGTGCGTCTGCACAACTTAGTTCGCCGTTAATTTGACAACAGCAGTCGCTTGCAAATTTCGCAAACTGTTAAATGCTGCTTGTAAAAAACTATGAAGCATGCAAAATATGCATAGCTGCCACTTTCCATTTTGGTCCAACTTAACTATGAATTTTGGAATGCCAATTAGCAGTCCGGTTCGTACCAGCCAGAATATTACAACATTTTAGGCACGGAATATTGATATTTACTATTTACGAATATACAAAAATATTTGAATAGTTACATATACATATAAAGCTCGCGTAAATGAGACACAATCTAGTAAAATCTGGCTGCTGTGAAATCGAGTGACCTAACGATGCCAAGATGAACTCGTGAACAATCAATTCTTGATTTGACCAATGAGCGATAAGCATCAGCAAAAATTCGTGTACGCGGCAGATATGTACACATCTGTATATGCGTGCTTCTGCATTGCCTAGGTATGCATTGCGGTTACACGAATTTCTGGTCTCTAAGCAGACTTGCTCTCTGTTCTGTTACGACAGCGTGGACGTAAGGCGTAAAGAATATGGGCGCACAGAAAACTAAGCAAGTCTCGCCACCGAAAACTCGTGAGAGCCCAATGCATAGGCAGGATATAGATAAAATACAAGCGAACACACACCTGAACAAGTGCATGCAGAGAGAACATTGTGTGCTCATGCATTATCTACGTATGCATTGGGCACACACGCAATTTTTATGCTGCTTATCGCTCAAAGCAATACCTACTCTATTTTATGTGCGCCAATTTTGGTATACATAAAAAATGTATCCAGATAAATATTCAATTTGAAATCAAAAGCATCGAGTGGCGTTTTAGTCAAATTGTGCAATGTGCAATTGACTACTGGGTTCAAAGGCAAAAAGCGAACAAAAAACAAAAGGAACGATCACAAGATAAGTGCATGCGAGAAGATAGTCAAATATGTACAAATGTATGTGTTTATATATGTATGCATGCTTGTACTTTTGATGCTCACGGGTTTTATTATAAAATGAAATATTAATTATTTTCTTATTAACTTTCAATGGCTGCCGATTAAGTCCGATTCTAGAAATGTATGATTGTAATAGTCTATAGAGTTCACAGAATACTTTAAATTTTGATATCCGCACTTGCCCAGATTTTACAACTTTACAACTAATCATGTTAATTAAAACTCCCGATCCATTCAAAGCTAACACCATACACTATACGAACGGTATTTACCCGAAAAATTTAATTTATTTTATACAGCTTTGCTCGACTGCTGGCGTTTAACTAAAAGAGAATTTAGTTGCGCAGACGCAAAGTGGACAAAAACCGGCGCACAGCAAATTGAGCAAGCAAACCATAAACTCGATTGAGCGCTATTCAAAGGTAGATAACGCATAGCCAACGACAGAGAGTACACACCCAAACATACATATGTATGCATGCAGAGATAATCGCCAAATATGATATGTGTATATGTATGTCTGTGTATCAGCCTGCCTAGTGCATTATTTACTTATACATTGCGCCCCCACGAATTGTTGCTGTTCTTGCTCTATTTTCTGTGCGCCAAATTTTTGTGGTTTTGAGTTCAATTGACTCCAAAAGTCAATTGCACGCTGAGTATTGTGGTTGTGCGAGAATATATGTATAAATATGCATGCTTACATTTTTTAATTTTAAATCAACATAATTCCCGTAAATAAATCCCGATCATAAAATGGTATACCTCTTGAACAGGTAGGGCTCTACATAGGCAATGAAATAAAAAATGAAATGTAGGCGCCTCTCCATTTTTTAATATTTAATTATATTATTTTTAATAATGTGTGTTGACAAATGAGACAAATTTTCAAGTCTCTAGTTTCTCTAGATTCATATAGACGGACTTTGCTATATTAATTTCGCTGTTGATGCTGATCAAGTATATACTTATAGCGTTTATACAGAGTATTCAAGATTGTTATTAAATATTTTATATTTTATAATCAGATTCCATAGATATCCTTACGACTTATTAAGCTGTCATGAATATTGCATAAATACATTGCTATATTTGTGTGATTATAAATGCGACTTGGCATAAAAAAGTTCTTTAAACTGATGCCAAGTTTTAAGCAAGCTCTAAAGCAGACCACAAATGCAACAAATGATGGAATAGCCAAAAGCCAAATACCAAGCCTTGATTCTCAGGCAGTCAAAGCATAAAGCTGTCAAGTTTGTGCCCGTTGGCGGTAAATTTTGGCTTCACTAAACAGCAAAATCAAAAGTTTTGAAAACCGCACACAACTTTCAAAACTATTGCCGCCGCAGCAGGCATAACAATAACAAACATCAGCAGCAACAGCAGCAGCAAAAACATGGTGAACTTTGTAAAATAAGAGCAACAAGCGACCCTGCCAAACAGATGACATCACTGATGAACTACGCTCTTGGACAAATTTGCGCCCAATTATTATTATTTTATTTGGGAAGCATAGTGACTGCGTGCTATAGTTCGCATTACTATGCCGAGATTGGATGGGCGCATAACCACATAAAATAAATATATGTATATTAAAATAAATATATCAGGATTGATGCCAACCAGGGTACGGCATGTACCATCACCATTTCCTAAAATCAGTTCTTGGTGCATATGATCGATAATTATTATAAGCGCTTTCGTCCATAGATCGCGACCAATGAAATTTATATCCAATTTGGTGGAGGGGATACATTGGTATCATGTATTCCATTCGTTGGTTGCGCCTTAGAGCGCATTCCAGATATGGTCTCCATTTGCCTAAGCTTGGTATGTGACACTCCTCGGATTTTCCATTTTTGAAGAGCTCAAGCCTGAGATCAAAATACATGGGACGAGAACGTTCTTGTGCATAGTTTATATGAACATCATTGCTATAGTCGTCAGTACTGTAATACATGTATACTTTTTTTTCAAGCCAATTCATTACCCTGGGCTTATTATAGACGGTCGATTTTCCCAAACATACGTTAGCCAGTTTTCCACTAAAAGTTTAACAAATTTTTACAATATTAATAACGCGAAACTTTTGTGGGCATATGGTAGATGTAAAAAATCAAATGAATGACATCTGGAACTACAATTCCTGCAAGTACGGGAAAATTGTCGGATAACTCACTATTCATTTTCAAAGATCATTGTGAATTTCATTTAAGTTGAAAATAAGTTAATTCTATATTTGTTCAGTGGTCAATTTCAGGCTCTTCACTGCAAAAATGAATGAGTAAATGATTCAAAGATTTTTGAAGTTTACCCTAAGAGCACCTACATCTATCATTTCAAGTCTCTAGCTCTTTTAGGTTTTGAGATCCTTGCGTTCATACATACGGACGGACGGACGGATGGACATGATCTAGATCAACTCGCCTATTGGTGCTGATCAAGAATATATATACTTTACGGGGTCGGAGATGCTTCATTCTGCCTGTTACATACATTTGGATTTTGCACAAATACAATATACCCTTATATCCATTTTTAATGGGTTCAGGGTATAAAAAGAAAACTTGATACACACCCTGGGTAATAGTTTCGTCTTGCACGCGCCTGGACCCTTAATTGCACCTCAGTCGCGTTGTGAGCACTTTCCGGTAACGGTATAGTTATTTCTTTGTCGGGTTCTTCCTTATCTTCCTTATCTTTGGGCGCGGCAAGTAGGTTGTCAAAATTTTGGACTAGTTCTCGAGGCACGCTGTCGTTCGACTTAAGAAATGGAATCCTAAAATCAGAATCACGCCCATCCTTTTTCATATAGTATTTTTCTCTATAGGAGCTTAATGGTCGGTAATAATCGATCCTTGCTTTTTGAGTTTCGAATCGATCATATTGCGGCATATGAGCGTGAGTCGTTCTCTTATAGTTGAATAGCGGCTGAGAAGGCATGGCTCTCAAATCGGAAGCTTTTAGCTTATAGCCAAGCGGTAATAAGCGTGTGTCATATATTGGAAGATCATCATTTGTTGCATCTAACGACTTCATTGCGTTATTTGTGACACGGTCTACTTCACTTGGAACGGCAAGAAATAATTGCTTTTCAGTCGAGCCGGCAAGTTGTGGCACGTTTTCGAATGGAAACAATCTGTGACTTTTAGCACTTTCGGCGACTTGTAGGTTCTCCATTGGAAATAAACTTTGATTTTTATAAGTGTCGGCTATTTCCAACTTTTTCATTTGACTATCCGCAATTTTGCCTATTTGTGAGCTAGCCAGTGAAAGTAAATTCTGATTAGATAATTTCCCGTTTTCCATTTGAAGTAAACTCTGATTCATCGATTTGCCAGCTATTTGCACACTTTCCATTGGAAGTAAATCCAGATTCTTCAAATTATCAGATATTTGCACGCTTTCCGTTGGATGTAAAGTCTGCTTTTTAGCAGTGTCAGCTATTTGTGAACTCGCTATTGGAAGTAAATTCTTATTGTTGACGGTGCTCACTAATTGGCCGCTTGCCATTGGAAGTAAATTCTGATTGGTAGCAGTGTCCGTTAATTGCAAGCTTTCCGTTGGAAGTAACATTTTACTTCCAGCATTGGCAGCATTTTTCGTTGGGGCAGCAGCTGTATGGTCTACACGAGTCAACTGGGAAAAACATTGATGAATACTATTTACAAAAAAAATGTCTAAGATATTGCGAAGGATCTTGAAACTTACGCTAAATAAGCCGCCAATGGCCAAAAACAATAAGAAATTTGATTTAAGCATTTCAAAAAATTTTTTCAAACTGACTAGGAATTTGATCTTGAGTCAAATTCTGCCTTATAACTGTTTGACGTCTAAGCCGCAGGTAAGTGTATTACAACTTCTCGACTCAGTATGGTTTAGTGCCGTATCACGAAAAGGTTCCTATTCGGAATGGTTAGTGATTATTTCAAAAATCATTTTGTCAATAATATTCGGTACTTGGATTTGAAGAATTTGTCGCATTAATTCGATGGTCATTTGGAGACAAAGCGAACCTTCATTAGACCCGAGCAACGCGGAGTAAATTAGTTAGGGTATAGCAATTTATATGGGAGATATAAATATAGCGGTCGGATTTGGATGGCAATAAGACGGATCTATGTTAAAACTAATCTAGATAGATCGAAAACTATATATGCATATAGAAAATTCCATACCGTTTTGATGCTAATGCGCACCAAGAAATCGGAACTGAATCCTTTCAAACGTTTAATTTTTTTTTGCTTCTGTTAATTTTAATAGATTTATTTGAAGTTGAGTGTTTGTCCATACTTTTTGAAAGTTTTTACCTATATGCTTTAATACAACTACTACTGGCAAAACTAAGACTCTAATTAAATTTGTAGTTTACTTTGAGCACATATATTTGTTCATCGGAGACCAACTGAGAGATTGACCAGACGACTAAAACTGAAGGATAATCAATCAATATCGAATTACAGTCTGTTTGCCTGCGACAAAAAGCAGCTCGATGAAATGAAAGCTGCCGCAGAAGTACAAGCTCAGCTGTTAAAACGTCAGACGACGTATCTGGGAGCATACTCACACTTTTGTTATGAATGACGCAAAGGCACTCGTAAAAGTCAAACGATTAATATTGCGCATACGACATGGTGCACAATGTAAATATATAAATAGTTTGATAGATATTGTACAAACGAGCTGGGCGAAAACCATTAGACATTAGATCATCATCAGATATCATCAGTCTAGACAGTTTGCTACGATTTGAAAAAATACCATTGAATTAAGAGTTCAAAATTCTTTTTATTGATCCACAATAGAAAGAAAGTTCATTTTGAAGAATTTGTGTAAGTTTCAAGATAAAAGCATACAATAAACGATAGTTGAATTCTAGTCTCAATTTGTCATACTGTGTTTTATATATATCTATCACATGAATTATTTATTTTATGATTTTTTAGTCACGTCTGAGGTCCGTAACTAACATGCTCTGTTCATACAGTGCTTAAGAGCTGCCAAAAATGTAAACTTCAAAGTATGCAGAAGTATGCTATCGTTTCAGCGATAGGGACAACGCCAACAAAACATAAAGCAATGCCAAAATAAGCAAAACCATTAGCCAGGCCAAAGCCAAACTGTAGCTGCTATTAGACAAAGACTTAAGTCAAGAGTCACGTTGGCCAAATAAATTTTGTATAATGTTGCTGCGCCTCGAGCGCAAGCATTTGTAACAATAATTTTGACAGCAGGCTGAAACATTGGGGCCCAGACGTTAGGACTGTTAGTTGCAGAACCTCAGAGCTGGACACTTTGAGTTATGTTAGAAAAAAAGGTCCCAGATAAATATGTAGTGGAGCGCAACGCTCAATTGCCTGACAAACACCACATTCGATGACAAATTAAATGAAATGTTCCCACAGAATTTAACAAATCTATTGGCGGCAATTACGAATCAAGGCAGCTTCTGAATTTATAGTCAAATAAGTGGGCCTTTAAGTTAAGGCTAGCCAAGTAAATGGCACTTTGGCATTTAATGGGCTCTTGAAAATTAAAATGCCATTTTGCTACCCTGTATCAAAGCGAATACGAAAGCAGTATGATAAAAAAAAAACGTAACATGTCCGACACTGCTTAAACATATATATTCCTGCTCTGGCGTTCATGCAGAAAACAGCTGGATATGTGCAAATTTATTTCTTAAATTTTTAGATACATATATGTAAAATTATTCTCTCAGCTATCATATATAAATTAGATAATAGCAAATAATAATTATATATTCAATATATAAAATATATTGGAATAAGCAAGTTATAGAAAACAAATCAAAGTATTATATTAGTATTGCAGGGTATATTCAAGTCAAGCAATGCCAGCAATGCACACTTTAAAACCAGATGTTTTATGTGCAGGGCTGAGGTAATGGTCGATAAAGGGAAAGGCCCACGGGTCCTCGGCTTAGGAATTAGATCGCCAAATTTGTTGTCAATTAAGTTGATGATTTTATAACTCTGATTTTTATGACCAAAGTTGTATTTATGGCCTGATTCGGCCACGCCAATTGCCTTTAATACATTTTAAGATAAGTAACTGATTCAAATTTCGAGAAATTTATGTTAAAATTGGTTATTGAACGAGAATGCTTATGCAAAACTAAACATTTCTTTTAGATAATGATTTTTAAAGAATAGCCCTGACTCTACACTCTCAAAATACTCTGTTTAACACGTGTCTATAGCAATTTGAGAGCACTTCCTAAGCCAGAAACTTTTTAATCGTGTTGGTCGAAGGCAACGGTCACTTGAAGCGCCCAATTCTCTATGCTATTATCCGATCCATTTATTTGACAACTCAATACTATGAGTGTGCGTGTGTGTGTGTGTTTGTCATTTTCTGAGTTTACGACATTTTAGAAAATTTATTGCAACACCGCGCCAGCAGCAGGTTGGCCCGGAAGTCGACGAGTCGTCGCCAGCTTTTAGCAAGACGAAAGCGAGTAACCAGATTCATGTTGGGGAAATTGCCAAAAGTCATTAAGCTAGCGCATCGGTGCAACAGCAATGAGATTTTCTCACCTGCTACCCAAGGTGAGCAGCGGAAAGTCAAGAAGGAATACTGGCAGCGATGATGACGATTCCAATGGCTTATTTTTATGCAATCCCATTTTATTTGCACCCATAATATTGCTGTCTTAGTTGGCTACACACAGCACGCAGCCCAAGCAGTGCCTGCCATCTGTTACTTGCGCTTACCATAAATATAATTAAAGTTTCATTTCCGTTTTGTACTTGAAAATGGCACTTGCTGTGAGCACATGGCATATGAGTGATGCAAGCGAAACCAAGAAAGTCGTTTTAGTCAAACAATCACAGCCTCATACTTATTTGCTAACATGCCATTAACAGTAAGACGTCGTCATTTTAAGCATTTCAATTCGAAATACATAGAAAACACAATTATATCTAAGCCATGGTTTTGATAAGAGCTTGCTTCAAGGTGGAAACTCAACAGCTACTAGCTGGCTTCCAATGTCGGTTTTCAACAGAAATAACATTAATTTAACAGGGCCTTAACATTGGAATGGTTTCATGTAAGACTTGCGCCCTGTTAAAATACATGGAAAGTCAGGATTGTAAAAAGAAAATATATAATATTTGAAAGAATATGTTTTGGCCAATTACTTCCGAGCTATTTAAAGAAACAGTTTCCAGGCGTGTTCTATAACCGCACCAAGGATTGGTGTTTTATTTAACTGTTTCAGAGAGTCAGGTTTGACAGGTAGATTTTCTGACGAACTCTTAAGATCAACCTAACCGCAATCGAACAGTCAGCAAGGTCTTGCAAGGTCTTATCAAGCAGAGAAAATAAATATACTTTGTTTGACATTCAGAACAGTGTATATTACAAATAGAACGGGCGGTACTCATCTGAAGCCAATAGAAACGTGCCCGACGTTCTTTATTGAAGCATTTTGACGCCTACATAGGTGCAAACGACCATGGCACAACAGAGGAGGGTATAACGCAACTTCTGGGCATCCAGCTTGCCCTGAGCATTGCAACAGAGCAAATTCAGAAGATAGCGCCAGAAAGTGGGTCGCCGGCGTCTGCGAATCCTTCTGGCTGTCAGGGCATCGCCAATCAGTTCGATCTCCTTGCGGAGCTGCGTTTGGCTGATCAGCTTTAACAGTTGGCCGCAATTGTTTGTGTTCCTGATGGCCGTTATTTCGTCCTGACTGAGATAGTTGACGGTGCACAGCTCCCGCTCCGAGGAGATATTCGGTTCGGGTTCAGAATGCGTCAGGACACTGGGACACTGCATAGGGGCCTCCCAGCCAGTAAATCGTTCGGCCTTTTGCAATTGATTCATTTCACAATGCGTCGACGAAGGTTTCAAGGTGCCAGCGCCATTGTCATCCACGGTAATGCTGGTCCCGCTATCTGTAGTGCTGTAAAACGAAAAGTATTCGGTGTCCGGGTCCGGGTCCTGGTCCTGGTCCCCACTCCAGTCGGTGTAATACTCTGAGAGCAAGATTTGCGGATGCTGGTGTTCAAATGCAATATTGGCATCCTGTACGGACGGCTGCATTTGGTGCTCGGATGAGAGTTTTGTGATTGCCTGAAAGACAAAGTTGGCGTTCTGTTCCGGAGGCTGCATCTGGTGCTCGGATGAGGATCTCCTGATTGCCCGAAACGCAATGTTGGTGGCTTGTACGGATGGCTGCATCTGATGCTCCGATGAGTATTTTGTGTATGCCTGAAAGGGAAAGTTGACGTTCTGTTCTCGCGGCTGCATCTGATGATCGGATGAGTATTTTGTGATCGCCTCCGGTTCGCTCTGTTGCTGAATTTCGTAGGGTTCCACATCGGGCTCGTACTCCGCCAGCTCCTGCAGCTGCTCCAGCTGCTCCTGCAGCTCATCCCCGCCTCTATACCGCTGTGATCGGGCTGCCCGCTCATGTGCCGCCAAGTAGCGCCACTCTGAAAGCGTCAGGTCGCGACGTCCATTATTTGGCCTCTCAGCGTTTTGCCAGGCATTCACATAGCCCGGGCGCTGACTACCCTGGAAGCTGTACAGTAAATTGCGTGCACGCCATTTGGCACGCTCTGCAATAATGGCCACATGGAGACGGCGCTCCAGTTGGCGGCGATTGAGATTTGCGACATGGCGCGGTGCAATGTAATAATTGTAGCACAACATGCACAGCTGACTGTTGTTCAGCTGCTGAAGCTGGTCCATGGTCGTGGGCATGGTGATTGCTCCGGCTTTTGATTGACTGGCGTTGAGAGAGTTCCTAGAGCAATGATTTTTGGGTATAATTTATTATAATATTTGTATGTGTTCATTAACGATGTTCGAAATTTAATTCACTGGAAATTTGGATCTGCTCGTTGCCGTCAATTCTCGATAATTTTGGGGTCAAATAATTTGTACAGTCCTGGAGATATTCCAATACAAACAATATTTGTTACATGATCATTGTAAATCATAATAATAATAATATATATAATACATTGTATATATAAAAATGACCAATTTCCTCAAGTTGGGACTACTAATTTTTTATTGCCAAGTAAATAATATATTTGATTGAAAAATCGAGTGGAAACATCACGAGAGATATATATCGCACATATGAAATTGAAATCCATTGAAACAATTTCTCGACTTGCAACACTGTTTCTGATTTAACTGTTATGTTTTTGAAATCTATTTCACAAAACAACACTTCGTGCTTCTGTTGAAGACACATTTGATTTTAAGATATTTTCATCGAATTTCACACAACACTTTCAAGTTTCGTGAATGCATTTCAGAATTTATGACTTAATCAGTCGATAAGTGCAGACGGGGACCACGTCTTACACAATATCCGAAACAATCACTTTTCTGGTCTCCAACTGAAGTGGCATACAACCGTAACATATTGCCGGTAAGACTAATTTTATTAACAACTACCAGTAATTACACATAAACGTAATCGCGGGCCAAAATTGAAGGCAAAAAATAAACGTATAACCATTGAACCTTGACCCTCATTTTCCATCCAAGAGCGGTTGGTATTGAGGGACACGATTTAAAAAAATTTTCAAAAATCATTGAAAATGATTTTGAGCCCAATCCGATTGTAAATAAAAACGTTGCATGCAACCTTTTACCGCTTTATTTCCACAGTTGCGGGTGGAATTCCCAAAATTGCACATATTCATTGAGTTCTTATGTAGGGCTTTGAAAGTTTGATAAGTTTAAAGCAAATCGGACAAAGCTTTAATCTTCTTTCCACTGAGGCAGCTTGAATTCTGCAAAAAGTTTGAAATAAACTCAAATAAATTTTTGTAAAGATTTTTACACAAAACATCACCCACCAATCAGTTTACGGTTGATCTCCAATCAGTCAGTCAGTCAGTCAGGACAAACAGATTTATATAGAGACCAGCGGGTATAGCCCGGCCTTACCCGTGGCACGCATAAAATAAATGTTCTCAAAAAACTATGAAATTAATTTTGAAACTGATCGAAACAAACAACTTTCATACAAACGTCTTCCGCCAATTTACCATTGTTGCGGGTGGAATTTCCCAAATCGCTGAAGCATGTATTCATTAAGTTCTTATATAGAGATTGGAAAATAAGTTTGTAGCAAATCGGACACCACTTAAAACTTCGCCCAAGAAATCTGTGAATTGCATTTCTACCAAAGGCGTTTAGATTTTGCGATAAATGTGAAACACGTCTCAAATGATTTTTCATATAGAAAAATGAAAATGAATTTGAGCGCGAAACGTAATCCACCAAATCTTTGACCCCCATTTCCAACAAGGAGGAATACATTTTTGGAAAAGTGTGAAACACCCCTCAAATGTATTTGAACAAAGAATTTTGAAATTGAGTTTGAGGCCGATCGGATGGTAAACAAAAAAGTTTCATACAAAAGTTTCTCGCGATTTTTCCATACTTGTGGGTGGTATTCACCAAAACCCCGTCTTAACGTGCACCTTCATCACATAATTTAACTACATGAGAATTTCAGCTTCCTAGCTCTTACGGTTTGGGCTGACAGGACAAACAGTTTTATATTGAGATATACATTGTGGTTTAAAACCTATCTCTCTGGTCAGTCAGCTTTTGTTTAAGTTGAATTTGGATGTGATCGATTACGGAAGACATGACAGTAACAGCTCAAGTATGACACATATGGCGCGTTCATCTCGGAAGGTCTCCAAGACGATATGCCCTAAGATCAGAAATGGGCGACAATGGCGACATATGCTGAAATTCATTATCAAGGTGATCATATTTGTTGTTGCGATCAATACTCCGATACCATCAGATGGCGCTGCCGAATGGGATAAGGACGAACTTGGCTTTGGCACGCTACTAGACAAGGAAGGGACCCGACATTTTGAGTTCAACGAATTTACCAAGTATGAGTCTAAGCCTATGTATTCTGCAGATCCCAACTATCATAGCCTGTATATGAAGCCAATACACGAATTGACACACATAATGTTTGGGGACGATGTGTATATACCAAGAGGTGGGTCCTTATATTTACAACGTCAGCTGCCGGTTGATCTAATCAAATGATCCTTACCCCAATAGGTTATATTGAGAACACGAATAGCTCGAATGCTCTTCACCTAGGAAACAAGGTCGAGACCAATGATTGGATGGATTTGCTTGCCAATAACAAATTGCTGATCGTCTGGATATTGCTTATTTTCTTTCTTATCATTATCTTACCGTTTGTCGCGTAAGTAATAGGTTTAAAATTACACAAGTTATTGATTAAATGTTCTTCCCTGAGCGCATCTCAAGTAACTAAATATCTAAAGCAACCAAATTTGGTCGTAGTTTTTATACATAACAGTTATAATTATTACATCGAATAGTAAAGTATACAATATAGTATTATTTCGGTTATTGTATAGGTGTGACAATTCGTATCTAGCAACTGTGTTATAGGGTACTTTCTAGCCGAGCTCCTCCCACTTTTTTCAACCCACATAAACTAATTAAATGCTCTCTCAACGATACACAGAGTCTGCTATTTCTGCTTTTGCTGCTGCCGTTGCCCCAACGTCTGCCCACCTTGTGCTCGAAGCTCGCATGGTGCAAAGCGCACTTTTTGCAGCATATTAATGCTGCTGCTCATTCTGGGAATACTGTAAGTCAATTATATTTCATTTTAAGCAATTTTAATATTTGGCATAAACATAGAATGGGATTACTCATAGCTTTCCTTAATGAAAAGCTAATAAATCGCGGGCTTCGAGAAAGCATCGAGAACATGCATCGCCATGCCGAAGACACGTGCGTATTTTTGAAGGATGTCTGTAATCATGTCAACCACTTGTTCACTAACAACTTTGAAGAATTGGAAACGCATCTAATAGCTTCGCTAAATGGTAGGGACCACTGTTGCATCCCGAACCCGTTTGAAAATGTTTCCCACATATCACTCAGTCAGGCATTCCCGACTAGATCACTTTTATTTGTTTAGCTAACCTTTTGTGCATTTTTCGCAGAGGCGGATACCCATATATTTATGGATCTTACCGAGAGCTCTGGTCTCGTTGCACTATCAGAAATAGAACATATTTTCTCCTCCATGCCGGAAGCATTAAGATTATTGAAACGGGCGGAGAGCTACAAGAACTCGCTTATCTTTCTTATGTCCCAGTTTCGAGATGGTAATTGTATAAAATGTGATTAATCTTTTATATATAGTAAATATCTCAACGATCATTTTATTGTACAATATTTAAGGTGTGCGTGGTATAAAGCGTGATGTTACCTATCTTCATACGGTTTGGTGTGACTACAAGGAATGCAATAATTTTCTTAGGAATAATAAAATTCCGACGTGGGGTACTAAGCCCTGTCTGCACGTGGATAATGTGGGTAAGGTTTAAGATGAAAATGTGCATTACATTCGATTCGATTCTTTTCAGCTCCCGGACATTATACCATATGTGGAGGCCATTGAAGATATTATAAAAGAAGAGGTGGTATTAGTAGCAAGGAATGGGATAGAACGCTATCATGAAGTCAACAAAATGATCGAGGATGTGGTAAATCCGCAGATTCCGCCATTAATCACAAAGATTGGCAGAGTTGGTATAGGTGTCAAAGAACAGGGCGAGAAAGTATGCAACATCATCGATTCGATAATGAGTGATATTTATTTTCAAAATGCGCGCATCACAAAATCTTTTGGTGATTTCAATGATACATACGGACCTGATCGGAAAATAATAAGCGTCATCTTGTTTTTAATAATATTAGCGGTAAGACATAACTTTGAAAACGGTGTATTAGAAAGCTTCTATAAATCTCGGACTTGGTAAAAGCTTCATAAATATCACATAAATATATATTACAATATTATTAATTTCCTGACAAACTGAATTCCTTGGCCGTTCCGTTCCAGATTATCGTCATATTGCTTGTTGCATTTATTTTTGGCTGTTGTATTCGAAGAGATAACACTGGATCCAAGTGCTTATTACTGTGAGTAGCCAATAAACCTCTCTCCGTCTCTTTTTTTATCTCTATGTTTCTCTCTTTCTCTGTCTCTGGCGCTCTCTCTCTCTCGCTATTTTTTTTAGGGCTATCATACTGATATTCTTCTTTTTATCGCTCCTCCTTCTCGTTATGATGTTTTACTTTTTATTGGGAATGATAATGTACTATGGTGTGTGTATACCGCGTACTGATGAGGAGAGACAGAATCTCTTTAGTGCGATTGAACCTGAGGCAAACGTAAAAAATCCACAGGAGTCAAGCATAACAAGGACATGCAAGGAAAATCAGACAATTTTTGATGCGCTGCTTGAGTATAACTTATTTGACCTAAGTAATATGAAGGGTGAAATTGCGCGCAATATATCTACTGTCGATGCGGCAGCGGCAATTTCTGCTGATCTGAGCAAAGTAAAAGTCCTACAGGATAATGAGATAATTAAGATTAATAAGGCGCAAATCGGAAAACTGTCGAATTATCATAGCAGATTGGCTACAGAACATTTGTGCACAGAAATATCAGCTTTGAATCTTATGCAATTTAGACCGAAATACTATGAGTGGAATAAACGTTTTTTCTTCCCCGTAGATAAGCATGATCAAAATATGAGAACCAGACTAATATCCGCTTATCCTAGCATTTGGAGAATTGGGCTAGACATGGACAATGTTGCATTGATTGAACCAAATATACTAAAAGACATGGAGAAATTAAAAAGCAGACTGCTCCAAACTGACAAACTTATAACAAGAAACAATAATGACTTTAACAATACAATTAAGCCGCTAATGGATTCAGTTGCAAGAGCAGAAGAATTTATAAGAAGTCGTGGCAGTGATTATGTAAATATGCTATGTAATAATCTAACCGCAGCGGTTAACGAGGAAATCAACCACTATGTTAATTATGTGATCAATGAGTGTAATTTGCGTGTTGGATCCTGCCGACCCATTGCCTACATGTATCAGCACAGTATTGAAATGGTTTGCGAGCGCTTGGTCGATCCCATTGTAAGTAGCTCTACAAAAATATCATTAAATGATGTATGCCAATATTCCTTCAATTGTAGAACGGATTCTGGTTGGGCTTATTGATTAGCGCCTTGCTTTTTCTACCCCTCTTGTTTGTTGCCCATCGACTGCTATGCTTGTACAGGGTACATAGCCATGTTGGGGCGGCTGGAGTTATGTTCCTTGATAGAGATGGATACAACTGCCCGACCTGTACGGGAATACCGTATAAGCCGCCACCTGTTGTCGTTTGTGACGGCGGGCAGAATACCTACTGTCCCTGCGCCGATGCTAATAACCCAGATGGAAACGCACTCAAGGAAAAGCAAGCGTGATGCGGATTTATTCTTAGAATATTGCAATCGAATCATCATGTGCGTCGTGCATGTGTAATGTATTCACAATTACAGGTTGTCGATGCAAACACACGGTTATTCCACAACTGTATTGAACTATACTGAAACAGATTGGAAAAGTGCAGTACATGACATTCTACAGAGTCAAATCTAATGCATTCAAAAGAAATTTATCGAAAAGTGAATGAAAACAATTGAAATTTAAGACTGGAAAAATCTTCGAAAATATTTAACAAAATGTATATTATATGTACAACAGAAATGAGAGGTCAAATCAAAATAAAAAACAACAAAAATCATAATTATTTTGATATATAAAACTCTTTGACCTGAATCATAATTATGATGAATGAATGAAAAAACTGCTAAAAACATTTTCATGAAAGATCTTTGTTCAAATTTCTTTGAGAGCTGTTGCAAACTTTTCGGAAAATACATTGTACCTTGGTGGAACTAATGAAAACATGTTTTACCGTAAGAACACTCTCAATCCGTTCAGAATTCGTAGTAAATATGTATCTCGGCGGTTGACCATTATACTATAACCAATTTGCTATATAAAATATATATATATGATTTAGTATGTATGTGTGTAGTATGAATTCGAATCCTAATATTGATAAAAAAGCTACTAATTGCAAGCTTAAATGGGAGGTAATGATTAATGTTGTTAAATGGAATTTATGCAAGATTTGTTGTTTATGTTTTTTGTTATATAAATTATATGGCAACAATATAATAATATCCTGCAAGGGATATTAAAATTTGATAAGGTTCATTTCAATTTTATATAAGTACATGTACAGATTCGAAAATTTTATTTGTAAACATTTAGGCTACACAAAACTACAAATGGCATATGTATTCATACATAAAGATTATTTGATTTAATTGTTTGTTTTTTTTTTTCTTTGGCAAACCTTAGAATAGAATTGTCAACTTGTTGTAATTTTCTCAAATTCATTAACTTAATTGTATTAATAGCTTGTAATAAATAATATTACTATCGTTTAATATTTTGTAATTGATTTTTAGCATTTTAACGCATAACTTTGCTGACATTTAATTGGAGCTTTCGCAGCGTATTATTATTGTCATTGAATATTCATCGTTTGGTGATTGGAAATTGTTTACTTTGTTTTTTTTTTTTTTGGGTCTTTAATATTTTTAATTATACTTAAGCTATTAAGTATTTACAAAGCTCAACTCCGAACAAGAACTTTTAACGGCATTGAATATTTGTGTATATCATCATTCATAAAATTTGAGCGAACTAAGTTAAATATATATATTTGTCTTTTTTTGTTTGTATTTGTTCTTTGTTCAAATATTGTTAAGGTCTAATTGATTTTAACACAAAACTTTTGAATAAAGTTTGTTGCTTATACAAATTAGTATTTTTTTCTTTTACTTTATATTTTGTGAAGCTTTTTATCGAGTGGAATAACAATCTCTACCTTCGATTTGAAATGTACTATTTAATATTTATGGGTTAATTGCAAGAACTATAACATTGCATTTCTTAGGCGTTTGTAACAAGTTTTATCTGCTCATCTTTTAATACTAAGTATGAAAAAGTAATTTAAATTTGAACTCAATTCAATTTAATTATATTCATAATTATTTACATCATGATGTATGCTAATTAATACGTTGAATGGAATAATTCCCAAATTTGTTTGTTTTTATTTTCTTGTTTCTTATTGATCTTTCGAGTGTCTTTAATTGCAGACAATCGCTTCAAATAAATTCGTTGATGTTTTGTGACAGCTTTCACAACTGTTCCAAATTACTTGACATTGTGTGCGTCTTGGCCGCTTTTAGCCGCAAAACAAATGATGAGGCAAGCCGACGATAACGAGAGTACATCAAATCATTATGCTCCATTCCATCCTCGCTCTCGGTATCGTGCTCGTGCTCGTCCTCAAACACTCATCGTTTGCGATTATAGGCGCCAAGCGAAGACTGCCTTCATTCTTTCATTTCATGTCCATTTGTGCCCAGTTCGAGCAGCTCATGGGGCTCGGCATTTAGCTATACATACGTGTATGTACATAATATATATATATATATATATATATATATATATATTTATATATATAATCGATTTATAATAAAAATTATATGTATAGGCACAAGAACTTACCCGATCAACGCTTGCCAAATCGTTCTTCGACAAATGATTAACCAAAATAGTACCAAGAGCATCGCACATGACATTGATAGTGGTGCGGAAACGATCACTGAAATTAATGAAGCAGAAAATATTTATCCAGGACCAGAGAGAAAGTACTAGCATTTACATACAGCAGCCAGTCGACAGCGATAATTAGCGAGACATCCTTAGGCTCCAGGCCGACAGTGTCGAGTACCATGACCATGGTAACAAGGCCCGCCTGTGGTATGCCCGCTGCACCAATTGAAGCAGCCGTCGCCGTTATACTGACCGCCACAATGGTGCCAAATGAGTAGCTCATCTCACGGTACTGGGCAATGAATAGAGCTGCCACCGCCTCATACAAGGCGGTGCCGTCCATGTTGATTGTTGCGCCCACAGGTATGACAAAGCGGGTAACACGTGGGTCTATGCCCATATTATCGAGGCATTTAATAGTCAACGGCATGGTGGCCGAGCTGGAGCCCGTGCCAAAGGCAGTGGCCAACACTTGACTCAATTTGGCTATGTAACGATACGGCAGGCGACGTGTACCCAAAAAGAATATGACCGCGATGGTACCTATATATACAAAATTTAATATTATTAAAGAAAAATTTTATCTAAACTGAGCCGCTTACCAAAGCCGTGCAGGAAGAGGCCTATCATAACGGTTATGAAATACCATCCCAAAGATTGTATTGTTGCCGCTATAGAGTCCATCTCAATGATTTTGGCTGCTATTAAAAAGGCAACGCCCAGCGGTGATATCCTGCAAAAATCGTCCATTCACTTTAGCCAGATGCTCAAGAATCGAATCTTATTTTTGCACACTCACCAAATAACCCACGACGTTATTGTCATCATAGCTTCACTGAGCGTTGTAAAAAAGTCCTGCAGCAGTTGGCCCTTCTCACGCATACGACCGATTGTTGTGCCCAGTATTACGCTGAACATGACCAGACCCAGTACATTGGAACCCTCACGCTGCGCCGACTTGAACTCCCAGTTCTCCATGGGTTCTATAAGAATAAGAATTTAGTGATATAGTCGATTGGCTGGCAGAGTGTGTTTACTAACGTGCTGGGGAAATGCTGGTATTCTCGAATATTTCCGTACGATGCTGGAAGATTAGAGTTATGAAAAAATAGTAATTAATTAATTACTTTTCAGAACAAGTTATTTAAAATCCCCCAACAAAATTATATATATTTTTTATCTTTTTTTGTTTATCCATTTTCATATTCCCTTTCCTACCCTAAACTCTTACTATTCCATGAATAAAATATTTATATCTCTCAAGGTTTCAGTTTCTTCTCAATCTTACGAGTCTTGTAATGAAATGTGGCTTAATAGTAAAATATGTTGAAGAGCATAGTACATTCAATTTCATATGCACGATCAAAAATAAAAACGACAATAATCTAATTGCGCAAATGAATATGCATTCATATTTACCTATAAAGATACGCATACACACAAACACACATCCGAGGGGAATACTTTCATTCAATTCGCGTTTGACATTATATATATCTTACATATCATATATGCCCATACATAGCACATTTCGTAGTTGAGACTGCGTCTGTGGTGATAATTGAAAATTCAACGTGTACGTAAATTAGATATGTATGTTTTATATGTACATACGCGTACATATGTATGTATGTCTGTGCTCCCCCTATAATTTTCAATTTCAATTGAAACGGAAAGAACTTTGCTTTGGAGTAACCTATCATGTCAGTTTTGATTATGTGCCGCGTTGTGCTTTAATCAAATTATGTAAACAACAGAGCACAATTGAATAATTGGCACAGTTGCAATCAAGAATTGAGCGAATGCGTATTCTGGCAAAAATCCAGCAAAGATATATCCAAATACCTGCTCGGCACGAACTGAATATCGCGGCCGATAAAATTGTAACGCTTCCAGTATGAAATGCATAACGTAAGCAATATCGCTTCTTTATAGCTTTCTTATCTTTAACAGTGGCTGAGATTTCGTTTAACTCTCTGGGTTAATGGAGAGCGACACGTATATGAAATTGAAAAGAGATTCGGCTGATAGTCTGACAGTTCTGCCCATGATGCATCGTGAAGTTGTTCTTGCTTTTAAAACATATTTGGGGGCATAGAAAAGCGATACTTTTACGACAATAGATACAAATTTCGTGATGCTGATTAGCACAACAAAGTTTAACAAGCTTTTATTACACAAATACTATTGCTATTATATCACCAAAATTTTAGCATATTATAAAGCATTTCCGTCTATCCCACATTGATAATAAGAAGTGTGTATCTTGTGATCTAAATAAATTGAACTTGTTCCCATAACATACCTGAAACATTGTTGACTGTATTATGTTGTCCGTGAACATATTTCTAATAGAATGAGAAGAGAATAAAAAATTATAAAATCATCGTAGGATAAACTGCATAAAACGTACCTCACTAAGTCCATTAAAGTGTCTGGCGTCAACACCTTTGATGCTTTATCAATAGTCTCAGTGCGTGTCTCCACAATTTTGGCACCCTGGCCGGGTCGTATGGTTGTGACTAGACATATGCCCAAAATAACTGCCGATATTGTTGTTACAAAATAGTAGGTGATAGCTCTGAAAAAGCCAAAGATGTATTTCAATATTTTATCCAAGCGCCGAACTGTGCTCACCTCGTCGCTATTTTGCTGGACATACTCAGATCCAGTCCGCCGATTGCACTTGTTATGGAGGACACCAGCAAGGGTACTATGAGACACTTTAACATGCTGTTCGAATAATTAGAGATATAATCAATGCTTGTACATGTCGAGCTGGCCAGCTAGAGAACTTACCGCAAAAATATTTCGCCCGGAAATGATATATACATAATCTCACGTTTTGTCCACTCGCCGGTGCTGTTCTTGATTATAAAGCCAATGAGACCGCCCACAAAGACACCGATCACGGTGGCCATTGTGAGCACATTCTCCTGCAAAAAGCTCTTAAATTTGTTCGCATCCTGCTTGGGTCGCGTCATTGTGACTCTATGTAAGTATTACCCTAGGCCCGTACACACGGGCGTTACCAGAAGTGCGTTTCCGTTGGACCTTGGTGCAGCAACTAAGCCAACTTGATTAACTAGCCAAAAGTATTTCTATAATTTAAATAGAGAAAACACAAATATAACTTAATATTCTGTCATTACATTTTTTATAAAGATATTAATTTTTTGAAATGTAAAACATTTTCTAATTTTAAAAAGTTAATTTAATTAATTTAATTTTGGCCCACCTGGCAAACTGGATGGTAAATTTACAATGGACGTAATAAAATAAGCGTTAATATTGTGTGCTTTCGAATTGCTGGTTATAACTTCAATCTTTATTAGCATGTTGTCAAAAACTGCTGCTGAGATCTTAAAAATCTACCAATGAATTTGGAATGCATGAATTTAGCAACAATTATTATTTAACACCCATTGTTCGCATTGTTTGAGAAAATGTGCTAAAAGCTAGCTGCGAATGCAGCTCAATTGATATATCTGTGCTGATTGTTTGCATTGAGTGTAATTGAGAAATATTTCCGTTTTTTTTTTTTTTTTTCGTTTTGTCATAAGCGTGTCAGAACAAATAAATTTACATAAGCCATCACCTAATGAAAAGTAATGAATAACGAACCCATTACAGGCAGCACTTCACTGAGATCAATGCCAAATAATAGGGATGATCATGTGCCGACAAACTGTGCGAAAACTGATCCAAATTGTCGAGAAGGCTCTTAATTGAACTGCCAGACTGATGTGTAGATCTGCATAAATGCATTCGAGTAGATTAATCAAGAATAAAATTATTCACACTTGGCATTGTTTACACAATTACCAATGAGTTTTGTTGGGCATTTAAAAGTATTTCATCGACACATAATCAATATAGTATACAATTAATTATTGTTATTTAGCGAGAAATATGATTACTCTCAATAACACGAGAACAAGCATATAGAACATATTTTAAGGCTATGTTAGGCTAGATTACTATCATTGAATGTGAAATTAAATGTGATAGGTTATATAGAAAAATTGCGCAGTGTTTCTCGTTTAACAGCTTTCCCTTAATGCATTCATATTGTGCTTGTAATTCGGAGTTGAATATTTTCAATTTGCATATTTGAACGCTATCGAAATACGCCTTGCAAGGTTGTAAGCATATTTTAAAAGTAATGTGAATTATAAATCATTTTGTTTAGCTATACTTAATTACTTAATTTTGCAACACATATATCATAGCGTTTACTTGGCTATAAAGGGTCATTCGATTATTTCCAGTATGTGACGGCATTTTAATTAATTCCTACAACTCATTAAGAAAACAAATGAGACTGACCGCCTACATGTTGTTATTGTCGTGCTTGTTGTTGGTTGCAATGCAAATCAATTTGTGTGCCCAGAACATTGACAATGAGTTTTATTTGCATCTAACATTGCGCGTTCGAACTACCGCCACTTACGAAGTATTCATAACAGATTCAATAGCTTTTCAAACAGCATTTAAAAAATGTTACATAAAATCGTGTCCAGCAATTTAATTGCATGTATTCTACATATTCGATTTAACACACCTATTTGACCTTTGTAAAGCCAAAACTAGGCATCAGTCGACTAACAGAAGGATTAACTTTTCAATTCAATCTATCTTCTAGCCGATTTATAGTATTTATAGCTGTTTGCTGTTTCAGCAAACTTTTTAAAGTTTCGTTGGAAACTAAGCTAATCAACATAATTTTTTTATGAGTACTACTGTTATATCATAATTGCATTTGGGTATCATCATGACATGGTGTGCGAAATATTTTCGTTTGTGCTTATAATTAGAATTTGGCAACTAAACATTTCGCATATTTATTAAAACTTAACAGAAACAATTTTATTTGTTTTTATTTGAAATGCACTTTATACCCTGTATTAGCCTTAAGTAAGGCCAATATATTCACGGTCACAAAAAAAACATATTTAATAATATGTTTTTACAATTGAAGACTCAGTTAAGGTGTGTGCATATGCGAATGTGTGCTATGCACATGTATTTGCGTAAAAGCTAGAATTCTAATAAATAACAATTGATGTTTTTGATGAACGTAAGTTTATATTAAATTAGTTTTGCTAGCTGTCATCGAGCACATCAAGTTTGTTTTTATAAACAAGTCAAAGTGACCCAGAAGGAAGTGTCGACTAGAGCACACCCTGCAAATAAGCTGCAATACAGACATGCATAATGAAATATATGAATTTTAAAATCTATACAAAAATCAATATGCATTTGGAACCCTTCCGTACCTATACTCTTTGGGAACTACGCAGTTAATATAGCAGACGGATCGAAAAAAATATTGCTGATAATCAGGAATATATATACTTTCTCGCGATGCAAATGATTGTTAATGAATATTCGAAAGAATTTCACAATATAAATATAGTAATTATTAAATGCAGTGTATTATAATCAAAAATTAGACGGATTACAACTAGATATGTTAACTTAGCTCTCAGAAATATTTTACTGTTAGAAAGATACTAATTGTGTAAACAAGAAACCTTCAATCGATCTTTCTAGAACTTAAAAAAATATTACTTATATTTTATGTCTAATAGAAAAACTGGTAAAAATAACCAATTAACATTTGAAGCGTATATCAGGAAAGGCAATTTGAATTTTTTAAATACATCATTTACCCGTTCTACAGACAGACAGACGACTATTTTTGTACATGACAGAAATTTGCATCAAAAATAGTAAAACTGCTAAAAATAATGCAACAGAAAAAAAAGTAGCAAAAACAAAACACACGTAAAATGAAAAGCGAAAAAAAGAAAAAACAAAACAAAAACAAAACAAAAAACAAACAAAAACAAACTTTGTGGTATATCCAAGTTGAAGTGCGGCCAACCCTTAAGCAGAAAAAAAAGGGGGAAAGGGCCTTGGCCCTATCACGGGTTGGCCCTTACCCGCTCCCCGCCCTCCCTCGGCAATGCAGCTGATGCGGCGAGCGCTTATCAGCAGCAACAATCGAAATCTGCAACGCTCTCTCTTAACGCAGTAAGCGAAAATCGATGCATTAACAAATTAAACATAATCTTTGGATGTGCTGGACTATGGAACAGACAGGTTACACGTTCAGAAGTGTCAATATTCATAAATAGAAAATATGATGGAAAGTAAGTTTACACTTAACTAGTGTGTGTTTCGGTAGGACGTGGTTTACTGAAGTATTGATATATTGATGAGGTATAGCCATATGTGGTATTCATTTAAAATTATAAAACTTGGACTTCATAAAGGATCACAAGGAAGCCAACAATCCGAAACGATTCAAACCAAGTATTATTTGAAAGCTAAATAATAACCATAATATTACGTTAATGGCTTTTCAATGTTTTTTGTTATTTTAAAATTTAATTATTATTAGTATACATATATTTCGATTTAACTTTCCAACTAGCATTAGCTGAGATTAAATCTTATCAAACGTTAGACTGAGATTTAGATCCGAATCTTCCATTTGCAGCTGTCCAAATGACAGGATTATTTGAATAACGCTCATTTCTCTTCATTTACGTATATTTTTAGTTTTTTTTTTAAGAAAATAGTGAAACAAATTTGAAGAAGTATTAAAAATGAAAATGTACTTTACTTTAGTTAAATATTATATTCAGTTCATTTTGTTGAAGATGGTGAAAATGATAAAGATTCCAATAGAGATCCTTTCATTTATAACAATATTTATATTATATACATCTATACTGGCACAAAATTGCCTTGAAATATATTATACTCTAATTTATGAAATAGAATTTTGAGCCAACATCTGCAAAGGAAGTTTTGCGTCCTTAAAGATGCATTATTACACAGGAATTGCGAGCTCTCGGATTATAACTTACCCATTACGGATTACGTTTATAAAAATCTTACAAATATGTTCAATGAGTTATAGAAGAGAGTGAATGATACATTTATCAATGACATAAATCAAATAAATTAGTGTGTTAAATATTGTTCATTCACTCAGTACACAATGTCACATTAATTTGCAATTGTTATTTGTTATTCATATAGACATGATCTTGATATCTGTTACTTGTCTTTATTCATTTTATATCTGATTTTTTCGTCTTTTATATCTAAGAAAATGTTTATAGCATTTTTGCATAACTGTATATATTTTATTACACTTACAAATTAATGCATGGAAATATACTCCAGGCTGAGCGAAATATGCATAAATTTGCATAAGTTTCAACCCTTTCGGTTAATTCAAAATACAGTTGATTGTGGGCACACGTAAATATATATATTTACATATATATATATATATATGTATATATGTGAGGAGAACGCGCTTTTAGTATATTTTTGTTGTTGCTGTCGAGCACGCGACGTTGGCACGACTGAACGCAGACTCATACGCAGATCACAGATCACAGATGAGATGGGCCCACAGATTCCACTCGCTGGCAGAGAGAGAGAACCAAACACGACTCAACTTGGCTTGCCTGATTATAAAATAGTACTAAAAACTACATCAAAATCAAATACGAAACGTAGCCAACGAGCGCGCAAAATTTATGCGCGACTGCGCTGCCAGCGTCAGCAGAGCATGTGTGTGTATGTTTGTGGGTGTTGGATTATTTTCATTCATCAAATGCGTTCACAGTGTCGCAGTTGAAGTCGCTCTTGCTGTCGCCGTCGCAGTCGCTGCTCTGCCTATCAATTGCAATGCAGCGCACCACGTAACTCATACGACGCGTTGTCGCTGCCGCCGCTGCTGCCGCATCGCTTAATTAGCTGCCTTGTTCTCTGCACGGCGACGCATGCTTAGTTTCGCTTTCTTTTGGCTGGCGATTTTTGAAGGGAATTCATTATCACCAATTTGCGCTAGGTAGAGTGCATGCATACATATATATATATATATATATATATATACATCTAGCTTGAGCCTTTTTTTAAACACTTCCTCGCACCTGTCGTTAAAAGTAGTTCAGTGTTTTGATGTCAGCATTTCACGCCCACTTCCTTGCGCCCACTTCATTAGCTACCGCATTGTTCAAGTTGCTCTGATCAACCTGCTATTGTTTACTGAGCCAAGGGGTTGCGGGCTGCGAGTCAAATACTGACGAAACTGCATACAAGGCTTTAACTATAAATTACTATCTCCTTGGAAAGATTTAAACAAGTTCTCTATATATTTTTCAATCATTTTCAAACATATTGAACAGCTTTTTAATTTGAACTTTAAATTTTGTTCTTTTTTTTTCTTGGCACAATTTGTTTAAATCAAGCACTTTCAACTAATTAAATAATAAAATAAATTTAAATTTAAAAATTATGAATAAAGACCTTTGCCAAAAACCGTTTTTAATTCTCGAAGTCATGAAATGCCTGTAAAACTGAGAGCCAGTTTGTTAAACAATCCCTTAAAACATCTTAAAATTTACCTAAAACGGTTTTATATATACTAAGTTGTAAGCTATTAAGTTAGACTTTCGAAATTATAATTGAAGTGCATTTGTTCTAAGTACACTAACTAATCATAAGGAAAAGTAATGTGAGAAACAACGTTTGCCGTATTTAACATATCAAAATATGTTACAATATGGATGAATTAACTAGCATAAGTTAGTTAGAAACTAGCAATCTTGGTATTTAAATACCGCTAGCAACTAAAGTCCAGAAGCTGGTTGTTCTGCCTGAAGGATCAGGTCCCTTAAAAGACTTGCTCTAGCAAGGAAAACCCGTTTAATAGTTTACCATTGATTAAATTAAATGACAAGTATGTAACTATGGTCATATTCGAAGTTAAGATTACAAATAAGAGCCGAACTCAAGAAAGTTAAGCAAATTCCTCCCAAGTATGACATAAAAATAGAGCTATAATTAGGCATTTCCGGCCCTCCTCTTGCCATCGTATAATAAATAGTAATAAAAATCAGCGTCGCTGTTGCAGTGTCCACAGCTGCCTTTGATCTGTTTCAATTCGATTTGCCTTGGGGGCTAGTTCTGCTGACCGCTGGCGACACCAAGCCGTGATCACGCTGGTGGGAACAGAAAACCAACAAAAACAAAAACAACAACAAATAATATAATAATATAACAAATAACCGTTTATGGGGTTTTGTCGCTATTTTGTAACTACGCACAAGTGACAGTTCCCAACGGCGACCAAATGACAGCGTTTCGTCGTAGTCCCTTCCCTTTCAGTGGTGAATTCCATAACCAGCAGCTATGCTACCCTTGCGTACACCCAGATCCATAGCTCGCAGCTATTTCTCATCGTACGCGCACGAGTATGTACGAAAACGTGCCAAAGCATTACTACCGGAACTGTCGATCTTCATTTTTAAAAGTGGAAAATATCACTATATACCCTATATCACCATATATAAACAATTCTATACATGCACAGTTTTTTTTTTTTTTTTTTTTTTAAGCCCAATGAAAAGATAAAACTAAAAACGACTATATATATCGTTCAACCATAAAAACAGCTCCCTCCTCTTTTACCTTTATCCAACAATCATGAAATCAATATCAATCGATGAAATTATTATCTGAGATTATCTTTATAAGGTGAAGAAGTACAGTTTACATTACTTTCCAAAATTTGCTACCAATTTCTCTTGTTTCTATACATATTTTTGAAAGATCTGTAATAAAGGTATTTTAAAAAACTCCCGTGTTCAATTATTTTAAACGACTTGACTATTTCAAATTTGTTCGATATCATAACCTGTTGCGAATTTTAACAAACATTAAAATATTTATAAATTATAATTTTCGAGCTATGCTTAAATCTCAAAATGCACATTTTAGAAATTGCAAAAGATATAAAATATAAAGATATGTATATAGATTTCAAGGTCAACGAGTTCATACAGACGGACATGGCAAGCTATATAAATATATATATATATATATATAGATCCGTTTTTCTGGAAAATATTAAACCACTTGGGCATATTATATATATATATATATATATATATAATATGCCCAAGTGGTTTAATATTTTCCAGATCAACGGATCAGAAACGAGTAATGCAGACAAACTAATAGACAAACCTAACAGATAAACCATAGATAATAGAAAATTATATATATCTCACTTAATACAAACAACTGTGCGCACATGCAGACAATACTTACCCAACATACATATATTTTTTATAAGCATAAAATATATAGATGTATCTCTAAATAATAATCACTTCGACAACTCATCAGTGTAAATACTTTAAAGTACATTATATAGTATCGTATGAAATAGAATAATACTTAAACCATCCGTGTTGGTTTCCCCTAAATTAAACCAAAATTTTTTTGCTAACTGTTTCTTATCTCTGATGTGAAAATTTTTTTCAAATTTATAAATACTCTCCCCTCTAATATACCGGAAGATTTCCATAATGTTACCCAAGATATTGTATAAATGATTGGATGTATTACAAAGGCTTTAGAGATAATGCGCTATATGTATAAGATAGGTAATATAGGGGATATAGCTATCATAATAGGGGATGAGCTATCATTCGCATCGACTGCATAAAAACAATAGTATATAAGTGTACTGGGTTCTTCTCGCTTACCATAAAAACTTGCTGAAGGAAACATTTATGCAGAACTCCGTCCCTCCGTCATTATCCCGTAGTTAAAGAACGGTCCTTGAATAGCAGTGAGTTAACTTCCTTAGTTGTTCCTGTGATGTCCTTACAGCTGGATCGTTTTTACACTAATTTACTAAGTTATCGCACTCATAAATTTATTTCTTAGTGTTTCAATATCCTGTACATAAATGTTGAGCATTTTAACAATAGGAATTACATGAACTAACCAATGCCGATTGCATAGTAGTTCGGGTTTTAAAGTTGGTATTAATTAACAAGAAGTTTGAATTTTATGACGAGTTTACTTTATGAGGCCATATATTGCCCAGTTATACGCGATATAAGAATACAATAACGAATTTGGGTATTGAAAAACTTCAAGCAATCAACGCCTAAAGTTTTCTACAAATATATTTATTTTTTGTATTTTTTTATTTATAACTTTATATTATGTTTAAACGTAATGCATTATGTATTTATAAAAATTTTCAAGATCACAAATCATATTTTTTTAATATTAAATGAAAATGTGCAGGCAATTTTCATAACGCTGTCTGCGTTTCGCGATATTAGCATTATACAATTAAAAGGCCCACTGTGCTATGGCTAAAAGCAAAACGGAATGCAAATTTAAGGCGCAAATAGAGAATCAGTTATAGAATTACATTTTTTAAATATGGCAAACTCTATATAATAGCAATATGGCAACGTATTCATAATTTGGAAATTTATATGTGAAGAGAAACACTTGTGTGCCAGGATTTAAGCAGTATATGTGTGAGTGTGTGAATATTATTAAAGAAAGCAGAATAAATGTATGAGTGTGTATGCGTGCGTGTGTTGAATTTGTTGTTGGTTAAGAGCTGCCGCTGCCGCAACAGTTGTGCAGCTACCACCATTTGCGCAGTCGCGGAAGCAGCTGCGCCGTCGCGTCAGCTGGAACGCTTCCATGTATGCTTATACGTATATGTAAGATGTGGTGTGAATGTGTATGTATGCATTTGTGTGTGTGTGCGGGGAGTGTTTTTGTACGCCTACTCCTCCGTTTTGGGACGCCGAAATAGCAGAATGTGCGGCTCTGGCTTGTGTATCATATAGTGTATCCAGCCGCGCGACTGCTGCACACCGATTGATCTCCATTCGGTTTCGGTCATTAGATGCGTTTTGGGCACCAGCTTCACAAGCTCTTTCGGCAAGACCACATGTCTGCAAAAGGTAGTGTATACATGCGCGAATACATACATACATGTGTACATACACGTAAACATATTTATGTCTATTTAGTGCATTAACAGTTAAAATCGCATGTGTCCACTCACCTGTACTCAAATTTCTCATCATAGTATTTATCCGAGTAGTAAATATCTTTGCTCATCTTTGTAATATGGTGGAATAGGGATAAGGGTGCTGGAATGCGGCGTTTTAATATCTGCTTGGCGTCGGCGTCCTTTTCTGCACGTTCAAAATTTGCGATCCGCTTTGCATAAGACCTTTTTTCAGTTCCTATTTGTGCACACTGATGTTACTAATGTTTAGTTACTTTTTTGCACGTTTCGTGGCAATTTTATATGATTATTTATAAACAATTCACGTTATAAGTTATTTTAAAAAAGTAATAAGTGACGCGGTCGAAAGAGATTTTTGTTCTAGTTCCGTTTTGTTCACTGAACCACTGTTATCGATTATAACAAAACTCGATTGAACGCCAGTATAGAACTAGTTTTTAGTCGAAGTGCAGTACAATGTGCGCGAGTGTTGATCCTAAGTAAAATATAAATTAATAAACAATAAGTGCAAAACAAGAACCAATTAAATGCGCAGTAAGTGATACATTTGGTTTAAATAACTTGATATGCATTAAGAAAACTGATTGGGCTGCATAATTGTCGCCTTATAAAAACTTGCTGCGAAAGCGCGCGTTTATTGAGAGGCAGTTTATTGAGCAAGTAGTGGTGGTCGGTCGATAAATATGCTATTCGATTATTGAGGAGCAGCCGAACACAAAATTAATATATCTAGCTTGCAAATATGAACATATTATTAAATATTCAGAATTTTATAAAAATTCACAATATATGACTATATTTAATTGAATAACAGGACAATTTTAAGCTAAGTTTTAAACATGCGTCGAAATATGTATAGGCATTCTATAACACAGCTGTGCAGCAAAATTCCTTTAATGCGACATGTGTTGACACATGCACAAACAAACTAATTGTAGAAGAAATGCTTAATGCTAAACAAAAGGTGGAAAAGGTGACACAAAAGTTGTTATTAATAATCAGATGTATCGCTACAGCAGCACAATTTCCAATTGTAATCGTTTGCCCCTTATACATCTCTTCTGCCATATGCTTGCTAAGCCACAGTTCTGTAAATATGTACATATGCATGCCTGTATGCATACATACATACATACATATGTATGAGGAAATAAGCTTGTGCGCGTGTGCAGATCTCTAGCTGCAAAGCGTTGTGAAGGCCTTGCAAGAAACTATTACCCTAGGGCCTATTCTAATATGTATGTTATGTAATGTGTAGCTCACAGAATGTCTGGTTTCACACAAAACTAGCCTTCAAGTTCGTAAACTATCTTGATAAAGCTTTTCATGCAAGAATACGCATTTGTTTTTTTTTTTTTTGTTTATTTGGAATTACTTAATTCCATATCAACATAATATTTTTATTGAATTCAGTAAAATTTTTCAAACAGTTTCTCGTTTTTGTTACTCATACATGACTTTCTCAATGTTTATGAAGCTTTCTGCTGTTGTTGTTGTTGTTGTTGTTGTTTTTGTTGATGTTCAGTTACTTTCTTGTTGTAAGTTCATTTTGTTAAATATTACATCTTATGTTTTTCTTTCAATATTTAAACTTTGTCATTGATTTATAGTTAAACTTAAACAATACAAAAGCAGTATTTGTTTTTCATTCATTTTTTGTTACACATAAATATATATTTTTTAAATTTATCATGATTTTTATTTTGTTTTGTTTGTTTTTTTTTTTTGCTTTATGAAGGTTTTTATCTATAATTTTCTTTTTTTTTTTTTTCATTTAGTTTTTAAGTCTAAATTAAAGCAATTCTGTTGGGTTTTTTTACTTGTTACACTTGAAATAATTGTTGAAACAAGAGCAAATTAATTGTGTCCTTTCTTTTATATTTTGGGTTTATTTCATGAACTGCCTTTGCTACAGTTTTGTTAATTTGTTGTTATTTAAAATGTAATCTTGAGAGTTACAATTCTTCAACTGAATTATGGTGTCTCGCCAGGCAAGCTTTACTCTGAACTAAAAATGTTTTTAGATGTTTTTGCTTTTGGTTTATTGTTGTAAATTAAAATTTGTTGTCATCGTACTTAAGTATAGTTTACATGCTGCCTTTTATATTTTACCATTTATATAACATATGTTTGCATACATAGCTGTATACCGTAATGTTACATCACTTAATTCTATATATTATAAATGTAAATAATAAACCAACTTTTGGGTTTTTCACTATTTTTTGTAATTGCCAAAACCAAATGGGTTTGCAAATGATATAAAAACAAATTATTCGCAAGCTTTTTATTATTATTTTTTTTTTATAGTTTTTCTAAAACATTTTTAATTTTCGTTTCTTTTTTTTTGTTGCTATTTTGCGCTGCGCTTTGCACTTGTTGTGAGTGTTTGAATTCTCGGGCAAATTGTGATCCAAAGAAATGCACACTTTACGCTGAAATCTGTTGAATATTTTCTCAAAATATGGGCGTGGCAGTGCTTTAACTTAAATACTCAGTCGTAACAGGGCAACTTGAGTCGATTGAAATGATTTGATGAATTTAAACTTCGTAAACATATCGCTATTGCCATTTGCCTTGATTGTTGAAAAGTTTTGAAAGTAAACAACTGCCACATTTGTTAGCTAAACAATTCGTTGATTTTTATAATACATATAGCAAGCCTTTCAAGAACTGGTTACTCAAAGAAGCAGCGGCAGCAGCTCGTGTGTGTGTTTTGAGAGCTGCGAAATGTCTTGAGAAATTTTGCGAAAGTTTTCCATATGAATTTTCAAATAATTTGTATAGTTTTTGTTTGTTTTTGTTTTTATTATTTTCAAATAATTTTTGAGAATTGTTTAACATTTATTGTAGTTGCCTTGTGCTGATAACGTAACTTGTTGTTGTTTACACACATAAAGAGTTTTGTTGTTGCTTGGTTTTTGTTATTTTTAAAGGTTTTTCTTCTTCTTCTTTATACACTTGGTGTAAAAAATGGCAGTTTATATATACTTGTTAGAGATTTTTTTATCAAGTGTGTTCTAGTATTTGCCGCATGCTAAATTGTGCAAAATATGACAAATCTTTGGATCCGCAAGCCATTCATTTTTATTTTTTGTTTGTTTTTTTTTTTAGTGCCTTAATTCAAAAATTAATTACTAAAAGAAATCTGTAGCCAAATTTGTTCGTAGTTGAAAATTGTAATACACGCGCTAAAGGGTCAAACATTTACTTGGCAGTTTTTATATATATATATTTTAATTAAATATTATTTACGTTTTAATACTCTTTAATTATCATATATATTTTTATAGCTTTTGTTACCCTATATAAACTACTAATATTTATCGGCGGTTTTGGGAACACACTTTGCCCAGGTTAAAAATTCAAATCAAAATCAAGCTATTGCTTCAAGTGAAATTTTGTGCGTAGTAATTCGAAAATATGGCAACAAAAAAATTAAATTAATTTTGAAATTTTGCAAAATTAGCCTTGGGATTTGAATTTGTTTCTTAAGTTTAACGGCTGCCCGCGAATGCATCAGAAAATAAAAATATTGAGTGAATCTCACAACTCGTGTTCATTTATTTTTCATTTATTTAATTCTTGCAGCATTTTATTTCACTACTTAACTAATTGCTTTAGTTGTTGTTGTTGTTTCTGTTCTTGTTGTTTTCTGCATTTGTTTAATTTATAGGAAAACATGCACTAGAAAATGTTGTTAGAAAACTATTTGGTAAACAATTTGTTGGTTGCCTGTTGAATTTTATTTATTTAAAAATTTTTTTTTTACTAAAAATTTGTTTCCATTTTACTTGTATCTAACCGAAACTTTAAAATGAAAATGTACTTTCGCCGGTTGCCAGTGGAAAATTTGTAAGCTATCAATAAATTTGGAATAACATTAATGTGTCCTTGAAATGCTTGGAAAATTCTGAAAAGCTTAGCGAATAGCATACGAAAATTTTCCAAGTGCCCGGCAAACAGGTCGCACAATTAGCAATTCGACCTGCATTTGCATACGATTTTCTTTAGTTGTTAAATTCATTTAATAAAAGTAATTAATTGTTAATAATATTTTTATAATATATATTTAAGTATAACATTTTCCATTAAACTATTATTTAGCGATTCTGCTGCATGTGTAGCAAAACTTTATAACATTTCATGTTTAAATTTATAATCATTTTCCATTTTTGTGTTTTCCACGTTTCTATTTTCTTTTTTTTTCCGTTTGTTTTCATCATCTGCTTCTTACACTTAGACTAGCACTAGTTAAGTGGATGGTAAAAGGGGATTAGTTATTAAGCTTGGTATGCCATTTAAGAGATTTAGCTTTTATTTTTTATTCGATTTTTTATTATTTTTTTTTTAAATTTTTTTTTTGTTGCTTGCTTTTTTTTTTTTATTTTTTCATGGGGTGGGGAAAGGTCTCAAGAGAGCGAGAAAATCGTAAAGCTAGTTGAGGCCTATTAATTAAGTTGTCTTTCAAGTCGAGCTGGTTGCGGAGAACGAAATTAAGCTAAGAAATTGAAATTGAAATCGAAATGGAAATTCAATAAATTTTTGGCATATACCAAAACGATATCGTAAATCCAGGTCATAACGACTTGTGTTTAAAGTATTCTAAGCAGTGCGTGGGTGTATGTGTGTGTGTGTGTGTGCGTTCTGGGGTCGCTTGTCTTGTGACCTTTTTAGGGGTTACCGCAGCTGCTCTCTCTCTCTCTCTCTCTTATTTCCCCCCTCTTGTTGCGCACTCTCTTGCTTTGCATAGAAGCTGCTGTGGCTGTGGATGGCTGTTGAAAATTGTGATATCGAAACGGTTGGGTTTTTATTTAGTTAAATTAAGTTCGTTTTTATTATTATTATTTTGTTTGTTGGGGAGGGGGGGATTCATTGTATACATAATATATTTTTAATTTTATATACTCCTTTTGTTTTTATTGTAACCAGTTACTCTGTACTTTACTTTCAGCTATATTTATCGATTTTTTGCCTCAATTTTTATATATTTTATTCATGTTTTTTTTTTGGGTCTTTTTTTGGTTTTTTTTTTTTTTTTTTGTTGTATATATTTTATTTTTATTTTCATGCAATTTTCACATTAATGATTTTGTTTATTTTTTTGTTTTGTCTTTTTTTTTTTTTTGCTCTTGGGGCTTTCATAATAAGTGAAGAGTATTAATTTTAAATGTGTTGTGGCTTACGTTTTCCTTGCATTTGTATGCTTTTGTTTTATAATGTATCTAACCTTCTTTTGCTTTTCCTTGCAGGTTCTTCTTCTTTCTATTCATTTGTATTTTAAAATCTACAGTTATGTGTTTTTTTTTATTTTTTGTTTATCTTTAGAAATTTGTAGTTAAACATTTCGTTATGCTTTGCTGTTTATGGGATTAATGCAGCCTGTTTAAATTGATAACAAATTTAAACAAATTAAATAGGTTTGCGCTGTGTGAAAATTGTTTGGTTTTCTCTTTTTATTGCGTTTTTTTTTTTTAATTTATTTTTATGTTGGGAGAGGGGGGTGGAGGTTGATGTTCACAATTTATGCAATTATGTATGTATGTATACATATGTGTTTATATATGCATTCCAATTGTTCATTTTATTTGTATTATATATATAAGTATTTATTTAAATATTATAAATATAAATAATGTTTTGTTTTATTTTTGCTTTTATGTATTTAACACGTTTCTCATTGAGTTAAGAACAGTTGCTGCATTTTTCATTTGTTTATAATTTGTTCGCTGCGCTGTTTGTCGTTTATATCTTCATTATTAAATTACACCAAAAACAAAGTAGAATTTGTTAACAACAATTTGTTTTTTTTTTTTCTGGTTTTTTCTTTACTCTTGTTTTTATTTTATAATATCATATTTGCGCTAAATTATGTGGCTTGCCAATTTTAACCATTTGCTATTTTTTGCCTAAATTGTTAACTAAATAAAATTCTCCTAACAAATTAAGTTGTGTGTTTTGTGTGTGAGTGTGTGTGTGTGTGTGTGTGTGTGTGTGTGTATGTGTGTGTGTGTGTGCGTGTGTGTGTGTGTGTGTGTGTGCGTGTGTGTGTGTGTGTGAGGGGGGCTTTTGTTAGCGTTGGGTAGTTTTTAGCTTTTTAGCGCTATGTTTAGTCATGTTTATGTTTTTGCTTTTATTATAATTATTTTTATTCTTGTAGCTCTTTGTTTTAGTTTTTCTTTGGTTGTTGCTGTATTTATTTTGCAGTATTATTACTTTAGCTTGTTTTTGTTTTTGGTTTTGCTTGCTTTGCTACGTTTTTGTGAATGTGTTTCGTCACTGTTTTTTATTTAGCGTGACTTTGCTTAACTTTCATCTTAACCTTCATTTTATTTATTTATTTATTTAATTTTCCTTTTGTTTTTGTATGCCTAATTCACGCCTCTTCATCATTTGCATCCTTTTACGGATCCTGGCTATACCTTTGCTTCTCCGCACTTCATCTTTGCTGTTCTTGTAGCTTTTAGCCTTTTACTGATGCGTTTCCATTGCGTTTCTCTTAGTCGACCATTAACTCAAAGTGGACGGATCCTCTCCTATCCGAGCGATCATGATGGATGTTGTGAGCCCAGGCTTTGCACTCAATGTTGATCAAGACGCCGGCTAGCGAGTGAAACAAAATTTTGAATTAAATTAAATACTTATATCCAATTAGCATAAAGTAGTAGTTCCCCAACATGAATACCAAAGTCTTGATGGACATATTTTATATATATATGTTTCTTTTAAATGTCCATACATTTTGGAGTGGCTATTGTTACATAGGTCTTTGTTTCTTTTGTTTATTTTTGTTAAGCAATAAATCCAGCTCTAAACAGAAAGTACCTAGAAAACTCTGTTGATCGGAACTCTTGACCAAACTATAGGTCTTGATATTAGATTTTCTAGTCAAGCTTTCAATAGGGACCTATTTATACCCACAGGTTGGCTGATGCTCGACAGAATTTCATATAATTTTAATTTTAAAATTTATTTAAAGTAAATGGTCATTTCACATATACTACACTAGAGGTACCTGCATTCATTTATAACACTAAACAATAAGAAATATGCAAACATATTATAATTTCCGCACACATATTTGTTGCCTACTTTTGGGCGATTGAAAATGTTTGAAAATTGAACTGTGAGCTTCAGCTTCTTTAGAATTGTTACCAATCCGATTAACCCATTTTGTAGCGCTTAAAATGGTTGGCTAAGCGGGTTAATGGCTTAGTTATCTGCTTTTGCAACAGGACCATAGAAAATGCGACTTAACAAACATAAAAGATTTCATTCGCACACTCCAACTTTTATTTCAACCTGAGGAATTATTAAAGTTTATTGTGCCGTAAAATTGGGTTTCTAGACGTTTTCCTCTTCTCTTCTCTTTTTTTGTTTTATTTTGCGGCATTCGGGTCGTTTGCAGCTCTTTTGTCTTTGGGCACGCAGCTGGGATGGGAATCGGGAGACTCGTACGTTTGGCATTTGATATGCGTTTTATTAAAATGCCAGACAGCTTTTCCCATTGTATGACTGCTTCCTGAAGCATGTGGAGCACAAAACTCGCATGCTTATTTAACTGATTCTAAGCCTCTTATTCGTTGTACACTATCTATTTCTTTTTTATTAAGTGCAAAGCAGAAGCTGTTACCATTCCTGGTGCTTCAATCAATGATTAAATTAGGGGTAAGCTGTGACGGGAATATCCGGTTGAATTCGTGAACTAAATTTAACTGCTGGCAGTGTTTCTACAGACCTGATATTTAAAGATTCTAACTCATTTTATTCATATCCAGTTGCAAGCTCTGACTGTGAATAATTTTCTTATCGGTATAATATTTACTTTAAAATGATCTCAATATTTTGTTATTTTATTAGTTTAGAATTTATCTCAGTTAGTCTATTGACCATATAATATTGCCCTATATTGAATAGCTAAATCTTACATATACCATGCTTTTACTTAGGAACTGAAATGAAATGAGATTTCATCATTTCATGCAAATGGGTTTTGTGAAGGACAGTTGGAAATTTCAACGAAATGCATGTCTAAATGATGGAAATACTTAAAGGTAGGAGTTCATAGAAGATGTTACTCTCTCACAGCAGCCCAATTAATCAAAAGCTACTTACTTTCAACGGTGAACTGAACAGCAACAATTGGCGGTATATATCCCTCAATGTTTTTGAAAGGGAAGTAGAAATGGGGGAAACCCATGCGAGGATAATAATCACGTGCCTTAATGTTTTCAACATCAGCTGGATTTTCACCCTCGCATGACACCCAAACAACGCCAGTCTATAAAGTAAATAAAATAGCAGAAAGTTGCAAATTGTTATTAGTTTTATTAGAGCCCAAGGCAGGTTTACCTCATTTGGTCGCAGGCTCTGCTTCTCCTTGATGTGCTGCTTCAACTCCTCGGGCATGTCACCGGGCAAAGCTTTTGAATCGTTGTAAATTTGTGGTACCCAGTTGTAAATCTAAAGAAATCGATTTGTAATTCTTTGTCTCTTTCTATTGGTGTTGCTGTAGTCGATTACCTTATTCAACTTGAGGAATATGCAGGGTCGGGCCACGTGATAACCAAAGTTATTATCCTCAGTGCAGGGCGCAAAGCTACTAACTTCAACGCCGCAGACTTTGCCCTCCATTGGCGGATGGTCAAATGAGCAGTTGACGTGATTCTTCTTGGGTAGATCGTCATAGGCTAAGAGTATAAAGATTTCAAATATTTAAAATGCTCTCAGCAACCACTTGATGTTAGTTCTCTAAAATACAGCTAGCATTTGTTGGATAGCTTTTCAAATACATTTAGCAATAGTCACTTTTTATAGAACATTTATTTCACTTACTGTGATCTTATTATTTGTTTATTCACAAAAATCAAATGAGTCATGAACAAAAATGTATAAAAAATATTTATAAAAATTTAAAATTTATATAAAAATATTTCGAAACTTGCTTTAAATTGCATTGATTTAAATACAACAATTTGATCAAAAACATTAAACGAATAAATAAAATTATCACAATTTCTCTAAAAATAAAATTGTAAGTAATATATATAATATTTAAAAATTAATACAAGAAAAAAACAAATTGTTAGTCACAAAGACTTTTAAAGTGTAGCTTACATTTCAGAAATCGTGCAGTTTCCTCAACCCAATACATGTAATTATCTTTCTTCGATGATTCGTACCAAACTAAAGTGCTCTCAACATTCGCCTCTGGGGGCATTGGTCGAAAGCCAAGACCTGTAAATAAAGTTAACAAGAATAGTGTTATGAAACGGCGACAAACAAGAAAAATAGTGTTGAACATAGTCTTGTGAAACAAGAAAAACATTGTTGAAAAACAGCGAAAATAGTCTTGTTGACAAGAAAAACTATGAAACGACTCGTATATACATATAAGTAGTATGCTCCGAAACTACTTATAACATTTTATTTACCCCACTCACGTTTGAATTTTTCTTTTTCCGGCCACACGAAACACACTATCATATTTATATCAATAGCCGAGTCGATCTAGCCATGTCCGTCTGTCCGTTTGTATGTATGATAACCGGTAATCGATAACTTGTTCCGTTTCCAAGTAATCGATTAAAGCTGATTTGTTATTTCTAGTTTTGAGAAATCTCTTTGGTTTAAATGGCTTGAGTCACCGAACATGACATGTACCTTCTAGAATATCGATTTAATTTTTGTTATTTACCTGGATTCGATCCAATCAAGCCATTGTCAAGCATCCATTTGGGTTTATCAGCCTCCAATGTTTGATAGAACACCGCAAAAATGGCAGCAAAGAATCCGGTTAACGCCGCGTAGAATATAATATAGAAAAGTAAAATTTTTGCTGCAAGACAAAAGAAGAAAATTCGTTGTTTAATACTTTTTATTTAAAACATAAATTTAGTTTATATATGTGGTAAAATTATTTTTATATTCCCAGCGCCAAAAAGTAATTAAATTTGTTTGATGTGCACCACGAGGTGGCTTAATTAATTGTGGGCCCAACGACTATTTGCATGACCAATTTATTGCTGTTGCGCGGTATTTTAATGGCTAGCACAAACTGTGTTAATCATAAAAATAAAAACATTTCCGAATTCCATTAAATTCATGTCCTAACATGACATTCTATGCAAACTATTCTCTACGTTTAAATGAGTTATAATATGGATATTATTCCATCGTGGTCCCTAATCAGCTCCATCGAATAATGAATTTGAATGGGATCAACGGGAAATAAAAACAAGGTAACAAACGAAATAAAAATATTTGATTCAAGGACCATTTGTTTGCTTGGACTTTTATAACATGTTCATATCAGCGCATGCTATAACTAAGATTTGTGCCTATTTCATAAGGACAATTATAAGCCTTGGAATTTGCGAGCGACCAGTGTATCCATAGCAAAACTTTTAAATCAAATAACCAGTAAGACTTTAATGCGCAAAGTTGGCTTATGTCTTGGCTAATTGACAATGTGGGGCAACGGGGTGTGACTAGGTGGGGAGGCTGGTAGCCCCGACAGTTTGCTGACTGCCACGCCCCCCTCACAGCTGTGTACCTACCACGCTGCTCTACGATTACACAATGAACGACATTTGACATTTTCTTGGCTCCAGCTGCAAGTAAATCTGGAGAAGGTCGAGCGTGTGTGTGTGTGTGTATGGGTGTGTAGTGCATTCCAATATCCGCACAATACTCCGCACTGTAGTCATGGACAGAGTTAACTAGTTTGTCATTTTGACATTTCTGTTTTATAATTAAGAGTGATTTAAAGGTCGCTGAGTTTTGAGTTTTTGTTCCGTTGCTGCTGTCCTTTCTAGCGCTCCTATTTTATATTTAGCTATTAGAAAAAAATCAAGCGGCATCTCCCGGGTCATATGCATAATGTTGAAAATGCAAACCGAAATTGTACGGGTAATATGCAGCATTCAAATTTTGTATAAGAAACTAATTTAAGTTAAGAATTTTTCTTATTGTAATTTTTAAAAAATGTATATTTTATCTTCCGGTTTAATGGGAGTGCGATCCCCAACTTTCGTAATAAGTGGTAATTTAAAGGTATATTTTAATAATAAAAACTCTTCATTTCTGCTGCCTTTGAACCAGCGGCCTGTCGCTTGCTAGTCCAATGCTCAGACACCTTATATAGACTCATGAAGTCGCGTTCGTAAAGCACACTTATATGGCTGCGTTGTGGTTGATGTTTTACATACAAACTTTGACCACCATTTTCCCCCTTTTGGAGGTTGCTTTTTCCCAGCCCCTGTCCTAATGCTCGCTTTCAAACTAAAAGCAACCTTTTGTAAAAGTTGCAGCTTTCAAGCCTGTTTAGGTTGTGTGGTCTGTCTTCCATATACATGAATTGACTTTAATGTTGTTTACTTTTTTAAGATAAGATTGTCCTAAATTACGCATACACCATGTGACGCAGAGCGAACTTTGAATAAACTAATTTATAGAGAGGAAAATATGTTGGAATTGGCATTGGCATTGCACAGCAATTTACGAAAGTCATTAATCATCTGCTCAGAGACTTTGAGAATTGTGTGGACCGTGGGAATTTTGCGGAGCAAACGCGATTGGCAGCGGGTTAAATTTAGAAATAATTAAAGAGTGAATGGTAAAGGCAGAAGAGCGAGAGAAGAGCTGAAATAACAAAGGGTTTTAATGGCAACTACGAAAAATATTTTTTTTTGTTCCTAGTTTAACTAGGTTAAACAGCAGAAAACATTAAAATTAAATTGGAATAACGAATATATTGAATTAGAATAATTTGGGAAACTGAACTCTGATGCTAGTCAGAAAATGTATTGTTAATGAACATAAATAGACATTATAATAATATAAATAAAATAAAATTCGAATAATTTGAAAAATATAATACAAGCTATAAATATTGCAATATTCTTTGTCGATTGTTGAAAATAAAACTTGTCTAAAACGAAATCAATTTGCTCCGAGATAGAAAGATACACATGGATGTTTTAAAGCTAAAAATTAAAAAATATTATTTTTGCCTTTTAAGCACAGAATGCAGACTAAATTATAAAACACAAAAATATTAGTTTGCCATATTTTGAATAAAACTTGTCAAAATCGGGCGAGCTATGTGATTCGATTACAGTATGTAACATCCTGTTAAGTAGTACGCTTATTTTCAAGACCTTCTGAAAAATACTTGAAAAGAATTCTGCTCACGGTCAATTAGTTGGCAAGTATTGCCAATAGCAAAAGGGCGCATGCGCGCTCCACAATTCTGCTGCCCAACTGGCTATTGCCAATGCGCCCGCACTCTAACGAATTCTCAGGGCCATATACAAGCAAGCATATATATATAAATGTTTGTATATACATATATCTGTTATATAGATAATGGTAGCGTTATTTAATGGCTTGATTGCTTGAGAAGCAACTGTCCAAACAGGGCTAAAGCCCGACTGTCTATATAGTAATATGCATAAATTATAATAATCCGATAGCTAAACATATTGAACAAAATTTATTTTTATCTTGACTTTTTAATTAATCCTTAAGGTTATAATTGGCTTTGCTGGCCGAGTTCCCAAGTCAATTGAGTTGCGGAAATTAGGGAAACACGTTAAACATTTTCATCGCCTTACGTAATTTGGTTACGTTACGTAGGCAGTTAAATAAAAATGTACGTTTGCATGGCAACACTCGAGCAAACTTCACGGATTCGCTGGGGAGAACAAAAGCAGCGCCAGCAGGGAGCCTTCTTTGCAGTTGGTTGTGCTTTTTATTCTGAATTTTCTTATTGTTATTCCAATGGGTGTGCCTGTGCTTGTGTGTGTGTGTGTGTGTGTATGTTAGTATCTATGTGTGTTTGTGTGTGTACATGTGTGTGCTTGAGTGTGTTTCTGCACTTAACGAGCTGGTTGCTCTGGTTTCAGTGGCCGCAGTGGCTTTTCCTACTGCGGTAGGTGGGGCTTTGGGTCTTTTGGAGATAGAGCTCGGCTATGGATGCATGGTGTGAGATTCTCAGGCTACGCGATGTGCTCTTTGTGGTTTGGGGAAAACAGCTGTTTTATTTTGCTTGCAAGGCAAATGCGCTAAGTCGTTCTAAATCTTAAGTGTCCTCGACTACACAGCATATAAATTGTGTAGTTCTGGGCCCGTAGTCTCAGTTCCTACAGAAATAAGTGTAACCCGTGTAAGATAATCGTTAATTTAATCCCACTTAATTGAATGCGTTCGAAATATTTGCAGTATAAATGTTAAACAAAATCCAAGAACATATTTAAATCCACTTGACTTTTAAAGCTTAGCGACTAGTAGAATTAATTATATCAATATATTATATAATATAATAATAATAGATATATATGATATAAAAGATATAATAGCAGAAAATATATGCCCTAAAATGAGGTATACTTTCCTTATTATTGTGCACCATATAATATGAATTATATTATTATTTTATATTTTATAATTTTAAATATATAATAATATAATAGTTATATAATATTCATATTTTATATAAATTTATATACTTCGCTTAATAAATAAATTATGTCGGATCTCAGAAAAATATTGTTCAACATGTGCGTACGTTTGGAAACCTACAAGCTTTTTTCAATTTTTTTTCTTTTATTATTTTTTAAGTGCACATATCGAAGTTTCGAAAATCTTGAAAACGTTGTTTTGGATATTTCAACTCGCTAAATATTAATTTTTATATTTTTAAGAAAATGCAAGATAAAATAATAAAATATTATTCTTTAATTTTGGTTTTTATAAATATATAATTGGATTTTTTTGGTAAAATTCAAATGTGTATCGCATTATACACTAAAACGTGTATATATTTATCTTTAGATAACTTCATAATTTATGGATACAGAATTAGCAGAGTTTAATTTGAGCTTTTGCTTAGATCGCAGGCTTGTGCATAAAGTTAATTAGTTGTTAGGCGCTGGCAGAACCTTTGAAGTTTTCTTCGTTGATAGTTTCTTTTGGTGGGTTCTGCCTTAAAATCCGACGCCAGCATTTTTTACTCTTTACCTATGTGCATGTGTGTGTGTGTGCGTGCTCATGGTGCCGTTGAGCACCTGCCAGGTCTCAGTGGAACATTAAGTATACGCAGCATTGTACGCGCACTCTCCGCCTGCGAGTGCTCTCTCTCTCTCTCGCTGCCTCCCTTTCTCTCTGTTACTCTCTTGCTCGCTCTCTCTCTCTCTCTCTCTGTCCTGCTCTTTGTAGGTCTCTCGGCTGAACTTTGCCATTTGCACAGCTGCCGCAATAATGTAACAAACTGTGCTGGTACGCGATTGTGTGTGTGTGACTGCGTTGTCTGCATGTGTGCTACAGTTGCAAGCTGTATACACACACATACACGCACAAAAGAATGGCGTCCACTTCGTCCTCTTTTTTAATTTCAGCTTCAATTTTACCTTTCAGCGGCAGCTGTGGGTGCGGGTTGGGCTGTTGGTGCGGGTCGTAACGAGTGCTGCCCATTTGCTCTGTTAATTTTGACAGTTGCAGAAAAATAAGAAAATTACATACACACACACACACACACACACACACACACACACACACAGTAGCTGGCACACAAAAGAACGAAAAAAACCTAACCAGCAAAATGGAGCAGAAAATACAACTGTCAACATCAGGATTCGCAACAGCCCTCAGGCTTGGCAGTACTCATGCATACACGCAAACACACACACCCACACACACACACACATACCCAAATATAAGTATATACAAGAATGATAATAACTATAATATGCATTTTATATAAGTACATAACATTTTATTGTGCAGATTTTTATTTTTATCATTACTTTTTTAATATAAATTTATATTTGTTTTTGCTGGCAGGCCTTTTTTTTATTATTTTGTGTTTTTTTTTTTGTACTTTTTTGAGCCAAAAAGAACAAAAACGATATTTTGTGCTAATAGTTTTTTTTTAATTATTTACTTCATTTTTTTATGTTTTTTTTTTTATTTTTTATTACTTGATTTAAGTTTATAGCATATACATAATGAAATATTTGCTCTATTAATTGAAAATTGATTTGGCTATTCTGTTGACCAGCATCGAATTTTGTTGGAAAATGAATAATATAACAAATTTTAATAGATTTTAAAAACGATTTCATTGCACAAACTTTTAGATTAAAAAACAAAGCCTATACAAATCCAAATTCATAAAAAAAAATTAATTCAAGCCTCTGAAGCAACTTTTTAAATGCATATATAATAAGCAGTTCTGCGAAATGTAATTTTAATTATATGTTACATGTTTAATTTTATATATTCCCAACTCTTTAATTAAGCCCATAACAGGCACTTGGGATTTCCTCTTTATAAGAGTTATGAATAGCTGTCTCGTTGCCCTGTGGCATTTGCTCCTCTGCTTTTTTGCGAATCACGCAAGGGATTTTCATTTGCATATTTTTATTGGAATTTGTTGAAAGCCAGAGGTTTTCAATACCCTGCATGAGAGTAGGCTATTACCAGTATTTAGGAGGTATTTACTAGTCGAATATGTACTTAATATAAACATAATGTATGTGTGCATTAACGATTACAATACGAAAGTATGATTTTAGTGAACATCAAAACGGAACACATCAACATAGAACAGGGTATTTACTAGTCGATTTTCCCATAAGATTTTCTTAATTGTTTCCCAATTAAGCGCATTGAAAGTTTTTCAATTTAAACTTTGATTGCTTGGAAAGTTTCCCCGATATCTTTAAATCTACGGATAGCGCAGTTAAAGGGATACTTCAGTGTGGGAGTAAACCTCGGGCTCATTATAATGCGCTTATGAAATCAGCTTTAGTGGGCCGTATGCTAATTGAAGTGTCGATTGGATAATTGTTTCTTTTCAGTGCAAAGCATTTAACAGATTTGCAGCTTATGGAGGTCAATGTGTTGCATCTGGGATTTTGGCATACTATTTAGCGCAGTGCTCAATTTGATGGGTCTGTGCAAATTGCGGGACCTCGATAAAAACAGACATTTCAAACATCGCTCACTTGTGCCACAAAACGTCTCAAATTGAGCTCATTGACGTCTGGTTGAAATGATTGTCGTTTTTAATTGATTTGCAGCGGAGCAATTGAAACATGCCCAGTGATTGGCTTTGATTTCTCTAAGACGATAAATGGATATGTTTTCCACAATTTGTAACTTGGTCAAATATTAAAATGGATCTACACAGTAGAGCTGTAAGACTAAAGTGTAGAATGCTGCTGGCAAGAGTTCGAGTCATTGACAAAACTCACTATCGCAGCTTCTAGTTTGAATCCCACATAATTCCATGGCTATTGTGCCAGATTAGTGGATGTGTTATTAGATTGCGAAGCTATTTAAAGCAGAAACATGTGCCAAAAAAAGAAACAAACAAACCTGAACCGAATCATTTTTATACCTATTGAAAGTGTGTAGAAGGGGTATATTGCTTATGTCAGCAACAGCCGAGTCAATTAAGAGAATGAGTATATTATTATAATTTCACTATCTGCACCCACTCGGAGATTTTTAGTTTTATAGAATGCTTAGTACACAAAGACTCTGAATATCTCCTGGTCTGGCACTCCCGACCAATTTTGACCTCAAAGCTGGTATTATCTCATCTGAAAGGCCACAATAATGAGAATTTGGTGGTAGATAAGCTAATTTTGAAACGAAAATAAGCAACGGAAAATTGTATTTTGTTATCAATTAAAAATTGAATTAAAATTTGGAAAGAATGCGATGAAACAAGATTCGAACTTTGGTTTATAAATAGTCTTCTGCAATATATGAAATTATAAATGAAAATCAATTTTTGAATAATATTATTATTATGTTTTATTATTCTGCAAGTCATTCTACTTTACAATCGTTTTTATTCATGTTCTAGAAATGTTTTTTCCTACGTCCCTTCTCAGTTCAGTTCTAATATTGCTGCATAATCTCGCCACATGCTGAACATTTGATAATTCTTGATGATTCATTTTAATGTACACTCATTCTATGCATTATTTACTCACTAATGTTCTCAATTATTCAAACCCAGCAAGTGGAATTTCTATTTGGAACCCGATTTTCGGAATTCCAGCCTCTTGGGAATGCATAAATATAGCCACATATATGCTTGTTCAAATTGGAAAAGACAACATGAAGTGGCTGCCGATCCTGAACAGACGAATATATCATTTATTATGGCTTCTCTCGGAATTGTGCCCAGTCCAAGCGACCTTTTACTTGCATTTTTTGCCTAGTACAAATGTTGTAAAGAATTCGCTTTGGAGGCGTGTTAAGTGTTTAACTGAAGAGGCAACACAACTTGCAACTAAGTAGGTTACAGACAAAGCAATCATGCAACAGCAATAGCAACAGCTGCAGCTGCAGCAGCAGCAGCAACAACAAAATGTCTGTTTTGCCGCCAACGCCCACATTTTCGAGGCGCTAAGCCCGGGGCGGCACTTGTCGTCGTTTTGTTGCCTGTCAGCCAGTGTGTACAATGTGCTTTTGGAATGAGGTTAGAATCGATTTTTAGTTGAGTTTATTTCAGTGCATGATAGTGCAGGTTTCATTTACCACTTCGCATTTAATTGGGTTGCAGGCAATTGTGTAGCTACAAATATCAGAAGGCTCAGAAATAGGCTGAAATGGCTTAAGGCTAGCCTACTAATATTATAGGCAAATATATCTGAAGCTCTTGTAGAAAGAAGTGCTTTCTATTATTTTTTAGTCCTATTTATATATGCAATTTAGTTTTATCGGATTTTGCTAAAGTTGATTGTATTTCTTTTCAATATCTGCAATATTTCCCATAATATTCTGAATATGTTTAAGCAATTCTTTTCAACGAATTTCCGCTAGGTTGTAAAATTAAAATGTATTTATTCAAAAACTTATGAGAAGCCGCAATATAAATAGAATTTTAGCTCAACAGCTTGCAATTACCCTTCGAATTTCCTCATGAATTTCCCTCTTACTAATACATTATGCAATCTAGATAAAAATCTTTATGCTGATTTTAGTTGAACAACTTTTGTTCTTTCAAGAAAATACATTTTCGTCGCATTTTTGTCGAATTTGGTAAACTCTCATCTAAAAAAAGCTTTACTAAGATGAATATAGTAATAATATTAAAATCATTTCGTATGCGCATAGCGTAATTCTGTTCTACTTCTACTACTGAACTTTGCAATCTAGCTATCGGGCTTCGTATGACATTCAAGCGCACATCATTGTTTCAATAGTGTCAAGCGATGCGACAGCTTCACAAATTGAATTCCATTAAAAATTACTAAACCCTGAGAAACTGCTAAAAATAAACTCAACAGCCGCACGTGCCTTTAGTTGAGACAGCTGGGATTGAATGATGGAGCAGCTAGCATTATAAAAAATAGCCGGAGGGGAGACAGTGATGGAGCGAGAGGAGCAGCTTAAGCTTACCCAGCGCGTAATCCTATATCAATAAATAGCCAAATAACACGTATGCTATAAATTGTCAAAATACGCTTTGGTATTATTTCAAATCTCCTGTGGAAAGCGTACTCGACGTCTGTACAATTGGTGCTAAAAGTTAACTGTGAGCTGTTAGTTGGAAATTGGATCAAGATTTATTTATATTTGAAAAATGGTTTCAGATAAGCGTTATAAAATTTTATTTTTTTAAATCGATAAATATCGTTTGAACAAAAGCTTGTATAAGTTAGCTTTATAAACCGTTTAGCTAAAATCGATAAAAATCGATCGAAATTTAACACAAGCTTGGATAAATTGAATAAATATTCGAAAGTAAAGTGCCTCGGGTTGCTCACAAATCGATGAATATCAGTTAATTATATTTATAACTAAAAGCAGTTGATTTAGCATTAAGAAACTGTTTTAGAACTGAAAAAGTGTTGACATATTCTTGTATATTTACCAATCCAATATATATCGAAGTTTCATGATGTTTATTTGCCGACTCTTGATTTTTCGATAAATAACTTTTCGCTTACGCTTTAAAACTGACCTACGAAAGCTGGCAGGCAGTTTATATCAGTTAGTGCACCGATATTATCTAAATATTTTTATCTGTTTAGTAAACAGTAGCAAATGCTTATATACATGCTATGTATAAAATACTTATAATAGCCTTATCTAAGTCCCAAAAATTGAATACATCATAAATTACAAATTGCCTCCGACCCTTTATTTTCACTTTTTGTCTTTTGCCTGGGCCATAAAAAATTTACGACAATTTTGCATTCTTGTTGTCTCTCATGGCATTTACACACGATATCAAATGATTAGTCATTTTTACTGTTGGTTGGGGCACATTATGGGCCAAACTCCTAAAACACACCCTACTTGAGGCCCCCCCGCCAGTCTATACTCGTATAATTGTTATGCAATCGCTATCGAAAATCAACCATATATGGACAGTCCGTATAGCTGACTGACTGACTGAGTGACTGTCAGTAAGCGCATGTGCTCTAGCTGAATTGTGGGCTCTGCAGTAATATTGAGTTCTATATTTAGTGCTGCCTAGCAATTTACTGGGCCCATCAAGTACGTGACTTTTTATTGTGCATGGCATACAGAATGAGTCCAATCGATCGATACACATTATAAGGGTAAACATAAAGGTTGATATTAAAATAATGCCCGCATATCAAAGCTGGTGCCACGGAAAAAAACCAAAGCAGTTCTTAAGCCGCAAATGCGTTTTAACGAATAGCACTTTATTGATAATCTATTTAGTGAAAAAATATTACTTATAAATTACCGCTGGCATTTCAAATCTCGTCGTTACACAACACTATAAGCTACCTTGTATATTATTGGCTGTGCGCATTCTATTATTTATTTTTTTATTAGAACTCCTTTATATCTATTCACAAACCTTGACGATATTAGTCTGTAAATACTACTCTTATTTCCTTATCTACAGCTAACGCCCTTTTATTTATGTATATATTTGTCTGCTTAGCAATATTATATAATACAAAAAGACAAAAAATGTTTTTATGACATAAGTAGGTTGACTAATATTCAAATAGCTTACTCTCCAAAATCATTAAATACTGAGACTTCATTATCATTAAAAACTAGATTGAGATTCGAACAGAGATTGATAAAAAGCTACTGCCTACAATTTAAATCAAGTCCTGTTTGATTTGTATCAAATCAAACTAACTGAATAACTTAATGGAGATTGTAGATTATATTTTATTTAAATTATTTATTAAATACTTAATGCTAGCCGGGCCTTTGAATGTCCCTTCAAATAATTAACATAAAACATAGATATACATATTTATATAATACAGAAAACTGACACACGCGGCGTATGCGCAATGCATGAAATTTGATTGATTTGTTGAGCGATTTAAAAACCAATTTATGAAACACGGAACTAAACCAAAAGCAGGCTGAAGATAATTATATATATATAAAATATATATATGTATATATATATATACATATATGAAGCTTTTAACTGAAGTACAGTATTCGCTCGAAAAGAGAAAGTTTCCATTTTGGCAGCTTTTTTCTAGATTGATCATCTTTCAGTTTGTAAAATGAATTTAATCTTTAGAATACGCAATGTTGTAAATATTTTATTTCTGGATCTTATAGTTTCTGAAACCCATATAAAATATAAATAAATATGAAAATGAAAATAATTAAAAAAGCTAAAATTCTTAAAATAATTTAATTAAACTTCGAATTTCTTGACAATAATTATTTTCTGTGAAAGACCAAATTCTTATATGTTCACATATATTATGCTAAGGCTAAATCGATTTCAATAAAGATGTTTTTTGGTTTTTATGAAATGTACTCACCCCAACTGGAACCGGTGCGTCCGAGGCATTGGCTAGTTTCACTGTTCCATAGGAATTTTCTGAAACCCTCCCATTTGCCCATCTTTGGCGGTGGGGAGTAGTATTCACCAATCTTCTTGTCGGCCATTGTTTTTTTTTGTTTTCCTTTTTCTTGTTAGTTGGCTTTAAGTACGATTAGGATTCGTTTGCACCAGGTCTAAGGAGGGTGTCTGTCTGTTTTTATTAGGCTAGCTTTAAACTATATGTTTATTTTTGTTTTTGTTTTATTTTTTGTGTCTTATTGTTTAGGTTTTTAAACGCTTATCGTTATAAATATTTATATACGTTTTATTATTTAAATATTTATTAATTATGTTAATTTTTTGTTTTTGGTGTGTTTTTCTTAATCAACTGCGTTGGTACAACATTTTTAAATGGGGTTTTTTTCTGAATGTTCGTAGCAGTATTGTGTTAAGATTTGCGCTAAATTTATTTGGTTACTGAAATTAGAAATTGTTTTATGAGTAAAATGTGATAAATTTTGGCTAATTTACCACCTGTTGGGTGGGGGAAGAGGTAAAATTAGTAAAAGGGGGCTGGACTACTTTTCTTTTAATAAAAACTATATTTTATTTAAAACATATTTCATTTAAAATTTCGAAGCAGTTTCTATTGGAGTTTCTTAAAATTATTTTATGTATCCTATCATCAATTAAGAACTGTCTATTAAAATTGATTTAATTAAATTGTGTATAATTTGCTCAGTTTTGGTTTCCCGAAAAATTAATTAATGTTTTAACTACTCCTTTTGAGTATAAACTATGACATTGTGGGCCATAATCAACTTTACTGCTTATATAAACATTACAAATTCATTTGCCAAACTGAACTGAAAACCAGAAGGATATGCCCTCTTTGGCAGCTGCTGCTGCGTGTTTTTTTTTTTTTTGTTCTTTCCGACAAGGACACACTATGAAAAACGACCTAAAGTACACTTTCTAGTTGAATTGTGCAGCTGGTAAACGGGTTTTCGCACTCGCTATTAATTCTTGTGAATTTTTCATGAATTTTGATTAATTAATTATTGCTAATTCGATCAACTCTTTGCCATTTACGTGAAAACAAATTGCAGTCGCCTGCCGATTTTAGCCACACACTCTGCCAACTGTTATGTAATCTCGAGCGAGGAGCATTGGAAAAAGGCATCCAATGCTGCCCAAGCCAATCGGCGTATGCGCACAGAGCGAGTGGGAGATAGAAAGAGCGAAAGAGAGTGCGCACACGCACACACGCACACACAGGGAGTGCAAGCACGTAAGAACATCAAATAAAGAGAGCGAGCCTGGAACTTGCGTTGGAAGTTCTTCTTTTTTTTTTTTTTTCTGCAGAACGGTAAAACAGATTTCGGCCGTGCCATAAAAACTGCCAGCTGGGCGCCAGCCTAATGACAGCGAGCACAGCTTGTGGGAATGCTCGAGCAGCTCGTTACAGTTGTGCGGGAATTGCCAGTCCGATAAGCTTATAGTTATGCTATGCGGCTTGGCTGCTGCAGCTTTAAGAACACTTTGCAACACTGGCCACACAAGCTGTAATACTTATGTTAATTTTTCGTTGCGATATGCGCTTATCATGGCATATACATTTTTTGTTTTTTTTTTTTTGCAGCTTGGCTCCTTTTGTTGTTGTTCCAGCTAAAAAGAATGCTCACTAAGACAATGACGCTGCGCTCTCACGCATACGCATTGCTTGACTTACTTTTGAATGCTGCTGCCGCCGGCGACGTCGCTGCCACATTGCGCAACGCGCGTCCGTGTCGAAGGCGCAAATGAAACGGCCTCGGCTTTAGCTATAGATATAGCTATGCCCTGTGGCCTATGTCTGTTAGCGGGCGCTGGGCAACTTTTCTAGCTCTGGGCAGGGCGCACAAATGTAGGCAATGCTCTTTTTCATGTCGCTATTTATTGGTTATTTAATGCAATTTTGCATTTCTTTTGCATTTGCTTTGTGCTTAGCCTCAAAATAACATATGTAGCTGTTGTTTGTGAGCTGTAGCTTAAATTGCAATGTTTATATAAGCATATTGATTACACAATCTATACACACATATGCGCTAAATCTTCACTTTATGCAAATCGCAAGCTGCCAAAAATAACGAAAATCTGCAAGGAACTATTTTTATGTTTAGCTGAGCACAAAAGATATGTAGGTATTTTAGGCGTTGTCTGCCCTAAGGCTCAGCTCTAAAATCTAGCCCAGCATTTTTGTTTTTATTAAATTATTTATTTTTATATAATGTTTGTTTCACGTATATTTTTGTCAGCCTATTTATAAGTTACTTATCATTTGCTTTATTTAAATTTTAACTGTGCTATTTTTGTCTTTTTTTTTTTTGTTTATCAGTATTATTTGTTTATCAGTATTTTATTTTTTTAATATAGCCAGCAGCAAAAAAATAAATAAAAATCGAATTTCGGTATGTATATAAGTTTTGCAAGGATATATATATATTTTTTTTTTTTGCTGCTGGTGCTGTCACAGTGTCCTCGTCGCGTCGCCTTTGGCGTCGCTCTTGCCGACGCTGTTCATATAATCACTGCTAGAACTGTCTTTTATCTGCTGGTCTTAAGCTTTTTGATTTTTATGTTTTGTATTGAAAACTTTGCTAATCCTTATGTTAATTTTATTTATGTTATTGAGGTCGTGGAAGTTAACTATATTTTATTTTTTTTTTTGTGGCACTTTGCATCATCACCTCGAGGATTTTTTTCTTTTTTTTTTTTTTTGCTTTTTTATGTAACCAACGTTTTGTGCAAATACATGAAAATTTGTTGTATTTTCCGCAGCGGCGCACCAACAACAACACACATACAGATGGATTTTCTTGAACGCTGCTTTTCAGCTTCCTCTTCTCCTCTACGCAGACATGCACATAATAACTGTCTATATATGTTTATATATATATATATATAGGTATATATATATATATGTTTATATCTATGTGCCGTTATAATCCGCCAGCGAGTGCGAGTAGCAACCGTCCACAGTTAAAACGCCAATGATAGTGCCAGTTCAGCGTAGAGCTCGCCAGCACCGCAGCTGCTGCAACTGTGAGCGAAACGCTCGGCTTTGGTTCGGCTGCGTTCGGCTTCTCGTCGTTCGTTCTGGCAGTCGTTGGTTGAGCAGAGGGTGGCGGCCAGCAGGCAATTGCGTATGGAAAGGCACAGTCAGAGCTTTTTTGCCGCCTCGCAGCTTTTTGCTCAGCTGGGCGCCGTCGTTGTCTTTGCGTTGTCGTCGCCGTCACTGGAACGTCAGATTGCTTTGCTGGACTTTCGGCTTGTGGGTGGCGCCATTGCGGGTGGCACTTAGCCGGTGGTGCGTTGGGGAGCAACAAACAGTTGGGCTGCAAGCTTTCAAGGTTTCAGGCGTGCCCGCTGCTGCGGCTGCTTCTGCTGCGATTTGCAATCTCATTCAGTGGCTCTCGAACGACGTGCGTGAGCTGCATGTCAAGCAGTTGCTACTACTAAAGCTTTCTGGTTGCGCTGTGCTTCTCCAACTGTAGGTCTCGCTGCCGTTGTGCTTTGACAGTCATAAGTTCTTATCTAGAACTTTTTCTATGATTTGAAATATGCACAATAGCTCAGGAGAAATATAAAAGCTAATAATAATCAAATTTTGTATAGTTGATGTATGTATCTGTATATTTGTGTGTGAGTGACACAGAATAAGAGTATTTTGTTATTACTTAAGAAATTTAGTATGTATTAAGAGGCAGCATTAGTTAATGATTATTAAAACGAAACAGGGCAAATGCTTTCATCGTATGTTCAAGTACATACATCACTTTAAACATCATGAAACTCATATAAAAGCAGGAAACTTTCAAAAGGTTCAGATCATACCAATAAATAACTATAATAATAATAATAAATAATAGCAGACTATCAACATATTAAACAATAAATATCGATATATAAAAGACATGCATTCTAGTATCAGTATTGGTTTATTTATGTTTTATTTTTTAAGCTTTCAAAAAGCTCCTTGGCGCTTTTATTTCTAGACCTAAAAGCCGCTAGCGGCTTGCTCAGCTCCCGCTTGCAGCTCAGTTAGCATAGATTTTACAGGCCCCCAAGCTGTGGGAAAGGCTACCGTTGGGCTTCCAAGGCGAATACAGCTACAGCTACTTCCAGTCAATTTGCCGCAAGCATGCGCTGTAAAAGCGCCTGAGCGTAGGCAATAGAGTGCGAGAGCGTGAGAAACAAACAAAATTCCCGCAAAGTTTAGTAATATAATATTTATTGATTACTTGCTGCCAAAGTTTTCCACCAAAGAGTTTTCCTCTCAACTTGTTAAAATAGCAGCCGGACTATTGGCAAATTACATAAACTGAAAAAGAAAAATATGAAGTCCCTTCTCCTCACTCCAACCGTTGTCACACACCCATCTCTGTCGCACGCCCAGGCCGCGCTGAGCTCTATTTCTACTGCAGCATTGGGGGGAGGGTTTGGGTGTGTTTGGCCTGTGATTATTATACGTATATTGTTTCACTCACATCCAATTACGTCATATCTCAGCTGTTCTGAATACGCGACGCTTGTTACACAACCAAATGCAGCTCTTCAGCTCTCTGGCACATCCGCCCCCAAATCTCACACCTTCTCCTCTTGGCCCCTGGTATCCCAGGGCTTTAGTTATTTTGGGTTTTTAATGCTTACCTGTTTATATGGCTGACATTTAAGCTCTTGCTTACCGTTCGTTTCTGTTTGCGTGTATTGCGGTTTATTCCGCTCTTGCTTAAGCTCTAGCTAACTGTTAGTTTTGTGTTTATTGCGGTTTATTTCGTTCTTGCGGTATCCTATAGCAATCTTCATCCTCCCCTGCCGCACACACCCACAAACACACACATACATAATTTGTCATTACTTGGCTTTTATTTATATACGCAGCATTCGCTTTAAGTATATGAGTATTATTTTCTTTTTGCCCTTGCGAATAACGGTTATTGCAAGGTTCCTGGGTAGTAGAAGCTTCAATTTCTGTCTGACAAGTTCATATCTTTAAGATATAGTTACCAAGCAAAAGGTATCCGTTCTTGGATGTAAAAATATTAAATTTTAAATATAAGTACTTTAATTGTTAATAAGAGCAAAATATAAAAATATATTAGATAAAGATACCGTTGTAAATATAAATAAAAAAATATATTTATATACTTATCTTTATATATATAGATAATGAAGATATATATGTATGCAGATAAGGCCTAATTATATGTTGTCGATCCTTTATTATCTGCCTCTTTACCCAATTATTTATGACTGTAAGCACATAAAGCAATTATCGGATATTATTATTTCCAAAGGGCCATAATCAAGGGTAACCATGTATATGGCTTATATTTTCTGTATCTGAATTATCTGTGTGTGTATGTAATATGTCTTATCAACCTCATTCATTTAATATATTAACCAAGTACGCAATTATTAAATGATTGCTTTCTAATCGGAATTTTATTCGTTAGTTTCGTTAAAATTGTTGTCAATTTAGTTTGTTTGCTTGATTTTCAATTGTAATATGATAAAAAAAACCAACAAGATTTGTTTGGGTTGCTATTCGAGCCTAGGCTTGTCCTTGTCACGCCCCAATCAACATAAAGCAACATCTATTAATATATATGTTGAAAACACGTACTTCGCGAAACTCTACAAAAGATGCTGCATAAATTTAGAAGGATCTGACAACAGGATGTACGTGCACACAAAAAAGCGCACATACACACGCACACAACAATAGAAAAAGGCGGACACATGCCCTAACGGCTAATGCAATTACATGATGTTACAGAGTAGAGCAGGGATAGAGAGTGAGAGGGACGAAAAGAGAGAGAGAGAGCAAGAGAGAGAGAGTGAGAGCGAGAGAGTGAGAGCGAGAGAGGGAAGGCAAACAAAATGTCTAAAGCCTTAAACACACACACATACACAAACATAACGTATACGCCGCATTGTTGCCTTGGCCTTTATATGTTCGGTTAATGCGAAATGCTTGCAAAAGTTTTCAAAAAAATATTAGAAAAATACATTGAAAATGTATAAATGATGAGCAGCATAAAGCAATAATAGAGCATTTAACGCCCAGCGACAAGCTTTCAGTATTTTGACCCACATTGGCTGTCAAAACTTTTAACTCGAAAAGTTGACAATGCAGGAACAAGAGTTTGTCGTTGCGCTTGCTTGCAGGAACTGCTGATGCGGCTGCATATTTTTAGTTGGATACCAATTGCAATTGCACAGTCGTTAAGACCGGGTAAGGGAAGCAGGGTGCTGTGTGTGTTGGCTGGGCTTGGCATTAAGCCATTGCTATTGTATTCACCGTGTGGATATTCTGCGGAAATGTTGGTAAGACTTCAATGATTGCTTGTAAACGCTACGCGTAGCCAACGTTTATTCAAATACTGACTGTTTTCGCAATACACTTATGTACATTTGTGTTGGTATTATATTCAACCCAGATGGTCGAAGCCAATAAAGTAGGTTTTAAGATATGAATTTCAAAAGAAATCACAGCAAAGCTTACGATTTCTATTCTAATAAAAAAACTGGTTGATTATTTAACGATCTACGTTCAGTCCAAACCTTAAATACTAGCAAATACCAGATTTTTGAAATCCCACCCTCGCGTGTGGAAAACTAGTAAAAGTCGCTCATATGAAAGTTCTTTTACTTACGATTCGATTGGCTCCAAATTAATTGTCATAGATCTTTCTTTTTTTTAAACGTTTATTCTGTTGAATCTTGAATTTAAATTAAAAAAAAAATCTTCCCAAATATTTATTATATTGAAAATTCCACCTTCATGTGTGGAAAATTAGTGAAATGCGGTCGTATGACAGTTTTTTGCTTTTGATCCGATTTTCCTCAAAGTTATTTTCACAGATCGTCCCAAATATTCATCAAATGGAAAATTTCACGTACATGTGTTGGAAATTAGGTCATATCAGTCATTTAAAAGTTTTTCCTTTCTTAAGAACTTTTCTAATTAGGAGACGGGACTTTAAAGTTGTATGGATGAAAATTTAAGTTTTTTGCGATCGCTTTAAACTTTTTTTTTTTAAATAGCTAGTTATTTAATACTTATTTTAATCGATTTTGAAAATTTCCCTCAATATAATGTTTTATGGAAAACTCGCTTATAACTCGATTTATATACAAATATTAACATATTTATTAAGTTTTAATAAAGACTCGTATACATAAATACGTATTTCTAGGCCTATTGAGAATTATGTAGTATCTATATAAAATGCAGTAAGTCTTTTCTTTCTCACTAACCGAACATTGAATTCTGTCGAATTTGAATTAACTCAGTACTCAATGGTCACACACTTGGTCTTCAGATACTCGTTGAGCGCCTCCTGGCCCAAATCCTTGCCGAAGCCGCTCTGCTTAAAGCCACCAAATGGAGCTGCCACATCCGTTTTGTTGTAGACATTGACAAAGACGGTGCCCGCGTCGATGCGATCGGCAAAGCTCAAGGCCTTGCTAATGTCCTTGGTAAAGACACCGCTGGCCAGTCCGTACTCGGTGCGATTGGCACGCTCCATGACCGAGTCTACATCGCTGCCGTTGAACTTGGAGATGATCATAATTGGACCGAATGATTCTTCCTGTGCTATGAACATGTCATCCTCGACATTGGTGAACACGGTGGGCGTAAAGAAATAACCCTTCAGATTGGGCACGCGACAGCCGCCGTAAACAAGCGTTGCGCCCTCTGCCACGCCCCTTTCGCAGTACTCCAATAGCTTATCGAAGTGCGCCTTATGATTCTGTGGACCGTGTGCCGTGGACCGATTGAGTGGATCGCCAATGGTCATCGAGCGCAAATCCTTGAGCACGCGACGCACAAACTCGTCGTGAATGCGATCCTCCACAAAAAGACGTCCGGCGGCTATGCAATTTTCACCCTTATTAAAGAAGACCGAAGACATGCCCTGCAAGAAAAAGAAAATTAAGGAAATTAAAACAAGAGTGAAACAATTTGTTTAAATTAAGACCTGAGATGGAAATCGAAACAGTACGGGCTCAACAAATAGCTCAACCGAACCCCAATTGAATCAAATTTTTTCGAATTAAAAACCAGCCCCAAAGCGAATTCCTAGCTTGATTTTTTTTGAGGCATGGACCGATCGTTTATATGGAAACTACATGAAATCTTCAAAAGCTTATCAAAAACCGGCAGCGAAACGGACGAGCCTAAATTATCTAAAAATATAACTAAATTGCCGAAACTACCCAAAGTCCATACTCACGTGTTTCACAGCCTTGTCGAGATCACAATCAGCGAATATGATCAAAGGACTCTTGCCGCCCAGCTCCAGTGAACATTTCTTCAGATTGGATGCAGCGCAGGATTTCATGATGTGCTTGCCAATGGGCGTGGAGCCGGTAAAGCCCAGTTTGCGCACCAGCTGATGATCGGCCACAGCCTGACCCGCATCAGAGCCCTTGCCCGGCAGCACATTGATGACGCCCGGCGGGAATCCGGCCAGCACGGTGAGCTCCGCAAACTTGAGCGCCGTCAGGGGGCATGTCTGTGCCGGCTTGATCAGGCAGGTATTGCCGGCGGCTATGCAGGCGGCCATCTTCCAGGAGAGCATCATCAATGGATAATTCCAGGGTGTGATCAGGCCAACCACACCAATCGGTTCCTTGCGCGTAAACGTCAGCACATTGTTGGGCCGGGCGGGATTCACGGGTATCGTATTACCCTGGATCTTATCGCACCAGCCGGCAAAGTAGCGCCACGCATCGATGGACATGCCAATGTGGGTCTTCAGGGCCAGCGTATAGACGGCGCCCGAGTCCACAGACTCAATGGTGGCCAGTTCCTCCTTGTGTTGCTCCATCAGATCGGCCAGTTTCAGCATGAGCTGTCCGCGTTGCCGGGCCGACACCTGCTTCCAGGCGCCAAAGAATGCCTTGTGCGCCGCCTGCACCGCCTTGTCTACATCGTTCACGCTCGCACAGGCCACCTGGCAGAGCACCTGCTCGTCGGTGGGATTAATGATGTCCAGTGTGCGCTGCTGCTCGGCATCGATGAACGCGCCATTGATGAAGAGCTGTGTGGGCACCCGAATCTCACGCTTGTTCGCCTGCAGCAGAAAACCCTCGTAGTTGAGCTGCTTGGCGCTGGCGTCGCCGCTGCCCTGGCGCAGGCTTCTTATCAGCTGATCGAAGAACTCCTCAAAGACGGGCGCCATAAAGACGTGCTCATTCTCTAGCGGCACATCGAATGCCTCCTTGACCTCCTCCACTAGACGCACCACGTCCATGGAGCCAGCGCCGGCGGCAAAGAAATCCGTCGTTGCCTCGATAGGTTCCTTGAGTATGGCTTGCCAAATGCCAGACAGCTGCGTCCGCTTAGCCAACTCATCTTCGGTGAAATCCGTAATAGGCTGGTGCTCCGCCTGCTTGAACCAATCGCTGGCATTGATCATCTTCGAGCCACGCTTAATGCGACGCACATTCACAAAGGCGCCGTCAGTGCCCTCAATCAGCAGGCCGCCCTCGTGTACCCAGGCTGGCTTGGCCAGGCCCTTCAGCTTCAGCGGCTGTCCGCCTTTGACGGGTCCAGCGGAATAGATATGTGCCCCAAAGAAACGCACTTGCTGCTCACTGCCATCGGCTTCGAGCACGGTAGCTATGGCTCCCGGCACCGAGTCTAGGCCACGCACAAAATTCCATATGCGCTCCGCGGACTGTTGCAGATTCAGCATCTGGTTCTCGGCTTTGAACATGGCCGGATCATAGGTGGCGCCCACCTCAGTTTGGGTTATTTTGGGCGCTGTGCCCTGGGCAACCATATCAACAGCCACGCCCATGGCCTTGACACCCTCCGGATACAAGAACCTCTTGTAGATGCTGTCCAAAGTGTCCGTCGGCTCAACATTGGTCTGACGTTGCAACAGCAAGGGTCCAGTGTCCAGGCCATCATCCGCCCAGAAAATGCTGAAGCCGGCCACCTCGTCGCCCTGTTAAAAACCAAAAAGAGGATTAGAATCGATCCGAAGAATTCGCGCTCCTGCTGCTTACCTCGATGAGCGTCCAGGATATGGCGCTCGCGCCGCGATGCCTGGGCAATATGGAGGGATGGTAGCATATGCTGCCCAACGGAGCGCCATCAATCACCTCGATGGGTATGAACTGTGAGCAATAGGGCAGCACATTTAGCGTTGCGCCCACCGATTTGTACTTTGCCAGGACCTCGGGCAGGGCCACGCCCTTGCGGCGCCAGCTGGCAAACTTGAAGACGGGTATATTGTGGCTGGCCGCGGTGCTGGCCAAAACATCCTCCCGACTGCCCTTGTCCGGTATGGTGAACACGCCCACTATTTGAAAAATGGAACGTTCCAACAGCAACTCCAGCACATCGGCCGCAAAATTGCTCTGGCCAATAATCGCAATGCGCAGACTGGACTGTAAAAAGGCAATACAACTAAATTTAATATGCATATCGGATCACAACATTGTCATTTAATTAATCAAAAGGTAAGTAAAAAAAAAGTATTGTTATAAAACAAACATAGGTATTTAATATGTGGCTGAGTTTTATTTCAACATTTTTTTCTTAAATTTGACAAATACAAGTCAAGCTATTTTACAGGGTAACTAGAAAGCGAGTCAATTATAGAGCATGGAATATTATTCTTTTAGAACATGAGTATAATTATATATTTAATTTAATATGTTTGTGTACTGTTTAACACCTGGCGAAATAATTAGCGAGTGCATTTTTTTGTTTATACTATTTCGAGTGTAAATTCATAGAGCGAGAGAACGAGAAAGCAATAAAATATTCAGTGTGCAGCAGATTAAATACCCTTAATATTATCGCACGACTCTCGTGCAAAGACTTTGTTCAAAATATGGAAGAATGGGAAAAAACTTTAATTTTCATTCAAATATTTGAAAGGTGGAGCAACCGGCATTTAGAAAACTACGTGTTAAAAAAAAAAAAAAAAAAAAACAAAAAACTTGTAATTTGGTTGTTTTTACTGATCAAGTATAAATAATTTATGGGACCGGAAATGCCTTGTTACGCACATTGTCAAAAAAAAAATAAATGATATCCCTCTGCTAGGATTTTAAAAAACTGTTGAATGGCAGTGATATAAATTATAATATTAATATTATATTTATATAATTAATATATTATTAAATAATATAAATATAATGTAACCTTTAATATAATGTTAATATTAATAATTATAATATTAATAAAAAGATTGCCAATTTAACTTTATTTACAAGCTAAAAGTAAATTTGTTTTAAACATGTTAAGCTGGGAATCACTTATTTTTTTTTTTTAAATCGTTATTTAGTTTATATTAGAATAAATATTATGCTGAATTTAATTCGTATACTCACACTCATTATTATTTCACGTTTGGAAGTAATTCTTTGTATAATTTATATTCTTTTTTTTTTGCTTTGTTTTATTTTCTAATGAAATCACTTGATATAGGAATTACTTTTCCCTAAGCTATTTCACTTTTTGCTCTACTCTTATTGAGAAGCAGCCAGCACAGCGCTCGAACTACTTATATTAACTGAATCGCATTGATCATTGTTGGGTCGTATTTATACCTAGAGCCAGCCCAATATTATCAGCTGATTCTCGTAATAAAAAAAAGTGCCAGCATAGGCATGCACTACGGTCGCTACCGTTTCGAAATATGTATTCGTATTTGTGTGCACATACATATACTATAATATACTTTTACTTTTCCAATAATTAAGTACAAAAAAAGAAGACAACAACAACAAGTTGGACATATCGCTTATCAGCTCGAAAAGCTTCAGAGTTCTCGTCGCGGCTAAACGCAATTTTGATAAGCATGATGATTTAGCATGATCAGTGAATTGTGGGCCTGATGTTTGGCGAAGGCCCCAGTGAATGGAAAGTTTGGTAACAAACATTTCAAACCAGCTGCATTCATTATTTAAGCCTTTGCCATTTAACGGCTCGTTTTTGGTTCGAGTTCCGTCTGGGTGGCTTTTCTAGGTATTACTTGGACTCGGATTGTAATTTGTAATAGAAACCAACACACAGGCTAATATTATGAGCTAGACGTCTGGATTTAACTGGTTACTGGGAAAGTAAACTAAAAAGTTATCAGTGATTACAAATAGAAAAGTGTAAAAAATACTAGTAATATGTTAAAGGGGATTGTACACATTTAGTTAGGCAGTGTCTAATTGTTGCTAATTAACGTTCAGTATAGATTTAATTAGATTGTGTTTATGTAAAGAGCTAATGTAGGACAGACTATGATTATCAGAAAGATTATTTTAATAATATATATTTATATATATATATATATATATATATTAATTTATGAATTATAGTCGACAACTGGCCCTAGCTGCTCTTCTCGCGACATTTATTATTATTTTACTATTTTGCGTCAATTTAATCTCATAAAATATAGCTAAAAAAGGTTTTTCTAAATGTGGAACACGCGAAATAAATAATCCTAAAAATTCTAAGATGCATTGAATTCTTTTTGGGCTTTAAAATAAAAACAATACGTAAATAATTCAATTAAAACATTGGGTAACAGGTTCATTGACTTACAAAATGAATTAAAATGTTATAAACATGTTTTAAAGAATATTTAAAAGTAAAATCAATAAAATATTTTTAAAAAATATTAAGTATTTGTTGTGTTGTGTAAAAGAAAAATACTTATTATTTATATGATTGTTTTTCTTACTTATATTGTAATAATTTCTTATATTAATAATAATTAAATTCAGTTTTGACTTTTTTAATATTATTTAATATTGTTTTAATTTTTTTTTTAGCGTTATCTAATATGAATGCTGCATACTGGACTTCGAATTATATATAATCGGTAAGTACTCAAAAATATATATCCAATAATTTCAGTATATGCATTTTTTTGTATTAAATATAAATATCTTTTTCATGATTTATACGAATCTTGTTTATACTATGAATCTATCGTAATATCTAAATTAATCGTGTTTATTGTCCGCCGTCAAACTTCTTTGCCATTTAGCTAATTATTGAATTTAATTAGCTAGGATATCGAATTTGAATAATCTTTATGGCTAGTAGCTATCCTTAGCAGCACTTGTTATACTTAGTATCCATTTACAACTTCGGAGCTGAACATGCTTTACGCTCTGCAGCGTTACCTAAAATACTTTGCCATCTTGGGTCTGGTGCCGTGGTCCGAGAAGGCGCCACAGCAGCAGCTGCAAAAGATCTATACGATTGTCATAATATTTCTGAACATCGGAGTGGCCTTCTATATAGTATTCTATGCCTCGCCAGAGGGTGATTTACTGGTATCGATGCTGGTGAGCTGCACCGTGTTCATATCGCAGATTGTGACCATGTCAGGCGTGTATCAATTCCAACTTAATAGTCGATGTATTTATTCAATATAATGAATTTTTCTCTCTGAACAGTTGTCGAACTGCAAGTGATGTGCCAGCATAAAAGATACTACGAATTCTGTCTGCAGTTAAAGTGCCTGAGATTGCATTTTCAGTGCGAACTACAGCAGCCAGTTAAGGGTTGGCCCTGGACCAGATATGTCAAGTATTTTGTACTGGGCGTTATCAATTTTGTCTCACTCTTTCCATCTGTATATGTGGTGCTACACTTTGATTATATTGGCTACTTTTGGTTCTCCCTGGGCGCCGTTTTGATCAATCGTGTTCAGTGTCTGCTGCTGCTGCTCTATGCTGAGCTTCTTGGATATCATGTGGAGCTATTGGATCAGCGTCTGCAGGCGGTGCACAGCTATCGTCTGCTGGGCGCCCAATCGCAGTTGAATGTAAAATTTGAGCAAATGTGCTCCTTGGAGTATTTGTTGAGCCTGAAGCGCGCCTACATGGAGCTATATCGTTTATTTGAACTCTATAATAGCCTGTTTGGCTGGTCGATTGTCTTCATCTTTGTGGTTATGTTTCTGGACAGCATCGTTAATATATATTGGTCGCTGCTGGTTCTCACTGAAATCTATAGCTTTGTTTTCATCTACATGACCTGCTCGACCTTTGTGCCGCTGCTCATATTGATCTTCACCTTCTGCCGTTGCGGCGAGTACTGCAAGCAACAGGTGAATACTTGTATTGCCATATTCTTCTGTTTAATAATCAAAACCCAAACTTGTAGCACATGCTCATAGGCAGCCATGTACGTGGCCTGGCCTGTGCTGCACAATGCCAAGCCGTACCGCCAACTTTGGCATACAATGCAGTCCTGGCCGAGTTCGCCATGCAGGTGGAACAGGATGCATTGATCATTAGCGCCGAAGGCTTTATGGATATTGACTACAGCCTGCTAATGTCGGTAGGTCCTTAACTGCAGGATGCAGTAAATTATCAAATTATTAAATAAACTTTCATAGATCTTTACGGCCATGGTCACCTATCTGATTGTGCTCATGCAATTCGGCTCGTTATATACCTAAAAATGAGGATCTGAATTTAAGTTTGCGTGACATTTTACAATACGAGGCGAACACGCAGCATGCCAAGCAAATAATTATATTACACATTTTACATTTTAATTGTTTATTATTTCGAGCATTGCGATCTACATAATATATATAATTTATATAATCTATATAATCAATGTATCTCGACAAGGATATATAACTAGTGTCCACTTCGGTCGTGGAATTCATGTATATATACCATTTTAAGAAAATTCAAGAAACTATTTTAATTTCACGATAAGAGAAATACCATATACACATTGCTTTTATAGTATATATATTAATTCAGAGGAAAGCAGTAGCTTCAGTTTATAGAAAAGTACCCTTAATTAAGTTTTGTGTTTACTGTTCGATCTGTATACAACCATCAAGATATAAGGATAAGCTAAATAAAAAAATAGATTTGATTCACAACATAATTGTGAATGTATTTTCAAGATATTCTCCAAAAACAGTTGTTGGAAATCGATATTTATCGATTTCAGGCACAAAGTTCGATATTCACGGCATTTTTTAGATATACTTGATTCTCATACATTAACGAAACATTTTAAGAAAACTGTAACCGAATGACATAGCGGGCTTACATCATACGGAATTCCGTCCAAACTATCAAAATGATTACTTGACCGGCAACTTGGCCATTTTACGTTTTCACCACTGACCTACTTTACCCCCCAAGTTCCGCTGCAGACCACTTAAGACTGTGATATAGATAAGATTATGAAATGACGAACGATCATAATAAAATTTGGAAATCAAACTGGTAAAAACTGGTTTGGTAATAGGCAGCTGGCATTATCTCGAGTATCACTGAACTTGGCAAGTTCTTGAAATGTTTGAATAAACAGGTTTCCAAAAATATAATAGATGACCCCCCCAAGAGTTCTTAGCTGATAGCTGTTGTCAGTTGACTATAATATATATATAAATATACAGATGGTGCTATGTTGTGTTATGCAATTATGCATATGTACATATTTAGAATACAGTAGGGTCCAATAAACTGAGCACGCACTCTACAGCTGCTCGCTGGTGTTCTTTAGACGCCACTGGGAAGAGTGTCACATTTCTTTTTTACTGATAAGTTTGTCGACGATAACCTGTTCGAGTGCCCTCGGCTAAGTCATCAAAACAAAGCAAAAAACCGGTTTGCGCGCTATGCCAAACCGGTTTCAAGCAACTCAGGATGTGCTAATTTAGATAGGCGATCGAACTAGCAAAGTAAACATTCAGTCCCTCTAATCTCTCAGACATAATATATTTATAAATCATGCATATACTTTTCACTGGCTCTTTATTTTTTTTTTTTTATTAATTGCTATGTACTAGAATTTTAAGTCGGTTTAAACCGGTTTTCGATTTTGAACTTCTCCCGATGTTATCAATGGGTTCAAATGTGTTCTTACACGTGGTGAGGTGTATTGTATAAAATGTGCAAATTGTAGACATGATTAAAAGACAAATTAATTATGCAATTGTAATTGAACATAAACTCAAACTAGATTTATTATTTAAGCTCGTAGGTCACTTGTGCATTCACACTAACTTCCTGCACGACTGCATCGCCATCATCATTTAGGATCTCCAGGTTACACTCGATCTCTTCGGTCTTGAGCTCTGTATTTGTATCGGAAGCAGCATCAACATTATCTGGTTCAATAGCTTCAAAATAATCTAATCTTATAATAGGCTTGGGCACATTCTCAGCTGACTGAGGCAACTCCTCGCCAAAATCTTGATTAGTTAGCTCAATGTCCTCTAGTATTGATTTGTCACGTGCATTTTCTTTAAGTTTTTCTTCTAGATTTTCAGTTAAGTGAGGAGACTCTTTGGTAGACTCTTGAATAGTCAGCTCTACGTTCTCTAGTATTGATTTCTCATATTCATTTTCTTTAAGTTTTTTTCCTAGGTTCTCATCAGTTGACTGAGGCATTTCTTCGCCAACCTGTTGAGTAGTTAGTTCTACGTCCTTTAATATTAGATTTTCATTTTCATTAGGTTTTTCTTGTAGATTTTTAGTTAACTGAGGCAACTCTTCGACTGCCTCTTGAATAGTCAGCTCTACATCTTCCAGTATTAGATTCTCATGTGCATTTTCTTTTAATTTCTCTCTAAGGCCTATGCTTTCAACAGTGGACTCTGCGCATATCTGTGTTTCGGTTTTATCAATAGATTTGTCTAGATTGGAATTCTTTATTTGCGTCTCGCAGTCTTCATAGATAGTATTCAGTTTTTTTAGACTAGCCTCCAGTTCATAGTCGTCTTCGCCATTGCTTTCGTCCTCATTGAATTGACTCTTCTCCAACAATTTCATATCATCCGCCGCAATGAACTCATTTAGCTTCTGTGATATTTTAGCCCATTGACGCTTGGCATTGCGTGCCAGTTCGCCAACGGCACCATTCGATTCAGTATCTGTCGTATCGTCTTCTTCGACAACCTTGGTTTGTTCTGGTGAGCTCTTTTTGGCTTCCAGCTCCGAGCTCTCGTCATCCACATCTGTGGTTAGAGCTGATTCCGATTCTGGCTTTTCATTGCCTGTTTCCAAACGATCCTCTTCATTTATGGAGTCTTCCTCCTGACTTGTCCAAGCTCTGAGGGGCAAACTGAAGAGCTGCTTGCGCAAAGCCTCTTCGTTTTCACGCTCTAACTTTTGGCCATCTTCAAACTGATTGCTAAACAATTCATTGAGGGCACCCTCGGGCAGTTTTGGTGGCTCTACAACGGGTATTTCTTCTTCCGAATCATAGTCAGTGGATGCATCGGAAATAATATCGTCATCTATGCTTACATTGGCGTTTATTTCTGTTTTTGTGGGCTCTGGATCAGCGCTGTGCGTGTCTTTCGGTTTCTCAGTGGATGTCTCGATAGATTCATCGATTTGTTGTTCTAGAACTTCTTTAATAGGTGGCTCCATTTTCAAAACTTCTTGCTCTAAATTACATTTATCGTTCCCATTGCTTCTCTCTTCTGTCGTTTCCTCCATATCTTTCGCTGGCTCTTCCCCGTTTCCTGTTTCAGGCAGCTGGCTTTTTAATTCGTAAATTTTACAGCCACCCAATGTTAATTGTATTGGAGTGAAATCTTCCTGCAACTCCTGTGCATCTTCCTGTTGGTCGCTGTTGCTCTCCTCTTTGGGACCAAGCAGCTCTTTGGGTCTTTCCGAACCACACATTAGCTTTTGCAAATTTTTCCCGGCTCCGACTCCGGCTGTATGTTCCTCTTCACTTTCGCCTCCAAGTTTGTCCATAATCGATTTCGTTTTCAATTTAAGTGCGCCCAAATCCTGCGAACTCGCCAGCTCTTGTTGCTGACGTTCGCGTTCCTCCTGCTGGCGCTTGCGTTCGATTAAATCCTTCAGCATTTCATCCTGCTTCACCAGTGCACCGGGATTCTCTTCCTTTTGGATGTCATCGGATTTTAGGCCAGCTCTTAGTTCGTCGTAGCTGCGCATACCCTCCACTGTTATCTCGCCATCACTGCCAATCACCTTTTGCAGATCCAGTTTATCTAGGAACTCCGAGTCTAGCGAGTTGAAGGCGTCTCTTGCCTCAAGCGAGTAAAATTCATCAATGGACTGATCAACCACACTATCCTCATCCCTGAGCTCGACCACATTCAGCTCTTCATTTGCGCGCATTGGCTCCAGTTCTGCTTTTGGCCACATGCTGCGAGAAGTCGTGGCTCCTTTTGTTTCCTCGGCGGTGTCATAGGCATCATCCTCATCTCCATCGGAGCACTCGCTCTCACTGTCACTCTCGCTGTCACTGATGAGCGCTGGCGGTGGCGGCAGATCCTCTATGTTGCCTGTATCCTTTTTCACAATCACCAGCTTGTTGTCCACCACGTCGAGTGTGTCCTCGTAGTCTTCACGCTTGGCAAAACAACGCGTTGCCATTGCCGCCACACGACGTTTGGTTTTCTCCTTTAGCTTGGCCAATTCGGCATCTAGCTCCGCGGGAGTCTCCTCTTTGTAGGACGTTAGCATTCTGGACTTGAGCAGTTCTTTAGCCGCTTGCACCTTCTCCGAGCTGCTTGTGGCTTTTCGATCCGATTTTCTCAGCTTCTTGCGTTCACTGACGGAGCTAAGAAAATCGCCAAAGGCGTCTATGCATTCACGCAGCGACTTGCCGCTCGCCGGATCCTCCAGCTCCGGCGGCATTAGCTTCTCGGTCTTGGGTTCTGCCGAATAGCTATACTCCTCATCCGATTCAATTAGTCCAAAATCAAAGCATTTGATATTCTGTCCGTTGATTATCTCCTGATACTGCAGCTCGTCGATTAGCTCATCAATGAGTGCGGCACAGACCTCCTCAATGGGTGGCTCCGGTGCCCTGGAGAGGTCCTCTTCATCCAAAGTGCTCGTGATGTCGTACAGGACATCTGCCTCATCCTCTAGCTCCTGCAATAGCTCGCGTAACGATGCCTCATCCGCCGCCAGCTTTTGACTCATCTGCTCACAAATTAGCTCAGCCTGTGCATGGCTTGTTTCTGCATTCAGTAATTTAATCTGGTACTCATCTTCGTTGGGCACTTTACGGGTCTCTTTGATTGTTAATTGACGCAGGCATTCTTCCGTACGCCATTCATAGCTGGGCGTGTCGCAGCCAGCTCCAAAAACACGCCTGGGCACATCATCTGTACAATCGTCCAGTACCTTGGCAAAGGCAGCATCCATTTCATCCAACTCTGTTTCATTTTTCTCCACTTTCATCTCTTCTATTAGTACTTTAGTTTCATGCTCATCCTGAGATCTTTTCTCTTGATCCTTCATGTCCTCACAGATGCGTTCCCTGCGCACGCTGAACTCCTCTATTATGCGTAGAGAACGCGTCACAGTAGTCAATTCAATGCACTTTTTTTTATCCGCTTCTTTCTCCTCGTCGGAGCTGCTGCTTGTTTCCTTAGGTTGAACTTGCGGCGTGCCTCGCAGTTGATCAAGCGGCTGCCGCAGCTCTTCCAAGTCCTCGTCCAGTTGGCTACTGATCTCTTCTATATTATATTCCACTATACCATTTGCCTCGACGCACTCCTCTTCATATTCCAATTGCTCCTTGGTCTTGACTATATTATTCACAACCTCCGAGCGCAACTTAGGCATTTCCTCAGTGTGTTGCTTAGACTCCAGCTCATTTGTGGGATTTCCTTTTGTTAGCATTGTCTCGCTGAACTCGGGGTGTTCTGCAAATATTTCTGTGCCATAAGATTCGTACATGCGATCTATACATTCCTGTTTGATTTGCTCGGCGGATGGTTCGCCAGCATTGTTTGAAGCTACAGCTCCTAATTTCTCGCTCGATTTCTCTAGATCCGCTGCGCTGCTTTGATCCATTTCCGAGCCGCTGTCTGGTTCATTAATGAGCTCCGGTAAATCCTTAGCTTCCACTTCGTTGTTTGCGCTGTTTTCCTGTTGTTTCTTTACTGCTTCCTCCAGCTCAGTGGGTTTTGCGTCCACTTGGGTTTTTCCAAGCTTTGGATCCTCTTTTTTGTTCTCTGCTTTTGTCGCTTCCTCCTCCTGTAGCCTGGCTCTCTTACGTTCCACATCAAGTTCTTCTAGTTTAACTTCCTCTATGTATATACGTTTGCCTGTGCGTGTCTCCTGATCGTCCCGTTGTCGGGTAGGCTCCAGTTGCTCCTCTGGATTTACCGCATCGGCAAGCTGTGATTCATATAGCACCTTTGGACGTCCCTCCAACGGCTTGGCCTGACGATTGCTTAACTGTTCAGCTATATCGTCAGCTTGCGAACCATTGCTGGCTTCATCAGCTGTGCCCGAGGTACCGGAGCTATCGTTGTCTTTATTGTCGCCAGATACTTCACTCCATATATCATCCACGCAGCCATATTCTAGTGCGGCTTTCACACGCGTCTTTTCCGCACCTTTGTCGGCTTCCTGTTCCGCTTCTGAATCTGTTGAGCTTATCAATGAATCTTGTTGGTCCGGCGGCCGATGACGATTGCGTAGTTTGATGGTATCTAATAAGAGGATAACAGGGTAACTGAATAGATCTTACGGCAAATACAAGAACTTACAGTTTACGCTATCACGCATTTTCTTGCGATCCGCGCGATTCCAGCGCATATTTTCCTTGCGTTCGCCCTCATACCCTTCACGTTTCCTAAGATACAGAAATGTATATATAGCTTGTATATAAAACATGTTTTAGAGTCTTTATTTACCAGGCCTCGGCACAAGCGCGATCACGTGGGAATACAGGTCGACTGTCCAAGTAGGTTAGTTCCTTCTACGAGCGATAAAATACAGGAAATTTTTAAAAACTGTTATTTAAATTAATTTAAAAGATTGTTTTCTCCGTTGCAGTGGAATTTTCATTCCACAAACTTGAGCAATTTTATTTGGGTATTTCGATTTTTTAGATAAAAATGATTTACTTTTAATAAATACCAAAGTAATGAGTAGTATGTCTTTATGGCTTTGTCAAGAACTGCCCGGTTTCTGTATCAGCCGACCTTACAATGGCCAAAGGCTTGTTCCCCTGACGAGGCTATAACCAGTTGCGAATTTCAAGCTTTAGTATGTTAATAACATATAAGAAAAATCTAATGATTCTCAGACCACTTGATCATTCAGCTGCTAGAAATATTATATAGCATATTATATCATAATACATCTGCTAACTGAATTAATTTTTCAGAACTCCAAAATTTTTCCTTTTCATACTCACACAGGCTAAAATCAGGGTCTTGCGATATTGCGGCAAACGTGATACGACAGGATTGCCCTGCAGTACCAAAACTTTCAGGCAGGGCATCTTTTCAAAGATCTTAACAATCAGTATGTCATCTATGCGATTATTTGACAAATCCAGCACAGCCAAAGTCTTACATTCGACCAAATGAGCAAGACTTTCGCTGTCCTTTAAATAGTTGGACGATATATTAAGTGTATTCAGAACGGGCAATATATCGGAGCCAATGTTCTCAATCAGGCGTATATGATTCGAGCTGAGGTTGAGTGTGTCCAATTCGGGACACGAGGCCAAATTCTCGATGCGTTTGATCAGATTGTTTTGAAGAAAGAGACATTTGAGTTTGCTCTGTTTATCCAAACCCTCGATTTCCGATATGGCATTGCACTCCAGCCACAAGCACTTGAGTTCAGTGTACTCATCCAAGCATTCGATATACTGGTAGCCTGTAAATTGTTTATTACTAGTTTAGTAAACTCAGCCTTTCATTCAGTTTTTACCCTGATAGTGCAAATAGAGCACATCGTTCAGACGTGGCGTCTGATATAGCTTGTCCTTCTTGCATAGATCTCGAAGGCCCTTCTGTGTCATGCGATGCAAGCCGGTTACCTCTTTGCGCGGCGCCACAGCGCCCACAGCTTGTGCCATTATTTACAATATAACTATATGATTCTAGATATAGTTATTAGTATTATATTTAGATTTAAAACTATGCAACTCAATTCCTAATATTTGATGCAGTGTGTCTAACGAATTTGTTGGCGTAGTTGACGGCGCTTGTTACGTTTGTTTATTATTTATTATTGAACAAACAACATATCAAATCGTTAGGGACAACCACGCTCCAAGCGATTACACGTAAATCGAGTACAATATTAGCCACCTTCTCTGGTATGAATATGTCACTAATCAGGAAACTACAGGAAACTAATCTCTCAAATGGAAGATTAAGTTCGTCTATAAAACACATTTAGCTTGGTAAAAATTTACCATCATTATTAAATTTGCTGAGAACATTTTTATAATTTATTAGAGCGAAAAATGAAAACCATGAAGAAAAAGCGGCAAACTTCGTGAAAATCGGATGAGATTTGACCGAGATATGGGGGTGGTAATTTTTGACCCATGTCTATATACGAATCTTGGGGTAAGATTTGGACATGAATTTCGACCAAAAAATCGGTGTCGAGATTTGAATGCCACATTAATCTAGAGGGAAAACCATGAAGAAAAAGCCAAACTTCGTGAAAATCGGATGAGATTTGGCCGAGATATGAGGCTGGTAATTTTTGACCCATATCTATATACGAATCTTGGGGTAAGATTTGGACATAAATTTCGACTAAAAAATCGGTGTTCAGATTTGAATGCCTGATTAATCTAGAGGGAAAACCATGAAGAAAAAGCCAAACTTCGTGAAAATCGGATGAGATTTGGCCGAGATATGGGGGTGGTAATTTTTGATCCATATCTATATACGAATCTTGGGGTAAGACTTGGACATAAATTTCGACTAAAAAATCGGTGTTCAGATTTGAATGCCACATTAATCTAGAGGGAAAACCATGAAGAAAAAGCCAAACTTCGTGAAAATCGGATGAGATTTGGCCGAGATATGAGGCTGGTATTTTTGACCCATATCTATATACGAATCTTGGGCTAAGAATTGGACATGAATTTCGACCAAAAAATCGGTGTCGAGATTTAAATGCCAGATTAATCTAGAGGGAAAACCATGAAGAAAGCGGCAAACTTCGTGAAAATCGGATGAGATTTGGCCGCGATATGGGCCTGGTAATTTTTGACCCATGTCAATCTTGGGGTAAGATTTGGACATAAATTTCGACTAAAAAATCGGTGTCGAGATTTGAATGCCACATTAATCTAGAGGGAAAACCATGAAGAAAAAGCCAAACTTCGTGAAAATCGGATGAGATTTGGCCGAGATATGGGCCTGGTACTTTTTGACCCATGTCTATATACGAATCTTGGGGTAAGATTTGGACATAAATTTCGACTAAAAAATCGGTGTTCAGATTTGAATGCCACATTAATCTAGAGGGTAAACCATGAAGAAAAAGCCAAACTTCGTGAAAATCGGATGAGATTTGGCCGAGATATGGGCCTGGTAATTTTTGACCCATGTCTATATACGAATCTTGGGGTAAGATTTGGACATGAATTTTGACCAAAAAATCGGTGTCGAGATTTGAATGCCACATTAATCTAGAGGGAAAACCATGAAGAAAAAGCCAAACTTCGTGAAAATCGGATGAGATTTGGCCGAGATATGAGGCTGGTAATTTTTGACCCATATCTATATACGAATCTTGGGGTAAGATTTGGACATGAATTTCGACTAAAAAATCGGTGTTCAGATTTGAATGCCACATTAATCTAGAGGGTAAACCATGAAGAAAAAGCCAAACTTCGTGAAAATCGGATGAGATTTGGCCGAGATATGAGGCTGGTAATTTTTGACCCATATCTATATACGAATCTTGGGGTAAGATTTGGACATGAATTTTGACCAAAAAATCGGTGTCGAGATTTGAATGCCACATTAATCTAGAGGGAAACCCATGAAAAAAAAGCCAAACTTCGTGAAAATCGGATGAGATTTGGCCGAGATATGAGGCTGGTAATTTTTGACCCATATCTATATACGAATCTTGGGGTAAGATTTGGACATGAATTTCGACTAAAAAATCGGTGTTCAGATTTGAATGCCAGATTAATCTAGAGGGAAAACCATGAAGAAAGAGCCAAACTTCGTGAAAATCGGATGAGATTTGGCCGAGATATGGGCCTGGTAATTTTTGACCCATGTCTATATACGAATCTTGGGGTAAGATTTGGACATAAATTTCGACTAAAAAATCGGTGTTCAGATTTGAATGCCACATTAATCTAGAGGGAAAACCATGAAGAAAAAGCCAAACTTCGTGAAAATCGGATGAGATTTGGCCGAGATATGAGGCTGGTAATTTTTGACCCATATCTATATACGAATCTTGGGGTAAGATTTGGACATGAATTTCGACTAAAAAATCGGTGTTCAGATTTGAATGCCAGATTAATCTAGAGGGAAAACCATGAAGAAAAAGCCAAACTTCGTGGTCATTTTTGACCTATATACGAATCTTGGGGTAAGATTTGGACATGAATTTCGACCAAAAATCGGTGTCGAGATTTGAATGCCACATTAATCTAGAGGGAAAACCATGAAGAAAAAGCCAAACTTCGTGAAAATCGGATGAGATTTGGCCGAGATATGAGGCTGGTAATTTTTGACCCATATCTATATACGAATCTTGGGGTAAGATTTGGACATGAATTTCGACTAAAAAATCGGTGTTCAGATTTGAATGCCACATTAATCTAGAGGGTAAACCATGAAGAAAAAGCCAAACTTCGTGAAAATCGGATGAGATTTGGCCGAGATATGGGGGTGGTAATTTTTGACCCATGTCTATATACGAATCTTGGGGTAAGATTTGGACATGCATTTTGACCAAAAAATCGGTGTCGAGATTTGAATGCCACATTAATCTAGAGGGAAAACCATGAAGAAAAAGCCAAACTTCGTGACAATCGGATGAGATTTGGCCGAGACATGGGGGTGGTAAATTTTGATCCATGTCTATATACGAATCTTGGTGTAAGATTTGGACATGAATTTCGAGTAAAAAATCGATGTTCAGATTTGAATGCCTGATTAATCTAGAGGGAAAACCATGAAGAAAAATCCAAACTTCGTGAAAATCGGATTAGATTTGGCCGAGATATGGGAATGGTAATTTTTGACCCATGTCTATATACGAATCTTGGGGTAAGATTTGGACATAAATTTCGACTAAAAAATCGGTGTTCAGATTTGAATGCCACATTAATCTAGAGGGAAAACCATGAAGAAAAAGCCAAACTTCGTGAAAATCGGATGAGATTTGGCCGAGATATGGGCCTGGTAATTTTTGACCCATGTCTATATACGAATCTTGGGGTAAGATTTGGACATAAATTTCGACCAAAAATCGGTGTCGAGATTTGAATGCCACATTAATCTAGAGGGAAATCCATGAAGAAAAAGCCAAACTTCGTGAAAATCGGATGAGATTTGGCCGAGATATGAGGCTTGTAATTTTTGACCCATATCTATATACGAATCTTGGGGTAAGATTTGGACATGAATTTCGACTAAAAAATCGGTGTTCAGATTTGAATGCCAGATTAATCTAGAGAGAAAACCATGAAGAAAAAGCCAAACTTCGTGGTCATTTTTGACCTATATACGAATCTTGGGGTAAGATTTGGACATGAATTTCGACAAAAAAAATCGGTGTCGAGATTTGAATGCCACATTAATCTAGAGGGAAAACCATGAAGAAAAACCCAAACTTCGTGAAAATCGGATGAGATTTGGCCGAGATATGGGCCTGGTAATTTTTGACCCACGTCTATATACGAATCTTGGGGTAAGATTTGGACATGAATTTCGACTAAAAAATCGGTGTTCAGATTTGAATGCCAGATTAATCTAGAGGGAAAACCATGAAGAAAGAGCCAAACTTCGTGAAAATCGGATGAGATTTGGCCGAGATATGGGCCTGGTAATTTTTGACCCATGTCTATATACGAATCTTGGGGTAAGATTTGGACATAAATTTCGACTAAAAAATCGGTGTTCAGATTTGAATGCCACATTAATCTAGAGGGAAAACCATGAAGAAAAAGCCAACCTTCGTGAAAATCGGATGAGATTTGGCCGAGATATGGGCCTGGTAATAAATTTCGACCAAAAATCGGTGTCGAGATTTGAATGCCACATTAATCTAGAGGGAAAACCATGAAGAAAAAGCCAAACTTCGTGAAAATCGGATGAGATTTGGCCGAGATATGAGGCTGGTAATTTTTGACCCATATCTATATACGAATCTTGGGGTAAGATTTGGACATGAATTTCGACTAAAAAATCGGTGTTCAGATTTGAATGCCAGATTAATCTAGAGGGAAAACCATGAAGAAAAAGCCAAACTTCGTGGTCATTTTTGACCTATATACGAATCTTGGGGTAAGATTTGGACATGAATTTCGACTAAAAAATCAATGTCGAGATTTGAATGCCACATTAATCTAGAGGGAAAACCATGAAGAAAAAGCCAAACTTCGTGAAAATCGGATGAGATTTGGCCGAGATATGGGGGTTGTAATTTTTGACCCATGTCTATATACGAATCTTGGGGTAAGATTTGGGCATGAATTTCGACTAAAAAATCGGTGTTCAGATTTGAATGCCACATTAATCTAGAGGGAAAACCATGAAGAAAAAGCCAAACTTCGTGAAAATCGGATGAGATTTGGCCGAGATATGGGCCTGGTAATTTTTGACCCATGTCTATATACGAATCTTGGGGTAAGATTTGGACATAAATTTCGACTAAAAAATCGGTGTTCAGATTTGAATGCCACATTAATCTAGAGGGAAAACCATGAAGAAAAAGCCAAACTTCGTGAAAATCGGATGAGATTTGGCCGAGATATGGGCCTGGTAATTTTTGACCCATGTCTATATACGAATCTTGGGGTAAGATTTGGACATAAATTTCGACCAAAAATCGGTGTCGAGATTTGAATGCCACATTAATCTAGAGGGAAAACCATGAAGAAAAAGCCAAACTTCGTGAAAATCGGATGAGATTTGGCCGAGATATGAGGCTGGTAATTTTTGACCCATATCTATATACGAATCTTGGGGTAAGATTTGGACATGAATTTCGACTAAAAAATCGGTGTTCAGATTTGAATGCCAGATTAATCTAGAGGGAAAACCATGAAGAAAAAGCCAAACTTCGTGGTCATTTTTGACCTATATACGAATCTTGGGGTAAGATTTGGACATGAATTTCGACCAAAAATCGGTGTCGAGATTTGAATGCCACATTAATCTAGAGGGAAAACCATGTAGAAAAAGCCAAACTTCGTGAAAATCGGATGAGATTTGGCCGAGATATGAGGCTGGTAATTTTTGACCCATATCTATATACGAATCTTGGGGTAAGATTTGGACATGAATTTCGACTAAAAAATCGGTGTTCAGATTTGAATGCCAGATTAATCTAGAGAGAAAACCATGAAGAAAAAGCCAAACTTCGTGGTCATTTTTGACCTATATACGAATCTTGGGGTAAGATTTGGACATGAATTTCGACAAAAAAAAATCGGTGTCGAGATTTGAATGCCACATTAATCTAGAGGGAAAACCATGAAGAAAAACCCAAACTTCGTGAAAATCGGATGAGATTTGGCCGAGATATGGGCCTGGTAATTTTTGACCCACGTCTATATACGAATCTTGGGGTAAGATTTGGACATGAATTTCGACTAAAAAATCGGTGTTCAGATTTGAATGCCAGATTAATCTAGAGGGAAAACCATGAAGAAAGAGCCAAACTTCGTGAAAATCGGATGAGATTTGGCCGAGATATGGGCCTGGTAATTTTTGACCCATGTCTATATACGAATCTTGGGGTAAGATTTGGACATAAATTTCGACTAAAAAATCGGTGTTCAGATTTGAATGCCACATTAATCTAGAGGGAAAACCATGAAGAAAAAGCCAACCTTCGTGAAAATCGGATGAGATTTGGCCGAGATATGGGCCTGGTAATAAATTTCGACCAAAAATCGGTGTCGAGATTTGAATGCCACATTAATCTAGAGGGAAAACCATGAAGAAAAAGCCAAACTTCGTGAAAATCGGATGAGATTTGGCCGAGATATGAGGCTGGTAATTTTTGACCCATATCTATATACGAATCTTGGGGTAAGATTTGGACATGAATTTCGACTAAAAAATCGGTGTTCAGATTTGAATGCCAGATTAATCTAGAGGGAAAACCATGAAGAAAAAGCCAAACTTCGTGGTCATTTTTGACCTATATACGAATCTTGGGGTAAGATTTGGACATGAATTTCGACTAAAAAATCAATGTCGAGATTTGAATGCCACATTAATCTAGAGGGAAAACCATGAAGAAAAAGCCAAACTTCGTGAAAATCGGATGAGATTTGGCCGAGATATGGGGGTTGTAATTTTTGACCCATGTCTATATACGAATCTTGGGGTAAGATTTGGGCATGAATTTCGACTAAAAAATCGGTGTTCAGCTTTGAATGCCACATTAATCTAGAGGGAAAACCATGAAGAAAAAGCCAAACTTCGTGAAAATCGGATGAGATTTGGCCGAGATATGGGGGTGGTAATTTTTCACCCATATCTATATACGAATCTTGGGGTAAGATTTGGACATAAATTTCGACTAAAAAATCGGTGTTCAGATTTGAATGCCACATTAATCTAGAGGGAAAACCATGAAGAAAAAGCCAACCTTCGTGAAAATCGGATGAGATTTGGCCGAGATATGGGCCTGGTAATAAATTTCGACCAAAAATCGGTGTCGAGATTTGAATGCCACATTAATCTAGAGGGAAAACCATGAAGAAAAAGCCAAACTTCGTGAAAATCGGATGAGATTTGGCCGAGATATGAGGCTGGTAATTTTTGACCCATATCTATATACGAATCTTGGGGTAAGATTTGGACATGAATTTCGACTAAAAAATCGGTGTTCAGATTTGAATGCCAGATTAATCTAGAGGGAAAACCATGAAGAAAAAGCCAAACTTCGTGGTCATTTTTGACCTATATACGAATCTTGGGGTAAGATTTGGACATGAATTTCGACTAAAAAATCAATGTCGAGATTTGAATGCCACATTAATCTAGAGGGAAAACCATGAAGAAAAAGCCAAACTTCGTGAAAATCGGATGAGATTTGGCCGAGATATGGGGGTTGTAATTTTTGACCCATGTCTATATACGAATCTTGGGGTAAGATTTGGGCATGAATTTCGACTAAAAAATCGGTGTTCAGCTTTGAATGCCACATTAATCTAGAGGGAAAACCATGAAGAAAAAGCCAAACTTCGTGAAAATCGGATGAGATTTGGCCGAGATATGGGGGTGGTAATTTTTCACCCATATCTATATACGAATCTTGGGGTAAGATTTGGACATAAATTTCGACTAAAAATCGGTGTTCAGATTTGAATGCCACATTAATCTAGAGGGAAACCCATGAAGAAAAAGCCAAACTTCGTGAAAATCGGATGAGATTTGGCCGCGATATGGGCCAGATAATTTTTGACCCATATCTATATACGAATCTTGGAGTAAGATTTGGACATAAATTTCGACTAAAAAATCGGTGTTCAGATTTGAGTGCCACATTAATCTAGAGGGAAAACCATGAAGAAAAAGCCAAACTTCGTGAAAATCGGATGAGATTTGGCCGAGATATGGGGGTGGTAATTTTTGACCCATATCTATACGAATCTTGGGGTAAGATTTGGACATAAATTTCGACTAAAAAATCGGTGTTCAGATTTGAATGCCACATTAATCTAGAGGGAAAACCATGAAGAAAAAGCCAAACTTCGTGAAAATCGGATGAGATTTGGCCGAGATATGGGGTGGTAATTTTTGACCTATATACGAATCTTGGGGTAAGATTTGGACATGAATTTCGACCAAAAAATCGGTGTCGAGATTTGAATGCCACATTAATCTAGAGGGAAAACCATGAAGAAAAAGCCAAACTTCATGAAAATCGGATGAGATTTGGCCGAGATATGAGGCTGGTAATTTTTGACCCATATCTATATACGAAATTTGGGGTAAAAATTGGACTTGAATTTCAACCAAAAAATCGGTGTCGAGATTTAAATGCCAGATTAATCTAGAGAAAAAACCATGAAGAAAAAGCCAAACTGCGTGAAAATCGGATGAGATTTGGCCGAGATATGGCCCTGGTAATTTTTGACCCATATCCATATACGAATCTTGGGGTAAGATTTGGACATGAATTTCGACCAAAAAATCGGTGTCGAGATTTGAATGCCACATTAATCTAGAGGGAAAACCTTGAAGAAAAACCCAAACTGCGTGAAAATCTGATGAGATTTGGCCGAGATATGGGCCTGGTAATTTTTGACCAATATCTATATACGAATCTTGGGGTAAGATTTGGACATGAATTTCGACCAAAAAATCTGTGTCGAGATTTGAATGCCACATTAATCTAGAGGGAAAACAATGAAGAAAGAGCTAAACTTCCTGAAAATCGGATGAGATTTGGCCGAGATATGAGGCTGGTAATTTTTGACCCATATCTATATACGAATCTTGGGGTAAGATTTGGACATGAATTTCGACTAAAAAATCGGTGTTCAGATTTGAATGCCAGATTAATCTAGAGGGAAAACCATGAAGAAAGAGCCAAACTTCGTGAAAATCGGATGAGATTTGGCCGAGATATGAGGCTGGTAATTTTTGACCCACGTCTATATACGAATCTTGGGGTAAGATGTGGACATGAATTTCGACCAAAAAATCGGTGTCGAGATTTGAATGCCACATTAATCTAGAGGGAAAACCATGAAGAAAAACCCAAACTTCGTGAAAATCGGATGAGATTTGGCCGAGATATGAGGCTGGTAATTTTTCACCCATATCTATATACGAATCTTGGGGTAAGATTTGGACATGAATTTCGACTAAAAAATCGGTGTTCAGATTTGAATGCCAGATTAATCTAGAGGGAAAACCATGAAGAAAGAGCCAAACTTCGTGAAAATCGGATGAGATTTGGCCGAGATATGGCCCTGGTAATTTTTGACCCATATCCATATACGAATCTTGGGGTAAGATTTGGACATGAATTTCGACCAAAAAATCGGTGTCGAGATTTGAATGCCACATTAATCTAGAGGGAAAACCTTGAAGAAAAACCCAAACTGCGTGAAAATCTGATGAGATTTGGCCGAGATATGGGCCTGGTAATTTTTGACCAATATCTATATACGAATCTTGGGGTAAGATTTGGACATGAATTTCGACCAAAAAATCTGTGTCGAGATTTGAATGCCACATTAATCTAGAGGGAAAACAATGAAGAAAGAGCTAAACTTCCTGAAAATCGGATGAGATTTGGCCGAGATATGAGGCTGGTAATTTTTGACCCATATCTATATACGAATCTTGGGGTAAGATTTGGACATGAATTTCGACTAAAAAATCGGTGTTCAGATTTGAATGCCAGATTAATCTAGAGGGAAAACCATGAAGAAAGAGCCAAACTTCGTGAAAATCGGATGAGATTTGGCCGAGATATGAGGCTGGTAATTTTTGACCCACGTCTATATACGAATCTTGGGGTAAGATGTGGACATGAATTTCGACCAAAAAATCGGTGTCGAGATTTGAATGCCACATTAATCTAGAGGGAAAACCATGAAGAAAAACCCAAACTTCGTGAAAATCGGATGAGATTTGGCCGAGATATGAGGCTGGTAATTTTTCACCCATATCTATATACGAATCTTGGGGTAAGATTTGGACATGAATTTCGACTAAAAAATCGGTGTTCAGATTTGAATGCCAGATTAATCTAGAGGGAAAACCATGAAGAAAGAGCCAAACTTCGTGAAAATCGGATGAGATTTGGCCGAGATATGAGGCTGGTAATTTTTGACCCACGTCTATATACGAATCTTGGGGTAAGATTTGGACATAAATTCCGACTAAAAAATCGGTGTTCAGATTTGAATGCCAGATTAATCTAGAGGGAAAACAATGAAGAAAGAGCTAAACTTCGTGAAAATCGGATGAGATTTGGCCGAGATATGAGGCTGGTAATTTTTGACCCATATCTATATACGAATCTTGGGGTAAGATTTGGACATGAATTTCGACTAAAAAATCGGTGTTCAGATTTGAATGCCAGATTAATCTAGAGGGAAAACCATGAAGAAAGAGCCAAACTTCGTGAAAATCGGATGAGATTTGGCCGAGATATGGGCCTGGTAATTTTTGACCCATGTCTATATACGAATCTTGGGGTAAGATTTGGACATAAATTTCGACTAAAAAATCGGTGTTCCGATTTGAATGCCACATTAATCTAGAGGGAAAACCATGAAGAAAAACCCAAACTTCGTGAAAATCGGATGAGATTTGGCCGAGATATGAGGCTGGTAATTTTTCACCCATATCTATATACGAATCTTGGGGTAAGATTTGGACATAAATTTCGACTAAAAATCGGTGTTCAGATTTGAATGCCACATTAATCTAGAGGGAAACCCATGAAGAAAAAGCCAAACTTCGTGAAAATCGGATGAGATTTGGCCGCGATATGGGCCAGATAATTTTTGACCCATATCTATATACGAATCTTGGAGTAAGATTTGGACATAAATTTCGACTAAAAAATCGGTGTTCAGATTTGAGTGCCACATTAATCTAGAGGGAAAACCATGAAGAAAAAGCCAAACTTCGTGAAAATCGGATGAGATTTGGCCGAGATATGGGGGTGGTAATTTTTGACCCATATCTATATACGAATCTTGGGGTAAGATTTGGACATAAATTTCGACTAAAAAATCGGTGTTCAGATTTGAATGCCACATTAATCTAGAGGGAAAACCATGAAGAAAAAGCCAAACTTCGTGAAAATCGGATGAGATTTGGCCGAGATATGGGGTGGTAATTTTTGACCTATATACGAATCTTGGGGTAAGATTTGGACATGAATTTCGACCAAAAAATCGGTGTCGAGATTTGAATGCCACATTAATCTAGAGGGAAAACCATGAAGAAAAAGCCAAACTTCATGAAAATCGGATGAGATTTGGCCGAGATATGAGGCTGGTAATTTTTGACCCATATCTATATACGAAATTTGGGGTAAGAATTGGACTTGAATTTCAACCAAAAAATCGGTGTCGAGATTTAAATGCCAGATTAATCTAGAGAAAAAACCATGAAGAAAAAGCCAAACTGCGTGAAAATCGGATGAGATTTGGCCGAGATATGGCCCTGGTAATTTTTGACCCATATCCATATACGAATCTTGGGGTAAGATTTGGACATGAATTTCGACCAAAAAATCTGTGTCGAGATTTGAATGCCACATTAATCTAGAGGGAAAACCATGAAGAAAAAGCCAAACTTCGTGAAAATCGAATGAGATTTGGCCGAGATATGAGGCTGGTAATTTTTGACCCATGTCTATATACGAATCTTGGGGTAAGATTTGGACATGAATTTCGACCAAAAAATCGGTGTCGAGATTTGAATGCCACATTAATCTAGAGGGAAAACCATGAAGAAAGCGGCAAACTTCGTGAAAATCGGATGAGATTTGGCCGAGATATGAGGCTGGTAATTTTTGACCCATATCTATATACGAAATTTGGGGTAAGAATTGGACTTGAATTTCAACCAAAAAATCGGTGTCGAGATTTAAATGCCAGATTAATCTAGAGAAAAAACCATGAAGAAAAAGCCAAACTGCGTGAAAATCGAATGAGATTTGGCCGAGATATGGCCCTGGTAATTTTTGACCCATGTCTATATACGAATCTTGGGGTAAGATTTGGACATAAATTTCGACTAAAAAATCGGTGTTCAGATTTGAATGCCACATTAATCTAGAGGGAAAACCATGAAGAAAAGGCCAAACTTCGTGAAAATCGGATGAGATTTGGCCCAGATATGGGGCTGGTAATTTTTGACCCATATCTATATACGAATCTTGGGGTAAGATTTGGACATGAATTTCGACCAAAAAATCGGTTTCGAGATTTGAATGCCAGATTAATCTAGAGGGAAAACCATGAAGAAAAAGCCAAACTGCGTGAAAATCGGATGAGATTTGGCCGAGATATGGCCCTGGTAATTTTTGACCCATGTCTATATACGAATCTTGGGGTAAGATTTGGACATAAATTTCGACTAAAAAATCGGTGTTCAGATTTGAATGCCACATTAATCTAGAGGGAAAACCATGAAGAAAAGGCCAAACTTCGTGAAAATCGGATGAGATTTGGCCCAGATATGGGGCTGGTAATTTTTGACCCATATCTATATACGAATCTTGGGGTAAGATTTGGACATGAATTTCGACCAAAAAATCGGTTTCGAGATTTGAATGCCAGATTAATCTAGAGGGAAAACCATGAAGAAAGCGGCAAACTTCGTGAAAATCGGATGAGATTTGGCCGAGATATGGGGTTGGTAATTTTTGACCCATGTCTATATACGAATCTTGGGGTAAGATTTGGACATAAATTTCGACTAAAAAATCGGTGTTCAGATTTGAATGCCACATTAATCTAGAGGGAAAACCATGAAGAAAAGGCCAAACTTCGTGAAAATCGGATGAGATTTGGCCCAGATATGGGGCTGGTAATTTTTGACCCATATCTATATACGAATCTTGGGGTAAGATTTGGACATGAATTTCGACCAAAAAATCGGTTTCGAGATTTGAATGCCAGATTAATCTAGAGGGAAAACCATGAAGAAAGCGGCAAACTTCGTGAAAATCGGATGAGATTTGGCCGAGATATGGGGTGGTAATTTTTGACCTATATACGAATCTTGGGGTAAGATTTGGACATGAATTTCGACCAAAAAATCGGTGTCGAGATTTGAATGCCACATTAATCTAGAGGGAAAACCATGAAGAAAGCGGCAAACTTCGTGAAAATCGGATGAGATTTGGCCGAGATATGGGGTTGGTAATTTTTGACCCATGTCTATATACGAATCTTGGGGTAAGATTTGGACATAAATTTCGACTAAAAAATCGGTGTTCAGATTTGAATGCCACATTAATCTAGAGGGAAAACCATGAAGAAAAGGCCAAACTTCGTGAAAATCGGATGAGATTTGGCCCAGATATGGGGCTGGTAATTTTTGACCCATATCTATATACGAATCTTGGGGTAAGATTTGGACATGAATTTCGACCAAAAAATCGGTTTCGAGATTTGAATGCCAGATTAATCTAGAGGGAAAACCATGAAGAAAGCGGCAAACTTCGTGAAAATCGGATGAGATTTGACCGAGTTATGGGGGTGGTAATTTTTGACCCGTGTCTATATACGAATCTTGGGGTAAGATTTGGACATGAATTTCGACCAAAAAATCGGTGTCGAGATTTGAATGCCACATTAATCTAGAGGGAAAACCATGAAGAAAAAGCCAAACTGCGTGAAAATCGGATGAGACTTGGCCGAGATTTTTGATTTTCTTTGATTTTCATACGGGGTTTTTTACTATCATTGTTAACTAAGTCACGGCTATCCAATTTAATTATTTGTATAATTTTATGTGCTTTTACGACTATTAATTATCATGGAATAGAATTTAAGAACACAAACTTTTTCTTAATTTTAATTGGTATTATTTTTCACTATAAAATGATATTCCCGTACATTCAACTTTATAGTAGTACTTATATTTGAAAATTCAAAGCCTTTATTACATTTAAGTAATAATCCTTTTTTTTTCATAATTAAAAGAAAACCTCTTTAATTCGTATTAAAATTTTGTAAAAGCAAAGAAACTGACTTCAAGTTCATTTATATCGGACTAACAAACGATCAGACAATATATCAAAATTTGCGTGATATTATCTTCATCATTCTCAAATTTTTAACATATGCAGATAAAATCATAATTACCCCATAAAACCCCAAATCTCGATTTTAATTGGCTCAACTATTTCCAAAAAATTTTATTAGACTTCATAGTAGTACGTTTTCAATTGTTCATTTATTGATTCTTAAGTTTTTCAGTGCTGCACAATTTTTTCAGCTCACATCATTTATAAAATACATACTCGCAAATGCATATTAATATTAATAAATCGTGCTGAGCTTTGCAATATTAGACAATTACTTATATGGGTTATTGCATTTCAGATAATCTAACATTGAATTGTAATATTCATGTGTGGTCGTTTTGAGAATCGCGTTCTATATGCACGCTTCTTAATTATAATCATTTAATTAGTTCGATTTTCAACTGTAAATTCGATATTCAAACAGTTTTGTGTTCCAGGAGTTGACCAAGATATGTAAAATTCTCCCAAATATGTTGTCTCTTCTTTTTGTTTACAATACAATTTCAAGTCACATAGATATTCATTGTATACATAAATATACATATATATATATATATATTGGTATGCATGTGTGTTGCTAATATTTTTACGTTTGTGTGTAAAATGCAGTGTTCTGTAAATATATGTATATAATAAATTGGTTCTAATAATATGGGTATATAAAAACAATTAGCAAATGGTGGGTTCTTATTTTGGGGAGCCACACACGCACACACACTCTGAGACCCACGCATATACATTTAAAAATTCGAAAAGCCATAAAATTACTACATATATAAAATATTGTTCCAAGGACACTTTGTAAAACAATGAAATGATGCATGAATTTCGAACCAGTCGGTATATAGTATTGAGTATACCTATATATTTATGATATTACAATGTTTTGATCTGTATATGAGCATGTGTGGTGGCGCAATGCATTGGCAAATGGGAATGAGTATAAAATCGAAATACAAATAATATCATGATTTTGCAAAATTATAAAGGTTACAAATCAATTAATAAGTTTTTAAATAGTAAAAACCATTGAGATATATAGCTTATCTTAAGAGCTCAGTACAACTGAGCCGGGAATAACATTAACAAGTTTTCAACTTAAAGTGGAAATGTTGGGTTAACAGTGAGTGTTTATCGATTGACATAAATAAAAGGTATGAATGGTGATTGTGTTTTGAGTATTTTTGTGTATTATATGTTGTTCTTCTTCTGCTTATCAACGAGCTTCTTGAGAGACGGCAACGAGTTATATCGCATGCATGTGACCAAACTACAAACTAGGCTAAGGGCTGTCTTTTAAAATCGATAAATGGGATGCTCGCTGCGCAGCCTAAACATGATCGTAGCTGCGGCGAAACGAACGATACAAGCAGCAGGCAAAGAGTATGGTGAGCAGCTGCAGAATAGGACATTTAAAGATTAGTAACAATTTATAAGAGTATATAAAAAATGCACGCAGACTTACCTGTATGCCTGCCACGGAGAGCACTACGCTGGCCAATATCAAAGTCTTGGAATCGAGTATGCCCAACAGCTTTTGCAAACAGCCCTGCTGTATGGCGTGCATTGTGGTGCAATCTTTGGCCTCGCTTAGATTGATCAGTTTGCAGCAGGCCGGAGGCAGAGTCTTGTTGGCAAAAATGCCATCCCAATCGTTGGGTCCATGGGTGCCACAGCAATCCAGTTCGGTTTGCAACAGAGTCCAGGCATCACGATAATCATCACGTTCCCTATAATGCTTCATGGTCGTATTGAACTGGGTTTCCATCAGCTGCTGCAAGCCCGAGTGCTTGACATAGCCCGCAATGCCAAGACCAATCTCCAACAGGAATATTACAACGGCCAGTATAGCAAAGCTCAGTATCATGCAGCTGTTCTCCTTCAGAGCGCCACAGCAGCCCAGGAAACAGATAAATGCGACTGCGGCGCCGACAACCATGAGTATAATGGGCGCTGTCCAGATGTGATCACTGACAAAATTTGAGTAATGTGCATAATTCAGCTGCACTATTGTGCCCACCGTTAGGATCAGTAGACCCGTAAGCTATGGAGCAATATACAGAGATTAGCACAGTTCGATTAACCCAACAGTTTATTGCCAACTTACCGCGAAAAGCAGATTGCAGAAAAAAGTGATATATTTGACGCATGTCAAACCGCCGGATGCCATTTTTGGTCAGAACCTTTTACACCGGTTACCGTGTAGATACTGCAAGGATATGAGGAAAATATTAATCAAGGCAGGCAAAAAAAACAATAATAATAAAAATAATCAATAGATGGTCAACCGCACAAAACGAATGGGAAAGTTGTGGAGTCAACCCCCAAATCAGTGGCAGACACGCAAACCACAGCGTCGCCCGCCCCAAACGATGTCCAAGTGTCTCTATTTGCCACCATCTGCCACCTGCCACCTGCCAACTGCCACACCTGTCTAGCGTTGTCTGGCAGCGGATTAACCATACAACAACCCCTGTTCCATTGCACGGCAAAAGTGGCCAAGTCCGTATAGAAATGAGTCCGCCTGTGTTTGGCCATTTTCACTTTGGGTGGCCTAGATCTGAGGCATTATACATATTTGTTATTATATTGAATTGTTGGCCGCGTTTGTGCTTGCAGCTGAGTGCATTGTTTTGGTGGCAAGGACGTGCTAGCTGTTCCCGTTTCTAGTGCAACGGGCTTTCAATGCAACTGTCATAAAAATCGATTCAAGTTGATGTGAATATGCCGACAGCGTGGAAGTCTCTACAGCTGTGCAGGACTTAAGTGGCACGTTGTTGGCTCAAGAGAGTTAAAAGAACTGGTCGAAAAGAGTTCTACATCAACTTATCTGATAGTTTATTTTTATTATATTTTAAAAGTTCAGTTTTTACTTAAAAGAGTCTGGAAAGAGATTTAAAAAAAATGGTCGCAGAGTTTTTGATAAACTTATCTGATCGGGAAATGAGAAAAACGAAAAATGTTTGTCAGAAATAATTAAAATCAAAATCTTATATTACTTAAAAGAATTATTTTCCAAGTATTTTAAATATGGAAAGCTCACCAAAACCATAAAGAGTTGTTTTTCTTTCGTCTTGGCTTCAAATTAAATAATTAAAACTCAATTTAATCTCTGCTCTATATTAAAATGTGGATAATTCTAATTTATGAAAATCTTAATTCTAAACATCATTATCTAATAAATATTTCTTAAATATTGACATAATCCCTTCAACATTCGTTTGTTGTTAGTGAAAGGCGTTATTGCATCTATAAGTCAGTCAATTTTTTGATAAATTTTTCTGCGCTTCTTTCCTTTTTTACATACACACATTCTATATGTACTATTATATGAATATTGTGTGTGTGCCTAACCATATTATCGCAATGTTCGCCGTTGACCTTTAGAATTTTATTAGTTAAGAACGCAAGTTTTGTCTAAAGAACCCCTTCATTTGAACTCTTCAATTAGAAAAGGTGACTGTTCCAATTAATTGACCAACGCAATAGGCATAATTTCCCACTGTGCAACATGAATAAACAAAATATCGCAGCGAAAGTCGTAACAGAATCGATCGCCTTGAAACTGTGTCAGCGGCGGGTGCTGAAGGAGTTAATAACGCTGGACATTCGGCTGGATTGATTGACTTAGTTCTAAAAAAGAACTGGAAGTGAAAAAGTTCAGCTGTTCACCTGCCGCAACTGACGCAGGTAAACAGGACAATAGAAATGCCTCATCAATAGCTGACATGGCGGACATGGCGGCACTGTACCGTGGGCATGGAACTGTCAAACATGTGCTTATTTTGATAAGAGTGTGACGCAGAACTGATTGACCTATGACATAAGACTATAATAATCAAACGAATGTAAGAAGAAAGTAAAACTGTTCTATCTGCATAGTTAGATGGAAAGTGCGACAAAATGAATGCTTGAAGCTATCTAAAGCGAATATTAAGCAGCAAGTCGATGTTAATGAACATCTAATATAATTAGTTAATTAATTAATATAATTATCAGCTTATTACCTATTGAACAAAAACATATTATATTATATATATTACTTGCAAAGGTTTATTTCCCATTCCTAAGCGACAATACGGGATTTCAAAAATAGAGTTGCACAATGTGCAATTTAATCGGTTCTTGACACACTGTAGAATATTTGATGTGGTCGCGTTTCGAGCCAAATGGGAGACGTTGGGGGGGGGGGGGGGGGGGGGGGTCAGTGGGCTGCGATGTTGGAGCAATTATACAAACATACACATTACAATCATACATACATACATGCATGTGTGCATGTGTGCATGTGTGCATGTGTGCATAACAACACACTTGTGTTGCGTGCCATCGGCTAATTCCGGAAATTTAGCTATAGACATGGCTAACGGGCATTAAACAGTTGCCCCCAAGCTGACCGTTGTGATATGGGTGTGTGTGTGTGTGTGTGTGAGTGGGAGCTTTTGATTAGATTTTAAGTTAAAACGTAATAGACGAAAGTGTTAACAACTGTAAAATTGCAACAACACAAAAATGGAGCACAGTGTGACCAAATGCCAATTGCAGCGGCAGCCAACAGAGGTTAACAAACTGTGACGAACTCAAGCGGCAAATGCAAACGCATACCTAAAACATACAACATGTATGTATGTAAATACAAATACAGATGTATTGTATGTATGCGTGTACAGGAATTTTTGATCAGCATCAAACAAAAACATGCAACTATTGGTCGCTTCTGGTTTTGTTTTTTTACCTGCACGTTCCTGTCTTCTTATTATAACTTGTTTGCCTGCCATAGGTTCACACATATCCATATGCATACATACATACATATCTATGTACGTGTGTGCAGACTCAAATGAATCTGGCAGCGTCTTGGGAAAATAAAAGAGGAGCATCAAACAAAAGACCAGCTAAGTAGAACGGAAGCAGGCAGTGAACCTGAAAAGAAGAAATAACTGCACTCTGCCAGCCCACATCTGCGCTTCACCTAATTCTACAGACACGCACATATACACAGGCAAACACACTTATTCTAATTGCACTCTACTTATCTACGCACAACATTTTTTGTTATTAACTTTTTATACTCACTTTGGCTAGCAATTAACTAATCACAATTTTCTAGTTGTCTACTTTTTGAAAATGCTTGATTTTTCGTTAGCCGTTGGCTTAGCTCGCGATGTTTTTGTCGCAAGGCGCAAAAACACAATGCAAACGCAAACATAAAATCTTGTTTTGGTTATTGTTGTGGAGCGCATAGCGCAGGTCCGTTACTCGGCTTGCCTATGAACTCCAAAGAGATATACACAGAGAGAGAGAGAGAGCCAGAGAGCGAATGACGTCACAGGCTCGATAACACTTCAAAACTGGTTAAGATATACAATAACTGTTTCATGACAACAGATAAGAATTGCGAATAGAGTACATCGCTTTGTTCAAAGAGAACAGCAACATTTATGACGCTCATTTAAAGTTGTAAACAGTTTGTCCATTGTGAAATTCAAGCTGTGGCGGCTAACGATAAGCTTTAGTGAGCAACACGAATACCGTATGCTTGCCGCATGTGTCGTTAAGTTTGTACTCTTTTCTAACTGTGTGGCAGCGCTGCAGCTGTTCACGATATTTAAAAACGTGACGATAGTTTCCTTTGCTGGCGGCCAAATCGCACGCCAATTGCTTGGTAATAATTTATAAGTTTGTTTATCTTTTTTTGTGTGTTAGTGTGAAGCTTAAGGCTTAATTTGAAAAGTAATACCTAAAATATATGAATATAAACACAATGTGAAAAAAAACAAAGCTCTGAAACTGCACAAATATGATGCAATGGTGTAATGGAAACATGCAAAAGATCTTAACAAAAACAATAACAGATTTCTCTCTCCGCTTAGAGTAATCTTTGGGTTATTACGGTACGTATACTCAGTTGTGAAACTCACCTTTCGTCATCTTGATAACAATTGAAACTCTATTTATTTGATAGTTTTTGACTTTATTTAATTAACTTTATTTTCGGCGCAGTTAGATATCTTTAATGCTCTATACAGTGGCACTACAAGTATATATATGTATATATGTATATATTTATGTACATACGAGTACTTGTTTTTTCTTTGTTGCTTGTACACACCAAATGCTCATTTAGACCAGACTTAACTTTATGTACACTGAGACTAATAGATGTTTAAGTATTCCTTTACAATTTATACAATATATATATATATATAATTAAATATTTTGATAGAAGTGCATTGTGTGATAACATTAGCTTAATAATTCTCTACACAACTAAACTACTCGCCTATATTGCAATTTGAAAGGTTTTGTATGCGTTATACTGAATTTGACTAGAATAACTCGTTAAGAGGGTTTTTATCCACAAGCCAAATGCAACCCTGTTTTCGTTTCGTTTCAGCTTGCTAAAAATTAACACTACCAATAAATATCGTTAACCTTTTGTCTTAGCTTATTTTAAATTTGAATAGAATTCGATCTCGAAGAGCCGAACTGTATATCATTTGATGCTGTATTGGTTTAAACTTGCGCATTTGAGCTCTCCGCACTAGCACTAGAACTGTAAACCCCTAGTTAACTTGCTAAATCTTGACTAATCAAACATAATCAACAAGCTTAAGTTGACATCCATGCGAACAAATAGCCACCCTAACTACTATTTTTCACTTAATTATTGCTAAGTCCAATCCACGCACACACTCACACGCACACACACATACACGCACGCAAGCCACCCATAGGGTAACGTTATTTTATTACTGTTTACCGTACGCACGTCACCGTGTGCCATCTCTTTCTAACCTAAGAGCTTGCCAAAGGTCGCTAACGGTCTAACGGAAGTGTGTCAGTTCGAATGCGCCTTTTCAACGGTTTTGTGTGTTAATTGTTTTGTTGCCACCACGGCCCACATGCCGCATGCCACATGCCCCCCCGCCAGTTGAAGCCATTACAACAACACTAAATTTCAAGTGCATTAAAAGATCATGGGTGGTAAATTAACTAAGCGTCGACGCGTCACTTGCTGCTCCTGGCGTCGCATCGGGTCGCCATATTTGCCATCAGCATCTACTTAAGTCCCAGTACCGTTATTTTACGTTAATTGATGCTGCGTCTTTGTTGCTGCTATTGCTGCCAATTGTATGTGTACTCTATATATATATATATATATATAAACATATATTTATACGCGATATTGAAATTTGCACCACAACAGTCGGCTTTGGTATTTTTATAATATACAAATTTGTTTTTTTTTTTTTGAGAAAAATAATAAGCAATAATTAAAACAAAAAGGTATTTAATTTTCGCAAGCGAACATAATTTGTTAACTGTCTTTTCTTTTAGAAATTGACCAATATAACTTAAATAAGTTGTGGAAAAACTTTGATCTCGGTTTTTTTAGTTATTTTTTCTAAAAATGTTCAATTCCCTCATTTTCTCAAGTAAACGTTCAAATTGAAAGCTGTAGATACGACTGGAACTCAAATTGACAATCTCATTTGAACTTCCCTCAAATAACATATTGGTAAAATTTTCGAAAATATTGTTTGTTTGGTTCCAGTTTTTAAATCATTTTCAAGGTCTATAATTAAATTTGTTTATAAAACTGTTCAAATTTATAAAATATATATGCTTTGGTTTTAATTTTTGCATTGAAGTTAAATATTTTTGCCAAGAAGAATCTAAAGGCGAAGTGAAATTGCAAACGAGCACTGTATGGAAATTTCTAGCAGTGAAGTGTTGCCAGATGTGCAATGCAAAGATGGCAACTCTTGACAAAAGCCAGGTAAATTGGAAAATAGATAATTGGAAAATGCTAAAATGAACAGAAATAATTCAAAGTTTACTTGTTAGATTTTGACAGTCAGGCTACATTTGAAAGTGAATTTTCATTTTAGCAACTGGAAAAACTTCTGCTGACAGCAGGTTAAAGTGCATGCTAACGTTGACTGTAACTTGAGAAAATGGGTTTTCATATTAATTGAATTCAATGAGAGTTGCTGCGCTTTGAAGCCAAGCTGTTTTGGTAGAGTATAGATAACTTTGAAATTCACTTAGATTTATGAGCGTCTATTCTAATTAATTAATTTTTGGTTTTTGTTTTGTTTGTTTTTTTGTGGAAGTTCTGATCAGGACTTTGAAATATTATGCTCTAGTTATATTTTCCACTCTAACTCGGCATGTGCTATAAATTCTATTTGTGTACTTATATTCACTTTACCACAGACCATCAGAAGAAGCCCAATCGATGCTTAGAGAAACTCTCGAAAGGGCTCATCGAAATTATCATTGACATCCGGAAAAACGCCGCCGCCCGCCGCACCGCCAACAGCGACAGCGACACCACCCACCGTTAATGTGGTGCCGCCATTGAGTATGAGAGTTGGCTGTTGCTGTTGTTGCTGTTGCTGTTGTTGCTGCTGCTGCTGTTGCTGCTGCTGTTGGGGCAGCAACATGTTGGCGCCCAAATGCGCGTGAGCATGCAACAGTTGCTGCTGGGCGTGCGGCTGCTGCTGCTGCTGCTGCTGTGGATGATGATGATGTGGCAGATGCTGTTGCGCCTGCTGTTCCACTTGCGGCTGTGCATGCATGTGCATCGCCGGCGGCGGTTGCAGTGTTTGCATTGTGGGCGTGGCCGCAACAGTTGCCGCACTCAATAAGCTGCCATCGCTGGCAGCGAGCAGCGCACAGTCATAGGCACCACCGCTGGCCAGGGCATCCTCGAAGCACAGTCCATTGGTGGCGCCATTGGCCGCACCACCGCCATTATTGCCATTTGGCTCGGCCGTCAGGCCCGTGAGCAGGACACCGCCAACGGCGCCCGCATTTAGCTCCATGGCGGCGGCCTCCTCGTTGCGCTTGGAGAGTATAATGTGCGTCAGATTGATAATGTAATTCTTGGCCAGCGTGAGAGTCTCAATCTTGGACAGGCGTCGCTCCATCTCCACATGGGGAATGACCTCGCGCAGCGACTGAAACGCATCGTTCAGGCTGTGCATGCGCATGCGCTCCCGCTCGTTCGACTCCAAACGGCGTAGATTTCGCTCCTTCGCATTCAGCGCCCCCTTTCGCCGTCGATTGTTGTTGTTGTTGTTGGCGCCGCTGTTGGGCGTTAGGCTGGCGCCGGCGGCGGCATTTTGCTGCCGCCCGCGGCTCGACGGCCGCTGCCCGCCCTGGGCGCAGCCCAGCTGGTTGCTGTTGTTGTTGGTGCTGCTGCCGCCGCCGTTGCTGCTGCCGCCGCCGCCGCTGGTGTCGTCGCTCTGCGAACTGGAGTCGGTCATCTCCAGGTCGTAGGTGTTATTGCTTAGCTGTGGACAAGTCAATCGATTGCGTTGTACCGCCTGCTCGCCATTCTGTGCCTTGCTGCTTACCTGTGAGGTGCGTCGCGTCGCACGTCGCACGGGCCGTGAGCTGCGCTCCACCGATTCCGGCGATAGTCCATTGTGGCCATCGGTGTTGTAGTTGTTGTTGTTGTGCTGCAACTGCTGCTGCAGCTGCATGAAGTCATGACTGCCCATCAGCTCAGTGAGTTGCGTCGCGTCCATCTTGCCCACAGAGTACTAGGATCAAAATGCATTCATTTAATATTTCAACAATTAAGACTGCGCTAGTCGGGTATGCCCGACTTCCCTTAACCGCACACTATATTTGGAATATGCATTCCAGACTAACTTGGATGATTATTAATTAGCTAGGCCTTAATTGTGGCATACAAAAGTGTGTACTATACCAAAGCGTAAGGCTCTAACTTAAAAAATGTTTTTTTTTTTCTTTCGATTTAAGAAGGGATTGGGGTTGGTGCTATTCAAATAATGAAACATTGTTACCATAGACACCTGCATATAGAGTTTTATGCGAATATAGACATACATTAAATTTCAAGCAGCATTTAAATATTTCGTGATCGAAGCGCCCAAAAAAAAAACATTTACACGTCTTTGCCTATACCCTAATTTGGGACTAATGTCTAACTGTTCGTTGTCCTGGCTTAATTTGCGGGTTGCAAAAATAGAATTTTTATAAAAACAAATTACTAAATAATATTCAAAAAGAACTTACATTCGGTAGGAATATTCTGAACCCATTAAAATTGGGTAAAAAATTTGTTGCAAATGTATGTAACAGGCAGAAGGAAGCATCTCCGACGCCATAAATTATATATATTGTTCCTATGTCCCTATATATGAACGCAATATTTAACTTTCTTACTTGAGATATATCTTTTGTTTTAACATTAAAATATTTAACTACGAAATCGATTTGAATTTGAGCTTAATTACGCCTTATATATCTGATACATACATTTGCACAAATTCAAATATTACAGGGTATAAAATCTAAGCCACAAAATTCTATACAAGTAAAATGATTTCAAATTAATTGAATTCTTTTAGTTTAATTCAGTTCAATTATTTTATAAAATTAAGTTTTATTTTCTCTGAAAAACTAAAAGTCTCGCTAAGAAGTTTGATTTTGAATTTAGTTGTATCGGAATGTGCGACAATAAATGTCAGCTTATAATTAGATATCCCTATTTTGGTTTGTAATTTACAGACTACTGTGACATAACCGATTTTTATGCTTATAATATTTTGTTGTCTAGATTTACTGTCTAGCTGACAGTAATTGGCTAACTGAATGAACATCACGTATTATTTATGCTGGATTTTGTGTATTTCTGTCATTTTTATCTGCAATCTCAACATATTTGAATTAGTTTCTCTTTTGCATTAAAATAGCTTGCGTCATATTCGAATTTTCTTATCTAAAATCAATATCAGCTATTATCAATGTTTATGATATTGCCCGCTTCATCAAAAAGTTGGTCTAATATTTTCGATTGATCGATAACACATTTAAACAGTCAATAGAAGCCTAAAGGGTTTATGTATTCCTGGGAGTATTCAAAAGGAAACATTTATAATAAAGAATTTACGCATTAAAAAAAAAAATAATATTAATTAATTAATATATTGATTGAATATTTTCGACTATCGGATAAGAAATCGATAATTCTTTTAAGCAATCAATAGATGCCTTACGAGTTATTAAGTTCCAGGAAGTATTCCAACTGAAACCTTTATAGATTAACTAGGCATATTTATCTAAACCCAATATTAGCATTTGACAAGTTTCGCATTTTATCAAAGAATAAGTTTAATAAGTTTGAGTTATGAATTAAGTAATCGATAACATATTTAAGCAACTAATAAATGCCTTATGAGCGTTCAAATAATAATATTCAAAAAGAAATTTTAAAAAATATTAACGTATATTTCTCTTCAATCAATATACGTTTTTACAAAGAATAAATTAAATATGTTCGATTAATCGAATAAGTAATCGACAATGGATGTCTTAAACATTATTAATTTCCAGGAAAGATTCCAAATGTTGTCTTTAGAAAGAATTATTTAAATATTTTTGATTTATTTTATTAAGCTATCAATAGATGCCTTTAGAGCTATTCCATTCATGTTCCTCGCTTCACCAAAGAATTATTTTAGATAATTAGATTATTCGATTAAGTAATCGATTACACATTAAAGCAATCAAAACATGTTTAAAGCATTTTAAAAATGCAGGAAATATGCGAAATGCAACCTTTGAACTCTATTTAGCAGAACATGCAATACGTCTGTGGTTAGAGGGGGACAGGGAATTGCATTGTAGTTGGTTTCTAAATATGTCGAGAGTAAACGCTTTGCACCACCGACCCCGCCCTTCAGAGACGCGGAATGTTGGCGGCGTTGTTATGGTTATGCCCCTTGGCATTGGAGCATTTGACCGGAACAGCGTGGAGCATTTAAAGCGTTGACTTGTGGCCACACGGACAACGACATGGTCATGGATATGGTATAGGAATCGGGCATAAGGGAAAGGGTTTTGCGACTTGCTTGGCGCGTAATACAAAATGCGCACTTTGCGGTGCGGTTTCTTTTGTCGCCTGGCCGACTGGCAGCTGCGACTGTGTCGCTCTTATTTAACTGCATGTTGCGGCAAGCAGCTCCTTGGGCCTTAGACTCTTTAATAGAAATGCTGCAAGAACTTACAACACAGCAAAACATAACATTGCTGGCAACGCACAGCGCATTAATGGCAATAAGGTTATAGGGTTACATTCCCAGCGATTGCGTTATATAATGGCTTTTGGTTTTAAAAATGATAAATACTAGTAAAAAATACGCATGCCGAGGAATTGATACTCTAACATGTGGCTTAGAAAACATAATATATTCTGATTCCTGGTTCCATATAGGGAACGCTTTTTCAACCAATTTTATTTTGCTTTAAATATGCTTATTTGATCGATTTCAAACAATTAAGTTATGTTTTTAATCAAAAAATTGTTTTGGCAAGAACTCAATATAAAACTGATTAATATATGTACTCAGCTGATGCTCTAAGGTCTTTTCCAAAATGTTAGCTTTAGATGTCTTAGGAAACAAAAAATCAATTTTTTAAAAGAATTGAACTTTTGATCGATAAGTTCTAATAAGCTATAGTACTTGGTTAGGAATATATTCTAAAAACAAAATGTGTTTAAAAAAAATTGCTGAATAATAGTTCCTGTGGTAGCTGTGTAGTATTGGGGCTAAAGAAAGCCAAATTTAAAGATTTAAGTAAAGAAAGCTTTCAAAATAGTAATTTTGTCAATAAAAGAACTCGCATATCTAACGACCTATTGCCAGCTATAACACAGCTAATATTACAGCTGATCCGGCCAACATCAATATCAGATGCGAATCCATTTCCGAGGAGCTAGTTAACATACAAATAACAGACGTTATGTCACTTTAGCTCAACGCTCTGTTCAAGACATGCATATATGTATATATATCGAAAAAAATATGCATATATGGTTACGCGGTGTGTACACATTCCCCAACAAATTGCTGATACCTCTGTTAGAGTATTTAAAAAAAATAAACAACAACAACACTGACTGCCATTTAAACGAGTCCTTTTACATGGACTTTAGCTTGGGTTTATTGAAACATGTACGCACTTTGTTGCATTATCCATTATCCGACAATGAGCAGCCGATTTGTCGGCGCCTTGATATGTTGCAGCTACCAGTTGCTGCCACTGCGGTTGACACTGAAAATGCAGCAGATTTTATGCGGCTTTGTCTGAGAAACGTCCTTAAGGAAGCAGCCAGCCAGCACCTGCGCTTGTGTAATATTTATTATGCTCTCTATTAAATAAGTGAAGCATACATTTGCGCGTTATTTTTTTGCTGTTTGTTTTGCTTTTTTGTGAGTACAAGTTCGTTGCTAGCTGACAATATTCAACTGCTTTTGACAGGCACACAAATGTTATCAACTGCCGTATTGGCAATAAGTAGGTCAATGTTTTTTAACTATTGCTGAAAAACAACGTTAAGATGAAGCCCGTGAGTAAGTTTCCATGTAATTCTCCTGTTTGGAATGTTATGTCATATGTGAAGCTTTCTATACATTGTTGATCTTTGGTCAAATTATTTTTGGAAATAAGGTTTATTTTCAATAGACGCCATTTTTCGAGTAGTTTATTAATATCCCAATGCCTTTGTTCAAATCTATCTGTAATTTATTTACATTCATTTGGAATAATTGAAAGCATTTATAAGCCAGACAAGGAATAAATTTACACATGAGTAAATACTTTATCTGAAGGGTTAGTACTTATTATAAAAAAAACCTTAGTTAAAGAAAATTGTATCTGCTGTCGCACTCGAATTAATGTTTCCTGCATTATACAAACAATCGAAGCTGAAAGTTTTGTTTTATAGTCCGTATAAGAAATGTTCCCCTGAATTAGAGGTGACCCTTAAAAATATTTTTTTATATATTTATTTGGAAAATATATTTTAGTTGTTGACTTGAATATTATTTCCCTTAGTAGTATTTTCCTTTTTCAATAATTATGTCTTGGTCTAACAGATAATCCTCCAAACATAAAACTAAGTTGTTATAATAACAATAAATCAAACTTTAAAGTCATTTAATATTTTCTTTATAACAATTACTTTATAAAAAATTATTTCCTTATGAAAAATTCATAATTTCAGAAGCAAGAAATTCCCAAAAATTTGTTTAAATAATATTTTTTAATTTCTTCTGACTTACATTCAAATGAATTTTAATATGTTTATGGAATATTTGGATATATTATTATATACAATACGGCCACAATTAAGTCGAGCATTCACTGTTTTCATAAACTTTACGAAATATGCGTATCAAACATTTTCACAATCATTTTTGCCATATTCACGAGCACCTTTCACTTGGCTAACAGACATTTTAACAATTTTGCTTTCTTTGGTTGGACAACCAAATGATGCCCGTCGACTATATATATAAATATTTATGTATATATATAGATGTATACCGTTAAACCGATTTCAGTTTTGGAAAACGTTTTTGAAAAAGAACTCGCGACGACCAAATTGCGTTGGACCAGTTGATAAACTGAGCACCGGAAACGCGTTGACGGCGGCTGCCACTTGTGGAATGGCCGTGACGACAAGAGCCGAGCCGAGCGAAGCCCAAAGGCGAATCACGAGCCTGCCCGGCACGAAGCCGAAGCGAACTTGTTGCGGCGCCAGCTCGTGTGAGCGCGTGCTCGTGTGCCTATGCATGTGTGTGCGTGAGTGGGTAAGGGAGACACCCACACGATGCACGGCGACTGGCGAATCGAGAGCTTTTAATTTCGCTCAAAACATTTTGAGCGCAAGTTCGAGTGAGTTTTCGCTGTGCAATCGAGTGATGGTAAGCTGAGGGCAAAGTCAAAGTGCTGGCATGCAGCGTGCCGCAAGGGCAGCGAGAGGGGCTCTAACAACCCTCCCCCCTCGCCATTCTTAGCATGTTAGTTATAAGCATAACATATACTCACACGCACACCAGGGGGTGGCTTATGTTTTGGAGTTTGGAGCCATGCACACCACGTGCTGCCCCCAACTCCACTCTTGTGTGAGCGCGGGTGGGGGCGTAGGCAGGGGCGGGGGCGATGCCTGCAAAGTGGGCCATTGAAATTCTGATTAGCATCATTGACGTACGGCCGGGCTGCTCATGAGTTCTCTCCGAGCGCTCGACTGACTCCATGTGCTGCTCGGCCCACTGTCTGACTGAGTGACTGTCAGAGTGTACACTGTTATTATGTATTATTATCGTCTGTTTGTTTACGCTATTGTTGTTGTTGTTGTTGTTGCTGCTGTTGCTTATCACTGTGCTTATGTCCTTATCGAAAGGGTTTTATCGCTGATAAACTATTGTCGAGATAATAATAAAATGTTGCCAAAGAGTTTTGTTTAGTTGCAAGTTGGCCTTTCTTTTTTTATTATTGTTCTCTATTTATATTTTGTCTTTTGTGCAATTGTTGGACATTGCTGAAGGACTTATTATTAGCTGCTAGCATAGAGGCAGGTTATGTGAGGCACAAGAAAAGTTATTTATTTGGGTGTAGCACACGATATATAACAAGTATTTTGTGCAGAACAATATTCTCTTATAATTTACTGTTGAATGTAACCTAATTTCGAATTAGGTGGAACCAACTTACAACGTTTGATGTCTTCAGCTTAATGAATCACAATGCGAGCTCAAATTAAAAGGATTCATTTTTGATGAGTTGAGCTGGAGAATCAAATATTTTACAAACTGTTGTTTTTAGGCAAAAAATTAGACAGAATCAGGAAAGCACATTGTAAACGGGGTTGAGGAACATATTATCACAATTTTATAAAACTCTTTTTAGATATTTTACGAATACATAGTAGTAAATATATGAATCATGAATCCATGATTCATCTTTGAATCCTTTTCGTATTTTATTGAATAATGCTCCGATTGGGTTTTCCGCCCTGAAAACAAGTGCAGAACCAACAATTTTGGGAAAAGTTTGGAATAGTATCGTGCTTGGATTAAGCTAAGTTCGGTTTCTAAAAAAACATTGGAAGCTCTTGCTCAAAACTGTTTTGGAGCGTTGCCAGACAACCAAAAATTTGCCCTACGGGCCAAGCCGAAGATTAATCTTTATATTCCTATTTTATTCAAAAATGAATGTAAGTCGAGAACAAAATAATTACAAATATCTTATTTAGCCAAAGCAATATTTGAAAAAATGTTACTAAAATATGGAAAGTTCGTGCTCAAAACTGTTTTGCAGCGTTGCCAGATCTTTTAATTAATGAATCTCTAAGAGGAGTTCATCAGGATAAACATGACTTGTTAAATTTTCCATTTAAAGTTAATGTTTTTAAGAAACATGTGTCCTATATATGTGCTCATATACATTCTGCTAGTTAGACATATGCACACACATACATATACACCAATAATTTAGCATTTGTTGAAAGCAGGACATTCGCTTTAAATAAAGTTGCCAAGCTTCCAGTGCACTTTCTGGCTTGGCTTGGCTCTGGTTGCCCTTCTGTTTGGGGCTGTTTGGAACGCTGTTTCGTTCGCAAATGCCTCTTCAGCCAAGTGTTGCCAAATACAAATTGACAGTTAATATTTTTAAACTAGTCAGTGCCGGGGGTTGGTTGCCGGCTGTCGAGGGGTGCAGCTCGCTGCTGTCGACAAGGACATTATGTAAATCACACAACGGCAAACGCGTTGGCGTGTCTCCCCACACAAGCCCCCACTCTGGCATCTGTGATGTGGAAATAATAAACAGGAAAAAGACGCAGAGCAAACGAAGGCCAAGCTGCAGATACTCAGATACTTTATGGGCGTCGGCGTGGGCGTGCGAGTTGTTTCCCCATCCGGCTTGCCACTTGATTATGCCCCATCAGTTGTTGTTATTGTTGCATTCAGCTGCTTCTGCTGTTGTTGTTGTTGTTGTTGTTGTTGTTGTTGTCGTGGTCGTGGTCGTCATCAACGGGTCCAGCCCTTAACATATTAAACCGATCATTGTACTCGACATCAGCATCTCAAACAAAAGCCAAACAAACAAATACAATAATAATAACTATCAACTGCTTTTGGTATTTTCTAAGGCTAGACTTTGTTTGTCCTGGTTTTACGTTAAGGCCAATTGATTGCAAAGTCTGTGTGGGGTTATACCAGCATTCTAAAATACTTAAACAAGGCACAGGCATCCGAAAGAATCGATAAATTTAAATAAAGGATAAAGGCATTGAATGCAACATAAGTTTATAAATAGCTTCTGATCCTAAATAGAATCTTGTTCGAATAAAGAGTGTGGTTTCTATAGCAATGGCATTTCATTTCATTTTATAGTTTATATATTGTTAGCTTTTATTTTTAATTTATTATTTTATAATTATTACTCAAACTTGACTTTTAAAGGAAATTTTATACATTTGTTTTTCACTGGTTAATATATCTTTTTTTTTGCCAACAGCTATTTAAGGCATTATCTGTTCCCATTTAAATTCCAAATTTGTGTAGCTGAATATCGATTATCCAGAGCTCTATATTCTATCTAATCAAATCTTGTTTAAAAAATTCATTAATTCTGTCTGGGGCTTATTTTATATCCTTGACCTCTATTATTATGACAATTTTTTTTTTTGCTCCAATAGCAGATGTAGGATATAGTAATCTGATCTCATTTAAATTCTAGTTTCTTATTGGTTTGTTGATGGTTCTAGCAGCTATTTTTTATATTATTCCAATTAAATTCGTTTATATGGGACACTTCCCATCTAAGCTCCTTTACTTTAATATAATAAGCTATAATTGGCTATAAATATATGAATTAAACCAGAATATAGTGAAACCTTGATTATCCGGAAAAATAATAAAATAAATACCTATTCTATTCCATCCCTGGATTAAGATTTCGAAAATAAAATCGTTTCATTTATTTGGTCTGTAGCTAACTGTATTGACATTAACAACAGTCCGACTACCTTCAACGAAGTTTTTAAATTAATGTATTTCCATATAGATAATGATGATATAGGTAAAGATAATATTTTTGTGTAGAAGTGCAGATTTGCCTTCTCATTAAAAGTAATTAAAAATAAAAACATTTTTTAATCTGAATAAGTGACAACTCAATCTCAAATAATCAAATAAAACCATTCAATTGGACTTGGTTGAGGATCATATTTATCTAATTGCCTGAAGTCTGAGAAATATGTTTGTATTGTTAATAAAACCATTCAATTGGACTTGGTTGAGGATCATATTTATCTAATTGCCTGAAGTCTGAGAAATATGTTTGTATTGTTAAAGATGCAAAGTCATGAGTGGGCTGGTTGTTTCAGAAAATTGCTTCCCTTTGGCAAATGTTTAAGGACGAAAGCTGGGTAAATATAGCATTTAATAAATTGCCAATTGCTTGTTACCATACAGAAAATCCTAAATTCCAAGTAGCTTGGCATTATTTAATGGTTATATTTCAAAAACAGATCCCTGCTCTAATCACAACTCAGTGCCCGGGCCCAATGTCGTAGTAACCGCAACAGGGCAGGGCGTCAATCAAGTTGTGTGGAGGGGGGGAGGGCAGAGGGGGCGCTAGAAAGCGACTGGCTTTAATGCAATCAAGGAGCACTTCTCTACCCGAGCAGCATATTTAAGCAGGCAGCTTAAAAACGCTTAACACACAAATTTAATCATGACAGGACTTCAGTAGCTCGACCCACGGCCCAAAGGGCTTTGAGACGCTTTAGCTGGGTAAAAATCACACCCGCGGTTATTTAAAATGCTAAAAACAAGGCAAAATATTATAAAGCAATAATAGAAGAAAGGAAAAAAAATGTCGCCCGACTTACAGCTAGACCAATCCTTATGTGCCCCTCCAACTGCTACCTTCCCCGCACACACAACATGCCCGGAGGCCAACCCACGCGCCCCTGTCAAATGTCAATAGCAAACGATGACTTTTTCGTCGTCAACAGCTGCTCAGCATCCTGCGACGTCCTCTGCTCCAGCCAGCCTCATTCTCAATCCCGTCTCCTCTCCGATCAGCGCAACAAGCATTTTTGTTCCTGGTATTTCTCCAGTTTGGGGGTCAGTCTTTCGGCATATTTACATTTATTATGCCCATACCCATAAGTGATTCCCATTTTTCGAACATAATCGCACATTGTAATATTGACTTTACGATGCGGGAAGGGGAGGGCTTTAGGCAAACTGCGTGGGAATCTCTAGCTGAATATTGGGTCAAATTGCTTGTGAATTATTGAGTTATGTAAAGGTTTTTCGATTTGTTAGTACTTTAAGCTGGGATAATAATAAATAAAATATTTTATTTACATTGTGACAAGCAAAAATTAACCGCATCCAGATCTGAAAGCAATTTGATCTATTTTATAAACAGGTTACAAATATATGCTAATAATTACAATCTCTTGAAACATATTTCCTTAGGCAAAGTAAATTTAATAAATTAGAAGAAAAAAATATTTAACTCAAGGAAAATAATTTATAAAATACAATTATAATTTAAAAAAAAGGTTTACAAGCACACTTCTTCTAAATATTTTTTCTGCTGATATAAGTATTAAGGTTTTTATACCCTGAACCCATTAAAAGGGTATAATGGGTATATTGTATTTGTATATAAGAGTATATTGTATTTGTGCAAAATCCAAATGTATGTAACAGGCAGAAGGAAGCATCTCCGACCCCATCAAGTATATATATTCTTGATCAGCATCAATAGCCGAGTCGATCTAGCCATGTCCGTCTGTCCGTCCGTCCGTCTGTCCGTATGTATGAACGCAAGGATCTCAGAACTTATAAGAGCTAGAGATTTTACATGTAGGTTCTCCTAGTGCCTACGCAGATCGAGTTTGTTTCCGATAATCGATAACTTACTCCGTTTCCAAGCAATCGATAAAAATCGATATCGATATCCTGTTTTTTGGGCAATTTTGGTAAATAATAAGAGCTAGAGTCACCAAACTTAACATATAGCTTCTTAAATAGAATATATACATATATGCATTTGATGTTGGAAGAAGAGGGTTCAGGGTATCCCCTAGTCGGGAGCTCCCGACTAGATCCTCTTACTTGTTTGATATTATATTCATGTAAGTCTTTCACATCAGCTCCTTATTCTAAGGGCGGAAAAAGAAAATTGTTGTAAGAGTTTGGCTTGGTATTGGCAGAACCACATATCAAATGCAGCTCGTGAAGATCCTGGATTGTTGAGTTGAGGTGGAAGTTTTCTTTCAACTAAAAATTGTCAACTTCGGGTTCAATAGAGAAAAAGCCCAAAAAAAAAAACGTGACTCATCGTAGTTGCCTTTTCGTTGCCTGTAATTCTGATATTTCCCCTGATTATCCCTTCACATTCAGTTTAACAAGCGTTGTTAACTGCACTTGAACATTTATTTTGTGCTTTTATCCATTTATTTTAATTTGATTTTTGGATTACTTGATCGATTTGTCGATATCCAAAATGAGCTTGGACAAAATACCCGAGGTCGACATGCTGACCGTCGCCCGAAGTGCCAAGATACATCGTCGGACAATTTTGGGTTTTGTTCCCCCGATTGGACTTCGCATTGTGGATTATGGAGATGTGGACAGAATCGATCGATTCTACTTGGAGTGCCAGGACTATCGCGATTACTATCGCGACCCCTACGATAAAATTCATAAACCCCTCAGGTTTAGGCAGCACCTGGGCAAATGTGGCATTAAGTTGGATAACAGTGTCGAGGAATTGAGACAGCCGATAAGTTGGGTGCCGAAGCGCATACCGCCCCTCATACCTATCAATTATAAGCCCCATATGAATTTGGGCTCTGACATGGGGGAAGTATTGAAGGGGCAACATGCCA